>NC_092334.1:491280000-491917500 GCF_046630445.1 Rutidosis leptorrhynchoides | reverse complement strand
AACAATAATTTCGGTGTTAACACCTAGTTTTATCGTTCATAAATATGTATAAACATGATTTTGAATTCATTTAATTGAATATTTTGAAAAATTTTACTAGAATTGGGTAGTCAGTATATAAGACTAGGGCTGTTCTTTATTATCAGAGAGCACTAGATTCTAATACAACTACTGCGTTACTAGTATTTTTAATGGTAACCAAGTGTATAAATTTAAAAATTTTAAAAATCCGAAAGAATTTAACCCCTTCCCACACTTAAGATCTTGCAATGCCCTCATTTGCAAGAAATCAGTAACAATTTAAATTATTGAGGGTGTTTAGCGTAGAAAAATGATTAAATTTTACCAAAGTTTTCAAACATATTGGCGTTTGTTTGCTGAATGATAAATGGTGCACATCATTTGTTCATTCCGTCTTGTTGTTACATCACATTTGTTTTTCGTTTTGTCGTCAAAATTAGTAGCTTTTGCTGAACTTAATGCCAGTCTTTGAAAATGTACTGTTTTACCCTGTTGTGTACAATTGACAATATACATACATACAAATATAAACATGCATGGTAATTTAAAATGGGACTTAAAATCCCACTTTCAAATCAAATATGAAACATTAGTACAACAAATAAAAATATTAAACATTACAATAAAAGTATCATAATATAATGTGTTTAAACATAAATAAACAGAAATAATAAAAATTAAAAATCATATAAATCACCAACTGGAACTATATCAATCTGGATAGGGGTTCCAGTTCATGTCATCGTCTGGGTTCCATGGTTGGTGATAGGTGTACTGGTATGCTTGGTTAGGGTCGTAGAGAGTATATGGTGGTCTCATCTCGGGCTGGTGTGGAGGATAGTAAGCGGGTCGGGTCGGAACGTAGTGATCCTGAGGTGACAGTCGGCTCATAATCTAACGCTGATGATAGTCCCATCTATCATGCTGTCATTGCCTAGAATGCTCGTAATCATTCCGGGCTTACCACTGCTCCATCCGACGAAATCTCTCCGCGTTTGTCATATCTACCTCATCTATATGCTGGTAGACGTCAGTCATAGCCTCCCTAATGACATCCCTAATGTCATCCGCTTCCTCCATTTCCTCATCTGAAACTCTCTCTACCTGAGGATGACTACCTTCATAGGGTACTGGCTGGTTGCGTCTGCTTTTTAACACCTTAGCACCCTGATAGACCTTCAATCCTAAAGGCTCAACCTGTTCCCTACATTCCAAAAGTGGACCTCCTTGGTTCCTATCTATACCTAAATACTCTCCAATGAGAGTAACAAAAATACCTCCTCCTATAATCCCCCCTTCCTGTATTCCTTCCACCATCTTAGACAAATAAAAACCAACACAGTAGGGGATATTAACAAAGCTTCTTGGGTCTCAAATACACTTTAGGTAAAATAAATTATGTAAGGTCATTTTCTCCTTGTTGTGACCTCTCTGTGTAATCGAGTTAGCCAAAAATCTATGAATTATACGAAGCTCGGCTTTATTAATATGTAAGTAGGAGTGTTTTCCTCCCAGTCTAAAAACATTATAGTTTGACATATGCCTCCAGACGGCGTTCGCGTCAAAATTCCTATCTACCCTTTCACCACGATAAATCAAATTCATACAATCGGGTAGTAGCAATTCACTAGGAGTGTAAATCTGTAATGCCCTGGCCATGTCCAGCATGGACATCCTGTACATCCTACGGCCAAGTATAAACCTAAGAAAACTTCTATCATCTAATCTATCTACATCTACATTTAATGCTATAGTACTCATCAGCTCGACACACCATTCCTTATATACAGGTCTACGAATGGTGAATAAACGTTCCCAATCAGTAAAAGAAGTGCTGCCATACCTTTGGATCAAATGCTGTCTAACTGAGTTAGCAAGTTGGACCCTTTCCAAAGGATCCCAATCGATTACCCTTGGCACTTCTACATTTTTCGGTAGCAGTTTGAATTTGTTACTTTGATATGCCGGGTAATCCCTCCAGCTTCTATCGAATCTCAGATTAGGATGCAACGTGTGTTCAGGAATCGTTGGGTATTCTACTGGTGGATGCATCGGAAATACTGTGAAGGCATCAACAAATTATAGCAGATCATAATAAGGTACGTGTTGATCAGGTTGTTGTTGTGGTTCCTGTTGTTGCTCCGGTTCAGGTTCATATTGCATTTCTGGTTCAGGTTCTGGTTGTGGTTGTCTAGATGATGATGTTGCACCATCGGTATCTGTAAATCTCTGCAAAACACATTAAACACAAAATTTGTGCATCCAAATATGCATTAGTGTTAGCAAAATAACAAATTGAAACAATTACAATAACATGTTAAATCAAAATTAAACTTATACACATTTTCACAATTTCAACAATTCTACACTTTTTCAAATAAGCATATATGAAAATGTATACAAAGTTCATAAGCATTTAACTCAAATAACATGTCAAAATAGTCATTACTAGCAATTAAACAAGTCTCAAATGGCAATTATATCAAATTAATCAAGTTCATGAATTTTGGACTTAAAAAGTCCACTTTAATCTCCAAAAATCATGTTTAGGATCAAAGTTTGGATCATTTAACTACCTAAACATGTTACACTACTTAATTTAGCAATAATTCATGACAAAAATCGGCCATAACCTGTTTATATCAAAAAGCTCCAAATTGCTCAAGAACACAAACCCTAGATTTCTAAAAATTTTGAAGTTTTTGGCTTCAAATTATGTTAAATAGCATCAATCTAGGTTATACATGCATAAAATACTAACAATTTAACTCTAATTACACTAGAAACTAACAAAATCAAATTAGGAAAAATATAGCTCAAGAACACTAAAAATCAAATTTAAAGAGGTTTAGGGGTGTAATTGTTACCTTTCTTGATAAACTTCTGAACAATTTCATGTTTAGAGCGGATTGTAGCGAGAAATTTGGTGAATTTTGGTGTTAAAATGATGAATTTAGAGGTGTTTGTGTGTGTATGTTCGTGTTTTGTGTGTGTGTGTGTGTGTGTGTGTTATGGAGACAGAAGCAGAACTCGTGAGCTCTTGTATCTGGCCTGGATTCCAGCTCCATGCGATCGCATGGAGTTGCAGTGCAAATCTCATGCGATCGCATGGGGTCCGGGTACAGTACTTTTTCCTTTTTTTTATTTTTTTTTAAAAAACCTTATACTTATTAAAACATATAATTAAATAAAAATTAAAATTTTGTTTCTTTTTAGGATGAGGGCGTTTCGGATCGTTGTCCTAGTCCGTCCTTCGACAAAATTTTAAAATTTGTCAATTCAAAGCGTGATTTTAAAAGTAAAGATTTTTTTAGTTTTTTAAATGTTTTTGGCATACTTTAATTCAATAAGATTAAAAATAATGATAATAAAAGTTCTCGTCCCTCCCTTGGGTAGAGCAATTTCGGTTCAATGACATAGTCTTCAACTCACGACGAATTTTTAGAAATCAATTTTTAACTTAGCGAAATAAAGTAAATTTTTATTTTTAAATTCACACCAAACTTAAATTTAAAATGCATAAAATTAAAAATTCATATTATTAAAATTAAAAATTCACACCAAATTTATATTATATTTTTGTTTTTATACATACAAACTTATATTAAAAAATATTAATTTTTTAAATATTTACAAACTTAAATATATTGATTTTAAAAAGTTCACAAAATTAATTTAATTTTTAAATATTAATTTTAAAAACATGGTAAAAATAAAATTAAAAATCTTTTTGGTCTTTTACCCCACTTTAATCAATCAAATATTATCAAAAATATACGCCCCTCTTTTCGGTAAAGTAATTTCGATTCATAACCTAGTTTAACTCATGACGATTTTTTGAAATATTTTGGGTTGATTGATTAAAGATATTTATACCTTAAGAATAAACGGTAAATTTCGCAGTGATGTAATAAATTTTTGTATGATATCAATAATTTCGGTCGCAAAACCTAATTTTATTGAATACCAATTTAATACTTTATAGCGAACGATTTAGCGTTTATTATCTAAAGGTTCAAAGCAATAAAAAAAAAAAACTGTACATACTTACCTGTGATATGGAATTCTCAGTGACCTGTTTTAGCCCACTCATAAGATAGTCGGACTAATTGGTTTTCCATAGCTACATAAGCGTAACCTCGAGCATTCAACGTTTTTTCTTCGAAACATATGAACGGTCCATCTCTGCATAAAGTAATGAACTCGGTATTTGAATATGTTTGATTATTTGAACATTTACCTTCGTGTGATCATTTTCCGCATTTGTGACATCTTTCAAGGTGTCGTGCTCTTATTTTCACTGCGGATTTTGATTTTCCTTTACCAAAATGTAACTTATTATTTTCGTTCCTGGATTCTTTTCTTACTCCGTCCAATTTGCCTCTGATTAATGATACCAATTCACTTGGAAGGGTGTCATTATTTCGTTTAGTGATTAAAGCGTGTAGCATTAGACCATGGTTTAGTTCATAGGAAGTCTTCATCTCGTAAAACCTAAAAAAAATAAAAATTCAGAATGGGGGGAGAAGACTAGTTCTTTAGGGTCTGCTAGGGAAAGACCATTCGGATTCCATTCTCGAGAACTACACGAAAACAGAATATCTAACTCTAACAGAAATACATATTATCCTTAAAAAAACTTGATTCTCCCCACACTTAGTTAGCTGTGGTGTTGAAATTGTGATTAACTTCGTTGTCAACTTCCATCGGACTATCTATGTAATGTTTAATTCTGTGACCATTAACCTTAAATTCAATCCCATTTGAATTTATTAACTCTACTGTTCCGTATGGGAAAACTCTTTTGACTATGAATGGTCCAGACCATCTTGATTTCAATTTTCCAGGAAATAGCTTGAATCTTGAATTAAAAAGAAGAACTCTATCTCCTTCTTTAAATTCTTTTGAACTTCTGATTCTTTTATCGTGTCATTTCTTCGTTCTTTCTTTATAGATTAACGAATTTTCGTATGCTTCATGTCTCAATTCTTCTAATTCGTTTAGTTGACTTAATCGTAGACGTCCAGCTTCATGTAAATCAAGATTACATGTCTTCAAAGCCCAAAATGCTTTGTGCTCAATTTCTACTGGAAGATGACATGCTTTTCCGTAAACGAGTCTAAAAGGTGTGGTTCCAATTGGAGTTTTGTAGGCTGTTCTAAAAGCCCAGAGTGCATCCTCCAATTTCATGGACCATTCCTTCGGATTTGATCCTACGGTTTTCTCTAGAATACGTTTTAATGCTCGGTTGGTATTTTCAACTTGTCCACTTGTTTGTGGATGATATGCAGTGGAGATTTTATGAGTTACTCCATATCTTTTGAGAACTTTCTCAAGTTGATTATTACAAAAATGAGTACCCCGATCACTTATTAAAGCTTTCGGTATTCCGAACCTAGCAAAAAGATGTTTTAAAAAGTTGACTACAACTCGTGCATCGTTAGTTGGGAGAGCTTGTGCTTTCGCCCATTTAGATACATAATCAATGGCAATGAGAATGTAAAGATTATTATGAGATTTTGGAAATGGACCCATAAAGTCAATACCCCAAATGTCAAATACTTCACATACTTGAATGACATTTTGTGGTATTTCATCACGTTGACTTATTTTTCCGGCCCTTTGACAAGCATCACAGGATTTGCAAAGAAGGTGTGCGTCTTTGAAAATTGTAGGCCAATAGAATCCAGCATCATAAACTTTTCTTGCTGTAAGTTGAGGCCCATAATGCCCTCCTGTTGGTCCTGTGTGACAATGGTTTAAGATTTTACTAGCTTCATTTCCGAATACACATCGGCGTATTATTCCATCGGGACAACTTTTAAACAAATGTGGATCTTCTCAGAAATAGTGTTTTATATCACTAAAGAATTTCTTTCGTTTTTGGTACGACAATCCTTTTTCAAGGAATCCACATACTAAGTAGTTTGCATAGTCTGCAAACCATGGAATTTCATTGTAATCTATCTTTAATAGATATTCATCAGGAAAGTTGTCTTGTATGGCCGATTCATTTAGAACTTCTAATTCAGGATTTTCAAGACGAGAAAGATGATCAGCGGCGAGATTTTCTGCTCCCTTTTTCTCTCGGATTTCAATATCGAATTCTTGTAAGAGTAAAATCCAACGGATTAATCTTGGTTTGGCATCTTGTTTTGAAAATAGGTATCTAAGAGTAGAATGGTCGGTATAGACCACCGTTTTAGCTAGAACGAGATATGATCGAAATTTGTCAAAAGCAAAGACAATAGCAAGGAGTTCTTTTTCAATAGTTGTATAGTTCGTTTGTGCTCCTTGTAACGTCTTACTAGCATAATAAATAGGTTGAAATCGTTTTTCAATCCTTTGTCCTAAAACGGCTCCCATTGCAAAATCACTTGCATCGCACATAAGTTCGAATGGTAGATTCCAATTTGGTGTTATCATGATCGGCGCATTAGTGAGTTTTTCTTTAAGAATATTAAAAGATTTGATGCATTCATCTGAAAAGATAAATGGAGTATCTTTTTCTAGGAGTTTATTCATAGGAGTGACAATTTTAGAAAAATCTTTTATGAAACGTCGGTAAAAACCGACATGCCCTAGAAAACTCCTAACTCCTCTAACATTGGTGGAATGTGGAAGTTTAGCAATTACATCTACTTTAGTACTATCCACTTCAATTCCTTCCTTTGAAATTTTATGACCAAGAACGATGCCTTCTTTAACCATGAAATGACATTTCTCCCAATTAAGTACTAGATTTGATTGTTTGCATCTAATAAGCATTCGTTCAAGATTAACTATACATGATTCAAATGTATCACCGAAGACTGAAAAGTCATCCATGAAAACTTCCATGCATTCTTCTATCATGTCGTGGAAAATCGCCATCATGCACCTTTGAAAGGTTGCAGGGGCGTTGCAAAGTCCAAATGGCATGCGTTTGTAAGCAAAAGTACCATAAGGGCACGTGAACGTGGTTTTCTCTTGATCCTCGGGTGCTATTGGAATTTGAAAATACCTGGAAAAACCATCAAGAAAACAATAGTAACTATTTCCGGCTAATCTTTCCAACATTTGATCAATAAAAGGTAAGGGAAAGTGATCTTTTCTGGTGGCATCATTTAATTTTCTATAATCAATACAAACACGCCATCCTGTTACAGTCCTAGTAGGAATAAGCTCATTTTTTTTCATTTGTGATGACAGTCATGTCACCCTTCTTAGGTACGCATTGAACTGGGCTTACCCATGGACTATCAGAAATTGGATAAATTAAACCTGCATCAAGCAGTTTAATAATTTCTTTCTTAACAACATCTTGCATATTTGGATTTAGTCTTCGTTGGCGTTGCACATACGTTTTATGACCTTCTTCCATAAGGATTTTATGTGTGCAATACGAAGGACTTATTCCTTTAATATCATGAATTTTTCATGCAATAGCTGGTTTATGAGCTTTTAGCACAGAAATGAGTTGAGATTTTTCAGTTTCAGTAAGAGAAGACGATATTATTACAGGTAATTCAGATTCACCATGTAAATAAGCATATTCCAAATGGTTTGGAAGTAGCTTTAACTCTAATGTCGGTGGTTCTTCTATCGATGATTTGTATCGATATCTGTCTTCTTCTTTTAGCATTTGAATTTCTTCTGTTGTTGGTTCATATCCATTAGCCATAAGTGTAGCTAACATTTCAGTTTCATCAATTGGTTCAGTTCCTTCTCCTAAAGAACATTCTCCTGTTCCTTGTAATTCTGGAAATTCTTCTAACAATTCTACTTGTGATTCTATAGTTTGAATATAATAACATGTATCATCTGCAGATTGCGGTTGTTGCATGGCTCTATCAACAGAAAAGGTAACACTCTCGTCCTCTATACATAGGGTCAGCTTCTTACCAAACACGTCTATTATTGCTTTGGCCGTGTTTAAGAATGGTCTTCCTAATATGAGAGGAAATCGAGAATCTTCTTCCATGTCCAGAATAACAAAATCTACTGGAAATACTAAAGTACCAACTTTAACTAGCATGTTCTCCATTATCCCTCTAGGATATTTTACTGATCGATCGGCTAGTTGTATAATTATTCATGTTGGTTTCAATTCTCCAAGGTCTAGTTTAGCGTATAGTGAATACGGCATTAGATTTATACTAGCACCTAAGTCTGCCAATGCTTCTATTGAACTAAGACTACCCAGAAAACATGGAATTGTGAAACTTCCTGGATCAGATAATTTTTCTGGTATCTTATTCAAAAGCACTGCAGAACAATTAGCATTCATAGTAACAGCCGAGAGTTCTTCCATTTTCTTTCTATTTGTGATTAGATCTTTCAAGAATTTAGCATATCTAGGCATTCCTGAAATCACATCAATGAAAGGAAGATTTACATTTATTTATTTAAACATATCCAAGAATTTGAATTGCTCGGCTTCAAGTCTCTCTTTTCTCATTTTACTCGGGTAAGGAAGTGGTGGTTGGTATGGTTTAACATAAGGTTTAGCCTTAACTGTGTTATCTTCATTAACCTTTTCAACTACCGGTTCTTTTTCCTTATCTTGTTCAAATTGTGGTTCTTGTGGAGTAGGAATAGCTTCATCAGAAATTACAAGTATTTCAGGTGGTTTAAGTGTAATACCACTTCTTGTGGTAATGGCTTTAGCTGTTTCATTCCGGGGGTTAGCATTTGTATCGCTAGGTAAACTTCCTGGTTTTCTTTCACCTATTAACCTTGCTAGGTTACTTACTTCTTGTTCCAAATTTTGAATAGAAGCTTGTTGATTCCTAAATGCTTGAGCATTTTGTTCATTGGTTTGTTTTTGAGATGTGAAAAACTGAGTTTGAGATTCAACTAGCTTCGACATCATGTCTTCTAAATTTGGCTTTTTATCATCCGTTTGTGGTGGTTTGTTTTGAAAAATAGGTCTTTGCTGATTGTAAGTATTATTGGATACTTGTTGATTGCTAGGACCTTGTTGATTGTTGTATGGAACATTTCGGTTATAATTCTAGTTTTGATTGTAGATTGGTCTTGGCGGTTGATAATTATTCTGATAATTATTTCCAGGCCTTTGGTTTATGTATGAAACATTCTCTCTTTGTTCCATTGTTAGTTCAATACTGAGACAATCTTTTGTTAAATGTGGTCCTCCACACTGCTCACAACTAATTCGTATTGAGTGTATATCTTTAGTCATCTTTTCTATTCGTCTCTCGACAGCATCTATTTTTGCGGAAATGGAATCGAAGTCATGGCTAGAATCGGCTCTAGCTGCTTTAGATGATCTAACGATATCTTTTTCTTGATGCCACTCATGTGAGTGGGAAGCAGTGTTATCAATAATTTTGTAAGCGTCAGTTGCGGTTTTCTTCATAATGGAACCACCAGCTGCTATATCGATGTCTTTTCTTGTAGTGATGTCGCATCCTTGGTAGAATATTTGTACTATTTGACAAGTGTCTAAACCATGTTGCGGACATCCTCTCAATAACTTTCCAAATCTTGTCCACGCCTCATATAGAGTTTCATTTGGCTTTTGCGTGAACGTAACAATTTCTCCTTGAAGTCTCACGGCTTTAGATGCCGGAAAGAATTGTTTAAGAAATTTTTTAGCTAAAACGTCCCATGTATCAATCGCCCCTTCAGGTAACGATTCTAACCAATCTTTGGCTTCTTCCTTTAAAGTCAAGGGAAATAACATGAGATATATCTGTTCATCCTCCACTTCTCGGATTTTAAATAGAATGCAGATCCTATTAAATGTACGAAGATGTTCATTTGGATCTTCCTTCGGCGCACCACTAAATTGGCATTGATTAGTCACCATGTGTAGGATTTTTCCTTTGATTTCATAATCTGGCGCATTAATGTCTGGTTGAGTAATTGCGTGACCTTGGCCAGTGCGTTTAGCTCGCATTCGGTCTTCCATACTCAGAGGTTCCAGATTCTCCATAATTGAATTTGTTGAATCTGAATCACTAGAGGATTCATATTTAATGGTTGGTTCCTCTACAATCTCTGTTTGAATGATTGGTGGTTCCGGAGGAAAGATTAATGGTTCAGGATCTCTGAATTGTCCCTGAATATTCTCCGGATTCTCAATTGTGAGGTCGGGTTCAAAAAATGGATTATCGGAAATTTGAATTGGAGTACTTGGTCGACTAGATGACGATTCTAAAGAAAAATCAACGGCGACAATATTTGCTAGATGTCTTGATCGAGTTACAGGTGGTGAACGTACAAAAGGTGGTGAACGTTTTGCTCGGTGCATTCACTGAATATCCTTTTAGATATAAAAGATAAAAATTATATAAGTTATTAAATTAATAGACTTTTCTGCTTTTGTCCACGTTTCGAATAGCTAATAGATGCAGCAGGGAGCCAGAACCCTTTAAATCGGAAGCTCACAACTCAGCCACTAACAAATCCAACTATTACTACGAAACAGAAAATTTGGATGTCTATCAATTTAACCGCTTAAAATAATTTTTCGCTTTTGAAATTTTAGAGAAGAAATAGAAAATTCTATGTCCTAAAAACTAGATCGTCGAGAAATAAGAAAGAAAAAGAAGCGCGTCGAAAAATGTCGAAAAATAAAAGGTCGAAAAATAATAGGCGTTGAAAAATAAAAATAAGAAAGTAGTGCGTCGAAACTTAAAAAGGAACTAAAAACTAAGAATTAAAAGTTGCGTCTAAAAATATTAAAGCTTAAAAGAAAAACTATATCCCAAATGGCAATAACTTAAAAAGGTACTAAAATATATAAAACGGCGTCGCAAAATTCTAAAGCACCTAAATCTTAGTCTAAAGAAAAAGCATTTAAGGGATTTTACGGCAAAGCCTAGAAATCTAGAAATAAAAAATAACTACGGCAAAAACTATGACTTAAAACTAAATACGAGCGAAAAATACAAATATTACGCTAAAACAAATAAAAAGATACAAAATATAAAAATAATACTTAAAGTTGTAAAAAGTACAATTTTTATAAAAATATTATTTTTATATTATTTATTTATAAAACTATTAATTTTATATATTAATAAAACTAATTAAACTAAAAATACAAATTAATAATAAAAACTAAAACTAATTAATTTAATAAACAACCCTAATTAGGGTTTTAATAAATAATAATAATAATAATTACGTAATGATTGCTGTTGGATGGTCAAATGTGGCATGTCAGACAGGGCCATGCGATCGCATGGTCCTCACGTTAAAAATCCATGTGATCGCATGGATAAGGATTTCGGGCCAGGTTCTGGGCTGCTACAGTAACGGGCCTCGAGTGTTTTTATTATTTTTTTTCTGTTTTAATAAATAATTATATAAAATTAATAAAAACTTGTATTTTAAAAACTAAAATAAAAATAAAGAAACTTTATAATTTTATATATATAACAAACTATTAAAAATATATAATTTTTTGTTTTTGTTTTTATATTTTTGTATTTTTAATTTTTAAAACGTATATTTACAAAACTAATTAAAACTTAATAATTTTTTTTTATATATATAGCTTTTCGCTTCCGGCGTTTATGTTGCTCCCCGGCAGCGGCGCCAAAAATACTTGATGTGTGCGAGGTGTACTAGGAAATAGTATTAATTTTTACAAGGAAATACTATTAAATACGATACAATTTTACACAAGATATTTATTTATTTATAGAATGGATATACCTAAACCTTGCTACAACACTTATAGGCAGTGTACCTAATCGTACAGTAGTGTAGTTTTTAGTAAGTCCGGTTCGTTCCACAGGGATCTTTAAAACAAGCTTAACGCTATATTTTTTAAAAACTATAATTGTAAAAATACAAAAATATATATAAGTAGTATTATTATTATAAAAGGGGGTTTTTACCGTTTAATGACCGGTTTGTCGATTTTTAAAACTTTAGTCGCAGTTAAAACCTAATGTAAAATATTAAAAATAAATATAACTTAATTTAAAGCGTAAAGTAAATAACGATAATGAAATTGCGATAAATAAAAGTGCGATAAAATAAAATTGCGATAATTAAAGAGTACGATAATTAAAAATGCAATTAAATAAAATGACAATAAATAAAAGTGCGATAATTAAAAGTGCAATTAAATATGAAATATATAAATTATGCTTATTTAAACTTCCGTAATCATGATGTTTGACGTGTTGATTTTAGTTTTATTACCATGGGTTAATTGTTCTTTATCCTGGATTATTCGATATGTCTATACGGATTTGTCCATAATAGTCCATCAGTCATAATCATAAAGTGTGAAAGTCTTCGTCAAATTATTCTTATTCCCGAAGTCAAATATTCCAACTAATTGGGGATTCGAATTGTAGCAAGGTCTTAATACTTTGTTTAATGAATACACCAGGTTATCGACTGCGTGTAAACCAAGGTTTTACTACTTTGTTAACAATTACACCAATTACCCTTGAATGTAATCCACAACATGTCTATTAACTATTAATCCAGTTCCGTGTTCGGTAAAATGAACAATTATTGGTATTTATAGATATCCCGCCCACCGTACCCAGTCAAGCGTATGTGGTTATATATAAATACGTCAAATTATAAGTCTATATATTAAATTAACGAGGTGTCGTTTAGTTAATATAAAACCCATTAATAGCCCATAGTCTAATTTCCACAAGTGTCGTTCTTTTATCCAAACCCCAATTATGGTACAAAGCCCAATTACCCCGTCTTAATATTTTAACCCAACATCATGATTACTTCGTCTTAAATAAGCATAATAATAACTTAGCTACGAGACATTAATTTAAAAATAACATTAACCATAACTTACAGTGATTAAAAATAGCGTAGCGTTACACGGACAGAATTTCGACTTACACCCTTACAACATTTGCTAACATACCCTTATTATTAGAATTTAAAATTAAAATTAAAATTATAATATATATATATATATATATATATATATATATATATATATATATATATATATATATATATATATACGTGAGTGAGTGAGATAGAGAGATGGATGGATATATATTTTACTGAGCCAAAACCGCGAATTTATAGGGGTGTGGCCTGCCACCTACTGCCATGCGATCGCATGGAAAATGGTCATGCTAGCCATGCGATCGCATGGCCCTGGAATTCAGCTCACATGTCTTTGTTTGCATTCTGTCGACGGTTTTTATTATAATATATAATATATAAATAATTTATATAATTATTTTAATATTATATTTTATTCTTGTGCATAGTTGACTCATAATTTTTAGTCCGGTACGTCGAGCGTTGAGAGTTGACTTTGGTCCCGGTTCCGGATTTTCGAACGTCCTTGCGTACAATTTAATATCTTATATTTTGCGTTTCGCGTCTTGTACTCTTGTAATTTTGAGATGTTTCTCACCAATAATTTGAACCACTTTGATTGTACTTTGTACTTTTGAGCTTTTTGGTCGTTTGCGTCTTCAATTCGTCGAATCTGTCTTTTGTCTTCACCTTTTATTATTTAAACGAATATCACTTGTAAATAGAACAATTGCAACTAAAAGCTTGTCTTTCTTGAGGGATAATGCTATGAAATATATGTTCGTTTTTAACATTATCAAATACTAAGCATAATTAAGCAACCAATAAGTCAAGTAATTGTCATTAGAAAATAACAATTAGTATTTCGTAGTCATAATATTCCAATTATGACAAAAGTTATACGTGTACCAAGTACATAGCTCGTTCTAAATGTCAAGTGACACTAACGGTCATAAAAGCATTCGGGGACCAAGTTAAGTAACTAAGTACTTAATAACACGTTGTAAGATATTAACGAAAGTAATTAACATGAAATAAGATCCCAGAGCATAAACTAGCTCAGTACGCACATATACGCAGATTCGTGAAAGTATAGAGCACAAAAATATAAGTCGAAAAATTCGGATCGTTACATTACCCACCTGTTAAAGAAAATTTCGTCTCAAAATTTTGAGGAGTGACCTACAATGGTACCGAATTTGAAGAAGAAGGAGCGTATCAAAGTTCTAAGAGGCTCGTGGGCTCAGATGTGAACTATTTACCTTGAAAGATACTTGGGTGTATAAAAGTAAGAATAGGTATATGCCATTATTTAAGTCTCTTGACCTTAGATATCAATAAATTGATTTCGTTTCTTGTTAACATGAGTATGTCATCTGAATATATACCCACAAAAGGAAAGATGATGTTTTTAGCCTTACAGGCATCTTCAGTAAGCTGGATGCATGAAATGCATCATGAATGTTACCAACTTATCTAAAACATTGAGCGCTTATGTCGCATTATAAAGCTAACAGATAGAATGGACAACATGGCGATCACAACCTACTGCATGTGAACTTATCCTTGGATGGAATGAAGGCACGGTTCCATGATGTAACTATATCCTTTCAGTTACATGTTGAAATTATGGTTAACATCGACTAGAACAACATATAGTTGCAACCAACCAACGAATGAAGAAATATATAGAGTAACCACCTCAGTGTTATAAATGTTTTAAGCAGTCCCTTCCAAGAGGATAACATGATTCATAGATTTTTAAAGTAATTTATATTACATTTCCAAAAGAAAATCGCACGAAAGGTGTGATCTTTGAACGTGAGTGAACTCTTTGTACAATGAGCGAGTTGATCTGAATTTATCGTTATACTTAAGAGGGATGCGCGGATGAGAAGATACGTGAACCCTTGGTCATAAAGAACGGTTTACTCCAAGTGAAAAGAATCTCAAAAATGATTTCTTGTACCTCAACATACTGGATCATACTGGATAATTAGCCGTGAAATATTGAGAGTAGAAACCCACCTAGTGCCTTTCCTACAATGGGGTGACCACTGAGTGTACCTCAGAAAACTGATTTACCGGCCCGCGTTTTTGCCATGTCTAACCTTAAAAGGAACATTTTATGACCGCAAAGACCTCCTAACAAATTTTATAAAACTGCCATCCAAAATGGCTCAAGAGTTTTTAACAAAGATCTTAATCGTAAGCTTTATCCCTAAATTGAGGACGAGAAGAAGTGTGATCCATACATGGTATAGACTAATACGAAAGCCTTTAATAAAATCAACCAAGGAAGTTTTGAAAAAAAAAACCTTTATACGATTGATGTGACAACATAAACGGAACGAAGTTCTTAGTAAATTTAGAAGTGTGTACAACGTGTACCATTTTGCACAAAAGTATTTGACTTAAGTTAAACAACTCAATAAAGGAGCGATTTTTAAATAATTTGAAGGTATAACTTAGTATGTACTAACCGAAATAAGTAAAGGTATATTTATTAACTTAATTATATACATACATATATGATTTTATAAATCGCATAAGCGACAGAATTTTTTTTATTAATTTCATTTATCCATAAATCTTGTGAGGACCGCAAAAATAAACAACGTGTAAAAATTTTGATAAACATAGTTTTTCGTATTTCATAGGTTACGAGTTGCAAAAGATCGAGTGAAAAATATTTGAATCATCGGGTGACATGTTACTAGGTAATGAAAACTAATGGATTAAATGTAGTTTTGATAATTATCAGAACATAAGTCTTTGGGCTAAAAATGTTCACGTGCGAAGCCGTTGCTAAAAGTGAGGTATGAAGGATAGAGTATGAGGATGAGAAGTTAATCGCTTCTTGACTTTGCAAAATGCCAAACAGGTTATGACTAATATTAAAGTCGGAATACTGATGGTGTTAATATCATTAAATGAGAATTCCCCTGGAATAAGTCAGGACTTAGAGTTATGTAAGAAAGAGCATTGCTTCAACAGGTCTGGAAAATAAGATCCCTGGGGTAATGCAATAATTGTTGAATGGTTTAAGTGTTAGTGGATGCCCAAAGGCTCTACACGACGTGGCAGTAAGTGCCTTTATCCCATACACACACACACACACACACACATGAATCTCTCGATTTCGGCAGTTGTAAAGTCTTCATGATGACTTGGATACGAATAACACAAAAAATTTTATATAACAAGCAACGAAAATTTATGGAAATCGTTTTAGGTGACAATGTAAGAAAAGAAACGAAGTTCTTAGTAAACATGTACTATTCTAAGTAAAATATATTTTGAATAAAAGAATTGATTTATAAAAGTGAAAGTAAAATTTCACATGTACTAGTCAAAAATAAATAATTTTTTACTTTATTATATATAACATATACGATTTCTAAAATTTGTACGAATGGCAATGATATAAATTTTTTTTATAAAACTTTGAGAGGATCGCACAGTAAAATAGTGTGTGTAAAATTTTGGCAAACAAAATTTTCATATATCAGAGGTTACAAGTTGGAAAAAGATTGATGAGGATCTAGTAAAAGATTTTTGAAAATTTTAGGTGATATTTGAGCAACAATGTTACGAGGTAATGAAAACTATTGAATTTATATGTGGTTGATGACTATTAGTAGGGCATAAGTCCTTTGACCAAAAATGCTTAAGTGTGAAGCTGTTGCTTATAAGTGAGATACGAATGGGAGAGTATGATGATGAGAATTAACCACCCATTGATCTTGGAAAAAAAAATTGAAATGGTATGACTAATATCGAAGTAATAAGAATGATGGTGTGATTATCATCAAATAAGAAATCTCTCGGAATGAGTTAGGATTTAGAGTCGCGTAAGAATGAGTATCAAATAATATTCTTGGGTAGTCTTTAATATAGAATCTGAATCGCTGAAGTAACGGGATACAATTTCCTTTATGTATCATTGTGCAAGTCTGTCCATTGTATCGGTTTCTTTCATGGCTAGAAAGTGAGCAGTTTTGGTGAGACGGTCAACAATAACCCAGATAGTGTCCTAACCGCCTACCATTTTCGGTAGCTTCGTGATGAAATCCATTGTTATTCCTTCCCATTTCCATTGTGGGATTTCGGGTTATTGTCATGCAACTAATAAGGTTCAGCTTCGGGCTACTTCTCTCCCCGTAACTATTAATGGCTCACCATTCTCGCGAGGTATACTAATAATCTTCTCACTATAAATACTTTCGCTTTCATCCTTGAAAGCCAGTCCGTTCCAACTATTTCATCAAAGCTTCATAACTTAATGAGTATTAGGTTAATCTTAAATTCCATTCCAACTATTACATCAAGCTTCCCAAATTGATGGGTGTTAGGTTAATCTTAAGGTTCATTCCAACCAAATCTTATTATACTATCGTGAAAAATCCTATCAATCTTCTCAAATAACATCTGCTCGTACGTAGGTAACTAATCCTTTCCAACTACTACTTTAAAACTTTCAAATTTTGTTGACATGAGGTCATCTCCAAATGAACCTCCTGTTAAATTTAAGGTACTATCTTAAATTATTCCCCTATCTCTGCCAGCTTACCATTAGCTTGCCCTATAGAATACTTAACTCTCTCGGTTGTTAATGGCTTATTAGTCATAATACTAAGGTTCTTAGATATAAGGTTTCTATCGCTCTAGTATTAAGCAACTTCGAGACGATTAAACGTTGTGTCGAAACGTACCCTAACTAAAATCAGGATCCATGCGAGTCTCCATAGCTGAGATAACGATTGCTCTACCGTAAGTAAGTCCAAAGTTTTTCCTATCTGATAACTTTTTCCTTAAGTGTCCCAGGTGTCTATATCTATAACAAATTTTCAGGTTATCAATTCTACAATCAAGGCCCTTCTTGTACAGTATCTAGGCTACGTGGTTATTCTTTCCCTACCTCTAACAGACCATAATGCGTATACTCAAGTGGTTCCTATCAAAATTTTCTTTGAATCACTTCATATTCCTTATGTAGTAATATTGGGACTTCCGCATCATTTACTTCAATATAATCACGCTGGCCTGGCGTCATTATATTGTACTAAATTGTACGTTCATTCCAATATCACTCCATATGGTCAATGTAACGTGATCACTTCAAGTTCTACTCAATTTCATCTAACGGTGCTTTATCTATGCTATCTCAAAACAAAATCTACATAATTAATCTCACGGTTTCTCGGTGTGGGTGTGTAGGTTCCGTAGGTCATGCATCAATACCTAAATGTCTCGAAATTTTCTTCAAAATGTTCGGGTTCAGGTAATGTCGTTAGGTTCTTTTCTAGAAATTCAATCTGGGTCTCGTGTCGAGTTGTACGTGTAGCAAGTAGTAATACGATATGTCTTGAGGCGACTCCCAAGTCTTTGGGTATGGCTGAGCATCAGTAGAAGATACTATGACCTTGTGAAAGGAGATGCCTTCCCGACTTCTCCCATGCCTAAGAGTGTTAGGGACCTAAGTTCAGAAGTGTCATTAGATCATCGAGCAGTGGTGAAGGATGAAAGAGATAAGTGATGGTCATGAAAGCGTACGGGATACGGGTCAACTTGCAGAAACTGAAGAACCTTCTAATGTTCATACGTTGTACGTGGCTAATTAGGGTGAGCTCGGGGGTGGGGTAAGGTGCGGTTACTCTGACAAGTCCTCACATATCTCCTCCTCAGAGGATCAACTTTAGTGGGCGTGTAATTTGAGGGGTACTCTTCCCAGATTGCGTGAAGTAATGTTTCGATCTCCAGAACTGTGGAACGGTAGTAGCAGGTGGATTACAATATTAGTCCTTAGGGTTAGACGAGTGGGAAAAGGGTTCAGAAAAACTTCTGAACTGGGAAAGATAAATTTTCCAAAACGGTACAACGAATAGCAGACATGTAGCGAGAAAGTAATCAGGCATAATAACTACAGCAGCCTAGATCGTCTACAGCAGTACATAGTATGGTAATAATAATAGTATAAAACAGAAGTATCATGCAAAAAGCAGATAGTAGCATGCAGTAGCGAGAATAAGCAGTAGCATACAGCAAGATCATATAGCAGTAAAAGTAAGTAGTAGCATGCAGCAGTTCCGCAGAAACAAGTAAACGAGCAAGTTGTAGATTAGTCCTATTAGTGAATCCTACTCGACTCGGTCAAGACACACTAATGCAACCTAATTCCCTACAACCGATGCTCTGATACCAAATGTGACGCCCCGTACAAAATCAACGTGTACGGATCATCAACAACAGGTCCATTACACGGTACAATACTACATGTTGTTTTAAAACAAGTTTTGCATTCATGAAAAGGTGACGTCTTTACCAACGTCAAATGTTTTACAAAGATAACATGCTTCTACGAATAGAAAGCATTAACATAAGTACGTGACACAAAGGTCATTACAAAGCCATTGTTCAAATGTAACATAAGTTGTGAATGCAAAGTAAAAGTTCCATGATTGAGAAATCTCTAACTAATGCAGCGGAAGTCTAACACAGCGAGTCTGTAACAGTAAGTCTATAACACCAAGACTATAATAGCAAGTCTAACAGCGGAAGTAACAACGTCTAAGCACCTGAGAAATACATGCTTAAAAATTCAACACGAATGTTGGTGAGCTATAGTTTGTTTGTAATCAGTAATGTAATATAGACCACGAGATTTCGTATTCAAAACAGTAAGAAAAGTATATGCTTATCCGTGGGCACCCGGTAACTAAATTAACAAGTATTATCACCCCCTAAAAGTACACTTGGAAAGTGTGTAAGTTTACGAAGTATTAATCACCCGTTGAATGCTAGCGCGACTATCCCGAGTGGTGATGTCAAACCCTATGGATCCATATCTAAGATTCGCATCTACCGGTTCATAAACCAATAGTTAAACGTTACCGAGCTAAGGGGAATATTTGTGCCATTATGTCACCCACACATATATAAAGTTTAAGTACTCGTATCTAGTATGTAAAACATAAAAAGCGCATGTATTCCCAGTCCCAAAAATAGTTAAAGTATAAGGGAGCTATAACTCACAGTGAATGTGCGGTAAAGTCGGTATGAAAAGTATGCAAGTAGTAAGTCGGTCCGAAAGGTCCTCAACCTATGTCAAAGGTTATTAAGTCAGTATATTGTCCCCAAAAGTTTAAAAGTGAATAAGTTAAGCCTTAAGTATCATCATCATCATCATTCGTAAAAGATAAAGTAAGTTTTCAACAAGAATAGAGATAGAAACAAAGGCTGACTTCGGACAGCTGCTACGACCTCTATACAAAACGAAAAGACGCGTGGTCAGTGGAAAAGGCTCCGTATGTGAGTCCTTGTACCGCTGTCCAATTTTCAGATCCTAACTCGATGTCGTTTAAACGTGGCGACAGTTCAAGCGCGAGTAGGTCAGAATTTTCAGCACGTCGTTACAAAGGCGTAGTGATTTTCAGAAGGCTATAAATCCTAAACCGTATATCGGATTTAGGCGAGTCTTTAACAAAAAGTGATCTACTCGAAACGAAATATCTGAAAATAAATTTTCAGAAGTCTCAGGTGTCTGATCAGACCCCAAAAACAGTAAACAAGTGCTCCGGTGGGTTTCTTGGTGCTTGATGCTCATCACGGTTCTCATCCTTGATGCGTGTAAGCTTCAAGTGTACAACTCTTTGATGTTTTAGCATCACTTTGACCAATTTTCAACCATCAACACACAACTAAGAGTAAAAGCTAACATTCTACAAGTTTTGAACATCAAGTTTGTCTCTTTATTGCATAAACACCATAAAGCTTCTACATTTGTCCTTTTAACACAAGTTTATGCATCTTCATCATATGAGATGATGAAGACTTGATTTTTATCACTATAAAAATCATAAAAGGTTCCAAGTAAGTGAGATCTAAAATAATAAATTAGATCTCAAGTATTAAGAAACCCTAAGCTAGAAAGCTTGGATTTTTACAAGATTAATGAGACCATAAGCTAGAAAACTAAGATCTAGTGAAAGTAATGAGACCATAAGCTAAAAATCTAAGATCTAAACAAAATAATGAAACCCTAAGCTAGAAAGCTTGGATATTTAATGTTCTTGAAGATCCTTAAAGCAAAAAAGCTAGATCTACAAGTTACATGAAGATCATAAACACAAGTTTTGATCTTTTAACAAAAATAAAGTGATCTTAAGCTATAAAGCTTAGATCCATTAAAATAACGAAGATTCAAAGCTAGAAAGCTTGAATCTTTCATGTTCTTGAAGGATTCAAATCAAAGTTTGAATTTTCAAGATATAACAAGATCAAGAAGCTAAAAAACTTGATCTTATGAAGATGATGATGATGTCATGTATAAGAAGAAAAGAAGAAGAAGAAAATTAGAAACTTACAATTTTTAGTGTGAGAAAGACTAGAGAGAGAATTAGAGAGCAAGTGTGTGTAAAATGTGAATGAGATCAAGTATGAAATGGGAGAAATGAGCTTGATATTTATAGTGGTGGTGGGGGTGTTTGGCTTTGGGTTTGGGGGGGACAAAAGGGGGACAACTTTTGCTTTTTGCTTAGTGGTGGTCTAAAGGTGGTGCTTATTGTTGGGATCTCATGCAACATGTGTGGTAATGGTTAACAAAAATGCTAGTATGTTGGCTCATATTAATGGTTTTTGTCCTACTTCTTAATGGGTCATAATCTATTAAAATTGGGCTAACTTAAAAGTCCAATAGCTAGAGTAGGGTGGGCTTAAGTCCAATAAGCATAATTAAGCAACCAATAAGCCAAGTAATTCTCATTAGAAAATAACAATTAGTATTTCGTAGTCATAATATTCCAATTATGACAAAAGTTAAACGTGTACCAAGTACATAGCTCGTTCTAAACGTTAAGTGACACTAACGGTCATAAAAGCATTCGGGGACCAAGTTAAGTAACTAAGTACTTAATTACACGTTGTAAGATATTAACGAAAGTAATTAACATGAAATAAGATCCCAGAGCATAAACTAGCTCAGTACGCACATATACGCAGATTCGTGAAAGTATAGAGCACCAAAATATAAGGCATGTATTTTGCATTTTTACAACCGCTATGAATCAAGATTTATTTGTGTTTTTACAACCGCAAAATCAGAAAATACCCTTCAATCTTGCAACGATTAGTCATTGCATGTAGAAAATGGCCATTGATTTCTTATCATCCAAAACTGATCTTCTAATCCAGAGTTTTCCCAAGTATCCAGCCAAGGTAACAAATTATTTGTGTTTTTTTTCATATCTTTAATCGATAAATAGCTTTAATCATATCGTCGACATCTTTCCTTTGAATTTGGCCAGATTCAGTAACTAATATTATGAATATCTAATCTCTTTAATAACAATCTTGCAGCAATTTTTTTCTGTGCTTTTTGTTATTGGATACAGAATTGATGCCAATTTGATGTCTATGATTCAGATACCTGGTAACAAATATGTTACTTCTTTCGTTTGCAGGAATATTTTTTTTTGTTTGTATTGATATAATGTTACAAGTATTTTACATTTAAAGAATTGACAAACTAAGATTCATACTAAGATTCATACTTGAATAAAGAAATTGATATAGTAATTTGTCTACAACATGTTTTATGTACAAAGAAATTGATATAAAATTATGTTTCCCCTACTTCATATTAGTGTATGATATTTGTGTCATTTGTAACATTAGTGGTTGGGTATTAGATTTTCTTGGTTAATAAAAAATAAAGTACTGATATGTGCCGGCTTTATAGTGTGCTCTCTCATTTGTGCATTGGTGATAAATATTATATCGGCATAAGCATATTTAGGTATTCCGAAAATGTCATCTTTTACCAAAAAATGCTATCTTTTACCAATGCTTATTTTGTTACTTCCAGTTGTTAAGAAGTTGGAAAAACAATCCGACCAGACCACTTCATAAGGTCAGATACAAATCTTTTACTTTTTACTTTCAGTTGTAAGTAATGAATTTTCTGTCATTTATATGGATTATCATTAATGGTGAACTTTAGGCTATGCTCATTATCTCAAAGGTTAATAAGATATTTTTTTGTAGTTAGTAGACTGGGAATGTGATTATGGATTTTTTGTGTTGAAATTAGAAAAAATTTGTCATGGCAAGGCAACACTTTAGTTGCAATCATGATTCTGTGATGATGAGTTGTGCAAAAATAGTGCAAGTAATTTTACATTAACAGTTTCGTATTGTTTGCTAACATTTTATTTGAAGGCATGGCGAATCATTTTTAATGATTAGAATTATATTATCTGGTGCATTTCTTATTTTGTGTCAGCTGGGTTTTGCAACGAAAGAAATGGGTCATTTCTTGGCAGGGCAACGTATGAGTTGCAACCATGATGATTCATTATAGAATAGCCAAAGCATGTATGGTCGTTTAGTTTGTAAAAAATGTGTTTGGTAGTTTCGTTTGCTACTATAGCATTGTGGCCTTTTTGACGCTAATTGCTATATGTTTGGGTAATCATTAATCATTAATAATAATTAAATAAGGTTGTTAAACAGTTTGATGGAATGGAAAAGTAGTGATGATTCTCAGAAAGATGTGATTTGATCATATAAATGTTGTGGAAAATATAATTATGTAAATATTTATAAATTCGCTTACTTTATAAGTATCTCATGTATTTGCGTGAGGTTGTAACTGCTGCTTCTGTTGTTGTTATGCCTGCAAATGTTACACCTGCAAGTGTTGGTGTTACTGCTATGTCTTTCTATGGTCAGTTTGTATGTTTAGACTATAGTAATCAACAAGACGTGCAGGACACTGCAGTTTGAATAAATGGTATGGTGCATTGTCCTTATGTTTTCTTATTGGCTTCCACTTTCGTTTTAACATCCTTAATTAGATGTTATGTCCATCTCAGGTGCACAATAGAAATCCACTAGTATATTAAATATTGGCACCTCAACAACTGCGCGGACGGGGGCTGTAATCATTGGAGGTATGTAATTTTAAATTCTTTTAAGGTTATACTGAATGTAGGAACGTATTATGTTTTTATCACATTTATTTTCATTTTTTAGTACCTGCATATATTTACCGAAACATAAATTTTCAATTTAAAGTTTCATCAAGACGATCGCATCGCCCCTTGATAATCGATTTTACAGCTCCACGAATTTACCCTTTGTTACATGTTTTCGTTAATGAATGGTTCTTTGCGCACGTAACTAGGTAATCTATACACTAATTGTCTGTTTTGGGGTTGGGATAATTTAAGTTCTTCTCACCTGCTATTTTATTTGTTTCGTTTATATATTTGGCCCAAAATTGAGTTATTTCAACAATTTTTATAGCGGCTTTCACTATGTCAATATGGTGTCAGGTTAAAATCATATTTAACGACACTAACCATTCGAGAAACTCACAATGAATTTATAACAGTTTTTTAAAAGCAATCGTACAATACACGGCCTATGAAACCCCCAAATTATAACATTATTATATACGGGCTCTAAACGCCCAAATTTATAACAGTTTTTAGATGATATTTAGTCGCATCTATAGCCATGCAATATCTAATTCAGCACAATGTATATTTTTTGTTTTAAATTGGATTATGTGTTTTATTTAAATTCACAAAAACGTTTATTTACTTCTTCCGTTCAATGTACAAACTCTTAAAACTATTATGCTTTTATTATTAATAGGAATATATGGCTTATTTGGGTTATAAAAGTAGTAATCAACGGCTGCGAATTTATGACCCGTTTACATGTTTTCGGGATGATGTAATGCTTACGAATGATGATGGGAAGTTGAACTCCCGCTCAATACAATGTTGCTTACTTATCACATGTTAATGGGTTGATATTGCCACATTCAATTATTCAGTGAGGTTTTTACACTAAATGATGATTGTTGTAGGGGAAGGTACATATATACAAACAAACTTTGATGTCATTATGGAAGCAACAAAAGCGGACTTAATGGATTCTGCAGGGAAATATGGAGTATTGTAGATGCTTTGTTCATGAATTATCATCTTGGTGACAAGAAAAATGTATGAAGTTCACTATTTCATTCGACAGTTAACAGTCACTACTTCATGCTCTAAGTCATTTGATTAGCTTTGTATTTGTATAACCTAAAGTTTACATTTCATTCAACAGGTTGTAAATTATGCTAACCTGGAGACCAATTCATGCTAACCTCGAGATCAATTCATGTGCACACACACAGTTCTTGATGGCACGGTGGGCAGTATTAGGTAACAAAGGCTTTCAAAACATTGCACATTATGATCATTCATTCATGCACCGCGTGTTTGGCTCTTTATGGTGGATGATTATCAAAAAAGGAATTTCCACGTCTATTTCTGTGCAGGGACTGAAGGTGTAAATACTGTGCAGATTGGGTTTTTTAACATTGGCAGTCCTTCGTCAATGGTTGGTGTTAAGTTTGTTTTCACTGTTGGTCCTTTGTTAATTACTGATAGGTGGTGTGGTGTGGTATTTTAGATACCTACTTACTACACGAAGAATTTTTAATGTACATTTACTTGTCCATTTGCAAACGTTTACATGAATTAGATTGGTATTTTTTTATCAAACATATTGTTAGTTGCTAATACCAAGTTTTAAAGCAATCGTACAACGCACGGGCTATTAAAGCTAGTTTTGTATACTCCGTATTACTTATCCTGCATAGTTTGTTTTCAAAACTTATTACCATCATTTATATTGTTCAAACTTCATTGATTAATTAATATTGTTCAAACTTCATTGATTAATTAATGAGTCACGATTCCTTTTTAATCATAATACTACACAAAAGTGTGAGACTAATTCTAAAGCGGTGTGATGTGCATTTCGTGAGATGACATGGAGTTGTGTGACGGAAGGGATCGATCAATAAAGCCACGTCAAAATCTGACGCTTCAAAGCGTCAGTTAAAAATTGATGAACAATATGAGGCTTTGGATAACTAATTTTATAACAAATGAAACTAAAATGACTTGCTTTCAAATGAAACAAAAGCTAAACGATTTCGTTTGGTGGAAGGTTAACGTTAGTTAAGTCGGTACTAAATAGTCTACCGCTATACTACTTTTCTCTCTTTCGTTCCCCAACGAGTGTTCTAAAAAAGTTATAGAGTATAAACAAAATTTTTTTTGAGGGTGGGTCGGGTGAGAGTTCAAAATTTCGTGGGTCAAATAGGAGGATTCTCTTTTGCCTTATAGCGAAGCGGGTCTAAACATTGGATCACTTATGGGTAAAAACCTTGCACTTTGGGAAAATAGTTTTGGCGAGTCAAAATCGAGTCAAACTCACTTTGGGTCAAAGTTTTGAAAAGTTGGTTCTATTGGGTTATTCATACCTCCTAGTCCTAATAGACCGAGAGGAAGGGTAGTACTTGGTTAAGTATATCGTGCTGGTTATGATATTGAGAAGATTGGATTGAACTTCGGCACATCAATACTTAAACAAATTGGTGATGGTGGTACAACACGATTCTGGGCAGACCCTTGGTTGACTGATGGTCCGCTAAAGGAAAAATTCAGAAGATTGCACCACCTATAAATGGATCTTGAAGCTACTGTACGAGATAGATACCAATGGAATGAGCGATCGTGGAGCCCTGCATGGTATTGGAATCGAGAACTTGTGGGATGCGTATGTGATGAACTTCATGAGCTGACTAAACTGATAGACATGTATGCGAAAAAAGACAGGAACATTGATGCATGGTATTGGAAGCTTGCAACTAATGGTGTTTTTACTACAAAAAAATTAGTGAATTTAATCGATGAGAAAACTCTTATAGATTATAGAGCAAGACAAAAAATAATAATAAAACAATCTAGTTCTGAGTAAAGTGGAAGTTTTATGTGGAGAGTACTAAGAAGACGCATCCTGACGCGTGTTGACTTAGATAAAAGAGGAATTGACTTAGACTCCGTGAGATGCCTCATGTGCTATGACGATGTGGAAACAATTGACCACTCCTTAATCTTTTGCCGACACACCCTAAATGTGTGGGAAAGGATTTATAGGTGGTGGGGATTGAGTCCGATGACAAATTTAAGTATCAACGAAGCTTTTTAGGGGAAAGAATAATCAAACGATGTCGTTTTTGGGTTTGCGAATTTGGCAAGCTATGTTAGGGTGTATTATGATGAATATCTATGAAGATTGATATGAATATTGAGAGGAAAAGTCAATTGGTCAAGATTAACTTTTCCACAACTCTTTAAACTCTCTTCTAATCTTTGGCTATGTGTGTGAAGTGCTTCCTTCTAAGGTGGCCTTGTGAGATATCTATAGCCCTCTTCAATATCCCACCATTCTAAGGCTTAGCACACTATCTATGCAAGACCTGGGAACCTAACAATCTCCCCCTTTGCATTGATAGTGTGCAAAAATTTAGCAACCTTTCTAATTACATACAAAAAATCTAAAACTACTAGTCTAGTTTTCGATTTATGTATGTTGTTGTTGTTGACGATCTTGAATTTCTTGAATTCTTGAAGCTTCAACGGAATTCTTGAGAATCTTCTTTCCTCGTACTTTCCCTTATATCTCCCCCTCAAAATGTGATTAACTCTTAAGCATATTTTGATCTGAGAGGGAAAGGGTATCAGAGCCTACGCAAAGATAATCGGCGTTGAATCTTCATGCATAGCTCCCCCTTGACTAATGCGGAAACTTAATCAAGGTATCTGAAATGTCCCGTTCATATCGATTATAAACGTTTCACATTAATTGATTTCGTTACGAGGTTTTGACCTCTATATGAGACTTTTTTCAAAGATTGCATTCGATTTTTAAAACAAACCATAACCTTTATTTTATCGATAAAGGTTTAAAAACATTCCAAAGATTATCAAATAATGATAATCTAAAATATAGCGTTTTCACACGACCATTACATAATAGTTTACAATAATATTACACAACAACTTAAGTCTTCGAATGCAATTTTTAAACAATATAATACAAGCATGCAGACTCCAATCCTGTCTTTATTTATCATGCAACAGTGGACGCTCTTAATAATCACCTGAGAATAAACATGCTTTAAACGTCAACAAAAAATGTTGGTGAGTTATAGGTTTAACCTATATATTTATCAAATTGTAATAATAGACCACAAGATTTCATGTTTCCAATTTTCACAAATATATATCCCATACATAGAGATAAAAATCATTCATATGGTGAACACCTGGTAACCGACATTAACAAGATGCATATAGAATATCCCCATCATTTCGGGACTCCCTTCGGACATGATAAAATCGAAGTACTAAATCAGTTCAAATTCTCTGACTGGGGCTTGTTAGTGCCCATTGATATATCTTTAGGATTCGCGTCAATTAGGGGCCAGTTCCCTAATTCTTAGGCTACCAAGCTAAAAGGGGCATATTCGATTTCGATAATTCAACCATAGAATGTAGTTTCACGTACTTGTGTCTATTTTGTAAAACATTTATAAAACTGTATGTATTCTCATCCCAAAAATAATAGATTTCAAAAGTGGGACTATAACTCACTTTCACAGATTTTTCCTTCGTCGAGAAAATAAGACTTGGCCACGGGTCGATTCACGAACCTATAACAAATATATACATATATATCAAAGTATGATCGAAATACATTCATACCATATTTTATTATGTTTTAACGATTTAAGTTTGTTAAGTTTACAGTCCAACGTTGTAGTCCACAATTAATTGTCCATAGTTAGTAGCACATAAATAAATCAATATATATTATCTCGAATCAGTCCACGATCCAGTGTATACAAGTCTCAGGCTAGATCACAACTCAAAGTATATATATTATTTTGGAATCAACCTCAACCCTGTATAGCTAACTCAAGCATTACTGCATATAGAGTGTCTATGGTTGTTCCAAATAATATATATAGATGGCATCGATATGATATGTCAAAACATTGTATACGTGTCTATGATGTCCCAAGATTACAAAATATATGTTAGAATACATGTACAATACAATATAAGTTAGTTAAGTTATGATTAGTATAGATTTGTTACAAATTTCACGTAGCTACAACAAGTAAAAACATCCAATTTTGTTTTACCCATAACTTCTTCGTTTTAAATCCGTTTTGAGTGAATCAAATCGCTATGTTTTCATATTGAACTGAAATTTATGAAACTAAACAGAAAAAGTATAAGTTTATAGTCAGAATTATAAGTTACAAGTCATTTTTGTAAGAGGTAGTCATTTCAGTCGAAAGAACGACGTCTTGATGACCATTTTGAAAAACATACTTCCACTTTAAGTTTAACCATGATTTTTGAATATCGTTTCATGTTCATAAGAAATATCATTTTTCCAGAAGAACAGCTTTTAAATCAAAGTTTATCATAGTTTTTAATTAACTAACCCAAAACAGCCCCCGGTTTTACTACGACGGCGTATGTCCGGTTTTACGGTGTTCTTCGTGTTTCCAGGTTTTAATTCATTAAGTTAGCATATCATATAGATACAGAACATGTGTTTAGTTAATTTTAAAAGTTAAGTTAGAAGGATTAACTTTGTTTGCGAACAAGTTTAGAATTAACTAAACTATGTTCTAGTGATTACATGTTCAAATCTTCGAATAAGATAGTTATATATATATGAATCGAATGATGTTATGAACATCATTACTACCTTAAGTTTAGTAGGTAAACCTACTGGAAATGACAAAAATTGATCTAGCTTCAAAGGATTCTTGGATGGTTTGAAAGTTCTTGAAGTAGAATCATAACACGAAAACAAGTTCAAGTAAGATTTTCACTCGAAATAAGATTGTTATAGTTATAGAAATTGAATCAAAGTTTGAATATGAGTATTACGTTGAATTAGAAAGATATCTTACTGTAAATAATAATGATTTCTTAAGATTGGATGATCACTTGAAATGGATTTGCAAGATTGGAAGTAAGCTAGTAAATTTGAAAGTGTTCTTGATGTGTTCTTGAGTTGTTGTTTTGTATGTTGATCTAGATTAGGATTTATGAGCTAGATTGAGCTAGATTTTGATGAAGATGATGAAGAACACTTAGAACAATGGAAGAACACTTGAGAGAGAGTAATTTGATTCAAGAAAATTGCAAAGTGAATGTGTTTGTGTGCTTCCTCTTTCACGTGGGATGGCATTATAGTCTCCATTAGTTTGTAATTTTGTGAGATATTTCATGCTAGATGTTAAATGATGGTTCTTGTGATGACCCGGGAATTTCTGACCAAATTTAAACTTGATCTTTATATGTTTCCGACACGACAAGCAAAAGTCTGTAATGTTGAGTCTCGAAAACTTTTGAACTGTACATGAAAGCATTTGCCCTTTTGACCATTCCCGACGATTCACGAACCTATAAACGCAATATGGAAATTAACATGTAATTAACTATACATATACATAATTAAATATTGTTTAATACTCATTATTATATAAAATATATTATATAATTATATTACATAATTGATAATATGTAATACTAATATATTAAGTATAATTGTTACAATGATATTATTACTTTCTTTATTATTACAATGTATATCCGAATTAATAATATTATGATATAAATATGAAATTTTATTATCATTATCCCTATTATTATTAGCATAATATTTTTAGTTTTATAAATATTATTACTATTATTATTAATATCATTATTATTATAATTAGTAGTAAAGTTATAATTTTAGTTGTTATAATTAATGTTAGTATTAGATATTATTATCATAACGAAATATTATTATTAATATTATTATAAACTATTATTATTATCATTAGTATTATTTGATATCATTATTAATAATATTGTTAATTTTATTATTATTATTAGTATTACTATTAGTATTATAATTATAATTATAATTATAATTATAATTATAATTATAATTATAATTATAATTATAATTATAATTATAATTATAATTATAATTATAATTATAATTATTATTATTATTATTATTATTATTATTATTATTATTATTATTATTATTATTATTATTATTATTATTATTATTATTATTATTATTATTATTATTAATTAATAAATCATATGGAAACAAATTAGGTAAAATTCGATGACTTATAGATGATACGAATCTGTTTAAATTTCAACATCTACTTTATTTTTTTTCTTTGTTGGATCCTTCCTGCTCGATATGCTGTCCACTCCTTCAACTTTATATCACGATCGATCATTCAGCTCACATTATTGATAAACATTATTCAGTATATCACTATCATTATCAAGTATCAATTATGAACCCTTTTATCCCTTATCTGACTAATTTAACAGCAAAATTAAATGTACAGCCACCCCACAACCATTCCTTGTTCCTGCATCGTTTTTAATCGAGAACCCATTTCAAAACAAACATCGACCACCACAACAACCGGTGATTCTATTTCTATTTCAACGACCACCCAAGTCTATCAACTTTCATCAAATATTGTTACAACTGTGTTTTCTGTTCTATTCGAACCTTGAACACCACATCACGGGTTGCAGCTGCAAGGTACCTATAACATGTTATAATTTCTACTACTCTATTGTTATTTGAAACCCACACAAACACAAACGAACTACCACTATTGAAGAGCCATAACACCACCTTTTTGATATTTGTACGCTGCAACTGATTGCTGTTTTCTACTATATCAATCAACAACCAACAATCATCAATCCTTACCACCACGCTATCCCATTTTCCTTCGTATCTACTGCTGGTTCAAACAGCTATTATTTTCTGTGTAACTCGACAACCATCAATAACAACCCTACCATTATAATATTGCTGCTAGGTTAGTATTGATTCTACTGTTCGAACCAATAAAGAACCGAAACCCACTTATTCAACTTTTATTCTACTGCTACTCTTTATTAGCTGTTTGTTTATGGTCTTTTGAGGACAAATAACTAATCAATACCCTACCTACTGCCATAAGTTACTTTTTCAAATCGATGTCATACTCCACCCAAATAACCGGGACCTAATTATGCTAATGTGTTAACAAAAATATCACCATGAGAGCCAAAGTGATATTGACATTCGGTTTTAATGTGTAACTATGAATTGTGATAACGACTTAATGTTAAACATGGAGACAATTATGTTAATAAAGATGAGGCGTAAAAATATTTGATGATGATGATTATAATAATGAAACGTGATTAAGATAGTAATGTATGATGATGATGGACTTATTGCATGATGATGAAAAAAAAAACGATGATGATAAGTGAAATAAAGTAGTCGGTGGGAAATTGAGAACAAAATTGAGCACGCTGTACCAGAGATGATGTAATTGGGATAATTTGACCATATGAATCGGGTCTCTTTTTTTAAATTGTCGATCAATTCAACTTGGGCTGATTTTTTTTTCAACTTGGGCTGAGTTATTTAGTTAGGATTAAATAGTTGGGATGTTAAATGGGGCCTGCTTCAGTTTTCTAACGTGCCTTGTTAAAATAAATCAGTTTGAACTTTATTGTTGGGCCGTGTTTTTGGACTAACATCACTCAAGCCTTATAACCTTTCTATTCCGATTTGCTACGGTTCGATCACTTTCACCACACTCAATTGATCTCATTCTCGTTAAATTTATCCGAAGGTATAAACAGAATCATTTATATATATATATATATATATATATATATATATATATATATATATATATATATATATATATATATATATATATATATATATATATATATATATATATATATATATATATATATATATATATATAAATTTAATCCTTGATAGTACAATATGATTTAAGTATTAAATATGTAGATTTGATATGATTATGATAAATATATTATTATCATTATAACTAAAATTATTATAGTAAATATTAATATTATTATTAACATGTGTATTATATTGTTAACGTTTTTTTATCATTATTATTATCATTATTATTTTTTTTAGCATTAGTATTGTTATTATTATTATTATAATTATTATTATTAATAATAATTATTATTAATATTATTATTATCATCACAAAAAGATACAACTTCTTATTTATTATTATTAATAATATTTTATCAATTAACTATTAATTATATAAAACTATACTTAATACATATAACTTAACAATATTAACATTTTATTTAATTAAAAGATATAAAATGAATATATTTAATTTTTAAGGAAACCCATAAGTTATTATTATAAAATTTATATCACTAGTAAATATACATATATATAATTCGATTACCATTATATGTGTTAACATATATATAAATGATATAGGTTCGTGAATCCGAGGCCAACCCTATACTTGTTAAATGACGTCATATGTATTTTTACTACAAAATACAGTACGGTGAGTTTCATTTGCTCCCTTTTACTCTTTACATTTTTGGGGCTGAGAATACATGAAAATGTTTTATTAACTATTTTACAATAATTATATGCGTGAGTTTCATTATTCCCTTTTTAAATGCTTTCGAAATATATATTTTTGGGACTGAGAATACATGCGCTGTTTTTATAACTGTTTTACGAAATAGACACAAGTAATTGAAACTACATTGTATGGTTGAATGATCGAAATTGAATATGCCCCTTTTTATTAAGTATGGTAATCTAAGAATTAGGGAACAGACATCCTAATTGACGCGAACTCTAAAGATAGATCTATCGGGCCCAACAAGCCCCATCCAAAGTACCGGATGCTTTAGTACTTCGAAATTTATATCACGTCCGAAGGAGGATCCCGGAATGATGGGGATATTCTATATGTATATTGTGAATGTCGGTTACCAGGTGTTCAATCCATATGAATGATATTTTTGTCTCTATGTATGGGACGTATGTTTATGAGAAATATGAAATCTTGTGGTCTATTAAATTGATGGAAATGATTATTTATGTTAAACTAATGAACTCACCAACCTTTTGGTTGACACTTTAAAGCATGTTTATTCTCAGGTACGAAAGAAATCTTTCGCTGTGCATTTGCTCACTTTAAAGATATTACTTGGAGTCATTCATGACATATTTCAAAAGACGTTGCATTCGAGTCATTGAGTTCATCAAGATTATTATTAAGTCAATTATAGTTAGATATATTATGAAATGGTATGCATTCCGTCAACTTTCGATGTAATGAAAGATTGTCTTTTCAAAAACGAATGCAATGTTTGTAAAATGTATCATATAGAGGTCAAGTACCTCGCGATGTAATCAACTGTTGTGAATCGTTTATAATCGATACGGACTTCGTCCGGATGGATTAGGACGGGTCGTTTCAGTTGGTATCAGAGCGGTGGTCTTAGAGAACCAGGTCTGCATTAGTGTGTCTAACTGATAAGTTGATAGGATGAATTAGTGAGTCTGGACTTCGACCGTGTCTGCATGTCAAAAGTTTTGCTTATCATTTCTAGTCGGAAATCATCTGCTTATTATTAGTCTAGACACGTCTTGCTACATTAATTGCATGAGTAGTGTATAGACAAAAATTCATATCTTAGCGTATCTGTTACTGTAAACCTTGCCTGGCATATTCCGTAGATTTCTCCGTAACTTATGGGATTTTAGTATTATGTATGCATATGTAAATTATGTATTGAAGGGTACTAATCTACATTCTATAATCTGTTTCTTATCGAAATTCCTTCATCTCATCGTACGAGATGAATCCCTCAACCAGTTCGAGTCCCTCAGATTTCGATAACTATTCCGATAGTTATTCTGACAGCTATTCCGACATGGATGTTCACCTAAGCCCCGGAGGCAGCGTCACCAGAATGAATCAACCAATCAACCATCCTCAATTCATCTGATGGGTTCGTAGTCAAATTAATCAATGGAGAAGCGAAGAAGGCGATCCTTTTCACCAACCAAATTTACCTCTTGGCGATGAACCTGAAGCACTTATCAGCGAACCAGTCCGAAACATCATATTTCACCCTCATTTCCTGAATATCTCACCACGAGTATATACTATCTCAAATTCTAAACCTTATTCATCCGCTCGTTCCGACCGACAATCATCCTGGAATAATAGAAGAAGTTAGCGAACTTCGCGCTCGAATAATCAATTTGGAGAATATGGTGCAAAATTTACCAGCTTCAACAACATCACCGGCACCAACAGTACCATCAATAACAGCACCAATACCATCAACCATCCATGCCTCAACATCTCATTCTGTACCTCGGGCATAATCATCGTTCTACGAATCGTTCTGCATCATTTATCTGTGTTCAACATGGCGAATATGTAATCTCTAATGTTTTAGAGATTATATATTATGTTCTAACGGTAAATCAAATGAGTTTAATATCATATTGACTCATTAAATCCATAATTATATCTGAAGAAAATATATATGCATATATGTTTTCATAAAGATTGTAATTAAAAAAAAAATTTCCTTTGTACAAACTGTTAATGGTGAAAATATTTTAACGGGTAGGCAATACTCTAGAAATATTTAGATTTCACATTAATAAGTTACACTGTACATTCTTCGAATCTGATTCAATAGTCATTTACTATCCTACTTACAACCACAGAAGTACGAATCCGTTCCTCATCGAATAACTATTCTCATTCAAATTCAATTTCATATTTGAATTTTGACCTGTCAGAATCCAACAAGTGGCATAATGAAGAAATAATGGACACAATAAAAATTGATTAGAAACAGACTAATTAACAATATGAAATTTTGTTAAGAAACCACGCTAACAAGATCCTAGCTAACTGTTCCTAGCTAACTGTTAATTCTGTATCACATTTTATTGTATCGCAATTTATTTATTACAATTTAATTATCACAATTTATTTATCGCGGTTTTTTTATCGCAATTTATATACTCGCAATTTTATTTATCGTCATTTAATTTCTGTTATTTACTTTACGCACTTTATTTAATGTTATTTAATTTCTGTTATTTATTTTACGCACTTAAAATATCGGGACACGTATACAAGGTTTTGACATATCATATCGACGCATTTATATATATTATTTGGAATAATCATAGACACTCTATATGCAGTAACGATCGAGTTCTCTATAAAGGGTTGCGGTTGATTCTACAATAATATATATAATTTGAGTTGTGATCGAGTCTGAGACATGTACACGGGTCACGATACGTATTAATTAATTCGAATATTATATATTAAATCATAAATGAATTATTGAACTGTCAACTGTGGACTATCGACTGTGGACTAAAAACATTGGACAATTAAAATGAATTAAAATATTAATTATAACATATGAAACTAAACATTTCTTCAAGTTTGCCACTTAATTCATCTTAAACCTCATTTGTATCTTGACAATTACAATCTGCGTCCAAACCTTTCATGATTCTTGAAAACACCTCAATCGAGAGAATGAACCAACCGCACTTCATCTACGGAAGAAAACATTAATGCATATAGTTATGCACCTGAAAACATTCGGAACCTGAGTAAACGTTAAACACGTATCTATGTTAACTCTTTTGGCACTGTTATTACCTAAAATAACTTTGCAATTCCTTTCCAAAATTAGTCAATTTTGTCACAGCTCCAACAAGCCAACTTCGACTTTTCGTTCGAAATAACCTTAATATTACCTTGATATATATGCGTGTTCTTTTATTGTTACCGGGAAAACCTTTTATATTCCATCATATTACCAGCAGACGTACCAGCAACCTCGTTGCTCCTTGGTTTAAATCTCTCCGATGTGATGACCCGGAAATTCCCGATCAAATTTAAACTTTAATCCTAATATGAATTCGACACGATAAGCAAAGTCTATAATGTTGAGTCTAAAAAATTCTGAACTAATTTCATATATGCAATTACCCTTTGACTACTCCCGACGATTCACGAACAATTGTGTGTAAATAATTATGTATGTATGTATATATATATATATATATATATATATATATATATATATATAAATATAAATGAAAGTGTATATATAATGATCTGAATTAATAAAATACACTTTAACCAAGTTGAAATTAAAATTTGTAAAATAATAAACGATATAATAAAGTAATGATTAAAATAAATCTATATATACAAATATATAGATATGGCTTCGAAGTTAGTAACACTCAATTGTCAGTCGATTGATATTGACCAAAATTAAATAAATGAATACTTATGAAGACACAATATATAATTATAAGTTATTTTATAATATGTTTACATAACTTCTAGACATAATTATTATATGAATATTGTAATAAGTTATAAATATGATATATAGAAATTTATAATAATTATTTACATGAAAATAATTACAAGTTAAAAACATAGTTATTATATTAAATTAATGTTAGAAGTTTCATTATTATTATCATCAATATTAATATTATAAATATTATTAATTTAATATAATATAGATATAACATTTGATATATTTAATTTGTATTGTCATTATTAATATCACCAATATGATTGTTATTATTATTATTACTAACATATATTATTATAAAATTATCATTTATTGTTAATATTGTTATTACTATTATTACTAATATTATTGTTATTATCATTAAATTTATTAGTATTATATTAAGATTATTAAGAATTTATACTTATCAATGTCAAACTATTTATTATTATTATTAATATCATTATTAATAATAATTATTATTATGCTTGATATTTATATTCATATTATTATTTTAGTATTACTAATATTAAATGTCTTATTGATATATTTATTAAAAGTAATTATATAAAATATGAAAGCAGAAATAATGGAAGGACACACAGATCACTCCCAACTATTCTTCAATTTTGTTTTCTTATCAAAATATGTTACATATCATATTCCATAGTACAAATCAATTAAGAATCATAACCTGCTTTTTACTTTCTAAATTTTTTTTTTTTTTGGTTCTTTCCTCTGATTTTGATTCCATACGTCGACATACAGTTACAAGTCAACTTCACCTGTCAAATACAAATAATAATGATCCAATTAAGTTACTGCATCATTCAAGCAATCACATTATATCAAGTATCTGCTGCAAATCGAAAATAGAAACAGAAAGAACCCAGTTCAACCCCCTGTTCGTAAATTCTTTTTCTGTTAAATCAATTTCAAACGATTCTTCGAAATATATTAATACAGTCTTACTAGGTATTTTTCAAACAAACTTTCTCTAAAATACCAGCTTCCAATTCGTTATATTCAGTGAGAATTTTCGAAGTCAAATTTACGTTTCAAAAAGTCAACAATTGTTCATCAGCGAAATTCGAAGTTTTTGTTTTAAATTAAGTTAAATTAATGGTCCATACAGTTTCTAAATTAGATTTATAACCTGTTTCATGTTATAACTTTTTTCTAAAACATACTAAAAGGTTGAGTTTGAATTTGAGTTCATAAGTGTAAGTCCGAGTCTGATTCTGTTAAATTTTATTGCTTCTGTTTTCTGTGAATTCAATCAAGTATTACCGGCCTTTTATGTTTCAAGTTTACAACATAATTCAAACAACAGATAAGTTATATCCTGTGAATCGATTATACATGGGATTGTTCGAATGGTGGGAAGAAGAAGATGAAGTGGGATAATAAATAATACGGGTTATATTTTTATGTTCCTGGGTTTTGATCAGAAAATTATCAACGGTTTGATGGTTAGGGAAGTGTTCGTGTATCCGAGAGGTCACGGGTTCGAGTCCCGGCTGGGTCAATTCTTTTTAGAAAAAGGGTATACTCCTTGATTTATTTATTTCTTTATCATTATTATTATTATTATTATTATTATTATTATTATTATTATTATTATTATTATTATTATTATTATTATTATTATTATTATTATTATTATTATTATTATTATTATTATTATTATTATTATTACTATTATTATTATTATTATGTTTAATAATTATTAGTGTTATTATAACTACTAAAGTTGTAATTGTCATTTATTATTAATATATGATTTTTGTTACAATTGTGGTTATTTTTATTACTGATAAGATATTTATTATTACCACTATCAAAATGCAAATTAACAATTATTATCATTAATAGTAGTATTATTATTATTATGAAAACTATTATCTTTAAAGTTATTATTATTAATATTATTATTATTATTAACAATATTGTTATGATTATCAAAACTATAAAATTTGTTTGTTAGATAAATGTTATGTACATAAGGTATACATAATACATATACCATAATTATATTAACTATATATCAAACAAATATATATATATTTTTCTTATAAATATCTTGTATAACAAATTACTAATTTTAAATAATACTAAACATATATATAAATATATGGACATATATATATTAATATAATTGAATGAATAAATATAAATCACTTTAAGATATATAAATATATATAAATATATATATATACAAAATAAAAATATATTACATATAATTTAAGATATAATATAAGTATATGTTTTAAATAGAATTTAATATAAATCCTATATAAATACAAATATATATAGATAATATATATCAATAAATAAAAGTTATGTAATTTTCGTTATATGTTTTAATAATTAAACAAATGATATAGGTTCGTGAATCCGAGGCCAATCCTGCATTTGTTCAGTTGTTTAATGTCGTTATATGTATTTTTAATACAAAATACATTAGGTGAGTTTCATTAATCCCTTTTTAAATGCTTTTGCAATATATATTTTTGGGACTGAGAATACATGCGATGTTTTTATAACTGTTTTACGAAATAGACACAAGTAATAGAAACTACACTCTATGGTTGAATTATCGAAATCGAATATGCCCCTTTTATTAAGTCTGATAATCTAAGAATTAGGTAACAGACACCCTAATTGACACGAACTCTAAAGATAGATCTATCGGGCCCAACAAGCCCCATCCAAAGTACCAGATGCTTTAGTAATTCGAAATTTATATCATGTCCGAAGGAGGATCCAGGAATGATGGGGATATTCTTATATGCATATTGTGAATGTCAGTTACCAGGTGTTCAATCCATATGAATGATATTTTTGTCTCTATGCATGGGACGTATGTTTATGAGAAATGGAAATATGAAATCTTGTGGTCTATTAAAATTATGAAATGATTATTTATGATAAACTAATGAACTCACCAACCTTTTGGTTGACACTTTAAAGCATGTTTATTCTCAGGTATGAAAGAAATCTTCCGCTGTGCATTAGCTCATATTAGAGACATTACTTGGAGTCATTCATGGCATATTTCAAAATACGTTGCATTCGAGTCGTTGAGTTCATCAAGATTATTATTAAGTTAATTATAGTTAGATGTATTATGAAATGGTATGCATGCCGTCAACTTGCGATGTAATGAAAGATTGTCTTTTCAAAAACTAATGCAATGTTTGTAAATGTATCATTTAGAGGTCAAGTACCTCGCGATGTAATCAACTGTTATGAATCGTTTATAATCGATATGGACTTCGTCCGGATGGATTAGGATGGGTCCTCACAGTTGGTATCAGAGCGGTGGTCTTAGCGAACCATGTCTGCATTAGTGTGTCTAACTGATAAGTCGTTAGGATGCATTAGTGAGTCTGGACTTCGACCGTGTCTGCATGTCAAAAGTTTTGCTTATCATTTTTGTCAAAAATCATTTGCTTATCATCCTTAGTAAATTACCTGCTTATTATTCTTAGTCTAGACATATCTTATTGCATTGACTGCATGAATAGTGTATAGACAAAAATTCATATCTTTGCGTATTTGTTATTGTTATCTTTGTCTGATAGCTTCTGTAGATTCCTCCGTAACTTACGAGATTTTAGTATTATATATGCATATGTAAATTATGTATTGCAGGATACTAATCTACATCCTATAATCTATTTCTTATCGAAAATCCTTCATCTGATCGTACGAGATGAATCCTGCAACCAGTTCGAGTCCCTCAGATTCCGATAGCTATTCCGATAGTTATTCTGACAGCTATTTCGACATAGATGTTCACCTAAGCTCCGAAAACAGCGTCATCGGCATGAATCAACCAAACAGCCATTATCAATTCATCTGATGGGTTCGTAGTCGACTTAATTAATGGAAACGCGCAGAAGGCAATCCCTTCCATCAACCGAATTCACCTCACAATGAACCTGAAGTGTTTACCGGCGAACCTGTTCAAGACACCATTTTCAGTCTCATTTCCCGGGTAACTCGACAAGATTATATTCTATCCACAATTCTGAACCTTATTTATCCGCTCGTTCCGACCGACAATCATCCTGGAGTAATAAGTCAATGAACTACGCGCTCGAATAATCAATTCGGAGAATATGGTACAAAATGTACCAGCTTCAGCAACATCACCGGCACCAACAGTACCATCAATAACAGCACCAATACCATCAACAATCCATGCTTCAATATCATCATCTGTACTTTGAGTATGATCTTCGTTCTACGTATCGTTCTACCTCATTTATCTTCGTTCGACATGGCGAATATGTAATCTCTAAAGTTTTAGAGATTATTTATTCTAGTCCCAACCGAAAAGCAAATGAGTTTAAGATCATATTAACTCATTAAATCCATGAATACATCTGAAGAAAATATATATGTATATATGTTTTCATAAAGATTGTAATTAAAAATTCTCTTGTGCAAACTGTTAATGGTGAAAATATTTTAACGGGTAGGTAATACCCGAGGAATATTTAAATTTCACATTAATAAGTTACATTGTAGGTTCTTCGAATCTGTTGCAACAGTCATATACTATCCTACTTACATCCACCGATATACAAATCCGTTCACCACAGAATAACCATATTCATCCAATTTCATATTTGGATTTTGATTTATCATAATCCAACAAGTGGCATAATGAAGAAAACATTGGACAAAATAAAATTTGTTAGAAACAAACAAATTAACTATGAGAAATTTTGTTAAGAATCCACGCTAACTGTTTCCAGCTAACTGTTCCTAGCTAACTGATTACATTTTATTTATCGCAGTTTATTTATCGCAATTAAATTATCGCAATTTTATTTATCGTCATTTAATTTCTGTTATTTACTTTACGCACTTTATTTATCGTCATTCTGTTATTTACGCATTTTAAATATCGAGACACATATACAATGTTTTGACATATCATATCGACCCATCTATATATCTATAGTTTGAGTTGTGATCGAGTCTGAGACATGTACACGGGTCACGATACGTATTAATTAATTCGAATATTATATATTAAACTATATATGAATTAGTGAATTGTTAACTGTGGACTATCGACTGTGGACTAATAACATTGGACAATTAAAATGAATTAAAATATTGATTATAACATATGAAACTAAACAATTCTTCAAGTTTGCCACTTGATTTCATCTTAAACCTCATTTGTATCCTGACGATTACAATCTGCGTTCAAACCTTTCATGATTCTTGAAAACATCTCAATCGAGAGGATGAACCAACCGCACATCATTTACGGAAGGGAAGAGTGATGCACATAACTATGCACCTGAAAACACTCGGAACCTGAGTAAACATTTAACATGTATCTGTGTTAGATCCCTTAGCATTATTATTACCCAAAATAACTTTACAATTCCTTTTCAAATTAGCCAATTTTGTCACAGCTCCAACAAATCAACATGGACTTTTCATTCAAACAAACCTTGTTGTAACTTTGATATATAAGAGTGCCAATTTATTGCTACCGGAGAACATTTATATTCTACCATATAACCATCAGCGTTTAATCATCTAAAAACACAATTCTCCTTAAACCACCTCGGATTGATAACCGATGATTCAGATATCGTAGCTTCAAATGCAGAGGAAATAGAAAAATTGTAGATGGTCTAAACAGCCAAGAGTTTGACGATAAAGAAGGGAGTGTTAGGAACGCTCGATAGAAAATTTGGTACTGAAAAACGGATAAAGTTAACCATGAAGGAGACCAAGGATAAATACAAGGACCAAACCCTATATTCAAAGGATTCAGGTAATTCTGGATCTGTTGAAATCTTTAGAGAATATCTTGCTCCGAAGTCATGTTAAAAAAATCTTGCGGAAAAATCTTCCTCATCAATCATCGAACTTAGAAATTCCAAAATATCATCATCAATATCTTCGATATTTCTGAGGATATTTTCATAAATATTCTCGTTCGAAATTATATACCTCTTCGTGCTTCCTGTGTATCATTATATTGGAAACATTCAATAGAAAATGTAGTACCGAAAAGCAGATTATGCAAAACTATGAAGAAAGCCGTGGACAAATCACAAAGAATAAGTTTGACTTCAAAGAATCCAGATGATTCAATGTCTACTAAAGTCTTTAGTGAATATCTTGCTCCTTACTCTAAACCCTTGCGGATAATAGTTTTTATTATCCTCTGATTTTAGATATTTCAAGATATCATCGTATCTTTCATTATAAATATCCTCCATATTTCTGCAGATATTTTCATAACCATTCTTATCTGAAATCATTAAACTTTTAGTGCTATCAGTGTTGTATCATATAGAAACTGTTAGTTTCTATATTCTGTAAACTTTCGAGCTTAAAATATGAATGTTATTGAAGTAATGTTGGGAACTGATGCATGAGTTAGTATAATATAATGACACTTGATCAACGTGATTATATTACAGTAAGTCATGCTGAGTTTCTAAATGGAACGTGATGATTCACAGATCCTAACGTCATCACGTGCCATGTTACATAACTCTTTCATTATGCTTAACTTCTGAACATATCAAGAAAGTATATTCTTGATAGTTCTATTCTCAGTGATTCTGGTAATTTGATAAATCAAATCGTGCTAATACATTAGTTCATATTTAGAACACGATGTTTATTCGAAATTCCATACTTACGAATTCTGGACCATTACTCGCTTTACTAGAGGTCGAGAGGATAATAAAAAGGCAAAGAGCTCCAAAATATAAGAGAAAATATAAAGCCCAACAACAACACCGAAATTACAAACCGTGGATATCAGTGCGTATAGCAATATAAAGACCCGGGAGGATTATAAATACAATAATCCCTAAAGCATAGTATAAATAAACGGATTCCTCCGGTGGAATTTGGAAAAGGAGAATGATTGTTGCGATAATGAGGATAAGGACAAGGATCAGAACTGGATTAAGCATATTCACGATCTTTTGAATTTGGGAATTGAGAATTGAAGTGGTGAAAATTAATGGAACGGAAAAGGTAAAATTTATAGTGAAAATATCAGATAGAGGAATCGAGGCAGATCACCGTATTTAATTAGAGAGATCTTAATTTCCTTACTCGCCGAAGAATCAAATCTTATTACAAAAAAAAAAAAAATTTTCTCCGAATCTCTTGAACTTGGAAATCAATCCTATCTACGTAAAAAGATATGACGAAACCTTATTCTCTCATTTCACTCTTTTGTGAAAGTTTCATTTATACTCTTCTCGAAATCGAATTGTTTTATCTATATTACTCAATGATGATAAAACTCTATTTATTAACTCATATTCGTCATGAAAACATTTTTATTGTTAGCCATGACGACCTCGATCAAATTTCGGGACGAAATTTCTTTTAACGGGTAGGTACTGTGATGACCCGAAAATTTCCGATCAAATTTAAACTTTAATCCTAATATGAATTCGACACGATAAGCAAAGCCTATAATGTTGAGTCTAAAAAATTCTGAACTAATTTCATATATGCAATTACCCTTTGACTACTCCCGACGATTCACGAACAATTGTGTGTAAATAATTATGTATATATATATATATATATATATATATATATATATATATATATATATATAAATGAAAGTGTATATATAATGATCTGAATTAATAAAATACACTTTAACCAAGTTGAAATTAAAATTTGTAAAATAATAAACGATATAATAAAGTTATGATTAAAATAAATCTATATATACAAATATATAGATATGGCTTCGAAGTTAGTAACACTCAATTGTCAGTCGATTGATATTGAACAAAATTAAATAATTGAATACTTATGAAGACACAATATATAATTATAAGTTATTTTATAATATATTTACATAACTTCTAGACATAATTATTATATGAATATTGTAATAAGTTATAAATATGATATATAGAAATTTATAATAATTATTTACATGAAAATAATTACAAGTTAAAAACATAGTTATTATATTAAATTAATGTTAGAAGTTTCATTATTATTATCATCAATATTAATATTATAAATATTATTAATTTAATATAATATAGATATAACATTTGATATATTTAATTTGTATTGTCATTATTAATATCACCAATATGATTGTTATTATTATTATTACTAACATATATTATTATAAAATTATCATTTATTGTTAATATTGTTATTACTATTATTACTAATATTATTGTTATTATCATTAAATTTATTAGTATTATATTAAGATTATTAAGATTTTATACTTATCAATGTCAAACTATTTATTATTATTATTAATATCATTATTAATAATAATTATTATTATTATGCTTGATATTTATATTCATATTATTATTTTAGTATTTCTAATATTAAATGTCTTATTGATATATTTATTAAAAGTAATTATATAAAATATGAAAGCAGAAATAATGGAAGGACACACAGATCACTCTCAACTATTCTTCAATTTTGTTTTCTTATCAAAATCTGTTACATATCATATTCCATAGTACAAATCAATTAAGAATCATAACCTGCTTTTTACTTTCTAATTTTTTTTTTTTTTGGTTCTTTCCTCTGATTTTGATTCCATACATCAACATACAGTTACAAGTCGACTTCACCTGTCAAATACAAATAATAATGATCCAATTAAGTTACTGCATCATTCAAGCAATCACATTATATCAAGTATCTGCTGCAAATCGAAAATAGAAACAGAAAGAACCCAGTTCAACCCCCTGTTCGTAAATTCTTTTTCTGTTAAATCAATTTCAAACGATTCTTCGAAATATATTAATACAGTCTTACTAGGTATTTTTCAAACAAACTTTCTCTAAAATACCAGCTTCCAATTCGTTATATTCAGTGAGAATTTTCGAAGTCAAATTTATGTTTCAAAAAGTCAACAATTGTTCATCAGCGAAATTCGAAGTTTTTGTTTTAAATTGAGTTAAATTAATGGTCCATACAGTTTCTAAATTAGATTTATAACCTGTTTCATGTTATAACTTTTTTCTAAAACATACTAAAAGGTTGAGTTTGAATTTGAGTTCATAAGTGTAAGTCCGAGTCTGATTCTGTTAAATTTTATTGCTTCTATTTTCTGTGAATTCAATCAAGCATTACCGGCCTTTTATGTTTCAAGTTTACAACATAATTCAAACAACAGATAAGTTATATCCTGTGAATCGATTATACATGGGATTGTTCGAATGGTGGGAAGAAGAAGATGAAGTGGGATAATAAATAATACGGGTTATATTTTTATGTTCCTGGGTTTTGATCAGAAAAGTATCAACGGTTCGATGGTTAGGGAGGTGTTCGTGTATCCGAGAGGTCACGGGTTCGAGTCCCGGCTGGGTCAATTCTTTTTAGAAAAAGGGTATACTCCTTGATTTATTTATTTCTTTATCATTATTATTATTATTATTATTATTATTATTATTATTATTATTATTATTATTATTACTACTACTATGATTATTATTATGTTTAATAATTATTAGTGTTATTATAACTACTAAAGTTGTAATTGTCATTTATTATTAATATATGATTTTTGTTACAATTGTGGTTATTTTTATTACTGATAAGATATTTATTATTACCACTATCAAAATGCAAATTAACAATTATTATCATTAATAGTAGTATTATTATTATTATGAAAACTATTATCTTTAAAGTTATTATTATTAATATTATTATTATTATTAACAATATTGTTATGATTATCAAAACTATAAAATTTGTTTGTTAGATAAATGTTATGTACATAAGGTATACATAATACATATACCATAGTTATATTAACTATATATCAAACAAATATATATATATTTTTCTTATAAATATCTTGTATAACAAATTACTAATTTTAAATAATACTAAACATATATATAAATATATGGACATATATATATTAATATAATTGAATGAATAAATATAAATCACTTTAAGATATATAAATATATATAAATATATATATATACAAAATAAAAATATATTACATATAATTTAAGATATAATATAAGTATATGTTTTAAATAGAATTTAATATAAATCCTATATAAATACAAATATATATAGATAATATATATCAATAAATAAAAGTTATGTAATTTTCATTATATGTTTTAATAATTAAACAAATGATATAGGTTCGTGAATCCGAGGCCAACCCTGCATTTGTTCAGTTGTTTAATGTCGTTATATGTATTTTTACTACAAAATACATTAGGTGAGTTTCATTAATCCCTTTTTAAATGCTTTTGCAATATATATTTTTGGGACTGAGAATACATACGATGTTTTTATAACTGTTTTACGAAATAGACACAAGTAATAGAAACTACACTCTATGGTTGAATTATCAAAATCGAATATGCCCCTTTTATTAAGTCTGGTAATCTAAGAATTAGGGAACAGACACCCTAATTCACGCGAACTCTAAAGATAGATCTATCGGGCCCAACAAGCCCCATCCAAAGTACCGTATGCTTTAGTAATTCGAAATTTATATCATGTCCGAAGGAGGATCCTGGAATGATGGGGATATTCTTATATGCATATTGTGAATGTCGGTTACCAGGTGTTCAATCCATATGAATGATATTTTTGTCTCTATGCATGGGACGTATGTTTATGAGAAATGGAAATATGAAATCTTGTGGTCTATTAAAATTATGAAAAGATTATTTATGATAAACTAATGAACTCACCAACCTTTTGGTTGACACTTTAAAGCATGTTTATTCTCAGGTATGAAAGAAATCTTCCGCTGTGCATTAGCTCATATTAGAGACATTACTTGGAGTCATTCATGGCATATTTCAAAAGACGTTGCATTCGAGTCATTGAGTTCATCAAGATTATTATTAAGTCAATTATAGTTAGATGTATTATGAAATGGTATGCATGCCGTCAACTTGCGATGTAATGAAAGATTGTCTTTTCAAAAATGAATGCAATGTTTGTAAATGTATCATTTAGAGGTCAAGTACCTCGCGATGTAATCAACTGTTGTGAATCGTTTATAATCGATATGGACTTCGTCCGGATGGATTAGGATGGGTCCTCACAGTTGGTATCAGAGTGGTGGTCTGAGCGAACCATGTCTGCATTAGTGTGTCTAACTGATAAGTCGTTAGGATGCATTAGTGAGTCTGGACTTCGACCGTGTCTGCATGTCAAAAGTTTTGCTTATCATTTTTGTCAGAAATTATTTGCTTATCATCCTTAGTAAATTACCTGCTTATTATTCTTAGTCTAGACACATCTTATTGCATTGACTGCATGAATAGTGTATAGACAAAAATTCATATCTTAGCGTATTTGTTATTGTTATCTTTGTCTGATAGCTTCTGTAGATTCCTCCGTAACTTACAAGATTTTAGTATTATATATGCATATGTAAATTATGTATTGCAGGATACTAATCTACATCCTATAATCTATTTCTTATCGAAAATCCTTCATCTGATCGTACGAGATGAATCCTGCAACCAGTTCGAGTTCCTCAGATTCCGATAGCTATTCCGATAGTTATTCTGACAGCTATTTCGACATAGATGTTCACCTAAGCTCCGAAAACAGCGTCATCGGCATGAATCAACCAAACAGCCATTAAGCTCCATATTTCTGCAGATATTTTTCATAACCATTCTTATCTGAAATCATTAAACTTTTAGTGCTATCAGTGTTGCATCATATAGAAACTGTTAGTTTCTATATTCTGTAAACTTTCGAGCTTAAAATATGAATGTTATTGAAGTAATGTTGGGAACTGATGCATGAGTTAGTATAATATAATGACACTTTGATCAACGTGATTATATTACAGTAAGTCATGCTGAGTTTCAAAATAGAACATGATGATTCACAGATTGTAACGTCCTTATGTGTCATGTTACATAACTCTTTCAATCTGATTAACTTCTGAATATATCAAGAAAATATATTCTTGATAGTTCTATTCTCAGTAATTCTGGTAATTTGACAAATCAAATCGTGCTATTACGTTCTTTCTCGTTTAGAACATTAGCCATGTTCATTCGAAAATCCATAACTACGAATTCTGGACCATTACAAGAGATGCCCAATTGCAAGAAGAAGAAACGAAGGGACAAAGCTCCAAAATAGAAATTGGAGTATAAATTGCAACAAATAGGGGGAAGTATTAATAGGGGATGACAATGATTTCAGAAAACAGAAGCAAGGACTTCGAAGTATAAGGGAAGATATAAAGCCCGATAACAACACATAAATTACAAATCGGGTATATCAATGTTTATAGCAACATAAAGACACGAGAGGATTAAAAGCACTATAACCTCAAGGGTAAAGTAGAAATAAGCAGATTCCTCTGGTGGAAGTTGAAACAGGAGAATGATGGTTGTGATAGTAAGAATAAGGACAATGATCAGAACTGGATTTAGCATTTTCATAAACTTTTGAATTTGAGAATTGGGTATAGGAATGGTAAAAGTAACGGAATGGAAGAAGTTAATTTATAGTGAAATATCTGATAGAAAAATCGAGACAGATCACCGTATTTAATTATAGAGATCTTAACCTCTTTATTCGCCGAAGAATCAAATCTCTTAGATTTCGAAGATTTTCTTTAAATCCCTTGAATTCCAGAATTCAATCGCGACTACGTCAAAAGTTATGGAAAATCTCCATTTCTTTATCTCGATCTTTTGTGATAACTTCATTCATACGCTTCGATTAATCGAATCATTTTATCCATATTATTCAATGATAATAAAACTCTATTTATCAACTCATATTCGTCATGAAAACACTTTTATTGTTAACCATGACCACTTCACTCAAATTTCGGGACGAAATTTCTTTAACGGGTAGGTACTGTGATGACCCGGGAATTTCTGACCAAATTTAAACTTGATCTTTATATGTTTCCGACACGACAAGCAAAATTCTGTAATGTTGAGTCTCGAAAACTTTTGAACTGTACATGAAAGCATTTGTCCTTTTGACCATTCCCGACGATTCACGAACCTATAAACGCAATATGGAAATTAACATGTAATTAACTATACATATACATAATTAATAATTAAATATTGTTTAATACTCATTATTATATAAAATATATTATATAATTATATTACATAATTGATAATATGTAATACTAATATATTAAGTATAATTGTTACAATGATATTATTACTTTCTTTATTATTACAATATATATCCGAATTAATAATATTATGATATAAATATGAAATTTTATTATCATTATCCCTATTATTATTAGCATAATATTTTTAGTTTTATAAATATTATTACTATTATTATTAATATCATTATTATTATAATTCGTAGTAAAGTTATAATTTTAGTTGTTATAATTAATGTTAGTATTAGATATTATTATCATAACGAAATATTATTATTAATATTATTATAAACTATTTTTATTATTATTATTAGTATTACTATTAGTATTATTATTGTTATTATAATTATAATTATAATTATAATTATAATTATAATTATAATTATAATTATAATTATAATTATAATTATAATTATTATTATTATTATTATTATTATTATTATTATTATTATTATTAATTAATAAATCATATGGAAACAAATTAGGTAAAATTCGATGACTTATAGATGATACGAATCTGTTTAAATTTCAACATCTGCTTTATTTTTTTTCTTTGTTGGATCCTCCCTGCTCGATATGCTGTCCACTCCTTCAACTTTATATCACGATCGATCATTCAGCTCACATTATTGATAAACATTATTCAGTATATCACTATCATTATCAAGTATCAATTATGAACCCTTTTATCCCTTATCTGACTAATTTAACAGCAAAATTAAATGTACAGCCACCCCACAACCATTCCTTGTTCCTGCATCGTTTTTAACCGAGAACCCATTTCAAAACAAACATCGACCACCACAACAACCGGTGATTCTATTTCTATTTCAACGACCACCCAAGTCTATCAACTTTCATCAAATATTGTTACAACTGTGTTTTCTGTTCTATTCGAACCTTGAACACCACATCACGGGTTTCAGCTGCAAGGTACCTATAACATGTTATAATTTCTACTACTCTATTGTTATTTGAAACCCACACAAACACAAACGAACTACCACTATTGAAGAGCCATAACACCACCTTTTTGATCTTTGTACGCTGCAACTGATTGCTGTTTTCTACTATATCAATCAACAACCAACAATCATCAATCCTTACCACCACGCTATCCCATTTTCCTTCGTATCTACTGCTGGTTCAAACAGCTATTATTTTCTGTGTAACTCGACAACCATCAATAACAACCCTACCATTATAATATTGCTGCTAGGTTAGTATTGATTCTACTGTTCGAACCAATAAAGAACCGAAACCCACTTATTCAACTTTTATAATACTGCTACTCTTTATTAGCTGTTTGTTTATGGTCTTTTGAAGACAAATAACTAATCAATACCCTACCTACTGCCATAAGTTACTTTTGCAAATCGATGTCATACTCCACCCAATTAACCGGGACCTAATTATGCTAATGTGTTAACAATAATATCACCATGAGAGCCAAAGTGATATTGACATTCGGTTTTAATGTGTAACTATGAATTGTGATAACAACTTAATGTTAAACATGGAGACAATTATTAATAAAGATGAGGCGTAAAAATATTTGATGATGATGATTATAATAATGAAACGTGATTAAGATAGTAATGTATGATGATGATGGACGTATTGCATGATGATGAAAAAAAAACGATGATGATAAGTGAAATAAAGTAGTCGGTGGGAAATTGAGAACAAAATTGAGCACGCTGTACCAGAGATGATGTAATTGGGATAATTTGACCATATGAATCGGGTCTCTTTTTTTAAATTGTCGATCAATTCAACTTGGGCCGATTTTTTTTTCAACTTGGGCTGAGTTATTTAGTTAGGATTAAATAGTTGGGATGTTAAATGGGGCCTGCTTCAGTTTTCTAACGTGCCTTGTTAAAATAAATCAGTTTGAACTTTATTGTTGGGCCGTGTTGTTGGACTAACATCACTCAAGCCTTATAACCTTTCTATTCCGATTTGCTACGGTTCGATCACTTTCACCACACTCAATTGATCTCGTTCTTGTTAAATTTATCCGAAGGTATAAACAGAATCATTATATATATATATATATATATATATATATATATATATATATATATATATATATATACAAATTTAATCCTTGATAGTACAATATGATTTAAGTATTAAATATGTAGATTTGATATGATTATGATAAATATATTATTATCATTATAACTAAAATTATTATAGTAAATATTAATATTATTATTAACATGTGTATTATATTGTTAACGTTTTTTTTTATCATTATCATATATTATTATCATTATTATTATCATTATTTTTTTTTTAGCATTAGTATTGTTATTATTATTATTATTATAATTATTATTATTAATAATTATTATTATTAATATTATTATTATCATCACAAAAAGATACAACTTCTTATTTATTATTATTAATAATATTTTATCAATTAACTATTAATTATATAAAACTATACTTAATACATATAACTTAACAATATTAACATTTTATTTAATTAAAAGATATAAAATGAATATATTTAATTTTTAAGGAAACCCATAAGTTATTAATATAAAATTTATATCACTAGTAAATATACATATATATAATTCGATTACCATTATATGTGTTAACATATATATAAATGATATAGGTTCGTGAATCCGAGGCCAACCCTATACTTGTTAAATGACGTCATATGTATTTTTACTACAAAATACAGTACGGTGAGTTTCATTTGCTCCCTTTTACTCTTTACATTTTTGGGGCTGAGAATACATGCAAATGTTTTATTAACTGTTTTACAATAATTATATACGTGAGTTTCATTATTCCCTTTTTAAATGCTTTCGCAATATATATTTTTGGGACTGAGAATACATGCGCTGTTTTTATAACTGTTTTACGAAATAGACACAAGTAATTGAAACTACATTGTATGGTTGAATGATCAAAATTGAATATGCCCCTTTTTATTAAGTCTGGTAATCTAAGAATTAGGGAACAGACACCCTAATTGACGCGAACTCTAAAGATAGATCTATCGGGCCCAACAAGCCCCATCCAAAGTACCGGATGCTTTAGTACTTCGAAATTTATATCACGTCCGAAGGAGGATCCCGGAATGATGGGGATATTCTTATATGTATATTGTGAATGTCGGTTACCAGGTGTTCAATCCATATGAATGATATTTTTGTCTCTATGTATGGGACGTATGTTTATGAGAAATATGAAATCTTGTGGTCTATTAAATTGATGGAAATGATTATTTATGTTAAACTAATGAACTCACCAACCTTTTGGTTGACACTTTAAAGCATGTTTATTCTTTAAAGATATTACTTGGAGTCATTCATGACATATTTCAAAAGACGTTGCATTCGAGTCGTTGAGTTCATCAAGATTATTATTAAGTCAATTATAGTTAGATATATTATGAAATGGTATGCATGCCGTCAACTTTCGATGTAATGAAAGATTGTCTTTTCAAAAACGAATGCAATGTTTGTAAAATGTATCATATAGAGGTCAAGTACCTCGCGATGTAATCAACTGTTGTGAATCGATTATAATCGATATGGACTTCGTCCGGATGGATTAGGACGGGTCATTTCAGTTCTCACATGTTTTGGTGACTCACAAGGGCTACTAAGAGCTGATCATTGGAGTGTATATACCAATAGTAAATACATTTAGAAGCTGGGTATTGTACGAGTACGAATATGGGTGTATACGAGTAGAATTATTGATGATAATGAATAAGGATGTAATTGTAAGCATTTTTGTTAAGTAGAAGTACTTTGATATGTGTCATTAAGGCTTTAAAAAGTGTATCAATACATATTAATACAATACATATATATATATATATACATTTTAACTGAGTCGTTAAGTCATCGTTAGTCGTTACATGTAAGTGTTGTTTTGAAACCTTTAAGTTAACGATCTCATTTAATGTTGTTAACTCAATGTTTATTATATCTAATGAGATGTTAAATTATTACATTATCATGATATTATGATGTATGAATATATTTTAATGTGATATATATACATTAAAATGTAGTTACAACGATAATTGTAACATATATGTCTCGTTTCGAAATTCTTAAGTTAGTAGTATTGTTTTACATATGTAGTTCATTGTTAACATACATAATGATATATATAATTATCATTTTATCATGTTAAATATAGTGTAACCATATCTTAATATGATACATATGTACTTAGTAAGACGTTGTCATAACGATAATCGTTATATATATCATTTCGAGTTTCTTAATTCAATAGTCTCATTTTATGTATATAACTCATTGTTAATATACCTAGTGATATACTTACTTATCATAATATCATGTTAACTATATATATATATATATATATATATATATATATATATATATATATATATATATATATATATATATATATATATATATATATATATATATATATATATCATATAGTTTTTACAAGTTTTAACGTTCGTGAATCACCGGTCAATTTGGGTGGTCAATTGTCTACATGAAACCTATTTCAATTAATCAAGTCTTAACAAATTTGATTGCTTAACATGTTGGAAACATTTAATCATGCAAATATAGTTTTCATTAAATATATAATCAAGGAAAAGTTTGGGTCACTACAGTATCAGAGTCAGGAATCGTGGTAAGCATGCATTTACTCCCCATGGAAAGAATAACAAGTGCTCCCCCTGGAAGTAAGAACACTTTCTCCCCCTTGATAAGTTACGTCAGTCAAGGTACATGTGATTTTTAACATCTCTTTGAAGAGCGGGTCCCATAAAGAAGTATATTGAAACCGTAGTGAAGTCAAATCATTTTCGTTTGAAATACCACTGGTAGGTATTATCAATTGCATCTATGGACTCGTCACTCCACTTTATTGGGACATTTGGTTTAGCATGAGAGAGTAATTCCGGTGGTACTAAAGGGAATGAAGTTTTATCCATATTCACGGATCTTGGCTTAAACTTGAGCAACTCTTGAAAAGAGTATTTAGTTGTTGTTGCTGTTTTTGTTGTTGTGGAAACGGGTGTGGTGCCAGCTTTGATTGATATTTGTTTCAAAAACTAAAGCTTTGAGGTTTGAGAAACAAGGTCAACTTTGGCACGAGGGGTTTTTCTCGGACCAATGGATGACTTCTTGGTTTTGTGTGGAAACCAACCATATTGATCGCGATAACCCGTAATTTCTCCATTTTCCCCGTATGTGGGTTTTAAAAAACGGACGCTTCACGTTGGTTTCGTAACCGGAATAAATCTTTTTGCTTGAGGAAAATGTTGTCTTGGGTTTGGAAACTTTAGGAGGAGTGGATTCTGTAATAACCCGTCTTTTTCCGTTTACTTTCCGTTTATTTATTTTAAAGTCCGTTATTAAATTATAACATCACCCGTTAATTTGCGTTTTTAAAATAAATCGTATGGTTAATTCACGCACCTGCTTTTAAACTCGAGGGACTAAAGTTGCCAAATGGTCAAACTAGTGACTAGGTCAACTAGTCAAACCCTCTCCTCCACCATTCATTTCATCTTCCACCTTTTCACTACTTCCATCTTTTTGCTCTCAAACTCTCAAACAAAGATTCATCATCTAAATTCGATCTAGCAAGCTTACAACAAAACAAATTACATATTTGAAATCCTCTCTTCATCTTCTACAACTTGATACCAATTTCATTACTTGGGGTGAGCTTTTCAAAAACTCTAGATTTCTTGTTCTTAGTGTTCTTGACTTATAAAAGTGTTAGTTAGTGTCTATGGCTCGAGTCTAACATGAAAATATGATTTGTTTGCTCGTTCTCGACATTCTTGTGCAATTAGCTTGAACATGAAAAGTGACTTATTTAATCTTGTGTTTTGGATGATTAAATGTTGTTTAAATGTTAAAGTTCATGTATTAAATGTGTTACTAGCATCATTAGCTTCAATTTGATGTGTAGGTTTATTTAGAAAGACTCAATTAACATGATTGTTGAGATTATGATTTTGATTAGGGTTTGATAGACTTAAATATGAACTTTTGGTGCATTGAATGCTATGAGATGTTGTTGGTAAGTGTTTAGTTGTAATGTATGTTTAATTACCATTGAAACTGCATATTATATGTGTGCATTTATTTCCCGAATCACCAAATTGTATTTATGAACTTGAATGTAATTAATGAGGAACATTTAATGCGAATTATGTTGTTGTAAATGTTTAGTTTAGTTATTGTTATGAGTTCAATTGAACTACTAGTAATGGGTGTTTTCAAATGACATACAATAAGCGTTTTCCATGTTTGTTGACCATAAATTGTGATTTGGTGAAATTTGGTTCGAGACATTGAACACATGAAACTGCCCAGAAATCTGTCCAGGTGCTTTGCCGCAGCGCGGCCAATCCTTGGCGCGACGCGACTCCAAGAGCATTTCAAAAATAGCCTTTATCCAAGGTGTGTGGCATCAGGTAAACCGTGGTGCCGCAGCGCGGCCAATCCTTGGCGCGGCGCGGCATATGCCTGGAATGTGGGCTGTTCAACTTTGCGTTTTCACGTTTAATTCTAACTATGCTACGCACCTCCTATTAACATGTAACTTATTCTAACATGCTCCTATATAATTATATAACTAAGAAAAATTGTCCGAGACCCGACCCAAACGTGTTGACTTTTTCGTTGACTTTGACTTGACCAAAGTTGACTTTTATTCAAACTTAACCAATACTTTGTTTAATCGTTATAACCTTTATATTGTACTTGACTCTTGCATGAAACTTGACAACTTGATTCACATGCTATATAATCAAGTCGTAACGAGCCATAGGACTAATTGAACAACTTTGACCAACCGTGTTTTACCGATATTGATACAACCTACTTGTTTAGGTCAAGACTAGCATTCGTTCTTGCACACGTTTAATTTGTGAAGTACCTTTATACTCTTGCACTCAAGGTGAGATCATAGTCCCACTTTTACTCTTTTATACTTATACTTGGGATGAGAAAACATAAATGTTTCATTTTTACAAAGTGAACACAAGTACGCAAACAAACATTCCACGTACGAGTTAGAACAAAAAATCCTCAATTCAATTATCATTAGTTACACTTGTAGGGTGTAAGCGAGAACTTATGTTGTGTGGATCCATACGGGCTTGACGAGCCCTCATTCGGACGGTTCGCTACCGTTGGCGGATGAAATATATTTTCGGGTATAGTGTAGGTTCTAACACTATGATGCAGAAGTACCATTCAGTTAAGCCTTGATAATTGGGTGCTTGACAAACAAACAACATCTTTGGAATGCAAACGATTTGGATAATCAACTTATACTAAATCTTGTGGTTCAATACAGTATACTTACTAAGCCTATGATTTCACCAACGTTTTCGTTGACAGATTTTTCTATGTTTTCTCAGGTCCTTGAACGCTGTGTGTTACATGCTTCCGCACACTATTTTGATACTTGCTTGGATGTCGAGTATACATGCATACATGGAGCGTCTTTTGGCTTTACTTTAAATTGTATCGCATATGTTTCATTTGTACTTTAAACGTTGTAACGTAACTAGTTGTTGAACTACTTTGTAAACCTTGAAACATACTTACATTTGAAATGAATGCGACATACTTTTGGTCAAACTTTATTTTAAAGACTTATGACCACGTAACGGGACCTTTGTTGACGGCGCCGTCGATAGCGAATTTGGCGGGTCGTCACATGTGGTATCAGAGCATTGGTTGTAGGAATTTAGAGTTCATTGGTGTCAACCGTGAGTCATAGGGTGCATAAGTGAGTCTAGACTACAACCGGCATATAGACTTGAAGTAGGACTTGCTTGACTATTTGTGCATTTATACTTGAACTCTTCTATTCGAATCTAACTCCTATTTCATCTAAATCTCACGTTGTTTAATTTGATTGACACGCAATCTTGAACTTATGAGGTAATGTCGAATGCACATATGAATCAGGGTAATATAATTGCCGGGATTATATTACGGTGACTCATATGGACGTTCCGACATTATAACATAAAGAATTGAGGGCGGGTCAAGGAAAATTTTCTCTCTATCTTTATTCCATATCACGATTAGTATTATTGAGAATACTAATCAACGATATTCTTGTGTCTTGAAGGAACAATGGCTCGCCGAGGTCAACGCAATACTCCTCCCAAAACTCCCGAACAAGCTCTTCAACGAATGATAGCCACCGCCGTAGATGCGGCCATGGCCGGTCACTCCTCCAACAACAACAACAATAACAACAACAACAACAACAACAACAACAACAACAACAACAACAACAACAACAACAACAACAACAACCACCACGGAGCTGGTAATTCAAATAGGGATGCTCCTACAAGAATTTCATGGGATGCAAACCTCACACTTTCGATGGAACCGGGGGACCGGTTGCTCTCACCTGATGGTTCGAGAAAACGGAAGCCGTTTTTAGCATAAGCGGTTGCCATGATCAAGACAAGTCAAGTATTCCACCCACACTTACGCCGGTATCGCTCTCACATGGTGGAACACGTATGTGCAATTGATGGGTACCGATGAAGCCCACACACTCTCTTGGGCCGATTCAAGGGAAAAAATGATCACCAAATACTTCCCACGTGAAGAGACTCGAAGGCTCGAAAACGAGCTAAGAAGTTTAAAAGCGGTCCGAATTGACCTTAAAGCTTATAATCAACGGTTTGCCGAGCTAGCCCTAATGTGTCCGGCCCTCATGACTCCCAAGTCCCTAAGAGTTGAACTTTACATGGATGACCTCCCTAAGAGAATTAAACACGGGGTAATGTCATCCAAACCCGCTAACCTACAAGAGGCTTTGAAGATGGCCCATCAATTGATAGAAACGGTGGATGAAATTGAAGTGCCGGCACCAAAGGACGAGGATAAATCGGGTGGCAACAAAAGAAAGTGGGAAGCCCCCCAATCAAGCAACTACAACAACAACAACTTCGCCAAGAAGCCATTCACCTCCGACAGCAAGAAAGGTTATGCCGAAAGTTTACCTTCTTGCAACAAGTGTCGCAAACATCATTATGGTGAATGTGGAAAGCCATTTTGCCACAAGTGTCAAAGAAGTGGCCATGTGGCCAACGATTGTAGAAATACCGCTCCCGTCACTCAAAAGGGGCCCAATGCACCAAAAACAGGTGTTTGTTACGAATGTGGCCAACCGGGTCATTTTAAAGATGCATGCCCAAGGAAGAAAGCTAACCCCAATGCACGCAGCTGAGCTTTCAACATTAACACTGATGAGGCCCGAGATGACAATGAACTAGTCACGGGTACATTTCTTCTCAACAACTCTTATGTTTCTTGCTTATTCGATTCGGGTGCCGATAAGAGTTTTGTATCCAAGACCTTGACTCATTATTTTTGCACTCCACCACTCCCACTAGATACTACTTATACCATTGAAGTGGCCAACGGGAAACTATTGAGTTCCGACAAATTTTATCGGGGATGTACGTTAAACTTATTGGGTAAAGAGTTCGAAATTGACTTGATACCTATAGAACTAGGGAGCTTCGATGTAATAATTGGTATAGATTAGTTAGCCAAAACAAAATCTCACATCCTTTGCGATCTTAAAGCAAATCAAATTCCTATCGAGAACGGTGAACCCATGATTGTCTATGGCGATAAGAGCTGCACCGGACTCAACCTCTTCTCATGCCTTAAAGTTGAAAAATATCTTCGTAAAGGTTGTTTTGCGATTCTAGCCCACGTGAAGAAAGTCGAGACCGATGAGAAGCATATCGATGATGTGCCAATTGTTAGTGACTTTTCCGATGTATTTCCCGAAGAATTGCCGGATCTTCCACCTCATCGACCAGTTGAATTCCAAATCGATCTTATCCCGGGAGCCGCACCCGTAGCACGCGCACCGTATAGACTTGCTTCATCTGAAATGCAAGAATTACAAAGTCAAATTCAAGAACTACTTGACCGTGGTTTTATCCGACCTAGCCATTCACCATAGGGTGCCCCGATTTTATTCGTTAAGAAGAAAGATGGATCCCTACGAATATGCACCGATTATCGTGAACTAAATAAATTGACGGTTAAGAACTGATATCATCTTCCACGCATCGATGACCTCTTTGATCAACTACAAGGGTCTTGTGTGTATTCAAAAATCGATATCCGCTCGGATTATCATCAACTAAGGGTTAAGGGAGAAGATGTCTCCAAAACCGCTTTTCGGACTCGCTATGGTAGTTATGAATTTCTTGTAATGCCATTCAGGTTAACTAATGCACCGGCGGTGTTCACGGATCTTATGAACCGCATGTGCAAGCCGTATCTTGACAAGTTCGCTATCGTATTCATAGATGATATCTTAATCTATTCAAAAAGCGAAGAAGAACACGAACAACACCTCCGACTCGTTCTTGAACTCTTGAGACAAGAACAACTCTATGCCAAATTCTCCAAGTGTGAATTTTGGTTAAAGGAAGTTCAATTTCTTGGTCATGTTGTAAGTGATCAAGGTATTAAAGTCGATCCCGCGAAAATCGAAGCCATTAGTAAATAGGAAACCCCCACTACTCCTACTCATATTCGCCAATTTTTAGGCCTTGCCGGTTATTTCGTGGCATGAACAACCATATTCATAATGTGTAGTCACTTCAACAGAAGACGAATCTGCTGGAGTCATTAACAAAGCAATCGAATCAAGTTGTGTAGCTTTGTTGCTTCCACATATTTGATAAAAGAACATTTTTCGGGAGTGTTGTAGTAACAAGAACATCTCTTGTCTCGATAATTGAATCGTTCAATGAAATCGGGTTTCGGAGGTAAATCTTGTGTAACACGCTTCATCATCACTAAACGTTGAATAATTTCAAGTATTATCGCATTTTCTCCCCCTCAAAATATGATTCCGGTGAATCAAATTTTGTTTTTGGACGTTTCATTAACTTTCGTTAAGTTTTCGTTAACTTTGAACTGCTGAAAATTGTTTCACAGTTAGTCCAGATTCGGTAAGGACTAGTCCTGCAAAACTTTGAAACCTGAAGGGACAAAAGCTAAAAATAGTCTCCTGAAGTGAACTTGGGCTTATTACAGATTCGGTAGGCCTTAATGGAGCCGTTAGTGATGCAAATAAAGCTTAAGTGGGCCTTAAACTTACACAATGTGATCCAGGAACAAAATCCAGCAAGTGATTATGAACCAATACCGAATGTGATATATCAAGTCAGTAACCAAATGTATACCGAATGCATACCGAATGAATTACCAAAGCTAATACCGAGGCTAATACCGAAGCTAATGAATATGAACAATATACCGAAGCTTATCAATACCGAATGTGTTCTTCAAAATGTGATGAACACAAAATTTTTCAAAATCTTAATTTGAGTTATCTGAGTTTTGAAATCAATAGCAAATGTTTCCTTCTCCTTCGTTTATCAACCTTTGTGAAGAATCAATAGCTAAAACATCACAAAATCAGTGAATCAATGGTGAACAGGAACGAAAGTCATGATGAACACCAAAACTCAAACATTCGATTAACTTGATTTCAGGACTCGAATCCTTCATAAAAGTTGTTGTAAATTGTTCCTTGAATACTAGTTGATCATTAATTATACCTGAATTATTCAAAATCAATCAAATTGAAACTTAGATCAAAATCCGTCATTCGATGACTTTGAGATCCAGTCACGAAGATGCTTTTCAATTGGATTTGATGCATAACTAAGCATTAATGAGTGACAAGGATTCCGAAAATAAGTTCAAATTGATCTGAAACTAGCTAATTTATGCCGGAGAGCTTGATTGGCTGAATGATGAAGAAGAAGAATTAAAGAACAATGAATCTGTTGTTGATATGATTTTTAATGAAGATCGATGATGATGATTTGGAGAAGAAGTAGATTCGGTAAAATGATGATGTAGATGATCGATCTGTTTTGATGTTTTGGTTGATGATGATTTCAGATATATCTCTCGATGATGTACTGTATATTGAAAGGAGAGAGTTAGATCAGATATTACTGTAGATGTCAGGAGAAATACTGTATGTATATGTCGATGTATATAGGGGAGAGAGAGAGAGAGAGAGAGAGAGAAGACTCGGTATTTTAGGAGAGTAAACTTGGTATTCTTCTTTTTATTTTTTTATTATTTTTTTATTTTTTAATGTATCTGATGTACAGTACTGATAGAAGTGAGAGAGAATATGAATCACGTGTTTTCGGTACTGTTTGTGTCAGATGAGAGAATAATAAAAATGAGATTCAGTATTTTTATTTTTGTTTGATGAGTGATGAATTTCGGAATGATTCGCTAAGATTTAAAATGAAATGCGGTTTCGGTAATTTTTGATATGAAGATTCGGTATGAATATTCGAAGTTGTGTATGTAGTGACCCGAACTTTTCCATGTTTATATATATTAATTGAGATTGATATTTACATGATTAAATGTTTCCAACATGTTAAGCAATCAAACTTGTTAGACTTGATTAATTGAAATAGGTTTCATATAGACAATTGACCACCCAAGTTGACCGGTGATTCACGAACGTTAAAACTTGTAAAAAACTATATGATGACATATATATGGTTATATATATAGTTAACATGATATTATGATAAGTAAACATATCATTAATTATATTAACAATGAACTACATATGTAAAAACAAGACTACTAACTTAATGATTTTGAAACGAGACATATATGTAACGTTTATCGTTGTAACGACATTTAATGTATATATACCATATTAAGAGATATTCGTACATCATAATATCATGATAATATAATAATTTAAAATCTCTTTTGATATTATAAACATTGGGTTAACAACATTTAACAAGATCGTTAACCTAAAGGTTTCAAAACAACACTTACATGTAACGACTAACGATGACTTAACGACTCAGTTAAAATGTATATACATGTAGTGTTTTAATATGTATTTATACACTTTTGAAAGACTTCAATACACTTATCAAAATACTTCTACTTAACAAAAATGCTTACAATTACATTCTCTTTCAGTTTCATCAACAATTCTACTCGTATGCACCCGTATTCGTACTCGTACAATACACAGCTTTTAGATGTATGTACTATTGGTATATACACTCCAATGATCAGCTCTTAGCAGCCCATGTGAGTCACCTAACACATGTGGGAACCATCATTTGGCAACTAGCATGAAATATCTCATAAGATTACAAAAATATGAGTAATCATTCATGACTTATTTACATGAAAACAAAATTACATATCCTTTATATCTAATCCATACACCAACGACCAAAAACACCTACAAACACTTTCATTCTTCAATTTTCTTCATCTAATTGAACTCTCTCAAGTTCTATCTTCAAGTTCTAAGTGTTCTTCATAAATTCCAAAAGTTCTAGTTTCATAAAATCAAGAATACTTTCAAGTTTGCTAGCTCACTTCCAATCTTGTAAGGTGATCATCCAACCTCAAGAAATCTTTGTTTCTTACAGTAGGTTATCATTCTAATACAAGGTAATAATCATATTCAAACTTTGGTTCAATTTCTATAACTATAACAATCTTATTTCAAGTGATGATCTTACTTGAACTTGTTTTCGTGTCATGATTTTGCTTCAAGAACTTTGAGCCATCCAAGGATCCATTGAAGCTAGATCCATTTTTCTCTTTTCCAGTAGGTTCATCCAAGGAACTTAAGGTAGTAATGATGTTCATAACATCATTCGATTCATACATATAAAGCTATCTTATTCGAAGGTTTAAACTTGTAATCACTAGAACATAGTTTAGTTAATTCTAAACTTGTTCGCAAACAAAAGTTAATCCTTCTAACTTGACTTTTAAAATCAACTAAACACATGTTCTATATCTATATGATATGCTAACTTAATGATTTAAAACCTGGAAACACGAAAAACACCGTAAAACCGGATTTACGCCGTCGTAGTAACACCGCGGGCTGTTTTGGGTTAGTTAATTAAAAACTATGATAAACTTTGATTTAAAAGTTGTTATTCTGAGAAAATGATTTTTATTATGAACATGAAACTATATCCAAAAATTATGGTTAAACTCAAAGTGGAAGTATGTTTTCTAAAATGGTCATCTAGACGTCGTTCTTTCGACTGAAATGACTACCTTTACAAAAACGACTTGTAACTTATTTTTCCGACTAGAAACCTATACTTTTTTTTTTTAGATTCATAAAATAGAGTTCAATATGAAACCATAGCAATTTGATTCACTCAAAACGGATTTAAAATGAATAAGTTATGGGTAAAACAAGATTGGATAATTTTTCTCATTTAGCTACGTGAAAATTGGTAACAAATCTATTCCAACCATAACTTAATCAACTTGTATTATATATTATGTAATCTTGAGATACCATAGACACGTATACAATGTTTCGACCTATCATGTCGACACATCTATATATATTTCGGAACAACCATAGACACTCTATATGTGAATGTTGGAGTTAGCTATACAGGGTTGAGGTTGATTCCAAAATATATATAGTTTGAGTTGTGATCAATACTGAGATACGTATACACTGGGTCGTGGATTGATTCAAGATAATATTTATCAATTTATTTCTGTACATCTAACTGTGGACAACTAGTTGTAGGTTACTAACGAGGACAGCTGACTTAATAAACTTAAAACATCAAAATATATTAAAAGTGTTGTAAATATATTTTGAACATACTTTGATATATATGTATATATTGTTATAGGTTCGTGAATCAACCAGTGGCCAAGTCTTACTTCCCGACGAAGTAAAAATCTGTGAAAGTGAGTTATAGTCCCACTTTTAAAATCTAATATTTTTGGGATGAGAATACATGCAGGTTTTATAAATGATTTACAAAATAGACACAAGTACGTGAAACTACATTCTATGGTTGAATTATCGAAATCGAATATGCCCCTTTTTATTAAGTCTGGTAATCTAAGAATTAGGGAACAAACACCCTAATTGACGCGAATCCTAAAGATAGATCTATTGGGCCTAACAAACCCCATCCAAAGTACCGGATGCTTTAGTACTTCGAAATTTATATCATATCCGAAGGGTGTCCCGGAATGATGGGGATATTCTTATATATGCATCTTGTTATTGTCGGTTACCAGGTGTTCACCATATGAATAATTTTTATCTCTATGTATGGGATGTGTATTGAAATATGAAATCTTGTGGTCTATTGTTACGATTTGATATATATAGGTTAAACCTATAACTCACCAACATTTTTGTTGACGTTTTAAGCATGTTTATTCTCAGGTGATTATTAAGAGCTTCCGCTGTCGCATACTTAAATAAGGACAAGATTTGAAGTCCATGCTTGTATGATATTGTGTAAAAACTGCATTCAAGAAACTTATTTTGTTGTAACATATTTGTATTGTAAACCATTATGTAATGGTCGTGTGTAAACAGGATATTTTAGATTATCATTATTTGATAATCTACGTAAAGCTTTTTAAACCTTTATTGATGAAATAAAGGTTATGGTTTGTTTAAAAATGAATGCAGTCTTTGAAAAACGTCTCATATAGAGGTCAAAACCTCGCAACGAAATCAATTAATATGGAACGTTTTTAATCAATAAGAACGGGACATTTCAGTTGGTATCCGAGCGTTGGTCTTAGAGAACCAGAAAATTTGCATTAGTGTGTCTTATCGAGTTTGTTAGGATGCATTAGTGAGTCTGGACTTCGACCGTGTTTTCTTTAAAAATGATTGCTTAACATTTTTGTTGGAAACTATATATTTTTAACATATGAATATTATGTGATATATTAATCTCTTAACGTGTTTGATATTATGTGATAGATGTCTACCTCTAGAACAAGTCCCATTGACTCACCTAATAATAATGAAGAGTCAAATGTAAATTGGAATGATTTGTGGACTGATTCACAAGTTCCCGAAGAGGAACCGGAAGAAGAGTCGGAACCGGAAGAAGAATCGGAACCGGAAGAAGAATCGGAACCGGATGAAGAAATAGAACCGGTGGGGGAAATAATAAAACGGTTAATTAAAATAAAATCCTCAACCAACCGACCAAAGTTAATTATGGTCAATGGTGTTTCCGCCAAGGAAGCAAAATATTGGGAGGATTACCAATTCTTCGATGAATCGGATTCCGACGAGAATTCCGATGATGTTATAGAAATTACCCCAACTGAATTTAAAAAGGCAAAAGAAAATAATAAGGGAAAGGGCATAAAAATAGAGAAATCTAATTCCAACCCCGATGAACTTTATATGTATCGTCAACCCCCGAAGTCCTTAAGTTGTAACAATGACCCGGGAACCTCTAAACCACCAGGTTTTTCTAAACCAATGTGGACAACGACGGCTCGTATTAGGGGAACATCATATATCCCTAGAAACTTGGCAAAACGAACCAAAACCGAAGAAGAAGAAACGAGCGAGTCGGAATAAGATAGTTGTATTCGTGTGGTGTAATATATGGAATATAGTGTTCTTATGCTTTATGATATATGTAAAAATTGCTTGTATTAATAAGTATTTTTTATGAATCTAACTCTTGTCTATTTTACAGTTTAAAAACACAAAATGGATAGACAACCCAATATTTTAAGAGACCTACCCGGAGACATGATTGATGAAATCTTGTCTAGAGTCGGCCAGAATTCTTCGGCACAACTATTTAAGGCGAGATCAGTTTGTAAGACATTCGAAGAACGTTCCAAGAATGTCTTGGTTTATAAGAGACTTTCGTTTGAAAGATGGGGGATATCACATTGGGAAACCCATAAGTTACGATGTGTTTACTTTGACGCATATATTGCGGGGAACCCAAATGCTATTTTACGCAACGGGTTAAGAAATTATTTTGACTCAATATATCCGAATATTGGACTTCGTGATTTAGAAAAAGCGGCTAACATGCAACATAAAGAAGCATGTTATGCTTACGGATTAGTAATGTTCGCTTCTCACCAAAGTGAGAACAAGAACATCGGGCTACAACTATTAAACAAAACGTTTCCATAAGTGACGGAGTCGGTAATTGGGGTAAGAAATGAGGTTTTTAGATTATTACGGGACTGTTGGACATTACGTAACCCTCGTCCCTTTGATGACGTTACAACACGCTGTCTTATCAACGGCCATAACGGTTATGTTGCACAAGACCAAGGATGGGAAGTAGTCCTAGTAAAACCAGAATGCATGACTTGTTTCTGGACGTATGAATTACGTGTCTTTATTGCCTTTGCTGAACGACTTGTGTACTAGCTAGAATTGTCTTCACAACTATCTTGTATCAAAGTTATTGTGTGCTATATTTCATGCTTTATGTAAAATAAGCGGTATTGTAAGTTTGTAAAATATTGTATAAAAGTTTGAACGCGAAATATTATTATAATCAGTTTTTCATATAGAATTGTAGTAGTTGAATTGTATATTAGCTACTAAGTATGAACTTAACGGGTAGGTACTACCCGAATTTAAACTTATAAAACGCTAATATGAAGAAAAAGCTTTTATAAATGAGTTCATATTATGCTACGAAATACTATTAACTACTCTTAATATTCTGTATGATTAACTTGTTCCATTTAACTATTTTGAAGGAAATGGCACCGACTACTCGACACACCGTGAATATGAATGAAGAGGAATTCCGTACTTTTCTAGCTTCAAACATAGCCGCAGTACAGGCTGCGCTACATACCAACAATAACCTTGGATCTAGCAGTACAGGAAATCGTGTAGGATGCACCTACAAAGAATTCACTGCCTGCAAACCTTTGGAATTTGATGGAACCGAAGGACCGATCGGATTGAAACGGTGGACCGAGAAGGTTGAATTGGTGTTTGCCATAAGTAAGTGTACTGAAGAGGATAAAGTGAAGTACGCTACGCATACCTTCACAGGTTCTGCGTTAACATGGTGGAATACCTATCTAGAGCAAGTGGGACAAGATGATGCGTACGCACTACCGTGGTCAGCATTCAAGCACTTGATGAACGAGAAGTACCGTCCCAGAACTGAGGTCAATAAGCTCAAGACAGAACTTAGAGGGTTACGAACCCAAGGATTTGATATTACCACGTACGAAAGACGATTCACAGAATTGTGCCTATTGTGTCCGGGAGCATTCGAAGATGAGGAAGAGAAGATCGACGCGTTTGTGAAAGGATTACCGGAAAGAATCCAAGAAGATATAAGTTCACACGAGCCCGCCTCCATACAACAGGCATGTAGAATGGCTCACAAACTAGTGAACCAGATTGAAGAAAGAATTAAAGAACAGACTGCTGAAGAGGCCAATGTGAAGCAAGTCAAAAGAAAGTGGGAGGAAAACGGTGATAAGAATCACCAATACAACAACAACAGCAATTACAACAATAATCGCAATAATTATCCCAACAATCGCAACATCAATCGCAACTACAACAAACGGCCCAACAACAACAACAACAACAACAACAACAGCAACTACAACAATCATCCCAACAACAATAATAACCGCAACAACAACAACAATCAGAAGCAACTATGCCAAAGGTGTGAAAAGAATCACTCGGGGTTCTGCACCAAATTTTGCAACAAGTGTAAAAGAAATGGTCATAGCGCGGCGAAGTGTGAGGTCTACGGACCAGGGGTTAATAGAACGAAAGGAACAAATGGTGTCGGAACGAGTAATGGCGGAGCAAGTAGTGTCGGAGCAAGTTATGCCAATGTAGTTTGTTATAAATGTGGAAAACCAGGCCACATTATTAGAAATTGCCCGAACCAGGAGAACACGAATGGACAAGGCCGTGGAAGAGTTTTCAATATTAATGCGGTAGAGGCACAGGAAGACCCGGAGCTTGTTACGGGTACGTTTCTTATTGACAATAAATCTGCTTACGTTTTATTTGATTCGGGTGCGGATAGAAGCTATATGAGTAGAGATTTTTGTGCTAAATTAAGTTGTCCATTGACGCCTTTGGATAGTAAATTTTTACTCGAATTAGCAAATGGTAAATTAATTTCAGCAGATAATATATGTCGGAATCGAGAAATTAAACTGGTTAGCGAAACATTTAAGATTGATTTGATACCAGTAGAGTTAGGGAGTTTTGATGTGATAATCGGTATGGACTGGTTGAAAGAAGTGAAAGCGGAGATCGTTTGTTACAAAAATGCAATTCGCATTATACGAGAAAAAGGAAAACCCTTAATGGTGTACGGAGAAAAGGGCAACACGAAGCTACATCTTATTAGTAATTTGAAGGCACAAAAACTAATACGAAAAGGTTGCTATGCTGTTCTAGCACACGTCGAGAAAGTACAAACTGAAGAAAAGAGCATCAATGATGTTCCCATTGCAAAAGAATTTCCCGATGTATTTCCGAAAGAATTACCGGGATTACCCCCACATCGATCCGTTGAATTTCAAATAGATCTTGTACCAGGAGCTGCACCAATAGCTCGTGCTCCTTACAGACTCGCACCCAGCGAGATGAAAGAACTGCAAAGCCAATTACAAGAACTTTTAGAGCGTGGTTTCATTCGACCAAGCACATCACCGTGGGGAGCTCCTGTTTTGTTTGTCAAGAAGAAAGATGGTACATTCAGGTTGTGTATCGACTACCGAGAGTTGAACAAACTTACCATCAAGAACCGCTACCCACTACCGAGAATCGACGACTTATTTGATCAACTACAAGGCTCGTCTGTTTATTCAAAGATTGACTTACGTTCCGGGTATCATCAAATGCGGGTGAAAGAAGATGATATTCCAAAGACTGCTTTCAGAACACGTTACGGTCATTACGAGTTTATGGTCATGCCGTTTGGTTTAACTAATGCACCAGCTGTGTTCATGGACCTTATGAACCGAGTGTGTGGACCATACCTTGACAAGTTTGTCATTGTTTTCATTGATGACATACTTATTTACTCAAAGAATGACCAAGAACACGGTGAACATTTGAGAAAGGTGTTAGAAGTATTGAGGAAGGAAGAATTGTACGCTAAGTTTTCAAAGTGTGCATTTTGGTTGGAAGAAGTTCAATTCCTCGGTCACATAGTGAACAAAGAAGGTATTAAGGTGGATCCGGCAAAGATAGAAACTGTTGAAAAGTGGGAAACCCCGAAAACTCCGAAACACATACGCCAGTTTTTAGGACTAGCTGGTTACTACAGAAGGTTCATCCAAGACTTTTCCAGAATAGCAAAACCCTTGACTGCATTAACGCATAAAGGGAAGAAATTTGAATGGAATGATGAACAAGAGAAAGCGTTTCAGTTATTGAAGAAAAAGCTAACTACGGCACCTATATTGTCATTGCCTGAAGGGAATGATGATTTTGTGATTTATTGTGACGCATCAAAGCAAGGTCTCGGTTGTGTATTAATGCAACGAACGAAGGTGATTGCTTATGCGTCTAGACAATTGAAGATTCACGAACAAAATTATACGACGCATGATTTGGAATTAGGCGCGGTTGTTTTTGCATTAAAGACTTGGAGGCACTACTTATATGGGGTCAAAAGTATTATATATACCGACCACAAAAGTCTTCAACACATATTTAATCAGAAACAACTGAATATGAGGCAGCGTAGGTGGATTGAATTATTGAATGATTACGATTTTGAGATTCGTTACCACCCGGGGAAGGCAAATGTGGTAGCCGATGCCTTGAGCAGGAAGGATAGAGAACCCATTCGAGTAAAATCTATGAATATAATGATTCATAATAACATTACTACTCAAATAAAGGAGGCGCAACAAGGAGTTTTAAAAGAGGGAAATTTAAAGGATGAAATACCCAAAGGATCGGAGAAGCATCTTAATATTCGGGAAGACGGAACCCGGTATAGGGCTGAAAGGATTTGGGTACCAAAATTTGGAGATATGAGAGAAATGGTACTTAGAGAAGCTCATAAAACCAGATACTCAATACATCCTGGAACGGGGAAGATGTACAAGGATCTCAAGAAACATTTTTGGTGGCCGGGTATGAAAGCCGATGTTGCTAAATACGTAGGAGAATGTTTGACGTGTTCTAAGGTCAAAGCTGAGCATCAGAAACCATCAGGTCTACTTCAACAACCCGAAATCCCGGAATGGAAATGGGAAAACATTACCATGGATTTCATCACTAAATTGCCAAGGACTGCAAGTGGTTTTGATACTATTTGGGTAATAGTTGATCGTCTCACCAAATCAGCACACTTCCTACCAATAAGAGAAGATGACAAGATGGAGAAGTTAGCACTACTGTATTTGAAGGAAGTCGTCTCCAGACATGGAATACCAATCTCTATTATCTCTGATAGGGATGGCAGATTTATTTTAAGATTCTGGCAGACATTACAGCAAGCATTAGGAACTCGTCTAGACATGAGTACTGCCTATCATCCACAAACTGATGGGCAGAGCGAAAGGACGATACAAACGCTTGAAGACATGCTACGAGCATGTGTTATTGATTTCGGAAACAGTTGGGATCGACATCTACCGTTAGCAGAATTTTCCTACAACAACAGCTACCATTCAAGCATTGAGATGGCGCCGTTTGAAGCACTTTATGGTAGAAAGTGCAGGTCTCCGATTTGTTGGAGTGAGGTGGGGGATAGACAGATTACGGGTCCGGAGATTATACAAGAAACTACCGAGAAGATCATCCAAATTCAACAACGGTTGAAAACCGCCCAAAGTCGACAAAAGAGCTACGCTGACATTAAAAGAAAAGATATAGAATTTGAAATTGGAGAGATGGTCATGCTTAAAGTTTCACCTTGGAAAGGCGTTGTTCGATTTGGTAAACGAGGGAAATTAAATCCAAGGTATATTGGACCATTCAAGATTATTGATCGTGTCGGACCAGTAGCTTACCAACTTGAGTTACCTCAACAACTCGCGGCTGTACATAACACTTTCCACGTCTCGAATTTGAAGAAATGTTTTGCTAAAGAAGATCTCACTATTCCGTTAGATGAAATCCAAATCAACGAAAAACTCCAATTCATCGAAGAACCCGTCGAAATAATGGATCGTGAGGTTAAAAGACTTAAGCAAAACAAGATACCAATTGTTAAGGTTCGATGGAATGCTCGTAGAGGACCCGAGTTCACCTGGGAGCGTGAAGATCAGATGAAGAAGAAATACCCGCATCTATTTCCAGAAGATTCGTCAACACCTTCAACAGCTTAAAATTTCGGGACGAAATTTATTTAACGGGTAGGTACTGTAGTGACCCGAACTTTTCCATGTTTATATATATTAATTGAGATTGATATTTACATGATTAAATGTTTCCAACATGTTAAGCAATCAAACTTTTTAGACTTGATTAATTGAAATAGGTTTCATATAGACAATTGACCACCCAAGTTGACCGGTGATTCACGAACGTTAAAACTTGTAAAAAACTATATGATGACATATATATGGTTATATATATAGTTAACATGATATTATGATAAGTAAACATATCATTAATTATATTAACAATGAACTACATATGTAAAAACAAGACTACTAACTTAATGATTTTGAAACGAGACATATATGTAACGTTTATCGTTGTAACGACATTTAATGTATATATATCATATTAAGAGATATTCGTACATCATAATATCATGATAATATAATAATTTAAAATCTCTTTTGATATTATAAACATTGGGTTAACAACATTTAACAAGATCGTTAACCTAAAGGTTTCAAAACAACACTTACATGTAACGACTAACGATGACTTAACGACTCAGTTAAAATGTATATACATGTAGTGTTTTAATATGTATTTATACACTTTTGAAAGACTTCAATACACTTATCAAAATACTTCTACTTAACAAAAATGCTTACAATTACATTCTCGTTCAGTTTCATCAACAATTCTACTCGTATGCACCCGTATTCGTACTCGTACAATACACAGCTTTTAGATGTATGTACTATTGGTATATACACTCCAATGATCAGCTCTTAGCAGCCCATGTGAGTCACCTAACACATGTGGGAACCATCATTTGGCAACTAGCATGAAATATCTCATAAGATTACAAAAATATGAGTAATCATTCATGACTTATTTACATGAAAACAAAATTACATATCCTTTATATCTAATCCATACACCAACGACCAAAAACACCTACAAACACTTTCATTCTTCAATTTTCTTCATCTAATTGAATCTCTCAAGTTCTATCTTCAAGTTCTAAGTGTTCTTCATAAATTCCAAAAGTTCTAGTTTCATAAAATCAAGAATACTTTCAAGTTTGCTAGCTCACTTCCAATCTTGTAAGGTGATCATCCAACCTCAAGAAATCTTTGTTTCTTACAGTAGGTTATCATTCTAATACAAGGTAATAATCATATTCAAACTTTGGTTCAATTTCTATAACTATAACAATCTTATTTCAAGTGATGATCTTACTTGAACTTGTTTTCGTGTCATGATTTTGCTTCAAGAACTTTGAGCCATCCAAGGATCCATTGAAGCTAGATCCATTTTTCTCTTTTCCAGTAGGTTCATCTAAGGAACTTAAGGTAGTAATGATGTTCATAACATCATTCGATTCATACATATAAAGCTATCTTATTCGAAGGTTTAAACTTGTAATCACTAGAACATAGTTTAGTTAATTCTAAACTTGTTCGCAAACAAAAGTTAATCCTTCTAACTTGACTTTTAAAATCAACTAAACACATGTTCTATATCTATATGATATGCTAACTTAATGATTTAAAACCTGGAAACACGAAAAACACCGTAAAACCGGATTTACGCCGTCGTAGTAACACCGCGGGCTGTTTTGGGTTAGTTAATTAAAAACTATGATAAACTTTGATTTAAAAGTTGTTATTCTGAGAAAATTATTTTTATTATGAACATGAAACTATATCCAAAAATTATGGTTAAACTCAAAGTGGAAGTATGTTTTCTAAAATGGTCATCTAGACGTCGTTCTTTCGACTGAAATGACTACCTTTACAAAAATGACTTGTAACTTATTTTTCCGACTAGAAACCTATACTTTTTTTGTTTAGATTCATAAAATAGAGTTCAATATAAAACCATAGCAATTTGATTCACTCAAAACGGATTTAAAATGAATAAGTTATGGGTAAAACAAGATTGGATAATTTTTCTCATTTAGCTACGTGAAAATTGGTAACAAATCTATTCCAACCATAACTTAATCAACTTGTATTATATATTATGTAATCTTGAGATACCATAGACACGTATACAATGTTTCGACCTATCATGTCGACACATCTATATATATTTCGGAACAACCATAGACACTCTATATGTGAATGTTGGAGTTAGCTATACAGGGTTGAGGTTGATTCCAAAATATATATAGTTTGAGTTGTGATCAATACTGAGATACGTATACACTGGGTCGTGGATTGATTCAAGATAATATTTATCAATTTATTTCTGTACATCTAACTGTGGACAACTAGTTGTAGGTTACTAACGAGGACAGCTGACTTAATAAACTTAAAACATCAAAATTTATTAAAAGTGTTGTAAATATATTTTGAACATACTTTGATATATATGTATATATTGTTATAGGTTCGTGAATCAACCAGTGGCCAAGTCTTACTTCCCGACGAAGTAAAAATCTGTGAAAGTGAGTTATAGTCCCACTTTTAAAATCTAATATTTTTGGGATGAGAATACATGCAGGTTTTATAAATGATTTACAAAATAGACACAAGTACGTGAAACTACATTCTATGGTTGAATTATCGAAATCGAATATGCCCCTTTTTATTAAGTCTGGTAATCTAAGAATTAGGGAACAGACACCCTAATTGACGCGAATCCTAAAGATAGATCTATTGGGCCTAACAAACCCCATCCAAAGTACCGGATGCTTTAGTACTTCGAAATTTATATCATATCCGAAGGGTGTCCCGGAATGATGGGGATATTCTTATATATGCATCTTGTTATTGTCGGTTACCAGGTGTTCACCATATGAATGATTTTTATCTCTATGTATGGGATGTGTATTGAAATATGAAATCTTGTGGTCTATTGTTACGATTTGATATATATAGGTTAAACCTATAACTCACCAACATTTTTGTTGACGTTTTAAGCATGTTTATTCTCAGGTGATTATTAAGAGCTTCCGCTGTCGCATACTTAAATAAGGACAAGATTTGAAGTCCATGCTTGTATGATATTGTGTAAAAACTGCATTCAAGAAACTTATTTTGTTGTAACATATTTGTATTGTAAACCATTATGTAATGGTCGTGTGTAAACAAGATATTTTAGATTATCATTATTTGATAATCTACGTAAAGCTTTTTAAACCTTTATTGATGAAATAAAGGTTATGGTTTGTTTAAAAATGAATGCAGTCTTTGAAAAACGTCTCATATAGAGGTCAAAACCTCGCAACGAAATCAATTAATATGGAACGTTTTTAATCAATAAGAACGGGACATTTCAGTGTATGAAGATTGGATGAAGATTTGAAGATGAGTATGAAGATTCACATGATATTCTCGGATCGATGCTAAAAGCTTTTACTCTGATACCAAATGTTGGATCCTAAGATCAACATGAACACTATGAATGGAACGAATAGCCACAAAGTAATCAAGGAAGTTGAGAGAAAATGAAATTTTCTATTCCATGGCTTCCTTGATCTCATTACATAACAATGGTTATTGTTAACTTCTATGGAGTTCCTAGATCCTTTCTATAGCCCTAATCTAAAGGATCTCTTGGGAGTATGATTGACTCATTCTCGGGTACCTAACAATCTCCCCTCATGAGGTAATCATACTTCCAAACGAACACTCCATAGGATATACATACAAAATTACAATGAAAGAAACACGCTATTGCTAACTATCTCCGCTCACAAATCTTGCATGGCCGTTGAAGTAGATCTTCAATATTATAATTCTTCTACCTTCAATGGTCTTTGTGTTTGCACAGCGGAAATGCGCAACCACGTGACATTCATCGTAGCATCACTTCGGGTGCGTTTGATAAAACTGAAAGATTTAGTGCCGAATGATTCAGAATCTGAATGGTCCAGAGCCTCTGAATAAGATTTGCTCTGAATGAAAATAAGCTGTTTGATAATCATTTAGAATGAACTATATGAACTGACTAAAACTACCTTATTAACTTGTAACATGAATAAAAAATTCAATATACTTGGTAGTTAGGTGATCAGGATATGATTTGAGGAGAATATTATAGATAATGTAAGCTCTTAATGGTTAAGAGTGTGTTTCATCTCTGAATGGTTCAGAGCTGAATTCTGAACCATTCAACACCATTTGTCATTCAGAGGTCAGAAACAAACGCACTGAATGTTGAATGGTTCAGCATTCAGTGCTGAACCATTCCATTAAGAGGCAAACAAATGCACCCTTCATGTTGTTGAAGAATTTAACTCCCCTCCAACACTTGCCTTGATTAGTAAGCTCGAAAAACTAGATAAACTCCCCCTTCAAAGTATATGGGGCACGGTTGATCAAGTTTGATTTCAATCAAAAACATGATCATCTCATAAAGCGTATAGATCGTTGGCTCCTTCGAAGTTCCTAACGTCTCAAATACTCCCCCAAGGATGTGGAAGTCACTTTTCATTTTCCTTTGCTCACTCGTCAAACAAGTAACGCGACAATTTTGTCTTCATTAAAGTCTGAGTGCAATACCGTACGTATATTGAAGTCATACGCACATCAACCATATACATATCTCACCCACAATGATGCTCGCATGACATAAAAGCGTCATTATTTAAAATGGTTGACGTGCTCGGCGATTCCCCAAAATATCGTAAATAACGAGTATGAGAAAAGCCGTGTGAATCCGAGCCTTGAAAATAATAAGATAAATGTGCTTTGGAGGTCCAGATTCGGTAAATGACTAAGCCTGTAAATTTTGATAAAATTCAGGGGCCAAAATTATCAATTTTGTAGCCAGATTCGGTATTTGGACTGTTCTTGCAAAAGTCTGAAACCTTTCAGGGGCTGAAAGTGTAAACTACCCATAAGAATGTCCAGATTCGGAAGTTGGGCTTAGATGAAGCTGAAGGCCCAATTTAAGTCAGATTCGGTAGGCCTTTTGGATTTCGGTAGGCCCAACATGCATATTATTACATTATGCCATTTGAGATTCGGTATAAGCATGTGGCCCAAGAAAAATCATGAGGCCCAATTGCATAATCAAAGAGTGATAGATTCGGTATATTTGTCCATGGATACCGAGTCAATGAAGAACCTAAAGCAATACCGAGTTTGAATCTGATCGAAACATAACTACTGTAACCTTCATCTTCATCTCTCAATTCATACTGAATGTTTAATCATGTGAATCTGAAGCATAACACTAATACTGAAGCATGTAACAAACCGAATCATCATCAAATTAACTGGATATACCGAATCTGTTCTTGAGTGTTAATAGGAACCGCCACCATAATTTGAAAAATCACATAATCCATCAAATTGAAGGCTGAAATCGATTTACAGGTACTCCATAAGCAGCGATTATCAGGATTTTGTGAAGATTCATGAAATGTCTCGTTCATATTTATTATAAACGTTCCATATTAATTGATTTCGTTGTGAGGTTTTGACCTCTATATGAGACATTTTTTAAAGACTACATTCGATTTTAGAACAAACCATAAACTTTAAAATATTACGACGATTATCAAATAATGATAATCTAAAATATAGCCTTTTTCACACGAGCATTACATAATGGTTTACAATAATATTACGCATCAACATAAGTCTTCGAATGCAGTTTTTAAACAATATTATACAAGCATGGACTCCAAATCTTGTCCTTAATTTAGTATGCAACAACGGAAGCTCTTAATAATCACCTGAGAATAAACATGCTTAAAACGTCAACAAAATTGTTGGTGAGTTATAGGTTTAACCTACATATTATCAAATCATAATAATAGACCACAAGATTTCTCATTTTTCATAAATATCATTACACTCTCAAGTGCATAAAAATCATTCATATGTTGAACACCTGATAACCGACGTTAACTTAATGCATAGAATATCCCCAAAACAGAACCTCTCATCTGTATAATAATCTCGAAGTACTAAATCATCCATAACCTGAATGGGGGTTGTTAAGCCCAATAGATCTATCTTTAGGATTCGCGTCAATTAGGGGCCATTTCCCTAATTCTTAGGCTACCAGACTTGAAGGGCGATATTCTGTTTAATAATCCAACCATAGAATGTAGTTTTGTATACTTGTGTCTATTTTGTAAAACATTTATAAAACTGCATGTATTCTCATCCCAAAAATATTAGATTTTAAAAATGGGACTATAACTCACTTTCACATATTTTTACTTCGTCGGGAAGTAAGACTTGGCCACTGGTCGATTCACGAACCTATAACAAATATGTACATATATATCAAAGTATGTTCAAAATATAATTACAATATTTTTAAAACATTTTGATGTTTTAAGTTTATTAAGTCAGTTGTCCTTGTTAGTAACCTACAACTAGTTGTCCAAAGTTAGATGTACAGAAATAAATTGATATATATATATTATCTTGAATCAATCCACGACCCCAGTGTATACACGTCTCAGGCTAGATCACAACTCAAAGTATATATATTTTTGGAAATCAACCTCAACCCTGTATAGCTAACTCCAACATTACTGCATATAGAGTGTCTATGGTTGTTCCAAATAATATATATACATGGGTCGATATCATATGTCAAAACATTTGCATACGTGTCTATGGTATCCCAAGATTACATAATATATTAGAATACATGTACTACAATATGAGTTAGCTAGGATATGATTAATATAGATTTGTTACCAATTTTCACGTAGCTACAACAAGAAAAATTGTCCAATCTTGTTTTACCCATAACTTCTTCGTTTTAAATCCGTTTTGAGTGAATCAAATTGTTATGGTTTCATATTGAACTCTATTTTATGAATCTAAACAGAAAAAGTATAGGTTTATAGTCGGAAATATAAGTTACTGTAACAACCCAACCCGTTAACCAACCAATAACGCGGAATAATTTTTTTTTTGCTGGAACAGCATATGTGGCGCCGCGCCATATGGCCGCGCGGCGCGCCAAACTGGCCTGTCCAAAAAGTCATGAAATGCGAAAATGTTTGACCACTTCCCGACGTATTTAGACAAAATGCTTTTCACAACCTATTCATATATGAAAAACTAACACGTTCCATTCATAAAATAAGTTTTACGATACCGGGCCCACATATGCCCAAATTACCCTTTAAGTACCAATTTCAAGTTTTCGACCACACGACTTTTAACACAAAATAAAGCCGAGCATGGTGATTGGGGATACGCTACCCATTCCTAATCAATCCAAAAGCAAGCCTTCTAAAGCAACTACGCGAGTCCACTAGTCCCACGCTTACCCGAGCCACCGCATCCATGCAAATCTATAAAAAGGTAAACAACGAGAGGGTAAGCTAACGCTTAGTGAGTGAAAATATACTACATACATATATATGCATAAAATGGACACGCCACACAAATAATCAAATACCGCATACCGGAGCATCCAAGCATAAAGGAAAGCTAGTCTAAGCATACCGTACGATCACTAAGCAACAAGCTAACAATGTCAACAATAAGGTAAGTTCACCAACGACGATGTGAACAACGCCATTAAGCTACACCCAGAGGGTTAGCTACATCACAACAATACGACAATATATATATATATATATATATATATATATATATATATATATATATATATATATATATATATATATATATATATATATATATATATATATATATATATATATATATCACAATAATATGACAAACATCGATGTTCACAACATCCAAAAGTATTCAAGATCTCAAGGCTAGCTCTACGAATGATATCTTCAACATCGAACTTAAATCCCATTCGTCCCAATTAACGTGGTATCGTCAACATCGAACTTAAAACCCACGTATGAGGTATCATCAACATCGAATTTAAAACCCTCATCGAATGAATTAATGTGGTATCGTCAACATCGAACTTAAAACCCACATATGAGGTATCGTCAACAACGAACTTTAAACCCTCATCAACGTCACTACAATAGTCGTATGGCATCGTCAACATCGAACTTAAATTCCATACATGAGGTATCGTCAACATCGAACTTTAAGCCCTCATCAACACCACAATATACTCTAGGGTATGGTATCGTCAACATCGAACTTTAACCCATACCCCACAAATAAATAACTCATATACATACGTATATAATTATTCTACTCACAAGCCCATGTGATAATGTACACACGAAGTGTGCACCTCGCCAAAGGTGGTCAACCAAAATGCACAACCGTGCCAATTGGACCTGTACCCAAGTCCATCAAATCCACCTATATGTGAAGTGAGCTCGATAACCGAGAACCACTTCACCCGACCTGCACCCATCCTACACATACATATGCATATAGGATATTAACACTCACCTTGTCGCCTTGAATAATGCCACCGAAATAATCCGCAATCGCCGATGGAATGTACCTATTCCATTTATCACATAACCAGTAACACAATTAGGGTGGATATACAAATCAACCCAAATTGACAACTAATGCAATTTCGACCCAAATGCACTTCCAAGCACCAATCGCGCCCAAATTAACCAATAATCACTAACACAAGTGAGAATGGTCCTAATACGCCAATTAAACCCAATCATAGGTGTTAAACACCTATCTTGCCCATAATGACACTTAAACCCTAATTTTGACCCATAAGAAGTCAATATCACGCCATTAGCAAGTTTTGACACCAAAACATATTTAACTCGGTTCTGTGCTTCAACTTAATCCATTTTAAGTTTATAAACCTTATTAAATCGGCAATTGAGTCATAATCATCAACAAACCCTAATTTTGACTCTAGTCAAAGTTAGTCAACCATAAGAACCCTAATGGTTTCCAAAACACCAATAATCACTAACACTAGTGATTATACACCATTTACAAGTCTTAAACATGGTTAAATCATTAACCAACCCAAAACCCACCAAATATCAAAATAGAAAGTTTCCATAAACCCTCTTCATCAACCAAATGGGTTTTACAACTAACAATCTCAAACCCTAACTTGAATATCAAATCTAACAAATGAAATTCGAAGTTAGAACTTTCCAATACTACCAAAACATAGCTAGGAGCGAGATGAACAACTTTAAAACCCGAGCTTTGGCTAGAATTCGACTCCTTCTTCTCCAAATCAAGCTCTCTCACTCTAGAACTCTTCCTCTCTCTCTAAATATGGATGAGAGTGTTTGTGTGGGTGAGAAATGAGCTCCAATGGAGTTCTAGATCAGTTTTGGTGACCCTAAACCGACCCTAAATGAAAAGACCAAAGTACCCCGCATTTAGACCATTTAAAAAGGCTGAAAATTGCATCAGACGGGTTCGGCGCGCCGCGCCAAAAGGTGGAACGCCTACAGGTCAGTTTTCAGAAACTTGTTTTGGCCATAACTTTTTGACCGTAGCTCCGTTTTCGATGAATCAAATATCGTTGGAAACGTAATAAGATTTTCTTTCCAATGGTAAGGCTTTGAAATATCAACTCAAACTTTATTTGGGGTTGAAAAGATACGTACACACCTTGTCACTTCAGACAACGTCCAGTTTCCTTCGACGTTCGAGCAAGCAACACGTACGTGCTTCGTACACTTCATACACGCATCGTACACCATAAATACATTATGTACAATAAATATTTAGGTCTTACAACTCTCCCCCACTTAAACTCGATCACGTCCTCGTGATCTTCTCCACTTACCGAAACTACTCAACGGCCCTAAATCTTAAGTTCCAATCTGAACTTCCAAGACAATTCTTCCCAATGAATCACCTTTAACAACTAAAATCGTCACCCGCGATTTATCAAAACCATTATCCGAGCACTAAAACCTGCTTTTTTCCCCATATCGGGAAAAACTCAACCAATCTCGTACCGAGATATCAATTCCTTAGCGTACCTTTACCAAGGACAACGCTAAAAGCGACCATGTCTCAACCTAAAGTCAACAATCCGAACGTTGAGGATCGAACCATATGAATCCTTACGGATTACACATACCACTAAACATCCTTTGTAGTGCGCAATACAACCAATACGCCACTATCCTAACATCATAAGCAACGGCTAAAACTAAAAGCGCCCAAAACGACTATGGCAACGCTAATCCTAAAGTGTACAAAATCGACTATTGTCACACCCGTAACAACATGTGAGCGAAACACGGCTATCGCATCACTAATCATACAACACGGTCCTTACGATCTCACCATCGGTGTATAAAACAACCGATAGATCACACCACGCGGTCCTTACGACCCCACCATCGGTGTATAAAACAACCGATAGATCACTCAACACCAGATGAAGTCAGCGGACCCCGTCAACGGTCATGCTTCACCGATATATCACTACTCCCATGATGAAGTCAGCGGACCCCGAAGGTCATGCTTCACCAATCAACGATCTCATGACGAAGTCAGCGGACCTCGAAGGTCATGCTCCACCAATCAACGATCCCATGATGAAGTTAGCGGACCCTGAAGGTCATGCTTCATCAATCACCAATACCATGATGAAGTCAGCGGACCCCGAAGGTCATGCTTCATCAATCAACGCCCTTTTGGCCTCGAACGACGAGTAGCGTAACATCGTGCTCTGCTACGCCATAGTGAATCCTAACGGATACCACTAACCATTCACACAATCGAGCAAGAACCACCTATATCAAACATAGGCACAAAACATTAATTCTCTAAAAGAGGATCCGATACGCACATCCCTTAACCGAGGGATTTCACCTTGCTGGCCATACCCGTCCATTATCTCTCAACGAGATTTACCACATTACCACCTTGGTGATAATTCAAATCCAAAGTCATAGGTACAATTTAACCAAAATTGTACTCTACCACAAATCGACCAAATCTAGGTCCCGACACAAATTTCAAATTTACCAAAAGCATTGTCCGAAATCTCACACTAAAACCTCCGCGTACGGGAGTGTAACTCCCCCACTTGGAACTACGTTCTATAACCGCATCTCGTACACCTGCACAATGCTACCAAAGGTAGACTTTACCAATAATTGGGTTCACACGGCCCATCACCATGTCTTGCTTCAACTTTGAACATACCAAGGATCCTAACCTATCCTTAAACACTTCGAACGGAAAGTGTACCACAAATTACACGAACTATACGCTCGCAATCATCCAATTGCTTTAGTTTGTCGAATTTCACCCGATCACTCTTGTACCTAAGGGTTTCACTTCGGTACCCTAAGTGCAATGTAACCGCAACATAATCGGAGTCGAACACCACGCTAGTAGGTATAAAAGAGGCACCTAATGTCGCGTCACGTAGACTCCTTTACCAACATACATCGAGATCAACACTCGATTTCTCGGGTTTCATCCCACCCGTCGAACCTCATGGTTCATCAACTTCAACACAAAAGCGAACACGCTCTAACATCCGAACACCAAAACTCATTTCCATGGCTTGGTAGAAACATTTCCCAAATACTAAGGAATGCTTGGTTACGCCAAGTCTTACGCCCTTTGCCCAACAATCAAAACGTCACCATAGGGTACTTCCATTAGGAACGTCACCCATGACGATAACATTTACAACACGATGCATCTAACATACTCCAAATCAAACGGCACATAATAAATAATCAAAGGACATATTTATTAAAACGAAACGTACCTTAACGTCTCCTTGCCGCCCCCGTCCCCGCTAACTCGGGACATTCGGACTTACGATGTCCTTCTTCTTGGCAATTGAAACATACTGTGCCATCACCCTTTGGCACCGGACATTTTCAAGACTTGTGACCCCCCACGCCACAATTGTAACACCTAGACGCATTTAAATCCGATATACATGTCCGTGTACCACCCATGCTCACACTCGGACCCTTAGTCCTCTTACTTGGAGCACCAAAAGAAACAACCCTTCTCTCACTTGAAGGTTCACCACTTGTAACAACCCTTCTCTTACTTGAAGATTCACCAACCTTCGATCGCGAATACGAATCGAAACCTCTAGTCGCGGCGAATAACTCCGCAAACGATTTCGCCTGAACTCTGCTAATCTTACTCTTCAAGCCATCATTCAAGGTTCGATAGAAATCCTGCATCAACAAATGATCATTCCCCAAATACTCCGGGCAAAAACGAGCCTTCGCCATAAAGGTCGCCTTGAGAGTATTTAAATCCATAGAACCTTGTTGCAAATTTCGCAACTCATTACGCATTTCCGACAAATCGGCTGAAGTCCGGAATACTTCCTATCCATTTCTTCTCGAATCGCACTCGTTTGCTCCGCAACGGCGGCCGCAACTCTAGCGTTAAACTCAGCATCGTTCGTCTCGATCCCATTTCCCGTCGCCATTCTAAGGAATGCAAAGCGACTAGACCACGAACGTATAAAATCACACGCACAACACCGCCCCATCTTGCTAAACATTCGTCGTACATCACTTGTTAGACACGATTTGCACCCGTAATAAGGTTTGCAAGTACTTATTACGCATACACGCCGTATCGACTCGTTAGTATAACGACCGCCTCACTTGATGATATATGCAAACACAAACAAAATTCTACGCGATATAAACACACGCGAGAATTATTATCACATCACAATAGCATATTAATAATATCCGTATTAGTAATATAAACGTTAGTCAACCTATAAACAAGGCACTAGCTAGAACCCATTCCGACCCGTAATCCTACAAGTCCCGCAACAATTAAGCACACACAAAAGTCTAAGTCTAGGCACCTATCTCAAGTCACCAAAATCCCTTAGACCATGCTCTGATACCACTTGTAACAACCCAACCCGTTAACCAACCAATAACGCGGAATTAAAAATTTTTTTTTGCTGGAGATGGCGCGGCGCGCCATATGGCCGAGCGGCGCGCCAAACAGGCCTGTCCAAAAAGTCATGAAATGCAAAAATGTTTGACCACTTCCCGACGTATTTAGACAAAACACTTTTCACAACCTATTCATATATGAAAAACTAACACGTTCCATTCATAAAATAAGTTTTATGACACCGGGCCCACATATGCCCAAATTACCCTTTAAGTACCAATTTCAAGTTTTCGACCACACGACTTTTAACACAAAATAAAGCCGAGCATGGTGATTGGGGATACGCTACCCAATCCTAATCAATCCAAAAGCAAGCCTTCTAAAGAAACTACGCGAGTCCACTAGTCCCACGCTTACCCGAGCCACCGCATCCATGCAAATCTATAAAAAGGTAAACAACGAGAGGGTAAGCTAACGCTTAGTGAGTAAAAATATACTACATATATATATATATATATGCATAAAATGGACACGCCACACAAATAATCAAATACCGCATACCGGAGCATCCAAGCATAAAGGCAAGCTAGTCTAAGCATACCGTACGATCACTAAGCAACAAGCTAACAATGTCAACAATAAGGTAAGTTCACCAACGACGATGTGAACAACGCCATTAAGCTACACCCAGAGGGTTAGCTACGTCACAACAATACGATAATATATATATATATATATATATATATATATATATATATATATATATATATATATATATATATATCACAATAATACGACAAACATCGATGTTCACAACATTCAAAAGTATTCAAGATCTCAAGGCTAGCTCTACGAATGGTATCGTCAACATCGAACTTAAATCCCATTCGTCCCAATTAATGTGGTATCGTCAACATCGAACTTAAAACCCACGTATGAGGTATCGTCAACGTCGAACTTAAAACCCTCATCTAATGAATTAATGTGGTATCGTCAACATCGAACTTAAAACCCACATATGAGGTATCGTCAACAACGAAATTTAAACCCTCATCAACGTCACTACAATAGTCGTATGGCATCGTCAACATCGAACTTAAATTCCATACATGAGGTATCGTCAACATCGAACTTTAAGCCCTCATCAACACCACAATATACTCTAGGGTATGGTATCGTCAACATCGAACTTTAACCCATACCCCGCAAATAAATAACTCATATACATACGTATATAATTATTCTACTCACAAGCCCATGTGATAATGTACACACGAAGTGTGCACCTCGCCAAAGGTGGTCAACCAAAGTGCACAACCGTGCCAATTGGACATGTACCCAAGTCCATCAAATCCACCTATATGTGAAGTGAGCTCTATAACCGAGAACCACTTCACCCGACCCACACCCATCCTACACATACATATGCATATAGGATATTAACACTCACCTTGTCGCCTTGAAGAATGCCACCGAAATAATCCGCAATCGCCGATGGAATGTACCTATTCCATTTATCACATAACCAGTAACACAATTAGGGTGGATATACAAATCAACCCAAATTGACAACTAGTGCAATTTCGACCCAAATGCACTTCCAAGCACCAATCGCGCCCAAATTAACCAATAATTACTAACACAAGTGAGAATGGTCCTAATACGCCAATTAAACCCAATCATAGGTGTTAAACATCTATCTTGCCCATAATGACACTTAAACCCTAATTTTGACTTATAAGAAGTCAATATCACGCCATTAGAAAGTTTTGACACCAAAACATATTTAACTCAGTTCTATGCTTCAACTTAATCCATTTTAAGTTTATAAACCTTATTAAATCGGCAATTGAGTCATAATCATCAACAAACCCTAATTTTGACTCTAGTCAAAGTTAGTCAACCATAAGAACCCTAATGGTTTCCAAAACACCAATAATCACTAACACTAGTGATTATACACCATTTACAAGTCTTAAACATGGTTAAATCATTAACCAACCCAAAACCCGCCAAATATCAAAATATCAAGTTTCCATAAACCCTCTTCATCAACCAAATGGGTTTTACAACTAACAATCTCAAACCCAAACTTGAATATCAAATCTAACAAATGAAATTCGGAGTTAGAACTTACCAATACTACTAAAACATAGCTAGGAGCGAGATGAACAACTTTAAAACCCGAGCTTTGGCTAGAATTCGACTCCTTCTTCTCCAAATCAAGCTCTCTCACTCTAGAACTCTTCCTCTCTCTCTAAATATGGATGAGAGTGTTTGTGTGGGTGAGAAATGAGCTCCAATGGAGTTCTAGATCAGTTTTGGTGACCCTAAACCGACCCTAAATTAAAAGACCAAAGTACCCCTCATTTAGACCTTTTAAAAAGGCTGAAAATTGCATCAGACAGGTTCGGCGCACCGCGCCAAAAGGTGGAGCGCCGCTCCAACCTACAGGTCAGTTTTCAGAAACTTGTTTTGGCCATAACTTTTTAACCGTAGCTCCGTTTTCGATGAATGAAATATCGTTGGAAACGTAATAAGATTTTCTTTCCAATGGTAAGGCTTTGAAACATCAACTTAAACTTTATTTAGGGTTGAAAAGATACGTACACACCTTGTCACTTCAGACAACGTCCAGTTTCCTTCGACGTTCGAGCAAGCAACACGTACGTGCTTCGTACACTTCATACACGCATCGTACACCATAAATACATTATGTACAATAAATATTTGGGTCTTACAGTTACAAGTCATGTTTGTAAGAGATAGTCATTTCAGTCGAAAGAACGACGTCTAGATGACCATTTTGGAAAACATACTTCCACTTTGAGTTTAACCATGATTTTAGGATATAGTTTCATGTTCATAAGAAAAATCATTTTCCCAGAAGAACAACTTTTAAATCAAAGTTTGTCATAGTTTTTAATTAACTAACCCAAAACAGCCCGCGGTGTTACTACGACGGCGTATATCCGGTTTTGCGATGTTTTTCGTGTTTTCCAGTTTTAAATCATTAAATTAGCATATCATATAGATATAGAACATGTGTTTAGTTGATTTTAAAAGTCAAGTTAGAAGAATTAACTTTTGTTTGCGAACAAGTTTAGAATTAACTAAACTATGTTCTAGTGATTTCAAGTTTAAACCTTCGAATAAGGTAGTTTTATATATATGAATCGAATGATGTTATTAACATCATTACTACCTCAAGTTTAGTAGGTAAACCTACTGGAAGTGATAAGAAATGATCTAGCTTCAAAGGATCTTGGATGGCTTGAAAGTTCTTGAAGTAGAATCATGACACAAAAACAAGTTCAAGTATGAATATCACTCGAATTAAGATAGTTATAGTTATAGAAATTGAATTAAATTTTGTATATGAGTATTACCTTGATTTAGAATGATATCTTACTGTAAACAACAAGGATTTCTTGAGGTTGGATGATCACTTTACAAGATTGGAAGTAAGCTAGCAAACTTGGAAGTATTCTTGATTTTATGAAACTAGAACTTATAGAATTTATGAAGAACACTTAGAACTTGAAGATAGAACTTGAGAGAGATCAATTAGATGAAGAAAATTGAAGAATGAAAGTGTTTGTAGGTGTTTTTGGTCGTTGGTATATGGATTAGATATAAAGGATGTGTAATTTTGTTTACATGTAAATAAGTCATGAATGATTACTAATATTTTTGTAATTTTATGAGATATTTCATGCTAGTTGCCAAATGATGGTTCCCACATGTGTTAGGTGACTCACATGGGCTGCTAAGAGCTAATCATTAGAGTGTATATACCAATAGTACATACATTTAGAAGCTGTGTATTCTACGAGTACGAATACGGGTGCATACGAGTAGAATTGTTGATGAAACTGAACGAGGATGTAATTGTAAGCATTTTTGTTAAGTAGAAGTATTTTGATAAGTGTCTTGAAGTCTTTCAAAAGTGTATGAATACATATTAAAACACTACATGTATATACCTTTTAAATGAGTCGTTAAGTCATCGTTAGTCGTTACATGTAAATGTTGTTTTGAAACCTTTAGGTTAACGATCTTGTTAAATGTTATTAACCCATTGTTTATTATATCTAATGAGATGTTAAATTATTATATTATTATGATATTATGATGTATGAATATATCTTAATATGATATATATACATTAAAATGTCGTTACAACGATAATCGTTACATATATGCCTCGATTCAAAATTCTTAAGTTAGTAGTCTTGTTTTACATATGTAGTTCATTGTTAACATACTTAATGACATATATAATTATCATTTTATCATGTTAAATATAGTGTAACAATATCTTAATATGATACATATGTATTTAGTAAGACGTTGTAATAACGATAATCGTTATATATATCGTTTCGAGTTTCTTAACTTAGTAGTCTCATTTTTATGTATATAACTCATTGTTAATATACATATGGAGATACCTACTTATCATAATCTCATGTTAACTATATGTATATCCATATATATATCATCATGTAGTTTTTACAAATTTTTAACGTTCGTGAATCGCCAGTCAACTTGGGTGGTCAATTGTCTATATGAAACTCATTTCAAATAATCAAGTCTTAATAAGTTTGATTGCTTAACATGTTGAAAACATTTAATCATGTAAATAACAATTTCATTTAATATATATAAACATGAAAAAGTTCGGGTCACTACAATTCAAGTCCAAAACAACATCAAAATCTGAATTGAAAGCTGGAACAGTAGCGACCTCCATGAAGAACACTTGAAACTGAAGTTGATTTTTAGACACTTTCAATCAACAATTCCTTCATCAAAGTTGTTGCAAAACACCTATTGAATGCTCGTTGATCATCAATTTCACTAAAAACATCCTATATCGATCAAATCGAATTGTTGACTAATTTTCCTCAAACTTTGACTTTGAGATTTCGAAAAATAGGATGAATCTCCATCAAATTGAAGATATCAAGAAGCTTATACACATCATAAAGATTCCAAAACAACTCGTAGATTGAAAAATGATCTAGTAATTTGTTCAAAACACCTCGAGTTTTGTTTTCGGTTTAAAAGAAGAAGAACATGATCAAATTAATCACAAATCTGTTGTTGTTAATTAGCTCTGACGATCATCGAGTGTTAGTTATTGAATGAAGATCATGTTCCTAGCTTCAATTTGTATAGAGAAACAGGAATTGATGATGTTGAATTTTTGATCCTGAGCACTGTAGCAAACTGAATTTGTATTATTTGTTTGAATCTGATCTGAATATATAATTTGAAATGATAAGGTTGTGAAATAAATTGTGTTGTGATGATTTGAATAAGTATCGGTGTAATTTGTTTGTGATTTGGATAGTTGTTGTGAGATTCGGTTAGGATTCGGTAAATGAGATTCGGTATCGGATGAATCTCATTCGGTTGTGTTTGTGTTTGTATTGGATTCGGTAAAGTGTTTGGAGTAATTTCGTATTTTCGAAATTTTTTGGTTGAAGGTATGAAGATCATCATGAAGATATGAAGATCTTCATGATGAAGGTTTGAAGAAATGAATATCTTCAAGTTGAAGATATGAAGGTGTAAGGTGTCGGATATAAACATTCATCGATATTCATGCGGATCATCTTCGTTTCGTTGAAGATCCCGCTCTGATACCAATTGTTAGGGTGTATTATGATGAATATCGTATGAATGTATGAATATCTATGAAGATTGATATGAATATTGAGAGGAAAAGTCAATTGGTTAAGATTGATTTTTTCACAACTCTCTTGAACTCTCTTCTAATCTTTGACAATGTGTGTGAAGTGCTTCTTTCTAAGGTTGCCTTGTGGGATATTTATAGCCCTTTTCAATATCCCACCATTCTAAGGCTTGGTACACTATCTATGCAATTCCTGAGGTCATAACAAGCTACATAATGGACGTGCGCTTATCTAGTGTGGAATAACCGTAACCAAGAAGTCTTCTCAAACAAATGTTGGATGGACCTACTGCACTTATGGAAATCCAACTCAAATATTTTTGAATGAATATCCTCTCGGGTCAAGAATTTGAAGATGGATTGGTTAACGTGGTTGCATAATTCGAGTTCCTTTATTTTGTGAGTATGTTACATTTGTTAGCATAGGTGATTTCATTTTCCAATTCAATTTGATGGTTATATAAGTTGCTTCCTCCGCAACTTGTGTTTTAAAACACTGTGGTCGCTAATGTCTGCATTTAGGTTCCTATTTCCTTCGAGTTGGATACATGGGCTGGGCTCCCACTCTTAGCCCTTCGTGATTATAAAATTTCCTTGCTATTTGAAAAAAATTTAAATGACTTGCTTTAAGAATTTCATTGATCACCTTGTACTAAAAAGCTGAAATTGTTTCTACTATACACATTTCGTTTTATTTTATTTTTGATTATTAATATTAATTATTCCACAAATAAAGGTGAAACTAATAAATACTACTACTATAAGTTAGAGGTTTAAATTTGTACAGCTAATAATAGTAAGAGGAGAATTAAATAAAATATGTTAGTGGAGCCGTAAATGTGTACAGCTTATAATCTATCTATCTATCTATCGTTAATATTAAAATGCTATAATGATGATGTTATTATCAGGCTAATTTCTTTGTTAAGAAAAAAATTAGAAAAAAAAAGAAAAAAATCTAAACATGGTGGGTGATGTCATTAATCTAAATAATTTTGAATAAAAATTAAATCTTATTAATTAATTATTATTATTATTATCTTATTAAAAATTATTTTAATTATTAAAATTAAATAATTTTGAATTATTTTAATTAATTATTTTGAATTGAATATGAGAATGTATAAAAGCTAGAAAGAAAGAAACCAATTCTAAATTTATATTTTAATTTACACTTTTAAAATAAAATGGCAACCAATATTATCTCTTATAATTGGATATAGATTGTTTAATGTGCATTTTAGGTGTTTGATGAAATGTTCAGCTGACGAGTTTCTTAGTCAGACTCTGTGGTTTCACGGGTCATTAAACCAAATAACTTTAGCATTTACGTTCACTTAATACCTAAGTCATATCATTAAATTGTTTCGTTTAAACAAACCCGTAATTTCACAGGTCATTTCACTAGTTATAATTATAATTATAATTATAATAGTAACAGTAGTTGCTTGTAGATTGAGTGAGCAAAACAATTTTTTGGGTCCTAAAAAAAATGGTCGAGGGGGAAAAAATGTGGGCTCCTAAAAAAGATGGGCCGTGCGCCATTGTTCACCTTGTTTTCCCTGTTGAGCCGGGCCTGATACAAATATTTAACATAAAAATTTGATCTTTTGACTTAACGAAGATCAAATAAAAGTTACAATTAAATACTCGCTTTTTCACAAAAAAAAAAAAAATAAATAAATAAAAATAAAATATACAATTTGACGCCTTGTAGTTAAGTTTGGGAATAGTCTAAAATTACTGTGGAGATTTAAATTGATTTGCCATATACCATAAATTAAAAGTTACACACATTTACTTCCAAACAAAAAGTGACTTGTCATTTTCATTATCTTTTAACATGGTAAGAAGGAAAAAAATCTGGCTATTTTTATTATCTTTAACCATATCCATTATCCAACAATATCTAGTTTTCTACAATATACATATTCATATTTAATTACGTAAAGGTTTCTTTATCTTTACAGGAAAAGATTATTCACATATGGTAGATTAAACTAGTTCGGACCACCCCGCTCGTTGCGGCAGGGGCTTTCGGACTGCGTATTCATATTTAACGTAGTGTTGTCTATTTACAGGGGAACACGGCCCATGTGTTAAACGCCGTTTTAGATGTCGTTGTGTTAAACGTTTTTTTAAAAAGTATCCGTTTCGAACGTAGTTAGTTTTGTTTTGTTCAATAAATTTTTTCGAGTGTAACGGTGCTGCCGAAAAAATTTAATTCGCGGCGAGCAGAAAGATACGGGTTGTCGTTGTGTTAAGCGTTTTTTAAAAAGTGTCCGTTTCGAACGTGGTTAGTTTCGTTTTGTTCATATAATTATTTCGAGTTTGACGTTGCCGTCGAAAAAATTTAACTCGTGGCGAGCGGGAAGATACGGGTTGTCGTTGTGTTTAGCGTTTTTTTAAAAATTGTCCGTTTCGCGTATAGTTAGACCCGTTGGGTTCGTAAGTTTTTTTGTAATTGAACGGTGGGCTTGAAAAAATTTAACTCGCACCGAGCGAGAAGATAAGGCCAGTTGTAAATTCGGGTGGATTTAGTTTTTTTTTTTTTTTTTTTAATAAAATTATATGTTTACACTTTTAACCCCTAAAAAAATGTAAACTTAAAGGGTCGTGTAAATATAACCAAAGTTAAGGGGCCATTTATAATGTGAACGCAAACTCAAAACTACAATCCAATATAACTAAAGCTACAAACATTCTCACTACATTTAGTATATAAGGGTTAATAATACGGTAATAATGTAAATCTTCTTAAAAAAAATCCTTATGTAATCTTCAACTATTTTTTTTTTTATAAAATAACAATTACTATTAAAATTAGAAATCATTCATCAATAGATGAAGCAACTTCAAAATCATTACATCCAATTCACGCAGACAAAATGACTCGCTAAAGCTAAACATTCTAGAACAAAAACACAAAAAACCAGACCTAGCTAACTCTAACCGAATCACAACCGAATCATAACGCCAAATTCAAATTGGCACAAATAAATAGACTAGACACGACAAAGATGAGGACACGAAAATAAAACTAAGAAAACACAACTAAAATACCCTAAATAACGAACGCAACAAAGAATCCAACCAACGATGCCAAAATTAACCGGCATTAGAGACACTCATATGGTTTCGTTTATTCGAGCGTGAAGTCATCTCATCAATCTTATCAATATGAACACCTTTCTCATCAGTCATCATGCCTATTTTCTCATTACAAAAGTAACTATCCTTCTACTTTAATGCCATCAACCATAGAAACGACATACCACTATTATTCTGAACCTCTGCAGAAAGATTTAACAGTTTCATCCTTTTCATAACATTCTTCATCTACCAAGTACTAATTAACGAAAAGCACTGCGCATGATAACAAAGATTCACCCTTACATTCTTTACTCGTTACAGTCCATTATTATTCACAGCTCCGTTAATTAAATAACGTCATGCTGTTTCTTTGTTCAAATTCAAATATCTCATTAAATGACTACTACGAACCCATATGAGTGTTCTATTAAAGGGTAAACATTTATATCAATTGTCCCTTTTAAGGTAATTGCACATTAAGTGTTGCTAGGTAGTAGCTACGTATTATATTCCTAAGGTATATACATAGTGCATTACAATTATACTTTACTAGAGTAAATTAAATTAATACACTTATTGACATCATAATTTTGTTTCCCGACTACGGAGTACTTTTTACTGTCTCAATCAGTGTTATAAAAAACGGGCTAGACGGCCGTCTAGACGGGGGTCTAGACGGATTTTGGAGTGCCACGTCCCGTTTATACCTAAAACGTTTGAAACAACGGAAATCGGCCAAAAAAGGTCAAAAGACGGTCAAACACGGTCCAGGACGGGAAAAACGCGTTTTTCTGATTTTTTTCCTTTTTTTTTTTTTTTTAAAATTAAACGTTGTGCTACTACTTAGGGTTTTTTTTTTTTTTTTTTTTTTTTTTTTTTTATGTTTGAGATGTTGAAGTATTTAAACATGTGTGAAATGCTTATGTTTGGAATAATGTAATGTACAATATATATATATATATATATATATATATATATATATATATATATATATATATATATATATATATATATATAATATAACATTTTTATTTAAAAGTCAACGTTAGTCAACATCCGTCTAGACCTCCGTCTCGACCCCGTCTCGACCGTCTCGACCCTTTTAAGACCCGACCGTCTCGACCCCGTCTCGCGTCTTTTGCAACCTTGGTCTCAATACATACCAGTACTGTACAAACTAAGTAATTTATTTTAGAACGACAAATCATACACTCAGTATAAACTTATTCACGATAATGCTCTCTACATGGCTTGAAATCTCAACCTCTTTGGCCTAAAGACTATCAAATACCATTAGGATATGAGTCCTTTGATACAAATTAACTAATTCAATTCAATATAATCTTAAAACGCTAAACAGATATGCAGTCAAATCGGTTATTACGAGACAGGTTCTTACCTTTTCCACAACTCATGACATGTTCTTAGTAAGAGTTGAACTCGATACTTCTTATTTAAAATTAGGTTTCCAATTATTAGATTATCTTAGCATATTTAAATCCATGTTTAAATTTTTTGTTAAACTTTTATTTTTGACAAAATAACGAAATTATATAACAAAATTACTTATTTATCGATGAAAGAACAAAACAAAATACAAGCAGAACAAAACGGTTATGCTCGAGACTATACAACAAAATTCTAAAGACAATGAGCAACCGTTAATAACAAACGAGCCTAACGGGGCATATGCAAACTAAACGACCCTGGACTACGGGAAACGAGAAAAAATGAAAACGACAAACAACTACTAAACAAAAACGAAGCCGAACATAACAAGAACAAATCGGCCAAGCTATTTGACCACGGAAGGGGCTTTACGACTTTTAGGGTCCGATATAACCAACTTACCATTAACCTTATCTCAGTGAATCTTTTTCCTCGACCTTGAATATATTTAAAGGATAAGATAGCACATTGGACGAACCGCTTCCAACAAGATTATTAGCTGACGATGGAGGCAATAAACCACGTTTAACCATTCCATCGAAAAAACCAACATCATTATCCGAAGCGGACTCTTCATCTTGATCCCGCAACGAAAATTCATCGTGATCTATCATCTTCTTTATATTCTTGTTAGTCTTCTTTTTAGACCAACCCATTAATACCATGACATGAAAAGCCAAAACCAATACCACCCTTTTGATTCTTACTGGATTTTATGCTTTGTGTGTATGTGTGATATTAGATATAGATATTAACAAGATGGAACAAGAATGAGTGCTTTTTAAAAAATGTTTAGAAGGTGGGTTGTGTCATGTGTGGGCATTTTTTTTTTCTTTGACAAAAATAACGAAAACTTTATTAATAATCAAGGAGATATACAAAGACACAAACACGAGCCACCTAGCCAAGCAACCAAACCAAACAACAAAAAACTAATCAAAACCGAAACACAAAAATCAAAATTCGATCAAACCCAAAAGGAAAAAGAACGGGGAGAAATCAAAACACCCGGCCTGGTTCCAAACCCACCTAAATCCAAACAGAAACGACACACAACATTCACACCAAAAAAAAACAAACAAGAACCGCAACCTAAAACCATTAACTCAAATGTCCTCGACATTAAACTTTGCTAAGTGGGCACCATGAACCTTTCTTCCTTTAGCTTTAACTTTTCTCGATTAGAGGGCGGGCTCGGGACGAAGGCGCTTTCCTTCAACACACAAATGCTCAAAACTTTCGATTACATTATCAAAGAAACCGACAACTCTAACCACTACCGGAAGGAACATCTTGAGAGATTTTTTGACCCGCAACTTCATACTTTAGAACATGTACCGTGTCTTGCATCATTATTGCTAGTGAATTTAAACAATATACTGATTTTATTGATTTTATTGACATCCTTATTGCTACTTTTTATGAACAACTTTTAAACTCTAACTAATTTTGTCTGTGATTCTTGGCATGTTTGACTGGCCGGCTTATGAGTTTATGTAATGATTTTTTTAAAGGCAACATGAATATACGAGTTTATGTAAATGATTTATGTATGTGTTTTTTTACCTTACATATTTCTTTTCTTACTCTCCAGTTGGACCAATTCCTTATAAATTTTTCGTTTCAAAATTACCCCGTACTATTTTTTAGTCAAGTGTTTTTGTGTGTGTGAAATTATTTGATAAACAATTTACAATTTATCCATATTATATCTTTGAAAAAATTGATTTATAAAAAAACAAATTGTAGAAAAGGCAAGAATACTATTATAATTATAAATTATACTACAAATATTACTAAAGGCATGGGCCTTGTCACTATTCCATTCCTTTGTTTCTTAAACGTTTAGTTAATCGACCATTAACCGTTTTTTTAAACGTTTAATTAATCGACCGTTAATCAATTAAAACCACTCTGCAGCGAAGTGCTGGTATTTTTATCCTCGCTGTTACTATAATTGTTGGAAAAGGAAGCATTAAACTTGAAACTTCCTCTCCATTTTCCTTAAATTAAAAACATAAAACTGAAAAACTTCTTACATTATTCTTTGTGAACCTAAAATTGTCTCATATTCCAACTATTTTATATGTTTGCTTCTACATCACCTTGTTGTCTTGTAATGCATTTCATCACGAGGTAATGTCAGAAAAACAAGAATGAAAATTCAAAAAATAAGCCCAAGTCCCATACCAAATTACCTCTCCGTAAATCATGTATTTTGAGTTTAATGCCTTGTTATTCCTTTTGACTTTTTAATTATTTGAAATTAATTATATATAACAAATATGAATAAATCATAAAAGAATATTTAAAGAACATAAATTTGGTTGCAACTAATATTGGTTTACAATATTATAAGCTTTCTTGTAGAATCGTTTCTGCGCTTACAAGATTTTAGGTAATACACATACAAACTTCATTGTGATAAATAAATTTAATGTTTGAATTTAACTGTATTAAAAATCATTTAACCTTCAATTACTGACTATGTCAAATTGTTCAAAAAAGGAATGCGACTAGAGGATGCGCATAATGCGCAATTCACCCGGTACCAGGTCTCGCGCTCGGGGGGTTTGATTACCCGAAATTTTACCTTCTATGGGGGAGCTAATGTGTTCGTTCATATGAGGGTTTCCTTGCTTAAAAAAAAAATCATTTAACTACATTAATTTGTAGAAATTCACATTATGAAATTTGCTATTCAAAGTAGAATTTCGAAGCAAAAAAGCTACTAAAGTAAAAGTAAGGCATTTAACTGCGTTTAAATTTTAAATTTTAATACTCATTAATTCAATTTAATAATATCAACAATTACAACGTATAAATTAATTTAATTAAAATATAAATTTAAAAAAGAAATACACTTTTTTTTAATTTTACCTTCAGGAACGTAAAATCGTAAAATCTCAAGATAGGTTAATTGCTCGGGAATGCCCTAGTTTTTTAGTGCTACAAGAAACAAAATTACATTCTATCAATAGTCAGTGGGTACAGGCCTTGTGGGGTTCAAGTGGTTGCGATTTCATTCAGAGGGAAATGGTCGGGAAATCGGGAGGTCAATTGATTATTTGGGATACGAATTGCTTTGATGCTGAAGATGTGGTGAGGTTTGATTGCGTGTTAGGGATCCGGGGTAAATGGAAAAACAATGGTGCTTATTTGAATATCATCAATATATATGGACCTCATGAGGATGGGAAAAAACAGAGACTGTGGGATTCATTGGCAAATTTAGTTGAAAGCAGTGACGAGGCTTGGGCATTATGCGGGGATTTTAATGAAGTGAGGGATCAATCAGAGAGGTTCAATTGTGATTTCAATGACTGTAGGGCCAGGAAGTTCAACAAGTTTATTCTTGACAGTAGCTTAATTGACATACCAATTGGGGGCAGGTTATTTACGAGGATAAGTGACGATGGCACAAAATTTAGCAAAATTGATCGGTTTCTTGTGACTGAAAAATTCCACCAAACTTGGGGCTACCTATCAGCTGTGGCCTTAGAAAGAACAAGTTCGGATCACGTTCCAATTATGTTAAAAGACGATAGAAATGATTTTGGGCCTAAACCTTTTAAGATCTTCGACGTATGGTTTGATGAAGAGGGGGTGAAGCAGATTATTTTAGATGCGTGGGAGCAGTCGACAGTTAACAGGGTGAGAAGGGATTGCAAATTCATGCATAGGCTAAAAAAATGTGAAAGCAGCTCTCCGCAAGTGGAGCAACGAAAAATTCGGGCAGCTGGATAAATGTAACAACCCAACCCGATATACAAACGATCACGCGGAAATATCAAAAAAAAAAAAATTGCTGGAACAGAATATGGCGCGGCGCGCGAAACTGGCCTGTCCAAAAAGTTATGAAATGCGAAAATGTTTGACCACTTCCCGACGTATTTAGACAAAACGTTTTTCACAACCTATTCATATATGAAAAACTAACATGTTCCATTCATAAAATAAGTTTTACGAAGCCGGGCCCACATCGGCTGTTTTACGACTTTCATACGAAAATACAAGTTTTCAATCACATGATTTGTAATACAAAATAAAGACCGAGCATGGCGATTGGGGATACGCTACCCAATCCTAATCAAATTCAAAAGCAAGCCTTCTAAAGCAACTACGCGAGCCACTAGTTCCCACGCTTACCCGAGCCACCGCATCCAAGCAAATCTATAAAAATGTAAACAACGAGAGGGTAAGCTAAAGCTTAGTGAGTGAAAATATACTACATACATATATATGCATAAAATGGACACGCCACAATTGAAATGTCCCGTTCTTATTGATTAAAAACGTTCCATATTAATTGATTTCGTTGCGAGGTTTTGACCTCTATATGAGACGTTTTTCAAAGACTGCATTCATTTTAAAACAAACCATAACTTTTATTTTATAAATGAAGGTTTAAAAAGCTTTACGTAGATTATCAAATAATGATAATCTAAAATATCCTGTTTACACACGACCATTACATAATGGTTTACAATACAAATATGTTACAACAAAATAAGTTTCTTGAATGCAGTTTTTACACAATATCATACAAGCATGGACTCCAAATCTCGTCCTTATTTAAGTATGCGACAGCGGAAGCTCTTAATAATCACCTGAGAATAAACATGCTTAAAACGTCAACAAATAGATCTATCTTTAGGATTCACGTCAATTAGGGTGTCTGTTCCCTAATTCTTAGATTACCAGACTTAATAAAAAGGGGCATATTCGATTTCGATAATTCAACTATAGAATGTAGTTTCACGTACTTGTGTCTATTTTGTAAATCATTTATAAAACCTGCATGTATTCTCATCCCAAAAATATTAGATTTTAAAAGTGGGACTATAACTCACTTTCACAGATTTTTAATTCGTCGAGAAGTAAGACTTGGCCACTGTTGATTCACGAACCTATAACAATATATACATGTATATTAAAGTATGTTCAAAATATATTTACAACACTTTTAATATATTTTGATGTTTTAAGTTTATTAAGTCAGCTGTCCTCGTTAGTAACCTACAACTAGTTGTCCACAGTTAGATGTACAGAAATAAATCGATAAATATTATCTTGAATCAATCCACGACCCAGTGTATACGTATCTCAGTATTGATCACAACTCAAACTATATATATTTTGGAATCAACCTCAACCCTGTATAGCTAACTCCAACATTCACATATAGAGTGTCTATGGTTGTTTCGAAATATATATAGATGTGTCGACATGATAGGTCGAAATATTGTATACGTGTCTATGGTATCTCAAGATTACATAATATACAATACAAGTTGATTAAGTTATGGTTGGAATAGATTTGTTACCAATTTTCACGTAGCTAAAATGAGAAAAATTATTCAATCTTGTTTTACCCATAACTTCTTCATTTTAAATCCGTTTTGAGTGAATCAAATTGCTATAGTTTCATATTGAACTCTATTTTATGAATCTAAACAGAAAAAGTATAGGTTTATAGTCGGAAAAATAAGTTACAAGTCGTTTTTGTAAAGGTAGTCATTTCAGTCGAAAGAACGACGTCTAGATGACCATTTTAGAAAACATACTTCCACTTTGAGTTTAACCATAATTTTTGGATATAGTTTCATGTTCATAATAAAAATCATTTTCTCAGAATAACAACTTTTAAATCAAAGTTTATCATAGTTTTTAATTAACTAACCCAAAACAGCCCGCGGTGTTACTACGACGGCGTAAATCCGGTTTTACGGTGTTTTTCGTGTTTCCAGGTTTTAAATCATTAAGTTAGCATATCATATAGATATAGAACATGTGTTTAGTTAATTTTAAAAGTCAAGTTAGAAGGATTAACTTTTGTTTGCGAACAAGTTTAGAATTAACTAAACTATGTTCTAGTGATTACGAGTTTAAACCTTCGAATAAGATAGTTTTATATATATGAATCGAGTGATGTTATGAACATCATTACTACCTCAAGTTTAGTAGGTAAACCTACTGGAAGTGACAAGAAATTATCTAGCTTCAAAGGATCTTGGATGGCTTGAAAGTTCTTGAAGTAGGATCATGACACAAAAACAAGTTCAAGTAAGATTTTACTCGAATTAAGATAGTTTATAGTTATAGAAATTGAATCAAAGTTTGAATATGAATATTACCTTGAATAAGAAAGATAACCTACTGTATATAACAAAGGTTTCTTGATATTAGATGATTACTTGGAATGGATTAGAAAGCTTGGAAGTAAATTAGTAAACTTGAAGGGATTTTTGAAGTGTTCTTGAAGTGTTCTTCCTATGATGATTATAGCTTGATTCTTGAAGTGATTTTTGATGAAGATGATGATTAACTACTGGAAAAATACATTCATAATAGTGTGTGTGTGTGTTGAGAGAGAATTAGAAAGAGAATTGGAAGTGAAATGGAGTGAATGATGAGTGGTAATTGGTGAGTGGTGAGTGGGGTTAAAAGGAGTTCTAGTTAGTTGACTAGCTCATGGTAGAAGTTAAAATTTATTAGTCATACATTACATAATCAAGAGTGGAATCCCATGCTAGTTCCTATTGGTATATACCCATAGTAAGTACGTTTTGAAGCTGTGTATTATACGGGTAAGAATACGACTAGGTTTCTTGATGAAAGAAAAGAATGGAAAAGTAACTGTAACCATTTTCGTTAAGTATGAGTGTTTTGATATATGTCTTGAAGTCTTCCAAAAGTATTTTAATACATCTAAATACACTACATGTATATACATTTTAACTGAGTCGTTAAGTCATCGTTAGTCGTTACATGTAAGTGTTGTTTTGAAACCTTTAAGTTAACGATCTCAATTAATGTTGTTAACCCATTGTTTATTATATCTAATGAGATTTTAAATTATTATATTATCATGATATTATGATATATTAATATATCTTAATATGATATATATACATTTAAATGTCGTTACAACGATAATCGTTACATATATGTCTCGTTTCGAAATCCTTAAGTTAGTAGTCTTGTTTATATGTATATAACTCATTGTTAATATACTTATGGAGATACTTACTTATAATAATCTCATGTTAACCATATGTATATCCATATATATATATATATATATATATCGTCATGTCGTTTTTTACAAGTTTTAACGTTCGTGAATCGCCGGTCAACTTGGGTGGTCAATTGTCTATATGAAACATATTTCAATTAATCAAGTCTTAACAAGTTTGATTGCTTAACATGTTGGAAACATTTAATCATGTAAATATCAATCTCAATTAATATATATAAACATGGAAAAGTTCGGGTCACTACAGTACCTACCCGTTAAATAAATTTCGTCCCGAAATTTTAAGCTATTGAAGGTGTTGACGAATCTTCTGGAAATAGATGCGGGTATTTCTTCTTCATCTGATCTTCATGCTCCCAGGTGAACTCGGGTCCTCTACGAGCATTCCATTGAACCTTAACAATTGGTATCTTGTTTTGCTTAAGTCTTTTAACCTCACGATCCATTATTTCGACGGGTTCTTCGATGAATTGGAGTTTTTCGTTGATTTGGATTTCATCTAACAGAATAGTGAGATCTTCTTTAGCAAAACATTTCTTCAAATTCGAGACGTGGAAAGTGTTATGTACAGCCGCGAGTTGTTGAGGTAACTCAAGTCGGTAAGCTACTGGTCCGACACGATCAATAATCTTGAATGGTCCAATATACCTTGGATTTAATTTCCCTCATTTACCAAATCGAACAACGCCTTTCCAAGGTGCAACTTTAAGCATGACCATCTCTCCAATTTCAAATTCTATATCTTTTCTTTTAATGTCAGCGTAGCTCTTTTGTCGACTTTGGGCGGTTTTCAACCGTTGTTGAATTTGGATGATCTTCTCGGTAGTTTCTTGTATAATCTCTGGACCCGTAATCTGTCTATCCCCCACTTCACTCCAACATATCGGAGACCTGCACTTTCTACCATAAAGTGCTTCAAATGGCGCCATCTCAATGCTTGAATGGTAGCTGTTGTTGTAGGAAAATTCTGCTAACGGTAGATGACGATCCCAACTGTTTCCAAAATCAATAACACAAGCTCGTAGCATGTCTTCAAGCGTTTGTATCGTCCTTTCACTCTGCCCATTAGTTTGTGGATGATAGGCAGTACTCATGTCTAGACGAGTTCCCAATGCTTGCTGTAATGTCTGCCAGAATCTTGAAATAAATCTGTCATCCCTATCAGAGATAATAGAGATTGGTATTCCATGTCTGGAGACGACTTCCTTCAAATACAGTCGTGCTAACTTCTCCATCTTGTCATCTTCTCTTATTGGCAGGAAGTGTGCTGATTTGGTGAGACGATCAACTATTACCCAAATAGTATCAAAACCACTTGCAGTGCTTGGCAATTTAGTGATGAAATCCATGGTAATGTTTTCCCATTTCCATTCTGGGATTTCAGGTTTTTGAAGTAGACCTGATGGTTTCTGATGCTCAGCTTTGACCTTAGAACACGTCAAACATTCTCCTACATATTTAGCAACATCGGCTTTCATACCCGGCCACCAAAAATATTTCTTGAGATCCTTGTACATCTTCCCCGTTCCAGGATGTATTGAGTATCTGGTTTTATGAGCTTCTCTAAGTACCATTTCTCTCATATCTCCAAATTTTGGTACCCAAATCCTTTCAGCCCTATACCGGGTTCCGTCTTCCCGAATATTAAGATGCTTCTCCGATCCTTTGGGTATTTCATGCTTTAAATTTCCCTCTTTTAAAACTCCTTGTTGCGCCTCCTTTATTTGAGTAGTAAGGTTATTATGAATCATTATATTCATAGATTTTACTCGAATGGGTTCTCTGTCCTTCCTGCTCAAGGCATCGGCTACCACATTTGCCTTCCCTGGGTGGTAACGAATCTCAAAGTCGTAATCATTCAATAATTCAATCCACCTACGCTGCCTCATATTCAGTTGTTTCTGATTAAATATGTGTTGAAGACTTTTGTGGTCGGTATATATAATACTTTTGACCCCATATAAGTAGTGCCTCCAAGTCTTTAATGCAAAAACAACCGCGCCTAATTCCAAATCATGCGTCATATAATTTTGTTCGTGAATCTTCAATTGTCTAGACGCATAAGCAATCACCTTCGTTCGTTGCATTAATACACAACCGAGACCTTGCTTTGATGCGTCACAATAAATCACAAAATCATCATTCCCTTCAGGCAATGACAATATAGGTGCCGTAGTTAGCTTTTTCTTCAATAACTGAAACGCTTTCTCTTGTTCATCATTCCATTCAAATTTCTTCCCTTTATGCGTTAATGCAGTCAAGGGTTTTGCTATTCTGGAAAAGTCTTGGATGAACCTTCTGTAGTAACCAGCTAGTCCTAAAAACTGGCGTATGTGTTTCGGAGTTTTCGGGGTTTCCCACTTTTCAACAGTTTCTATCTTTGCCGGATCCACCTTAATACCTTTTTTGTTCACTATGTGACCGAGGAATTGAACTTCTTCCAACCAAAATGCACACTTTGAAAACTTAGCGTACAATTCTTCCTTCCTCAATACTTCTAACACCTTTCTCAAATGTTCACCGTGTTCTTGGTCATTCTTTGAGTAAATAAGTATGTCATCAATGAAAACAATGACAAACTTGTCAAGGTATGGTCCACACACTCGGTTCATAAGGTCCATGAACACAGCTGGTGCATTATTTAAACCAAACGGCATGACCATAAACTCGTAATGACCGTAACGTGTTCTGAAAGCAGTCTTTGGAATATCATCTTCTTTCACCCGCATTTGATGATACCCGGAACGTAAGTCAATCTTTGAATAAACAGACGAGCCTTGTAGTTGATCAAATAAGTCGTCGATTCTCGGTAGTGGGTAGCGGTTCTTGATGGTAAGTTTGTTCAACTCTCGGTAGTCGATACACAACCTGAATGTACCATCTTTCTTCTTGACAAACAAAACAGGAGCTCCCCACGGTGATGTGCTTGGTCAAATGAAACCATGCTCTAAAAGTTCTTGTAATTGGCTTTGCAGTTCTTTCATCTCGCTGGGTGCGAGTCTGTAAGGAGCACGAGCTATTGGTGCAGCTCCTGGTACATGATCTATTTGAAATTCAACGGATCGATGTGGGGGTAATCCCGGTAATTCTTTCGGAAATACATCGGGAAATTCTTTTGCGACGGGAACATCATTGATGCTCTTTTCTTCAGTTTGTACTTTCTTGACATGTGCTAGAACAGCATAGCAACCTTTTCTTATTAGTTTTTGTGCCTTCAAATTGCTAATAAGATGTAGCTTCGTGTTGCCCTTTTCTCCGTACACCATTAAGGGTTTTCCTTTTTCTCGTATAATGCAAATTGCATTTTTGTAACAAACGATCTCTGCTTTCACTTCTTTCAACCAGTCCATACCGATTATCACATCAAAACTCCCTAACTCTACTGGTATCAAATCAATCTTAAATGTTTCGCTAACCAGTTTAATTTCTCGATTCCGACATATATTATCTGCTGAAATTAATTTACCATTTGCTAATTCGAGTAAAAATTTACTATCCAAAGGCGTCAATGGACAACTTAATTTAGCACAAAAATCTCTACTCATATAGCTTCTATCCGCACCCGAATCAAATAAAACGTAAGCAGATTTATTGTCAATAAGAAACGTACCCGTAACAAGCTCCGGGTCTTCCTGTGCCTCTGCCGCATTAATATTGAAAACTCTTCCGCGGCCTTGTCCATTCGTGTTCTCCTGGTTCGGGCAATTTCTAATAATGTGGCCCGGTTTTCCACATTTATAACAAACTACAATGGCATAACTTGCTCCGACACTACTTGCTCCGCCATTACTCGTTCCGACACCATTTGTTCCTTTCGTTCTATTAACCCCTGGTCCGTAGACCTCACACTTCGCCGCGCTATGACCATTTCTTTAACACTTGTTGCAAAATTTGGTGCAGAACCCCGAGTGATACTTTTCACACCTTTGGCATAGCTGCTTCTGATTGTTGTTGTTGTTGCGGTTATTATTGTTGTTGGGATGATTGTTGTAGTTGCTGTTGTTGTTGTTGTTGTTGGGCCGTTTGTTGTAGTTGCGATTGATGTTGCGATTGTTGGGATAATTGTTGCGATTATTATTGTAATTGCTGTTGTTGTTGTATTGGTGATTCTTATCACCGTTTTCCTCCCACTTTCTTTTGACTTGTTTCACATTGGCCTCTTCAGCAGTCTGTTCTTTAATTCTTTCTTCAATCTGGTTCACTAGTTTGTGAGCCATTCTACATGCCTGTTTTATGGAGGCGGGCTTGTGTGAACTTATATCTTCTTGGATTCTTTCCGGTAATCCTTTCACAAACGCGTCGATCTTCTCTTCCTCATCTTCGAATGCTCCCGGACACAATAGGCACAATTCTGTGAATCGTCTTTCATACATGGTAATATCAAATCCTTGGGTTTGTAACCCTCTAAGTTCTGTCTTGAGCTTATTGACCTCGGTTCTGGGACGGTACTTCTCATTCATCAAGTGCTTGAATGCTGACCACGGTTGTGCATACGCATCGTCTTTCCCACTTGCTCTAGATAGGTATTCCACCATGTTAACGCAGAACCTGTGAAGGTATGCGTAGCGTACTTCACTTTGTCCTCTTCAGTACACTTACTTATGGCAAACACCGATTCGACCTTCTCGGTCCACCGTTTCAATCCGATCGGTCCTTCGGTTCCATCAAATTCCAAAGGTTTGCAGACAGTGAATTCTTTGTAGGTGCATCCTACACGATTTCCTGTACTGCTAGATCCAAGGTTATTGTTGGTATGTAGCGCAGCCTGTACTGCGGCTATGTTTGAAGCTAGAAAAGTACGGAATTCCTCTTCATTCATATTCACGGTGTGTCGAGTAGTCGGTGCCATTTCCTTCAAATAGTCAAATGGAACAAGTTAATCATATAGAATATTAAGAGTAGTTAATAGTATTTCGTAGCATAATATGAACTCATTTATAAAAGCTTTTTCTTCATATTAGCGTTTTATAAGTTTAAATTCGGGTAGTACCTACCCGTTAAGTTCATACTTAGTAGCTAATATACAATTCAACTACTACAATTCTATATGAAAAACTGATTATAATAATATTTCGCGTTCAAACTTTTATACAATATTTTACAAACTTACAATACCGCTTATTTTACATAAAGCATGAAATATAGCACACAATAACTTTGATACAAGATAGTTGTGAAGATAATTCTAGCTAGTACACAAGTCGTTCAGCAAAGGCAATAAAGACACGTAATTCAAACGTCCAGAAACAAGTCATGGATTCTGGTTTTACTAGGACTACTTCCCATCCTTGGTCTTGTGGAACATAACCGTTATGGCCGTTGATAAGACAGCGCGTTGTAACGTCGTCAAAGGGACGAGGGTTACGTAATGTCCAACAGTCCCGTAACAATCTAAAAACCTCATTTCTTACCCCAATTACCGACTCCGTCACTTGTGGGAACGTTTTGTTTAATAGTTGTAGGCCGATGTTCTTGTTCTCACTTTGGTGAGAAGCGAACATTACTAATCTGTAAGCATAACATGCTTCTTTATGTTGCATGTTAGCCGTTTTTTCTAAATCACGAAGTCCAATATTCGGATATATTGAGTCAAAATAATTTCTTAACCCATTGCGTAAAATAGCATTTGGGTTCCCCGCAATATATGCGTCAAAGTAAACACATCGTAACTTATGGATTTCCCAATGTGATATCCCCCATCTTTCGAACGAAAGCCTTTTATAAACCAAGGCATTCTTGGAACGTTCTTCGAATGTCTTACAAACTGATCTCGCCTTAAATAGTTGTGCCGAAGAATTCTGACCGACTCTAGACAAGATTTCATCAATCATGTCTCCGGGTAGGTCTCTTAAAATATTGGGTTGTCTATCCATTTTGTGTTTTTATACTGTAAAATAGACAAGAGTTAGATTCATAAAAAAAATACTTATTAATACAAGCAATTTTTACATATATCATAAAGCATAAGCACACTATATTACATATATTACACCACACGAATACAACTATCTTATTCCGACTCGCTTGTTTCTTCTTCTTCGGTTTTGGTTCGTTTTGCCAAGTTTCTAGGGATATATGATGTTCCCCTAATACGAGCCGTCGTTTTCCACATTGGTTTAGAAAAACCTGGTGGTTTAGAGGTTCCCGGGTCATTGTTACAACTTAAGGACTTCGGGGGTTGACGATACATATAAAGTTCATCGGGGTTGGAATTAGATTTCTCTATTTTTATGCCCTTTCCCTTATTATTTTCTTTTGCCTTTTTAAATTCAGTTGGGGTAATTTCTATAACATCATCGGAATTCTCGTCAGAATCCGATTCATCGGAGAATTGGTAATCCTCCCAATATTTTGCTTCCTTAGAGGAAACACCATTGACCATAATTAACCTTGGTCGGTTGGTTGAGGATTTTCTTTTACTTAACCGTTTTATTATTTCCCCCACCGGTTCTATTTCTTCATCCGGTTCCGATTCTTCTTCCGGTTCCGATTCTTCTTCTGGTTCCGACTCTTCTTCCGGTTCCTCTTCGGGAACTTGTGAATCAGTCCACGAATCATTCCAATTTACATTTGACTCTTCATTATTATTAGGTGAGTCAATGGGACTTGTTCTAGAGGTAGACATCTATCACATAATATCAAACACGTTAAGAGATTAATATATCACATAATATTCATATGTTAAAAATATATAGTTTCCAACAAAATTTGTTAAACAATCATTTTTCAAGTAAACACGGTCGAAGTCCAGACTCACTAATGCATCCTAACAAACTCGATAAGACACACTAATGCAAAATTCTGGTTCTCTAAGACCAACGCTCGGATACCAACTGAAATGTCTCGTTCTTATTGATTAAAAACGTTCCATATTAATTGATTTCGTTGCGAGGTTTTGACCTCTATATGAGACGTTTTTCAAAGACTGCATTCATTTTAAAACAAACCATAACCTTTATTTTATAAATGAAGGTTTAAAAAGCTTTATGTAGATTATCAAATAATGATAATCTAAAATATCCTGTTTACACACGACCATTACATAATGGTTTACAATACAAATATGTTACAACAAAATAAGTTTCTTGAATGCAGTTTTTACACAATATCATACAAGCATGGACTCTAAATCTCGTCCTTATTTAAGTATGCGACAGCGGAAGCTCTTAATAATCACCTGAGAATAAACATGCTTAAAACGTCAACAAAAATGTTGGTGAGTTATAGGTTTAACCTATATATATCAAATCGTAACAATAGACCACAAGATTTCATATTTCAATACACATCCCATACATAGAGATAAAAATCATTCATATGGTGAACACCTGGTAACCGACATTAACAAGATGCATATATAAGAATATCCCCATCATTCCGGGACACCCTTCGGATATGATATAAATTTCGAAGTACTAAAGCATCCGGTACTTTGGATGGGGTTTGTTAGGCCCAATAGATCTATCTTTAGGATTCGCGTCAATTAGGGTGTCTGTTCCCTAATTCTTAGATTACCAGACTTAATAAAAAGGGGCATATTCGATTTCGATAATTCAACCATAGAATGTAGTTTCACGTACTTGTGTCTATTTTGTAAATCATTTATAAAACATGCATGTATTCTCATCCCAAAAATATTAGATTTTAAAAGTGGGACTATAACTCACTTTCACAGATTTTTACTTCGTCAAGAAGTAAGACTTGGCCACTGTTGATTCACGAACCTATAACAATATATACATGTATATTAAAGTATGTTCAAAATATATTTACAACACTTTTAATATATTTTGATGTTTTAAGTTTATTAAGTCAGCTGTCCTCGTTAGTAACCTACAACTAGTTGTCCACAGTTAGATGTACAGAAATAAATCGATAAATATTATCTTGAATCAATCCACGACCCAGTGTATACGTATCTCAGTATTGATCACAACTCAAACTATATATATTTTGGAATCAACCTCAACCCTGTATAGCTAACTCCAACATTCACATATAGAGTGTCTATGGTTGTTCCGAAATATATATAGATGTGTCGACATGATAGGTCGAAATATTGTATACGTGTCTATGGTATCTCAAGATTACATAATATACAATACAAGTTGATTAAGTTATGGTTGGAATAGATTTGTTACCAATTTTCACGTAGCTAAAATGAGAAAAATTATCCAATCTTGTTTTACCCATAACTTCTTCATTTTAAATCCGTTTTGAGTGAATCAAATTGCTATAGTTTCATATTGAACTCTATTTTATGAATCTAAACAGAAAAAGTATAGGTTTATAGTCAGAAAAATAAGTTACAAGTCGTTTTTGTAAAGGTAGTCATTTCAGTCGAAAGAACGACGTCTAGATGACCATTTTAGAAAACATACTTCCACTTTGAGTTTAACCATAATTTTTGGATATAGTTTCATGTTCATAATAAAAATCATTTTCTCAGAATAACAACTTTTAAATCAAAGTTTATCATAGTTTTTAATTAACTAACCCAAAACAGCCCGCGGTGTTACTACGACGGCGTAAATCCGGTTTTACGGTGTTTTTCGTGTTTCCAGGTTTTAATTCATTAAGTTAGCATATCATATAGATATAGAAAATGTGTTTAGTTAATTTTAAAAGTCAAGTTAGAAGGATTAACTTTTGTTTGCGAACAAGTTTAGAATTAACTAAACTATGTTCTAGTGATTACGAGTTTAAACCTTCGAATAAGATAGTTTTATATATATGAATCGAATGATGTTATGAACATCATTACTACCTCAAGTTTAGTAGGTAAACCTACTGGAAGTTACAAGAAATGATCTAGCTTCAAAGGATCTTGGATGGCTTGAAAGTTCTTGAAGTAGGATCATGACACAAAAACAAGTTCAAGTAAGATTTTTACTCGAATTAAGATAGTTTATAGTTATAGAAATTGAATCAAAGTTTGAATATGAATATTACCTTGAATAAGAAAGATAACCTACTGTATATAACAAAGGTTTCTTGATCTTAGATGATTACTTGGAATGGATTAGAAAGCTTGGAAGTAAATTAGTAAACTTGAAGGGATTTTTAAAGTGTTCTTGAAGTGTTCTTCCTATGATGATTATAGCTTGATTCTTGAAGTGATTTTTGATGAAGATGATGATTAACTACTGGAAAAATACATTCATAATAGTGTGTGTGTGTTGAGAGAGAATTAGAAAGAGAATTGGAAGTGAAATGGAGTGAATGATGAGTGGTAATTGGTGAGTGGTGAGTGGGGTTAAAAGGAGTTCTAGTTAGTTGACTAGCTCATGGTAGAAGTTAAAATTGATTAGTCTTACATGATATAATCAAGAGTGGAATCCCATGCTAGTTCCTATTGGTATATACCCATAGTAAGTACGTTTTGAAGCTGTGTATAATACGGGTAAGAATACGACTAGGTTTCTTGATGAAAGAAAATAATGGGAAAGTAACTGTAACCATTTTCGTTAAGTATGAGTGTTTTGATATATGTCTTGAAGTCTTCCAAAAGTATTTTAATACTTCTAAATACACTACATGTATATACATTTTAACTGAGTCATTAAGTCATCGTTAGTCGTTACATGTAAGTGTTGTTTTGAAACCTTTAAGTTAACGATCTCAATTAATGTTGTTAACCCATTGTTTATTATATCTAATGAGATGTTAAATTATTATATTATCATGATATTATGATATATTAATATATCTTAATATGATATATATACATTTAAATGTCGTTACAACGATAATCGTTACATATATGTCTCGTTTCGAAATCCTTAAGTTAGTAGTCTTGTTTATATGTATATAACTCATTGTTAATATACTTATGGAGATACTTACTTATCATAATCTCATGTTAACCATATGTATATCCATATATATATATCGTCGTGTCGTTTTTTACAAGTTTTAACGTTCGTGAATCGCCGGTCAACTTGGGTGGTCAATTGTCTATATGAAACATATTTCAATTAATCAAGTCTTAACAAGTTTGATTGCTTAACATGTTGGAAACATTTAATCATGTAAATATCAATCTCAATTAATATATATAAACATGGAAAAGTTCGGGTCACTACAACAATAATAATCAAATAGCGCATACCGGAGCATCCAAGTATAAGGCAAGCTAAACCTAGCATACCATACGTTCACTAAGCACAAGCTATCAACACCAACAATATAGTAAGTTCGCAAACAACGTTGTGAACAATGCCAATAAGCTACAACCAGAAGGTTAGCTACATCACGACAATACAACATTATACGTATACAATATATATATATATATATATATATATATATATAACAACGCGTAAAGCAACCATGGTTAACCAATCGAACAAGGGAACGGTACTTGAAAGACCGTCAGAGTTCATAACATCCATTAGTGTACATTACTCCGCGTATTCACTAATTCCCGAGTGATGTCTTGAACAACGCGACTCACTCACCCCATGACAATGTGCCGTCTTGAACAACGCGACGAATCCACATGCCAATCAAAACAATGAGTGGTGTCTTAAACAACGCGACATCCACTTCCATGACAATGTGGCTTCTTAGACAACGCGACAATACCACATGTCGATCCAACAATGAGTAGTGTCTTGAACAACGCAACAATACTACTCGTCACTTAGAATGTGGTGTCTTAAACAACGCGACTACCCCACATGTCAATCAAGCCTATGAGTGGTGTCTTGAACAACGCAACCATACCACTCGTTACATAGAATGTGGTGTCTTAAACAACGCGACTAACCCACATTCCACCACTACACAAGTAAATACATTATATATGCATATGCATAATTATTCCACTCACAATATTAACCCTTCGCCATTGGGGTTATATAAGTCCACATCACACGCCCATGTGATAACGTACACACAAAGTGTGCACCTCGTCAAAGGTGGTCAACCAAAACGCACAACCGTGCCAATTGAACCTATACGCAAGTCCATCAATCCACCTTTATGTGAAGTGAGTTCTATAACCGAGAACCACTTCACCCTACCCGCACCCATCCTACACATACATATGCATATAGGATATTAACACTCACCTTGAAGTCTTGATGTATGCCAAACCAAAAATCCACAAATCGCCGATGGAATGTACCTATTCCATTTATCACATAACAAGTAACACAATTAAGGTTGACTTACAAACCAACCCCAATTGACAACTAGTGCAATTTCGATCCAAATGCACTTCCGAGTACAAACCGCGCCCTAATTAACCAATAATCACTAACACAAGTGAGAATGGTCCTAATATGCCAATTAAACCCAATCATAGGTGTTAAAAACCTATCTTGCCCAAAATGACACTTAAACCCTAATTTTGACCCATAAGAAGTCAACATCACGCCATTAGCAAGTTTTGATACCAAAACATATTTAACTCGGTTTTATACTTCAACTTAATCCATTTTAAGTTTATAAACCTTATTAAATCGACAATTGGGTCATAATCACCACTAAACCCTAATTTTGACTCTAGTCAAAGTTAGTCAACCTAACTCACCTAAATGAGTTTCAACACTTCCATAATCACTAAACCTAGTGATTAAACTCAATTACAAGTTCTAATCAAGGCCAAGTCGGTTTCCAACCCGAAACCCACCAACATCAACCAATAACCCGATTACTAGCATCAATAAACTCATTTCAAGAGTTTAAATGGGTTTCTCAACAATTTAAGTTCAAACCCTAATCTTGAATATCAAAATCAACAATGAAATTCGGAGTTAGAACTTACCAATACCGCCAAAATGATGCCGTTGACGAGTAGAACATTTTTAATGCTTGAGGTTTGACCCGAAACAACCTCCTTCTTCTCCAAATAGAGTTCTCTCTCACTAGAACTCAATCTCTCTCTAGGGTTTGAGGATGAGAGTGTTTGATGAGTGAAAAGTGATCCAAACTGAGCAATGGATCAGTTTTTATGACCCCAAACTGACCCCAAGTGAAAAGACCAAAGTACCCCTCATTTAAACCCTTTAAAAAGGCTGAAAATTGCTTCAGCAGCAATCGGAGCGCCGCTCCAAAAGGTGGCGCGCCGCTCCACCCTTCAGGTCAGTTTTCAGTAACTTGTTTTGGCCATAACTTTTTGACCGTAGCTCTGTTTTCGATGAATAAAGTATCGTTGGAAACGTAATAAGATTTTCTTTCCAGTGGTAAGGCTTTGAAACATCAACTCAAACTTTATTTGGGGTTGAAAAGATACGTACACACCTCGTCACTTCAGATAACGTCCAGTTTCCTTCGACGTTCGAGCAAGCAACACGTACATGCGTCGTACACTTCATACACGCATCGTACACCATAAATACATTATGTACAATAAATATTTGGGTCTTACAACTCTCCCCCACTTAAACTCGGTCACGTCCTCGTGATCCTCGTCACTTAACCATCCGGACCTACACTCAAAGGTTCTCAACATATGTTCCAATCCGACTTTCTTAGGCAATCCTTCCCAATGAATCGCCTTTAACAACTAAATCGTCACCCGCGATTTAACAAAATCAACATCCGAGCACTAAAAACCTGCTCTTTTCCCCATATCGGGAGAAACTCAACCAATCTTGTACCGAGATATCAATTCCTTAGCGTACCTTTACCAAGGACAACGCTAAAAGCGACCAAGTCTCAACCTAAAGTCAACAATCCGAACGTTGAAAATCGAACCACATGAATTCTTACGGATTACACTTACCGCTAAACATCCTTTGTAGTGCGCAATACAACCAATACGCCACTATCCTAACATCATAAGCAACGGCTAAAACCAAAAGCGCCCAAAACGACTATGGCAACGCTAATCCTAAGGTGTCCAAAATTGACTATTGTCACACCCGTAACAACATGTGAGCGAAACACGGCTATCGCAATCACTAATCACACAACATGGTCCTCACGATCCCACCATCAGTGTATAAAACAACCGATAGATCACACCACACGGTCCTTACGACCCCACCATCGGTGTATAAAACAACCGATAGATCACTCAACACCGGATGAAGTCAGCGGACCCCGTCAACTGTCATGCTTCACCGATATAACACTACACCCATGATGAAGTCAGCGGACCCCTAAGGCCATGCCTCACCAATCAACGATACCATGATGAAGTCAGCGGACCCCGAAGGTCATGCTTCACCAATCAACAATACCATGATGAAGTCAGCGGACCCCGAAGGTCATGCTTCACCAATCAACAATACCATGATGAAGTCAGCGGACCCGAAGGTCATGCTTCACCAAATCAAATCCCTTTTGGCCTTGAACAACGAGTAGCGCAACATCGTGCTCTGCTATGCCATAGTGAATCCTAACGGAAACCACTAACCATTCACACAATCGAGCAAGAAACCACCTATATCAAACATAGGCACAAAACAATAATTCTCTAAAAGAGGATCTGATACGCACATCCCTTAACCGAGGGATTTCACCTTGCTTGCCAAACACGTCCATTATCTCTCAACGAGATTTACCACATTACCACCTTGGTGATAATTCAAATCCAAAATCATAGGTACAATTTTACCGAAATTGTACTCTACCACAAATCGACCAAATCTAGGTCCCGACACAAATTTCGGATCTACCATAAGCATTGTCCGAAATCTCACACTAAAACCTCCTCGTGCGGGAGTGTAACTCCCCCACTTGGAATTACGTTCCATAACCGCATCTCGTACACCCGTACAATGCTACCAAAGGTAGACTTTACCAATAATTGGGTTCACACGGCCCATCACCATGTCTTGCTCCAACTTTGAGCATACCAAGGATCCTAACCTATCCTTAAACACTTCGAACGAAAAGTGTACCACAAATTACATGACTATACACTCGCAATCATCCAATTGCTTTAGTTTGTCGAATTTCACCCGATCACTCATGAACCTAAGGGTTTCACTTTGGTACCCTAAGTACAATGTAACCGCAACACAAATGGAGTCGAACACCACGCTAGTAGGTATGAAAAGGCACCTAATGTCGCGTTACATAGACTCCTTTACCAACATACCTCGAGATCAACACTCGATTTCAAGAATTTCAATCCACCCGACGAACCTCATGGTTCATCAACTTCAACGCGAAAGCGAACACGCGCTTAACGACCGAACACCAGAACCCATTTTCCATGGTCTGGTAGAAACATTTTCCAAATACTAAGGAATGCTTGGTTGCACCAAGTCTTACGCCCTTCGCCCGACAATCAAACGTCACCATAGGGTACTTCCATTAGGAACATCACCCATATCAGTAACATGCACAACACCATTGAGACTTTAAAGGTCTCACTCGAACGAGCTTAACGACCCGATACCAACCAAAATGCCTAAGCGCCCAAGGATTCGCACCATAGAGTCAAGGCACAACACACCACTTATAAGCTCTACTGAGAGCAAATCGGAACCATAAACGTAAACCGCCCGCTTGCTACGAATTATCTCCAACGGAGAATAAAGTTTAGCTAAGACTTAATACCGCATGTTATTACAAACGAACAACATATAATTTCGTACTAAAAGTACCTGATGTAGAACTGTTGGGCTTCCGTGCTGCACTTCCCATCATGTATTCGCGCTCTAACCTCCTAACCCAATCGTCATGCGATTCGAAACACTCTGACTTCTGGTCTCCCTCCATCTGGCAAATGAAACACCTGATTGAGCCCAAAGGCACCACCGCACAATCTTGTGCCAAATGACCCCGTTCCCCACACTTAAAGCACGTGAGCTTGTAACCCTTCTTACTCTTCTTCTTCACATTCCCGACGCCTTCAGGCGTACTTCGTTCCCTCTTACCATGAGTATCATGTAATCCTAACCTTGCAAGTACATCTCCATCATTACTACCTCGGGGTTTGGGAAACCTCTTTTCAAACTCTTCCTTTACAACTTTAGTCACTTGGTCTCGGACCATTTCCGTCATTTGTCCTTCGACCAACTCCTTGGTTACTTCTCTAACTTTGCCGGTGAAAATCGAGACATATTGTTCAAACACGGCCTCAATCTTTAACGTTAACTCATCCTTCCCTTCGTGAATAGGCTCACTCGTTCCGCATCCATCTTCCGTTTTCATTCTAGGGAATGCAAACGATTAGATCACGAACGTATAAGCCACACGTACAACATCGTCCCATCTTGCTAAACACTCGTCGTACATCACTTGTTAGACATGATTTGCACCCGTAATAAGGTTTGCAAGTCCTTATTACGCATACACGCCGTATCAACTTGTTAGTACAACGACCGCCTCGCTTGATGTCATAAACAAACACAAACAAATTCTACGCGACAACAACACACGCGAGAATTATTATCACAACACAATAATATATTAATAATATCCGCATTACTAATATAAACGTTAGTCCACTTACAAACAAGGCACTAACTATAACCCATTCCGACCCGTAATCCTACAAGTCCCGCAACAATTAAGCACACACAAAAGTCTAAGTCTAGGCACCTATATCAAGTCACCTAAATCCCTTAGACCATGCTCTGATACCACTTGTAACAACCCAACCCGATATACAAACGATCACGCAGAAATATCAAATAAAAAAAAAAAATTTGCTGGAAGAGCATATGGCGCGGCGCGCCATATGGCCGCGCGGCTCGCCAAAATGGCCTGTCCAAAAAGTCATGAAATGCGAAAATGTTTGACCACTTCCCGACGTATTTAGACAAAACGCTTTTCACAACCTATTCATATATGAAAAACTAACACGTTCCATTCATAAAATAAGTTTTACGAAGCCGGGCCCACATCGGACGTTTTACGACTTTCATACGAAAATACAAGTTTTCAATCACATGATTTGTAATACAAAATAAAGACCGAGCATGGCGATTGGGGATATGCTACCCAATCCTAATCAAATCACTACTACAAAAAGAGTCAAGTAGACGTGTTGAAAAGACTATCTAGACGTGTTTTTGAACACGTCTAGATAGCACAGGTGTAATTGCAAAACATCAAAAAGACGTGTTTACAAACCAGTCTTAATGACAATATGAAGACCGGTTGGAACTTTTGTTTGGCGCTAATTGATGATTATATAGACCGGTTCCAAGACCTCACAACCGATCTATTTATATGCTACAGAGTGCCTTTTTTTCAATTCTTCCGGTTACAAAACCAAACCTAGCTAATGAATAGATGAAAATCAAACCACAAATATGTTGGCCAAAAGATTAGCCAAACCAAAACATACTATTAAATCTAAACCAACTCATATTATGTATATACCAACAATCATTTCTATCAATACAAACTGCTAAAGTTATTCCCCAAATCAAATCAATACACTAATTTGAATAGATAAATATAAAGGAACTTGGGTGTATCTTTAGAACCTTGTTTCTAACGAATAAAACAAACTTAGAACTTCAATATAATAAAGATTTACTACTACTCAAAAACCATTTGTAGGAGCTTTAATGACAATTCGTGACAGAGCCTCCTTCTCGTTATCATCAACTATCGATCTCCAAGATAAAGCGAGCTGCAAATGGGTGGACAGTGGTTACAATTTCTGGAATACAAAAAGAATGAGCCATGAAACATAAGTAGTAATACAACATATATAATTTGGACATCCTACCTGTAATGGTCTTAAGATTTTCTATGAATACTTGAATTATAAGCCTTAAATCTTTAATTATTCCATCGCTGAAGGATCATATCCATGAATTGTTGCTAAGGGCAGTAAAGCATGCTATACAATCATAATGGGAATGATGAAACATAGTCATCAAATGCAAGTTCAAAACTGAAAAAGAAATAAACAGATCTACAAGTCTACAAATATTTATCTATTTTTAATTCTCATCAAAAACAACAAGTGATTGCAAATCTAATATATTTGATCATTATAATCAACTTAATGCCTCATGTATAACAAGTTATGCTTGAAGTTAGGCACACACCATTTCTCTGTGGAATGTATCTACTAATAAGCTACTTTTCAGCATCTTGAGTTCCTATTTCAATAAAATAGATATGGTCAATGGTCAAATGGACTTCTGAGAGAATATACCAACAACTTACATGCATAAGGAGGCTTTTTAGTTTCTTGAAGCACTTCCTCATTATACCTTGAAAAATACACATAGTCTGCATCCACGCATAATTTATAAGAAACTTATTAATAATGTTATTCTTAATCAAAATTGATGAATACAGTTAACAAAAGTACCAATTATATTCCCTTATTTTTTATGGTGCAGATAATCACACGAAACATATAGCATCAATATATTAATATATGAAACATTAATTCTAGCATGTGATTTGGCATCCAGATGTAAGTTTCATAGAATGGTGATTGTAGACTAAGAAAATGATTCAATCCAAGTATCTAAGTATATTATTTACTTTATAACCAAAAGTTTGAAACTATACACATTCGATCAACATAAATCATAGTGTATTTGATAAAAATACAGTTATAGGATGATGAAGACTTAATGTTATAAAATGTAATGTAATCTTTATTATCAATTAAGCAAAAAGTATTTAGCGATTGATCTCCTACTGAATATTTATGTTTATACAATATAATTAGATAAGTTGTATTGACATTTTTCAATGTAAATAGCACAAATATAAAGTCACTTAAAACGCATAACACAGACATTACGTTTGAAAAGGGAATAGTGAATGCTAACCATAGTGAGTGATAGATCTAGAGTTTAAGAGAGCCAATTTGTTGAATAAAACAATATCAAAAGGATCTAAAGAAAAACACAATAACAGTTACCATTGTCACGCAGAATTCAACTTTATCAAATTCGAAGATAGTGGAGTTAGCTTTAGATGCAACAGCACCGATGCAGTTACTAATGACGGGCTGGGTGGTAGGAAGGTAGAAAGTGTTGATGTTTTGTGAATAATAAGTAGATGCAGGTAAAAGTGATAACATAGAAAGAAAATGGGCGACCGATTAGATAAGTCCCTACAATTATATGTGAAAAGTTTTTGAATTTTTTTTTTAATTACCGCTTGAAATGAAATTTTTCTAGACCGGTTCGTCAAGTAGACCAGTTTGTACAATTTAGGCTGGCTTTTGTTGCACATCAAGACCGGTTCTATATTATTGATTTGGCGGAGGGATTATTTAGACCTGTTTAATCCATAACCGGTCTACCTATAGAGGTCTAATTTCACATAAATGTAGTAGTGAATCCAAAAGCAAGCCTTTTAAAGCAACTACGCGAGCCACTAGTTCCCACGCTTACCCGAGCCACCGCATCCAAGCAAATCTATAAAAATGTAAACAACGAGAGGGTAAGCTAAAGCTTAGTGAGTGAAAATATATTACATACATATATATGCATAAAATGTACACGCCACAATAATAATCAAATAGCGCATACCGGAGCATCCAAGTATAAGGCAAGCTAAACCTAGCATACCGTACGTTCACTAAGCACAAGCTATCAACACCAACAATATAGTAAGTTCGCAAACAACATTGTGAACAATGCCAATAAGCTACAACCAGAAGGTTAGCTACATCACGACAATACAACATTATACGTATACAATATATATATATATATATATATATATATATATATATATATATATATATATATATATATATATATAACAACGCGTAAAGCAACCATGGTTAACCAATCGAACAAGGGAATAGTACTTGAAAGATCGTCGGAGTTCATAACATCCATTAGTGTACATTACTCCGCGTATTCACTAATTCCCCGGGTGATGTCTTGAACAACGCGACTCACTCACCCCCATGACAATGTGGCGTCTTGAACAACGCGACGAATCCACATGCCAATCAAAACAATGAGTGGTGTCTTAAACAACGCGACATCCACTTCCATGACAATGTGGCGTCTTAGACAACGCGACAATACCACATGTCGATCCAACAATGAGTAGTGTATTGAACAACGCGACAATACTACTAGTCACTTAGAATGTGGTGTCTTAAACAACGCGACTAACCCATATGTCAATCAAGCCTATGAGCGGTGTCTTGAACAACGCGACCATATCACTCGTTACATAGAATGTGGTGTCTTAAACAACGCGACTAACCCACATTCCACCACTACACAAGTAAATACATTATATATGCACACGCATAATTATTCCACTCACAATATTAACCCTTCGCCATTGGGGTTATATAAGTCCACATCACACGCTCATGTGATAACGTACACACAAAGTGTGCACCTCGTCAAAGGTGGTCAACCAAAACGCACAACCGTGCCAATTGGACCTATACGCAAGTCCATCAATCCACCTATATGTGAAGTGAGCTCTATAACCGAGAACCACTTCACCCTACCCGCACCCATCCTACACATACATATGCATATAGGATATTAACACTCACCTTGAAGTCTTGATGTATGCCAAACCAAAAATCCGCAAATCTCCGATGGAATGTACCTATTCCATTTATCACATAACAAGTAACACAATTAAGGTTGACTTACAAACCAACCCAAATTGACAACTAGTACAATTTCGATCCAAATGCACTTTCGAGTACAAACCGTGCCCTAATTAACCAATAATCACTAACACAAGTGAGAATGGTCCTAATATGCCAATTAAACCCAATCATAGGTGTTAAAAACCTATCTTGCCCAAAATGACACTTAAACCCTAATTTTGACCCATAAGAAGTCAACATCATGCCATTAGCAAGTTTTGACACCAAAACATATTTAACTCGGTTTTATAGTTCAACTTAATCCATTTTAAGTTTATAAACCTTATTAAATCGACAATTGGGTCAAAATTACCACCAAACCCTAATTTTGACTCTAGTCAAATTTAGTCAACCAAACTCACCTAAATGAGTTTCAACACTTCCATAATCACTAAACCTAGTGATTAAACTCAATTACAAGTTCTAATCAAGGCCAAGTCGGTTTCCAACCCGAAACCCACCAACATCAACCAATAACCCGATTACTAGCATCAATAAACTCATTTCAAGAGTTTAAATGGGTTTCTCAACAATTTAAGTTCAAACCCTAATCTTGAATATCAAAATCAACAATGAAATTCGGAGTTAGAACTTATCAATACCGCCAAAATGATGCCGTTGACGAGTAGAACAACTTTAATGCTTGAGGTTTGACCCGAAACAACCTCCTTCTTCTCTAAATAGAGTTCTCTCTCACTAGAACTCAATCTCTCTCTAGGGTTTGAGGATGAGAGTGTTTGATGAGTGAAAAGTGATCCAAACTGAGCAATGGATCAGTTTTTATGACCCCAAACTGACCCCAAGTGAAAAGACCAAAGTACCCCTCATTTAAACCCTTTAAAAAGGCTGAAAATTGCTTCAGCAGCAATCGGAGCGCCGCTCCAAAAGGTGGTGCGCCGCTCCACCCTTCAGGTCAGTTTTCAGTAACTTGTTTTGGCCATAACTTTTTGACCGTAGCTCCGTTTTCGATGAATCAAGTATCGTTGGAAACGTAATAAGATTTTCTTTCAAATGGTAAGGCTTTGAAACATCAACTAAAACTTTATTTGGGGTTGAAAAGATAAATACACACCTCGTCACTTCAGATAACGTCCAGTTTCCTTCGACGTTCGAGCAAGCAACACGTACGTACGTCGTACACTTCATACACGCATCGTACACCATAAATACATTATGTACAATAAATATTTGGGTCTTACAATAAAGACATCGAAACCCTAAAAGATCAGGCATCTGTACTTGAAATTAAAGCAGAAACTGTTGTTCTGAGTGATCAAGAATTGGAATTGTGGAAGGACGCTCGATATAAGTAGCTGGAAAAGGAAAAAATAAAAGCGAATATGCTAAAGCAAAAAGCTCGACTCAAATGGAACCTAGAGGGTGACGAAAACACTCGGTTTTTTCACTTGGCCATTAGGAACAAATACAATAGATGCAACATTCGTGGACTCGATATTAATGGCATTTGGAATGAAGAGTCGAAAGACATAAAAGCTGAAGTTTTCAACCATTTCAAAAAGAGATTCGAGGAGCCTGATTCCATGAGACCTTCTCTAACCGACTTGGTTTATCCCACAATTTCAAGTGATGAGGCACATGAACTGGAGAAAGCCTTTTTGGAATCAGAAATACATGAGGCAATTTTAGATTGCGGTAGTTCAAAAGCTTCTGGCCCTAACGGTTTCAACCTTCGATTCTATAAAAAAATTTGGGAGATCGTGAAAGGTGATTTAGTGGAAGCAATTAACTGGTTTTGGTTTAACGAGGAGATTTCTAAGGGATGCAATGCCTCTTTCGTCACCTTAGTCCCAAAAAAGACGGATCCTGTTTGTCTAAACGACTTTAGACCTATTAGTCTTATAGGTAGCTACTACAAGATAGTTGCAAAACTACTCTCAAACAGGCTTCGCAAAGTTTTACCTTCGTTGGTGGGCACGGAACAAAGTGCCTTCCTAAAAGGACGCTTTATTCTAGACGATGTTCTAATTGCAAATGAAACAATTGACTTCCTCAAATCACATCGAAAGAAGGGTTTCATCTTCAAAGTGGATTTTGAAAAGGCGTTCGATAGCCTTAACTGGAATTTTCTTTCGGAGGTAATGAATTGTATGGGGTTTGGAGGTAAATGGAGAAGGTGGATCTTATCATGTCTCAAATCGTCTTCAATCTCCATCCTCGTCAACGGTGCTCCTACGCATGAGTTTGCACTTGAAAGAGGTGTGAGATAAGGGGACCCGCTATCCCCCTTCCTTTTTATTCTAGCGGCTGAGGGGTTGAACATTTTTGCAAAGGCAGCGTTAGAAAACAGGCTCTTCAAAGGGGTGGAAATCGGGAACGATAGTGTTGTTGTCTCGCATCTCCAATATGCGAATGACACCATATTATTCTGGGATTGGGACCGCACTAACGCATTTAATTTGAGGAAAATCCTTATATGTTTTGAATTAGCTTCCGGGTTAAAAGTAAATATCCAAAAAAGTTGCTTATATGTTGTTGGGGTTAATCATGAGGATGTCGTGTCTTTAGCTAGTTGTTTGGGATGCCAAGCCGGTAAAATCCCTTTTATTTAGCTCGGGCTACCTATCGGGTCGAAAATGAACAAACTCAAGGATTGGAACCCGGTTATCGATAAATTCAACAAACAGCTATCGAGTTGAAAAATGCGTTCATTGTCATTTGGAGGAAGATCATTTCTTGTCAAATCGGTCCTCTCTAGTCTCCCGTTGTACTACTTTTCGCTCTTTCTCCCACCGCCTTGTGTGATTAAAAAACTCGAGAGTTTGAGGAGATCTTTCTTTTGGGGCAGGTCAGGGTCGGGTTCTAAAATCTCATGGATCAAATGGGAAGTTGTTGTCAATTCTTATAGGAATGGGGGCTTAACATTGGGACTTTAAAAAGCAAAAACCTTGCCCTCTTTGGTGTAGTAACCCGTCCTAATCCATCTGGACGAAGTCTTCAACAGTTGGTCCCATTGCGAGGTTCTGACCTCTATATGCCATGAACGACTCCATGTAATATGAGCAAATGCACAGTGGAAGATTTCTTTCATACCTGAGAATAAACATGCTTTAAAGTGTCAACCAAAAGGTTGGTGAGCTCATAAGTTTATCATAAAACAATAAAATTCATCATTTTGATAGACCACAAGATTTAAATCCTGCATGGTACAAATGGGCCCGAATCCTATACCCACATGTAATGCACATGCGATATCTTTTAAATATAGTACACCTTTCTCGTGTACGAAATCATCTTTCATAAATCTTAGTAACCGTACACATATCTCGTTCACAAAAATAACATACACATAACCTGTGTATAAATTCATTCTCTCGATACATAACATTCACTTTTCATTTCTTTCATAGCTTGGCTTGGTAACCGACCTTAACATATAATGTGCATAATAATATCCCTAAAACAGAACACCTCGTCTGTATAATAATCATATAAACTTCGAAGTACTAAACACCACGCCCACTAGCCCTTCCGTCTAGTGAACATTCTGGGTGGGGGTGTTAAACCCGATAGCTACCTTTAGGATTCGCATCAATTAGGCGTGCACTAATTCTCAAAATTAGTGATGTTCCCTAATTCTTAGGTTACCAAGCAATAATAATCAGGGGAAAATATTCATATCAATTGTGGCAATTATCACGTCCACATAATTCAAAGGTGGCAATTATCACGTCCACATAATTCATTCGAGGAATGTTTTGCTTGTGTCTATCTCGTCAAACATTTATAAAAGCATTTCATGTATTCGCAGTTAAAAATACATTTCAAAAGCATTTAATAAAGCAGTTGTAAAAGTAGCGCATGTATTCTCAGTCCCAAAAATGTAAAGAGTAAAAGGGAATCAAATGAACTCACAATACAATATTTTGTAGTAAAAATATTCATACGATGGAACTGAACAATGCAGGGTTGGCCTCGGATTCACGAACCTATATCATTTATATATATATATATATATATATATATATATATATATATATATATATATATATATATATATATATATATATATATATATATATATATATATATTAACACATATAATGGTAATCGAACAAATATATTAATTATTAGTGATTTAATTGTTATATTAATCATTTGTTTTCATTAATAACTTAATTAATTATATTTATTAATATTTATTATGTAAATATTACTATAGTTGTGTTACATGTAATAATTATATTTTATATAAATAATATTTGTTGTTATAATAATAATAATACTAATTATAATGATAATAATTTTAGTAATAATACTAATACTATCATTTAATAATAATAATATTAGTTATATGTTAATATTGAAAATAATAATTTTAGTAACCTTAATAATGATAATAATAATAATAATAATGATAAGTATACTACCTTAAAGAATAGCTTCCTAAAAAGATGTCGCAGCCCGGGCTCGAACCTGAGACCTCTTGCTCACCCATAACATACTAAGCCATTCGACCATTTCCATTTTTCTTTAATGTATACGAATTGAATACTTATATAACTCGTCCCTAGCACACAGTCTGGTCCAGCCTTGCTTCGGCCCAACAACAGAAACTATTAGTTGGATCACGGCCCAAAACAAATATAGCAGCCCAAAGGGTATTGGTCCAGCAAGAAAAAAATATAAATATGTATCGGATCTGTATCAAGGTTTCTGATTTTAACAACAATGATTAACATCCTTCTTTACCCTAACCGTATGTTAATTTAATCATCATACGGTATCCTCATCATCATTAACTTTATTATGATTATGATCATCATTCCTTTATCATTGGATTTACTCTCACCCACATACAATATCTAACATCATCTTCGTTCAACTTAACAACACAATTCATCATCGACCCATATCATTCCAACATCATCACTACAACATCACGTTACTATAATCATCATTATATAGAAGATAGGATTAGAAACAAAGCCTACAGTTGCAGTAGCAATGGTCTCTTCAAAAAATCAAATAACAGGTTAGCAGCAACATTTGTTTCAAAATAAACGTGTATATGGCTGTAAAAGCAATCGATGGTGGGCTTCTGCTCGTCCAACAGTAGCCAAATAAACATGTTATTTGACCCAATTGAATTAATGGGGTGTGATTGGATTGGTTCGGCCCTACTAAACTCTTGGCTGTTTGTTCACCTTTTCAAACCCGAACCAAAAGAAAATATTAATAAATCCTATACTTTTGAAAAGGAACTCTCAAGTGGGATTGCTTGGTTGTGATTTTCTGCCAATAATTAAAAGGAGCACGCCACATACAATATAAATCATTGAACTAATCTACTATCAAAAAGTGTTATTTATAGTTGATCAGGAAAAAGGAATTTTCATACATTTACGTAGTTGTAGTTGTTATCTAGTAGCAGCAAAAATAAATAAATAATAAAGGTAGCGTAAGGATTGGTATTAGGGTGATTTTACAAAGAAGAAGAAACGAGGAAGAGTGGGGAGAGAGTAAGTGACAGAGAGGAAGATCGAGATGGTTTCAATGGCTGTTGGTTTGGGTTCAAGCAGCAACATGGTAGAGATGATCTTGGTGATGATTGTTCATTAAATCGAAGACAAGAAGAAAAAAAAATAACGGTCGATCAATAATAATTGTAGCATTGTTCAAGGGTTTGTGGGTTTCGGTTGTTATGGCTTGAGGTGGTGTTCAGTTGGTGATTAAAACATAAGTAATAGCACTGGAAGAGGTGTTCGTGAAACAGAAATAGTCGATGATGGTGATGTAATAATAGTATATGATGAAGATGATGTCGTTTATCTTGGCTCATAGGTTATTATCAACTCACAAAGGTGAGTTTGGTAGTAATGATGGTGAGGATAGTTGTTCTCAGTGTCGATCATGGTTGGCGATGGTGATCAAGTTTTGCAAAAGAAAAATGGTGAGGTAGTGATCGAATAGTTATGAATATGGGATTCGAAGGTGATGACAATAAGAAAGGAACCAGAAGGCAGAAGTTACAACAAGGATGGTTGCTCATGGTGATTATTCAAGAAGGTTGTGAAGAGTTCTCGTGAATGATAATTAATAATGTGTGATTGTATCCTCTCAATTACCACCTGTACCATTTGTTTTGTATCTCAAGTTGGGTCGACAGGGAATATCAATCCAGTACAGAAAATAAATAAAATATATAAAAGAGAGAGGGATGGATAACAGATTTTAACCCCTTCTGTGATTAAATTCAGTTCGTGATGTAATTGAGAGACAAAAACAAATTATAAAAAAGATGATTGTGATGTTGAACAGAATTAGGATCTCTCATACGATTTGAAACAGAGAATGGAGAAATTTAGATCAGATATATATTATTTTCTAATTAATTCGCATAAATCAAAAGTTTTCTTATCAGATAAATGATTTAACTGTGATTTAAATGCATAACAAAATACGTATTACTTGTATATATATATATGTCTGTAATGGTAGTATATATAAATATTTGTATATGTCATCGTATTATATATGTATATGTATTTATGTATATTTGATTTTATATACTTATTTATATATCTGTTTATATATTTTTATTTATTTATATCAAACAGAAATTTATATATGTATTTGTATTTATATATATCTGTATTTGTATAACCATATGTATCGACTATATATATATATATATATATATATATATATATATATATATATATAAATTAAATATATATAAAGAACCTAATAATATTTAATTATACAAACATTAATATTCAATATTAATTTTAATAGTAATAATAATTCTAATAATAATATTATAACAAGTTAAATGTATCTAATTTTATATCTTTATATTATATACAGTAATAGTATTAATATTGATATTAATATTTATATTGATTTTAGTAAAAGTAATTATATATTACTATAACAATTATATTTTAACTTTTAATTAAACTTACTATATTGGTTATCAATATTACATATTATTAATTATGTAATATATATATATATATATATATATATATATATATATATATATATATATATATATATATATATATATATATATATATATATATATAATAACATATATTAAATATTTACTGTTCAAGCATTACAATATATATAGAAATCATATATGTATTTATTTCAATAACAACTTAATTATGTTATATTACATTTTAATTCAGATGATTAAAGTGTACTTTATTACTTTAAACTATTATATATACACTTATATTTATATATATGTTTACATGTTTATTTGCACACAATCGTTCGTGAATCGTCAGGAATGATCAAAGGTCAAATGATCTCAAGAATATAGTTCAAAATTTTAAGACTCAAATTTACAAAATTTGCTTACCGTATCGTAACCATACAAAGATTAAGTTTAAATTTGGTCGAAAATTTCCGGGTCGTCACAGTACCTACCCGTTAAAGAAATTTCGTCCCGAAATTTGAGTGAGATAGTCATGGCTAACAATAAATATGTTTTCATGACACATACAAGCTAGAAATTAGAGTTTTATTACCACTGGGTAATAGGGATAAAATAATTCGATTTTTTTTTGAAGAGTACGAGTGAAGCTATCACAAAAGTTTGAGATAGAGATTTAACTTTTTGACGTAGTCACAGTTGGTTTCCGGAAATCAAGAAATTTAAAAGAAAACCTTGAAAATCTATAAGATCTGATTCTTCGGCTTTATGGAAATTAAGATCTCTATAATTAAATGCGATCATCTGCCTCGATTACGTTGTCTGGTAGTTTCACTATAAATGAACTTCTTCCGTTCCATTATTTTCACCACTCCATTACTTTCTTTCTAGATCTATACTTTCAATGATTGTGAATATGCTTAATCCAACTCTGGTTCTTAATCTCATTCTGACTATCACAACAATCATTCTTCTATTCCAACTCCCACCAGAGGAATCTATTTATTTCTACTATTACCTTGAGGTTATAGTGTTTTTCATTCTCCTGTGTATTTAGGTTGCTATATGTATTGATATACACGGTTTGTATTTTATGTGTTTGTGATCAGCTTTGTATTTTCCTTCATATTTCGGAGCTCCATGCTCTTGTTTTCTCTTCCCGATTCTAAATCAAGCGAATAATGGTCCGGAATTCGTAGATATAGAGTTTTAAATGATTATAACGTTCTAAGCAGTAAGGAACGTGATAGCACGATTTGATTTTCAAATTTATCAACATCACGGAAGATAGAACCATCAAGAATACATTTTCTTGATATGTTCAGAAGTTAAGTAGAATGATAGAGTTATGTAACATGACACATGATGATGGTATGATCTACTGTGAACTATCATCACGTTTCATTAGAAACTCAGCATGACTTACTGTAATATAATCACGTTGGCCAAGCATCATTATATTATACTAGCTCATGCTTCAATTCTCAACACTTCTCCAAAAATCATTCATAATTTAAACTCAGATTTTACAGAAGGATAGAAACTAAAACAGTTTCTTTTATGTTGTAACATAGATAGCACGAGGATATAGATAATTTCGGATGAAAATATTTATGAAAATATCTTCAGAAATATCGAAGATATTTATGATGATATTTTGGGAATTTCTACGTTCGAAGGTTTATGAAGAAAAATTTTTCGCAAACTTTTAACATGACTTCGGGGTAAGATATACGCTGAAGACTTCATTGGATACAGAATTACCTGAATTCTTTGAATATAGGGTATGATCCTTGTATTTGTCCTTGGTCTCCTTCATGGTATGCTCAATCTGTTTTTCAGTAGCAAATTTTCTATCTAGTGTTCCCAACATTCTATTCTTTTATCATCACTTTTGGCCATTAAGACCATTTATTACATGCTGCTTCATCAGCATTTTCAAAGTTAACGGATCTGGATCATTGGTTATCAAACCGAGGGGTTTGAAGAGAATTGTGTTTTTAGATGATTAAACGTTGATTTCTGGTAATTGTATGGCAATTCTCGTTACAAGGTGCAGATGAGTTCATGATAGGACTTCAATAGATAAATATAGTGATTTGTCGGAGAGATTTAAGCCAAGGAGCAATGAGGTTGCTGATACGTCTGCTGGTGATGTGGTGGAATATAAAAGGTTCTCCGATAACAATAAAAGAGCACGCATATATATCGAGGTTATAATAGGGTTGTTTCGAATAAAAAGTCGAAGTTGACTTGCTGGAGCTGTGACAAAATTGACTAATTTGAAAAAGAATTGAAATGTTATTTTCGATAATAGCAATGCCAAAGGAGCTAGCACAGATACATGTTAAACGTTTACTCAGGTTCTGAGTGTTTTCAGGTGCATAACTATATGCATCAATCTTTTCTTCTGCAGATTATGTGCGGTTGATTCATCCTCTCGATTGAAGTGTTTTCAAGAATTATGAAATGTTTGAACGCAGATTGGAATCGTCAAAATACAATTGAGGTTTAAGATAAAATCAAGTGCCAGACTTGAAGAATTGTTTAGTTTCATATGTTATAATCAATATTTTAATTCATTTTAATTGTCTAATGTTTTCTTCATTATGCCACTTGTTGGATTCTGATAAGTCAAAATTCAAATATGAAATCAAATAAAAAAATGGTTATTCAGTGGTGAACGGATTCGTATATCTGTGGATGTAAGTAGGATAGTAAATAACTGTTGAATCAGATTCGAAGAATGTACAGTGTAACTTATTAATGTGAAACTAAATATTCCTCTAGTATTACCTACCCGTTAAAATATTTTCACTATTAACAGTTTGTTCAAAAGAATTTTTAATTACAATCTTTATGAAAATATATATACATATATATTTTCTTCAGATGTAATCATGGATTTAATGAGTTAATATGATATTAATCTCATTTGATTTATCGTTAGAACTAGAATACATAATCTCTAAAACATTAGAGGTTACATAGTTCCCAAGTAGAACGAAGATAAACGGTGTAGAATGTCATGTAGAACAAGATTGTACTTGAGGTACAGATTGTGAGGTTGAGGCTTGTGATGCGGATGTTGAGGCTTGTGTTGTTGGTACTGATGCTGGTGGTGCTGTTGATGTCAGTGATGTTGCTGAAGCTGGTAATTTTTGCACCATAATTTCCAAAGCTACTACTCGAGCGCGAAGCTCGTTGACTTCTTCTATTACTCTGGAATGATTGGCGGTTGGAAGGAGTGGATGGATAAGGTTTAGAATTATAGATATTACGCAATCGTTACGAGATATCCTGGAAATGAGGGTTAATATGGTGTTTCGGACAGGTTTTCCGGTAAGTGCTTCATGATCTTCACCAAGAGGTGAATTTGGTTGGTAGAAAGGATCGCCTTCTTCTCGTCTCTATTGATTAATTCGACTACGAACCCATCCCCAATTTATCCAGAATTGGTGATGACTGATTTGTTGATCCATTCCGGTTATACTGCTTTCGGAGCTCAAGTGTGTTTCCATATCGGAATAGCTGTCGGAATCCGAGGAACTTGAACTAGTGACGAGTTCCATTTCGTACGATTGAATAAAGGATTTTTGATATGAAATGAGTTCTGGCTATCGAATGGTATTCTGATTACATAGAATATCTATATATATAGAACAAAGGATTTTGTAGATTACGGAGGGATTTACAGAATATGTCAGGCAAAGTTTTACAGTAACAGATACGCTAAGATATGAATTAGCAGATACGCTAAGATATAAGTTTTGTCTATACACTAACCATGCAGTCAATGCAGTAAGATGTGTCTAGACTAAGAATAATGAGCAGGTAATTTCCTAAGGATGATAAGCAGGTAATTTTTGACACGAAACGATAAGCAAAACTTTTGACATGCAGACACGGTCGAAGTCCAGACTCACTAATGCATCTAAACAACTATCAGTCAGACACACTAATGCAAGACCTGGTTCGCTAAGACCACCGCCCTGTTACCACATGTAGTGACCCGTCCTAATCCATCTGGACGAAGTCTTCAACAGTTGGTCCCATTGCGAGGTTCTGACCTCTATATGCCATGAATGACTCCATGTAATATGAGCAAATGCACAGCGGAAGATTTCTTTCATACCAGAGAATAAACATGCTTTAAAGTGTCAACCAAAAGGTTGGTGAGTTCATAAGTTTATCATAAAACAATAAAATTCATCATTTTGATAGACCACAAGATTTAAATCCTGCATGGTACAAATGGGCCCGAATCCTATACCTACCTGTAATGAACATGCGATATCTTTTAAATACAGTACACCTTTCTCGTGTACGAAATCATCTTTCATAAATCTTAGTAACCGCACACATATCTCGTGCACAAAAATAACATACATATAACCTGTGTATAAAATCATTCTCTCGATACATAACATTCACTTTTCATTTCTTTCATAGCTTGGCTTGGTAACCGACCTTAACATATAATGCGCATAATAATATTCCCAAAACAGAACATCTCGTCTGTATAATAATCATATAAACTTCGAAGTACTAAACATCACGCCCACTAGCCCTTCCGTCTAGTGAACATTCTGGGTGGGGGTGTTAAACCCGGTAGCTACCTTTAGGATTCGCGTCAATTAGGCGTGCACTAATTCTCAAAATTAGTGATGTTCCCTAATTCTTAGGTTACCAAGCAATAATAATCAGGGGAAAAATATTCATATCAATTGTGGCAATTATCACGTCCACATAATTCAAATGTGGCAATTATCACGTCCACATAATTCATTCGAGGAATGTTTTGCTTGTGTCTATCTCGTCAAATATTTATAAAAGCATTTCATGTATTCGCAGTTAAAAATGTATTTCAAAAGCATTTAATAAAGCAGTTGTAAAAGTAGCGCATGTATTCTCAGTCCCAAAAATGTAAAGAGTAAAAGGGAATCAAATGAACTCACAATGCGATATTTTGTAGTAAAAATATTCATACGACGGAACTGAACAATGCAGGGTTGGCCTCGAATTCACGAACCTATATCATTATATATATATATATATATATATATATATATATATATATATATATATATATATATATATATATATATATATATATATATATATATATATATATATATAATGGTAATCGAACAAATATATTTATTATTAGTGATTTAATTGTTATATTAATCATTTGTTTTCATTAATAACTTAATTAATTATATTTATTAATATTTATTATGTAAATATTACTATAGTTGTGTTACATGTAATAATTATATTTTATATAAATAATATTTGTTGTTATAATAATAATAATACTAATTATAATGATAATAATTTTAGTAATAATACTAATACTATCATTTAATAATAATAATATTAGTTATATGTTAATATTGAAAATAATAATTTTAGTAACCTTAATAATGATAATAATAATAATAATGATAAGTATACTACCTTAAAGAATAGCTTCCTAAAAAGATGTCGCAGCCCGGGCTCGAACCCAAGACCGCTTGCTCACCCATAACATACTAAGCCATTCGACCATTTCCATTTTTCTGTAATGTATACGAATTGAATACTTATATAACTCGTCCCTAGCACACAGTCTGGTCCAGCCTTGCTTCGGCCCAACAACAGAAACTATCAGTTGGATCACGGCCCAAAACAAATATAGCAGCCCAAAGGGTATTGGTCCAGCAAGAAAAAAATATAAATATGTATCGGATCTGTATCAAGGTTTTTGATTTTAACAACAATGATTAACATCCTTCTTTACCCTAACCGTATGTTAATTTAATCATCATACGGTATCCTCATCATCATTAACTTTATTATGATTATGATCATCATTCCTTTATCATTAGATTTACTCTCATCCGCATATAATATCTAACATCATCTTCGTTCAACTTAACAACACAATTCATCATCGACCCATATCATTCCAACATCATCACTACAACATCACGTTTCTATAATCATAATTATATAGAAGATAGGATTAGAAACAAAGCCTACAGTTGCAGTAGTAATGGTCTCTTCGAAAAATCAAATAGCAGGTTAGCAGCAACATTTGTTTCAAAAGAAACGTGTATATGGCTGTAAAAGCAATCGATGGTGGGCTTCTGCTCATCCAACAGTAGCCAAATAAACATGTTATTTGACCCAATTGAATTAATGGGGTGTGATTGGATTGGTTCGGCCCTACTAAACTCTTGGCTGTTTGTTTACCTTTTCAAACCCGAACCAAAAGAAAATATTAATAAATCCTATACTTTTGAAAAGGAACTCTCAAGTGGGATTGCTTGGTTGTGATTGTCTGCCAATAATTAAAAGGAGCACGCCACATACAATATAAATCATTGAACTAATCCACTATCAAAAAGTGTTATTTATAGTTGATCGGGAAAAGGAATTTTCATATATTTACGTAGTTGTAGTTGTTATCTAGTAGCAGCAAAAAAATATACAATAAATGTAGCGTAAGGATTGGTGTTAGGGTGATTTTACAAAGAAGAAGAAAGGAGGAAGAGTGGGGAGAGAGTAAGTGACAGAGAGGAGGATCGAGATGGTTTCAATGGCTGTTGGTTTGGGTTCAAGCAGCAACATGGTAGAGATGATCTTGGTGATGATTGTTCATTAAATCGAAGACAAGAAGAAAAAATAACAGTTGATCAATAATAATTGTAGCAGTTGTTCAAGGGTTTGTGGGTTTCGGTTGTTATGGATTGAGGTGGTGTTCAGTTGGTGATTAAAACAGAAGTAATAGCACTGGAAGAGGTGTTCGTGAAATAGAAATAGTCGATGATGGTGATGTAATAATAGTATATGATGAAGATGATGTCGTTTATCTTGGCTCATAGGTTATTATCAACTCAACAAGGTGAGTTTGGTAGTAATGATGGTGAGGATAGTTGTTCTCGGTGTCGATCATGGTTGGCGATGGTGATCAAGTTTTGCAAAAGAGAAATGGTGAGGTAGTGATCGAATAGTGATGAATATGGGATTCGAAGGTGATGACAATAAGAAAGGAACCAGAAGGCAGAAGTTACAGCAAGGATGGTTGCTCATGGTGATTATTCAAGAAGGTTGTGAAGAGTTCTCATGAATGATAATTGATAATGTGTGATTGTATCCTCTCAATTACCACCTGTACCATTTGTTTTGTATCTCAAGTTGGGTCGACAGGGAATATCAATCCAGTACAGAAAATAAATAAAATATATAAAAGAGAGAGGGATGGATAACAGATTTTAACCCCTTCTGTGATTAAATTCAGTTCGTGATGTAATTGAGAGACAAAAACAAATTATAAAAAGGATGATTGTGATGTTGAACAGAATTAGGATCTCTCGTACGATTTGAAACAGAGAATGGAGAAATTTAGATCAGATATATATTATTTTCTAATTAATTCTCATAAATCAAAAGTTTCCTTATCAGATAAATGATTTAACTGTGATTTAAATGTATAACAGAATACGTATTACTTGTATATATATATATATGTATGTAATGGTAGTATATATAAATATTTGTATATGTCATCGTATTATATATGTATATGTATTTATGTATATTTGATTTTATATACTTATTTATATATCTGTTTATATATATATATATATATATATATATATATATATATATATATATATATATATATATATATATATATATATATATATATATATATATGTTTATTAATATATATATATAAATTAAATATATATAAAGAACCTAATAATATTTAATTATACAAACATTAATATTCAATATTAATTTTAATAGTAATAATAATTCTAATAATAATATTATAACAAGTTAAATGTATCTAATTTCATATCTTTATATTATATACAGTAATAGTATTAATATTTATATTGATTTTAGTAAAAGTAATTATATATTACTATAACAATTATATTTTAACTTTTAATTAAACTTACTATATTGGTTATCAATATTACATATTATTAATTATGTAATATATATATATATATATATATATATATATATATATATATATATATATATATATATATATATATATATATATATATATATATATATATATATATATATATATATATATATATATAATAACATATATTAAATATTTACTGTTCAAGCATTACAATATATATAGAAATCATATATGTATTTATTTCAATAACAACTTAATTATGTTATATTACATTTTAATTCAGATGATTAAAGTGTACTTTATTACTTTAAAATATTATATATACACTTATATTTGTATATATGTTTACATGTTTATTTGCACACAATCGTTCGTGAATCGTCGGGAATGATCAAAGGTCAAATGATCTCAAGAATATAGTTCAAAATTTTAATACTCAACTTTACAAAATTTGCTTATCGTATCGTAACCATACAAAGATTAATTTTAAATTTGGTCGAAAATTTGCGGGTCGTCACATTAGGGAAATGGTGGTGGAGGTTCAAAACCGAAACTAACTCCCTTTGGGCGAATCTTATTCGTAGCATTTATGGCCCTTGTGGTGGTCTCTTGGTGGATAGCGGGTTTACCCACTCTTCACCAATTGGCACTTGGCATAATATTATTGTGACAGGATCGGCATTGGAAGATTTGCAAATTCCATTTAAAAGCTCGGTTCTGAGATCTATTGGAGACGGTGAGGCAACAGAGTTTTGGCATGACCACTGGATTGGCTCGGACAGGTTATGTAACTCGTTCTCGAGATTGTATAGGCTGGATCTGGTCAAGAACGCTTCAATAAAAGATCGAGTATTGCTGGTAAATGGCAGGCTGGAGCATCGGTGGGAGTGGTCTCGAACTCCATCAGGCATAACGGCATCAGAACTCCACAGTTTAATCACGTTACTTGCTTCGTTTTCTTTTAATGGCAACTGCAGAGACAGGTGGACTTGGAATCTTGCTTCGAATGGTATCCTCACGACGAAAAGGTTAGCTGCTCTTATCGACGAGAAGCTCTTGGGTATTTATGTGTCGCCACATTGCTTCATTCAAAACAATTTGGTACCAAAAAAATTTGGGATTTTCGTTTGGAGATTATTGCACAAGAGAATCCCGGTACGGGTTGAGTTAGATAAAAGAGGAATGGATCTTCATAGTGTACGTTGTCCCCTTTGTGATGGAGATGTGGAATCGGTTGATCATACCTTTATCTCGTGTAACCTTGCTCGTGATTTATGGGTCCGGGTAGGGAAATGGTGGAATTTAGGATCTCCCAGTTTCAACAATCTTGGCGAGCTCCTAAAGGATGTTGGAAGCTTGTCCATGTCAAGTTCTGGACGGTTGATTCTCCAAGCTACGTTTTGGGTTTGTGCTTTTTTAATTTGGAAGAACCGAAACAATAAGGTGTTCCAAGGAAAATGTTGGAGCACACCGGTGGCACTAAATGAAGTACAAATCAAGTCATTCGAGTGGATCTCGTCCTGTGTTAAAGATAAAAAGTTTGATTGGCTCACGTGGATCTCTAACCCGAGTGTTCTTCTATCCTAGTAATTTTGGTTGCTCCCTTTGCAACTTTGCCTGGTTTTTATTTTGTTTGTTAGTTAATTCTCGAATTCGTGTTTGGTTACTTGGGAGATTCATTTCTTGTAAGAATCCCTGGGTGTATGTATTTTCTCGTGTGTTCTAATGAAATTTTTGCTTTTCAAAAAAAAAAAAGAATGTAAAATATTTGAATTTAAAATCATCACATTTTTAAACATCCTTAATTATAATAATTAATATAAAATTAAAATATAGATATAATATAATAATAATATAAATATAAATATAAATATAATATAATATAATATAATATAATATATAATACTCCATAAATAAAAAATACCACTAACGGTATATGCAACATCACCTTTAAACTAACTTGCAGAAAGATTCTAAATATCCTTACCAAATGTTCCTCCAATCGCACTAATAAAAACTTGCCTCTGTTTCACTTTGTTATTTGCTCTCTGTTTTCACAAATTAAATAAATAATCACCAAAAAATGGGTAAAGCTACAAGGTGGTTCAAAGGTTTATTGGGTATGAAATTAGATAATAAAGAAAACGTTAACAATATCAATTCCGGTGACCGGAAAGACAAGAAACGTTGGACCTTTGCAAAACCTCAGTCACCGGCGACAAAAACCACTGATCGCCATAATAATATGTTGAATTCTTACATGTCGGAATATGAAAATGAACAAAACAAACACGCAATTGCAGTTGGCGCCGCCACCGCTGCAGCCGCTGATGCTGCTGTGGCCGCCGCACAAGCTGCCGTCGCCGTCGTCAGACTTACCAACCACCGCAGAACAACACCGTTTAACGGCGGCATAAATACATTGGCTGCTGTCAAGATTCAAACGGTGTTTAGATCCCATCTGGTAATTCAAATTATAATTATTAATTAGTTTTAATTTTATTATTATTAATATTACTTGAAACCACTCAATCTATTGTGAATGCTCTAATGTTAACAAAATGAATTCATATATTATTATTATTACAATTACAATTGTTACATTTCATGATAATTATAAAAGCATATATTATTATTACAATTGCAATTGTTACATTTCATGATAATTATAAAAGCATATATTATTATTACAATTACAATTGTTACATTTCATGATAATTATAAAAGCATATATATTATTATTACAATCTTATGATTATGCTCACTGTTGCAAAAGACCCAGACCCCGTCTCAAGCCGTTGCGACGATTTGGTGACTACCCCGTCCTGTCTCGAAGAAAACTGTCTAATATGACCGTCTATGGTCAAAATTTTGGGTCCAAGTTGAAAAAAATCGGGTCAAAGTCTGTTAAAATTTGAAAAAGCCAGAAAGTCGGTAAAATCGTTCAAATATGTCGTGTTTTAGCTTAAACTTTTAGTATTAAATTAACGGTGATAGCGATTATGGGTACAAATTAGTCAATTGAGGTTTTTGGCTTTAAAATATGTATACATATATGCGTTTATATACTTATATATTTAAAAGTCAACTTTGGTCAATGTCCGTCTCGACCCCCGTCTCGAACGTCTCGACCTTTTTAGGACCCGACCGTCTCGACCACGTTTCACGTCTTTTGCAACCTTGATTATGCAAATATTAATGTTAATGTTGATGGTGATTATGTAATAACAGGCAAAAAAGGCATTAAGAGCATTAAAAGGATTAGTGAAATTACAAGCTCTTGTGAGGGGATTTTTAGTTAGAAAAAGGGCTGCTGCCACTTTACACAGTATGCAAGCTCTGATTAGAGCTCAGGCTGCCGTCAGATTCGAAAGGGCACGGCGGTCTTTCATGAAAGACCGCCGCCCTGAGCCGCTAGAACATCGTCGAAAATCAACCGTAAGATTGTATCCATTAAACATAATACATAGTCAATAGTAGTAATTGCCTAATTGGCATACTTGTTGGTTAACTTTTACATTGTTTAATATGATCAGGGGAGATTTGATCATGAGAGAAATGAATACTATAGCAAGAGACTTTCAAGTTATGATTCGAATTCTAATCATTATGACGAGAACCCGAAAATAGTTGAAATCGACACGTACAAGCCGCATTCCCCTCATTACTATAACATGCCATCTCCTCATAGATGCACAAACCCTGGGTGTGCACCAATTCCCGAATTCAACAATTTTCATGATTTCGAGTGGGGATTCGCTCATGATGAATACAAGTACTCAGCCACTGCTCAAAGCACGCCTCGTTTTGCTAATTTAAACTGATCAAATGTGACAAGCACCCCAACTAAAAGTGTATGTGGAGATGGTTATTTTAGGCAGTATTCAAACTACCCGAGTTACATGGCGAGTACACATTCATCTAGCGCGAAATTAAGGTCACATAGTGCACCTAAACAAAGGCCTGGATCTAGTCCTAAACAGAGGTTGTCTCTTAATGATATAGTGGCATCAAGATACAGTTTAAGTGGGTTTGAAGATGCAAAAGACTTGTTCTCAAGTTCAAGAAGTTTTTGATTAGTAAGGGCTACCAAGTAGACTTAGATTATCAACTGTGCTATTTTTTTTTTCTTCAATATTAGCGAGGAAACCCATGAACGAGCACATTGGCTCTCCAGCTCGGGTAATCAAGCCCCTAGTGCGAGATCTGGTACCGATTGAATTGTGCATTATGCGCACTCTCTGGTCACACTCCCTTTTTTGAAAGATTTAACATAGTCAGGAATCGAACCCGGGTGGTGTACGCTTCATTGGACAATAGGCAAGCCTGCGTGGTTAACTGTGTTGTTTTAGTGTTTTTGATAGAGTATTTTATTTAGATCATTACATAAATAAACAAGCAAACGAATAATGTTTTCCGTTGAGATTTCGATCATTGCATAGATGTAAACAAGAATTCTTTTCTTGATTTGGTTCGAGTAGTAGGATAGATACTGAAATAGTGTGTTTTATGCTTGTAAATTGTTTTAAGGTGTCTTGAAATGAATGAAGCTTTCTTGAATCATCGAGGCTTTGTCTCGAATACGTAACTATGAAAATATATCATAAAAATTGTTGCATTTATGAATAATGTATTTTATCTGTTAGAAATGGTTTTACACTCATGCGAATGATTTTAAATTGGGGATGTTTTTTGAGGTTCAAGTCCCCATTCAAACTTATTATTCCCTCAATCGTAATTTGTACTCCATAATAGGCATTAGTAGTATATTCTTTCGTGCATTATCACTATTAACACTATTCTCGACATGCTTTCTCTTCTGTTATATCACTGCCACTTTAATACATTTTCCCAGCTCATTCCCGATCATAAGATATTTTCTCACTAAAACTGACTGTCACATCAGCATCATGTTGAGAAAAACGACACCGAATTATAACAAACCGCTAATAATATTTGATATAAAGACAATAAAGGAACACCAAGATTTAACGTGGAAAACCCCAATAGGGTAAAAACCACGGGCAAGGAAAGAAACGTTTCACTAATAAGAATAATAGGAATTACACTTCTCTCTAATTACAAGGATAAGCACCAATCTTTATATCTCTTGTGATTAGGAGATTAACACTCACAACTCTCTATAGACTCTTTTAGTATACAATAACACTTGTGATTTGGGATGTATAATTGAGCATGTATGATGCTCTATTTATACTACTTAGAAATGGAAGAAGTAGTATGCAAATTGACAACTATGTGCTAGTTGTAGACAACTTGACAACTATATACTAGTTGTAAACAACTTGACAACTATATGGTAGTTGTGTTCAAATTGACTTTGCCATGCCACCTTCTAGATTATTACTTCAACAATCTCCCCCTTGAAGATTTGATTGAAGCTCAATCAATCTTCACACGTTAATCCTTCCTTGCCAATGATGTTGCTTACGTTTCTGCTAGGCCGCATGAGGAACGACACCAAATAAACTTGTCACAGTTGATCGACTTTGTTAGAAAATCAGCCACATTGTTGTCAGTATGAATTTTCTGCACATCCACGATTCCTTCTTCCACTTTCGGACGAATGAAGTGATATTGAACTCGTATATGCTTTGTCTTTGAATGAAATGATGGATTCCTTGCAAGATGCAAGGCACTCTGGTTGTCACAAAATAGAGTGATATTCTCTTGTTTGTATCCGAGTTCCTCCAACAACATCTTTAACCATACTGCCTCTTTAGCAGCATGAGTAGCTGCTATATATTCTGCCTCTGTTGTTGACGTGGCCACAACTGACTGCAGTTTTGAAACCCAGCTTACTGTTCCACCACAAAGTGTGAAAACATATGCAGTGGTAGATTTATTGTTATCAATATCTCCTGCATAATCTGAATCAACATACCCTTTGACAATAAATTCTCGTTCCCCTTTGACAATAAATGCTCTAATACCAATTGTTGAAGTAATAATCTAGAAGGTGGCATGGCAAAGTCAATTTGAACACAACTACCATATAGTTGACAACTTGTTTACAACTAGCATATCGTTGTCAAGTTGTTTACAACAAGCATATAGTTGTCAAGTTGTCTACAACTAGCACATAGTTGTCAATTTACATACTACTTCTTCCATTTCTAAGTAGTATAAATAGAGCATCATACATGCTCAATTATATGTTAAAATGCAATGCAAATTTGGTATTATAAAATAATATGGAATTTGTAGATGTATATATGTAAAATATCTAGATATTAATATGCATAAGAAAATATCTAGATATTAGAAAATAAAAGAAAAATCTAGAAAAGAAAAATATAGATATTTGTATAGAAATATCTAGATATTTATCCATGAAAATATCTAGTTTCTAGAATATTCTATGGGGTAGTATAAATATGGGTGATGAGTAGTTCATTTGTGTAAGGTGTGAGTAAGTTGTGAAAAGAGTGAGTTGAGAAGTAGAGAAGAAGTAAGAAGTGAGAAGAGTGTGAGTAGAGAAGAAAAGCTTGTAAGTAAGTAATATTGTAATTGTATTTTGTATTAATAAAAGTGTTCTTTGTTAAGTTTCCCGGTTAAGCCTTAGTTCGTGTTTAAGTTCTTAGTGCACTTGTGTTATTTTTATTATATGGTCGGCTCTGCCGCCTAAGTGATATATGGTCGGTTATACCGCCTGAATGATATATGGTCGACACTGTCGCCTAAGTATTATTGTGCACTAAGGATTTATAAAATTAAAGGCTAACCAACGTCAAAGTGTTGGTCTAGTGAGTGAGTATAACCTAGGTCCTCTATAGTGGGTGTGTGGGCTCGTCGAAGCTTTCAACAATTGGTATCATAGCGGGTCGTTCGGGACCATTTCTAGTGGAGGAAAACATCAGTAAACGTTGGACGTTTACTTCACCAAAGCTCTAAGGGAGATTCTGTCGGAGCACAGTTAGGGACTGTGAAAGCTCATCGGTCTGGGATCAAGCTTATTGGACGTTGGACGTCATGATGGCAGATCTTGCAAGTACGAGTAGTGGAATCAAGAGTCTCAATAACCACAACTATGGTTATTGGCGGACCTGTATAGAATCCTACCTACAAGGACAGGATTTATGGGAAATAGTTACTGGCAGTGACACAACGCCTCCACCGAAAGAAAATGTTGAATCCTTGAGAAAATGGAACATCAAGTCTGGGCAGGCTTTATTTATATTGAAGACTACAATCGAGGATGATCTATTGGAGCACATCCGTGACGAGAAAACACCAAAGGCCGCTTGGGAAACTTTTGAAAAATTATTTTCAAAGAAGAATGAAGCACGCCTCCAGCTCTTGGAAAATGAGCTCGCGGGTATCTCACAAGGAAGTCTGTCTATTTCTCAGTATTTCACCAAGGTGAAATCTATTTGTCGTGAGATATCTCAACTTGCTCCTGAAGAGAAAGTGAGTGATGCAAGGATGAAGAGAATTATCATCCACGGCTTAAGATCCGAGTATAATGGATTTATAGCCGCTGTGAGAGGATGGCCTACTCAACCATCATTAATAGAGCTGGAGAATTTATTGGCTAATCAAGAGGCATTAGCCAAGCAGATGAATGAAGTAACCATAAAAGACGGAGAAGATGCACTCTTCACCAATAAGAAGAAAGCAACATCTCGAAGACAAAAGGCGATGAAAGAAAGTAAGACATATGGGTGGAAGGGTCACCCAAAATCAAAAGGCAACGCTTCAGGGGGAGCTCAACAAGGAAGAAGAGATCATCACCAACAATACGGAGAAAATGATAAGAGAAAGAATGGTGAATGCTTCAATTGTGGCAAGAAGGGTCATTTTGCTCGAGATTGTAAATTCCCCAAAAGGCGAACTTTGAAGGAAATGTGGCCACCGCAAGAGATGAGAAGAAAGAAGTCACATTTGAAGCAACCATTAATGAGGAAACATGGGATGCAGAAGCTGGATTTTCTGTTGAAGCTGACATAGATGATCAAGCTCTTACAACAACTTTAAAGTAAAAAATAAACTACAAAGATGATTGGATCATCGATTCTGGGTGCTCAAATCATATGACCAACGATGGGACGAAGCTGCAAGAAATGGAGGATTACAAAGGAAAGAGAGTCGTGTTGACAGCCAACAATTCAAGGTTGTCTATTTCTCACATTGGAAAGATAATAATTCCAAATGAAGGCGACTCTCAAAAGCTCTAACTCGAGAAGGTGTATCTTGTCACTGGCCTAAAGAAGAATTTACTATCAGTACCACAATTGACATCAGAAGGGAACTATGTACTCTTTGGACCAGAAGATGTGTCCGTGTTCAAGAGATTAAAGGTGGTTGGCAATCCAGTTATGCACGGAAGAAGAATAGAATCGGTCTATGTATTATCTGCTGAAACAGCTTATGTGGATAAGACTCGAAAGAATGAGACGACTGATCTGTGGCATGAACGTCTTGGGCATGTGGGATACAATAAGTTAAAGGAGATGATGGTGAAACGCATAGTAAATGGGCTTCCTCAAATTGATATCCGAACAGATACAATATGTGCTAGATGTCAATTTGGCAAAGCTCACCAATTGCCATTCAAGGAGTCACAACATCAGTCCAAGACACCACTAGAGCTCATACACTCAGACGTCTTTGGCCCAGTGAAATAAACATCACTTGGAGGAATGAAGTACATGGTGACATTCATTGATGACTTCTCAAGGTATGTGTGGGTTTACTTCATAAAGGAAAAGTCGGAGACTTTTCAGAAGTTTAAAGAGTTCAAGAAGAAGATAGAAAGTGAGCTCAATAATAAGATTAGGTGCTTACGCACAGATAATGGAGGAGAATATTTATCGACTGAGTTCAATATGTATCTTGAGAAGCACAAGATCAGAAGGCAATTAACTTGCCCTAATACTCCACAACAGAATGGAGTGGCAGAACGTAAGAATCGTCATATTGCTGAAACTTATCAAAGTATGCTTCATGGTAAGAATGTACCAGGAAGATTTTGGGCCGAATGTATGAGGACGGCTTCATACGTGATTAACAGACTCCCACAAACAAAGTTGGGATATATTTCACCATATGAAAGATTATGGAAGATCAAGCCAACCGTCAATCATCTCAAGGTTTTTGGATGTGTATGCTATGTCTTCGTGCCAGATCATCTCCGAAGCAAATTTGATAAGAAGGCAATTCGATGCATTTTTGTCGGTTATGATGAATCAAGAAAAGGATGGAGATGTTGTGATCCAAATACTGGAAAGTGTCATACTTCAAGAAATGTGGTATTTGATGAAGCTTCTTCATGGTGGTCACCTCAAAAGATAGAGCTTCCAGAATCTCATGGATTAGAAGAAGTTCCAGAAGAAATAGAAGAACGTAAAGAGCAAATAGTAGATCCAACTAAAGAAGGAGAAGAGTCGTACTCTAAGGAAACGAGTCCATGGAAAACTGGTGTGCATTAATCTGTATCCAAGGAGGTTCGTCCAAGCCAAATGGATGTCAAGGAGCATGTACAAGAATTACGGAGATCAACAAGACCGAGGCAACCTAATTCGAGGTATGCCAATGCTGCTCATGTGGATGAATCAATACCTATTGAGCCTTCTACTTATGAAGAAGCAGCACAAAGTCGAGAATGGCAGAAAGCGATGGAAGAAGAAATTAATGCACTAAAAGAAAACCAGACATCGAGTTTAGTTCCAAAGCCAAAAGATGTAAAACCAATATCTTGTAAATGGGTTTACAAGGTGAAGACTCGATCAGATGGCTCCATTGAAAGGTATAAAGCTCAACTTATTGCTAGAGGTTTTTCTCAACAATATGGGTTGGATTATGAAGAAACGTTTAGTCCAGTGGCGAAGATCACAACAATTCGAGCTCTACTAGCTTTAGCCGCTAGCAAATCTTGGAAGTTGTGGCAGATGGATGTCAAGAACGCTTTCTTACATGGAGAACTTGACAAAGAAATTTATATGGAGCAACCAAGAGGCTTTGAGAACAAGTTCCATCCTGACCATGTCTGCAAATTAAAGAAAGCACTATACGGCTTGAAGCAGGCTCCAAGAGCTTGGTACGGGAAAATTGGTGAGTTCTTGGTACAAAGTGGTTTCACAGTTGCTCCTTCAGATTCTAGTTTATTTGAGAAACAAGATCAAGGAAAACTAGCCATAGTGCTAGTATATGTGGATGACTTAATCATCACGGGAGATTACTATGAGGAGATCCAAAGAACAAGAGAGAATCTGTCTATCAGATTTCATATGAAGGAGCTTAGAGAACTCAAACATTTTCTTGGACTCGAAATAGAGCAGAAAAGAGAAGGATTATTTCTTGGATAACAGAAATATGCGCTAGATCTTTTACAAAAGTACGAAATGCTTAATTGCAAACCTATCTCAACTCCGATGGATCCGAATACAAAACTACGAGCAGATGAAGGAAAAAGTCTTCAAGATGTTACCATGTATCGAAAGATGGTCGAAAGTCTTATTTATCTCACACTAAGCCAGCCAGACATATCTTATGCAGTTGGAGTGGTTAGTCGATACATGAGCAATCTGAAGAAGCCTCACCTTGATGTTGTACGACGCATCTTAAGGTATGTTAAAGGCACTATCAACTTTGGTATTTTATACAAGAAAATAAAAGAATGTCATGTGACTGGATATTGTGATGCCGATTACGCTGGAGACTATGATACACGACGGTCAACAACTGGATTCATGTTTAGTCTTGGATCGAGAGTAATATCATGGTGCAGCAAGAGACAACCAACAGTATCCTTATCAAGCACTGAAGCAGAATATCGATCGGCAGCATCAGCAACACAAGAAATTACTTGGTTGAAGCAGCTAATGGAAGATCTTCATCAATCAACAGATTATCAAGTAAAGCTTTTCTGCGATAACTTATCAGCTATACGTCTAGCAGAAAATCCAGTCTTTCATGCGAGAACAAAACATATAGAAGTGCACTATCACTATGTTCGCGAGAAGGTCCTTAAATGGGAGATCAAGATGGTGCCAACAAAGACAGATGAACAAGTTGCAGATATATTCACCAAGAGCCTAAGTAAACCAAAGTTTGAAAAATTCAGAGAAGCACTTGGAATGATCTGCAAGTCATCAACGGAAGAAAATTTGCATTGAGGGGGAGTGTTAAAATGCAATGCAAATTTGGTATTATAAAATAATATGGAATTTGTAGATGTATATATGTAAAATATCTAGATATTAATATGTATAAGAAAATATCTAGATATTAGAAAATAAAAGAAAAATCTAGAAAAGAAAAATCTAGAAAAGAAAAATATAGATATTTGTATAGAAATATCTAGATATTTATCCATGGAAATATCTAGTTTCTAGAATGTTCCATTGGGTAGTATAAATATGGGTGATGAGTAGTTCATTTGTGTAAGGTGTGAGTAAGTTGTGAAAAGTGTGAGTTGAGAAGTAGAGAAGAAGTAAGAAGTGAGAAGAGTGTGAGTAGAGAAGAAAAGCTTGTAAGTAAGTAATATTGTAATTGTATTTTGTATTAATAAAAGTGTTCTTTGTTAAGTTTCCCGGTTAATCCTTAGTTAATGTTTAAGTTCTTAGTGCACTTGTGTTATTTTTATTATATGGTCGGCTCTGCCGCCTAAGTGATATAGGGTCGGTTATACCGCCTGAATGATATATGGTCGACACTGTCGCCTAAGTATTATTGTGCACTAAGGATTTATAAAATTAAAGGCTAACCAACGTCAAAGTGTTGGTCTAGTGAGTGAGTATAACCTAGGTCCTCTATAGTGGGTGTGTTGGGCTCGTCGAAGCTTTCAACATTATACATCCCAAATCACAAGTGTTCTTGTATACTAAAAGAGTCTATATAGAGTTAGTGAGTGTTAATCTCCTAATCAAAAGAGATATAAAGATTGGTGCTTATCCTTGTAATTAGAGAGAAGTGTAATTCCTATTATTCTTATTAGTAAAACGTTTCTTTCCTTGCCCGTGGTTTTTATCCTATTGGTGTTCCTTTATTGTCTTTATATCAAATATTACTAGCGGTTTGCTATAATTCGGTGTCGCTTTTCTCAACAAGTGGTATCAAGAGCTAGGTTCTTATATCTAGTGTGTATTAATCTACTTATCTAAGTAAGATTATTTTCACTCGATATAAGATTTCAAGTACTATCTCTCGAAAAATAGTGTTGTCGAAAAGAAGATTGTAATTATAGCAATGTATACGAAATTTGAAATTGAAAAGTTTAACGGGAGTAATTTCTCATTATGGAAATTAAAGATGAAAGCTATCCTGAGAAAGGATAAGTGTTTGGCGGCAATCAGTGGATGGTCATCCGAGACTGATGAAAAATGGGAAGAGATGGACGGTCAGGCTATCGCAAATCTTCATCTGGCACTAGCAGATGGCGTTTTACTAGCATTGATGAAAAGAAGATGGCAAAAGAGATTTGCGATCACCTCGTAAAATTGTACGAGACCAAATCACTCCACAACAAGATATTCCTAAAAAGGAAGCTATATGCTTTACGCATGAGTGAATCCACTTCAGTGAATGAGCACATTAATAACTTAAATACTCTATTTTCTCAACTCACTTCATTGAGTTGCAATATAGAGTTACAAGAACGTGCTGAAATTCTACTTCGGAGTCTACCTGACTCGTATGATCAACTCATTATCAACCTAACCAATAATATTCTCACGGAATATTTAGTCTATGATGATGTTACGGCTGCTGTTCTAGAAGAAGAAAATCGGCGCAATAATAAGGAAGACAGACAGGCCGGTTCACGACAAGTGGAGGCCTTGGTGGTTTCGGAGTGTGGCCTAAGTGAGAGTCACAATCATGGTAAACCGAAGTCTAGAAAGAAGAAGACCTATACATGCTACAATTGTGGCAAGAAAGGTCATCTGAAGAAAGATTGTCTGAGTTTAAATAACTCTAATCCTCAAGGAAATATTGCAAGCATTTCAGAAGATGGGATTGCTTTAGTTAGTGAAGCAGTGGTAGCAAATGAAGGCAGAAAGACATTTTTTGATGTCTGGTTATTTGACTCAGGAGCTACTTTTCACATGACCCCTAGAAGAGAATGGTTCAAACAATATGAACGTATCTCAGGAGGATCTGTGTACAGTTGCACTGATCACAAACTAAAGATCATTGGGATTGAAGATATTGTTCTGAAGATGCACGATGGTACAGTTCGTACTATTCAAGGTGTACGACATGTGGAGGGTTTAAAGAAGAACTTATTGTCTTTAGGACAATTGGATGATCTTGGTTGTAAGATGGAGATACAATACAAAATTATGAAAATCATAAAAGATGCAGTTGTACTTATGAAAGGAGAAAATGTGGGTGCTAATCTATACATTCTGAAAGGCGAGACGATACGGGAAGCGGAAGCATCCATTGCTTCGAATAGTTCAAGTGATAAGGTTGCTATAACATGGCATCAAAAGCTTGGACATATGTCTGAACAAGTTATGAAGATTTTTGTTGAAAGAAATCTTATTCCTGGTCTTACAAAGGTATCGCTACCTTTCTATGAGCATTGTGTAATCAGCAAGCAGCATCGCCTAAAGTTTAACACATCAACTTCTAGAAGTAAATTGGTTCTAGAATTGGTTCACTCCGATGTGTGGCAAGCACCAGTTCAATCCCTAGGAGGAGCAAAGTATTTTGTATCATTTATTGATGATTACACTAGGAGATGTTGGGTGTACCCAATCAAGAGGAAAGCAGATGTGTTTGAAGTTTTCAAAGTTTACAAAGCACGGGTTGAACTTGAATATGGTAAAAAGATCAAGTGTTTGAGGACAGATAATGGAGGAGAATACACTGGTGATGAATTTGATAAATTCTGCAAACAAGAAGGCATCAAAAGATAGTTCACTACGACATACACTCCTCAACAAAATGGAGTAGCAGAGCGGATGAACAGAACCTTATTAGATAGAACAAGGGCGATATTGGCAACTGCAGGCTTGGGGAAATCATTCTGGGTAGAAGCAGTCAGTACTGCCTGTTATGTGATAAATCAGTCACCGTCAACTGCGATTGATTTGATATCGCCGATGGAGATGTGGACTGGAAAACCGGTTGATTATTCAGACCTTCATGTATTCGGAAGTCCTGTGTACGCAATGTACAACTCTCAAGAAACGAAAAAGTTGTATCCGAAGTCCAGAAAGTGTTTTTTCTTGGGATATGCTGACGGAGTTAAGGGGTATCGCTTGTGGGACCCCACTGCCCACAAAGTAATCGTCAGCCGAGATGTTATCTTTACAGAAGAAAAAGATTTTGAAGATGTTAGCACTTCAAAAGAAACTACACTAATACAGGTGGTAAATGAATTTCATAGAAATTCTTCTGAAGCAGTACCAGAGCACGATGAAAATCAAGTAGTCGTTGATGAAGCTCCAGCGACTCGTATTTCTAATGGGGAAAGGAAACGTCCAGGGTGGCACTCAGATTATATTATGGAAACCAATGTTGCATATTATCTTCTAACAGAGGAAAGAAAGCCAGTAACTCTTCTCGAGGCACTGAATCATTCAGATGCATCTCAGTGGATGGCAGCTATGAAGGAAGAAAGTGAAGCTCTTCATAAAAATAAAACATAGGAACTTGTGCCATTACCGGAAGGTAGAAAACCTATTGGAAATAAATGGGTGTATAAGATCAAGCGAAATGGCGATGATCAAGTGGAGTGGTATCGTGCAAGACTGGTGGTCAAAGGATATGCTCAGAAAGAAGGAATAGACTTTAATGAAATATTCGCCCCCGTGGTTCGACTTACAACAGTTCGAGTAGTTCTAGGAATGTGTGCAACATTTGATTTACATCTAGAGCAGCTAGATGTGAAAACTGCATTTCTTCATGGAAACATTGAAGGAAAAATTTGTATGCTTCAACCAGAAGGTTTTGAACTACAATAGAACTTGGTTTGTGAAATGTCCCGTTCTTATTGATTAAAAACGTTCCATATTAATTGATTTCGTTGCGAGGTTTTGACCTCTATATGAGACGTTTTTCAAAGACTGCATTCATTTTAAAACAAACCATAACCTTTATTTCATCAATAAAGGTTTAAAAAGCTTTACGTAGATTATCAAATAATGATAATCTAAAATATCCTGTTTACACACGACCATTACATAATGGTTTACAATACAAATATGTTACAACAAAATAAGTTTCTTGAATGCAGTTTTTACACAATATCATACAAGCATGGACTCCAAATCTCGTCCTTATTTAAGTATGCGACAGCGGAAGCTCTTAATAATCACCTGAGAATAAACATGCTTAAAACGTCAACAAAAATGTTGGTGAATTATAGGTTTAACCTATATATATCAAATCATAATAATAGACCACAAGATTTCATATTTCAATACACATCCCATACATAGAGATAAAAATCATTCATATGGTGAACACCTGGTAACCGACATTAACAAGATGCATATATAAGAATATCCCCATCATTCCGGGACACCCTTCGGATATGATATAAATTTCGAAGTACTAAAGCATCCGGTACTTTGGATGGGGCTTGTTGGGCCCGATAGATCTATCTTTAGGATTCGCGTCAATTAGGGTGTCTGTTCCCTAATTCTTAGATTACCAGACTTAATAAAAAGGGGCATATTCGATTTCGATAATTCAACCATAGAATGTAGTTTCACGTACTTGTGTCTATTTTGTAAATCATTTATAAATCTTGCATGTATTCTCATCCTAAAATATTAGATTTTAAAAGTGAGACTATAACTCACTTTCACAGATTTTTACTTCGTCGGGAAGTAAGACTTGGCCACTGGTTGATTCACGAACCTATAACAATATATACATATATATCAAAGTATGTTCAAAATATATTTACAACACTTTTAATATATTTTGATGTTTTAAGTTTATTAAGTCAGCTGTCCACGTTAGTAACCTACAACTAGTTGTCCACAGTTAGATGTACAGAAATAAATCGATAAATATTATCTTGAATCAATCCACGACCCAGTGTATACGTATCTCAGTATTGATCACAACTCAAACTATATATATTTTGGAATCAACCTCAACCCTGTATAGCTAACTCCAACATTCACATATAGAGTGTCTATGGTTGTTCCGAAATATATATAGATGTGTCGACATGATAGGTCGAAACATTGTATACGTGTCTATGGTATCTCAAGATTACATAATATACAATACAAGTTGATTAAGTTATGGTTGGAATAGATTTGTTACCAATTTTCACGTAGCTAAAATGAGAAAAATTATCCAATCTTGTTTTACCCATAACTTCTTCATTTTAAATTCGTTTTGAGTGAATGAAATTGCTATGGTTTCATATTGAACTATATTTTATGAATCTAAACAGAAAAAGTATAGGTTTATAGTCGGAAAAATAAGTTACAAGTCGTTTTTGTAAAGGTAGTCTTTTTTCAGTCGAAAGAACGACGTCTAGATGACCATTTTAGAAAACATACTTCCACTTTGAGTTTAACCATAATTTTTGGATACAGTTTCATGTTCATAATAAAAATCATTTTCTCAGAATAACAACTTTTAAATCAAAGTTTATCATAGTTTTTAATTAACTAACCCAAAACAGCCCGCGGTGTTACTACGACGGCGTAAATCTGGTTTTACGGTGTTTTTCGTGTTTCCAGGTTTTAAATCATTAAGTTAGCATATCATATAGATATAGAACATGTGTTTAGTTGATTTTAAAAGTCAAGTTAGAAGGATTAACTTTTGTTTAACAAGTTTAGAATTAACTAAACTATGTTCTAGTGATTACAAGTTTAAACCTTCGAATAAGATAGCTTTATATGTATGAATCGAATGATGTTATAAACATCATTACTACCTTAAGTTCCTTGGATAAACCTACTGGAAAAGAGAAAAATGGATCTAGCTTCAACGGATCCTTGGATGGCTCGAAGTTCTTGAAGCAGAATCATGACACGAAAACAAGTTCAAGTAAGATCATCACTTGAAATAAGATTGTTATAGTTATAGAAATTGAACCAAAGTTTGAATATGATTATTACCTTGAATTATAATGATAACCTACTGTAAGAAACAAAGATTTCTTGAGGTTGGATGATCACCTTACAAGATTGGAAGTGAGCTAGCAAACTTGAAAGTATTCTTGATTTTATGTAACTAGAACTTGTAGAATTTATGAAGAACACTTAGAACTTGAAGATAGAACTTGAGAGAGATCAATTAGATGAAGAAAATTGAAGAATGAAAGTGTTTGTAGGTGTTTTTGGTCGTTGGTGTATGGATTAGATATAAAGGATATGTAATTTTGTTTTCATGTAAATAAGTCATGAATGATTACTCATATTTTTGTAATTTTATGAGATATTTCATGCTAGTTGTCAAATGATGGTTCCCACATGTGTTAGGTAACTCACATGGGCTACTAAGAGCTGATCATTGGAGTGTATATACCAATAGTACATACATCTAAAATCTGTGTATTGTACGAGTACGAATACGGGTGCATACGAGTAGAATTGTTGATGAAACTGAATGAGGATGTAATTGTAAGCATTTTTGTTAAGTAGAAGTATTTTCATAAGTGTCTTGAAGTCTTTCAAAAGTTTATGAATACATATTAAAACACTACATGTATATACATTTTAACTGAGTCGTTAAGTCATCGTTAGTCGTTACATGTAAATGTTGTTTTGAAACCTTTAGGTTAACGATCTTGTTAAATGTTGTTAACCCAATGTTTATAATATCAAAAGAGATTTTAAATTATTATATTATCATGATATTATGATGTATGAATATCTCTTAATATGATATATATACATTAAATGTCGTTACAACGATAATCGTTACATATATGTCTCGTTTCAAAATCATTAAGTTAGTAGTCTTGTTTTTATATATGTAGTTCATTGTTAATATACTTAATGATATGTTTAATTATCATAATATCATGTTAACTATATATATAACCATATATATGTCATCATATAGTTTTTACAAGTTTTAACGTTCGTGAATCACCGGTCAACTTGGGTGGTCAATTGTCTATATGAAACCTATTTCAATTAATCAAGTCTTAACAAGTTTGATTGCTTAACATGTTGGAAACATTTAATCATGTAAATATCAATCTCAATTAATATATATAAACATGGAAAAGTTCGGGTCACTACAGTACCTACCCGTTAAATAAATTTCGTCCCGAAATTTTAAGCTGTTGAAGGTGTTGACGAATCTTCTGGAAATAGATGTGGGTATTTCTTCTTCATCTGATCTTCATGCTCCCAGGTGAACTCAGGTCCTCTACGAGCATTCCATCGAACCTTAACAATTGGTATCTTGTTTTGCTTAAGTCTTTTAACCTCACGATCCATTATTTCGACGGGTTCTTCGATGAATTGAAGTTTTTCGTTGATTTGGATTTCATCTAACGGAATAGTGAGATCTTCTTTAGCAAAACATTTCTTCAAATTCGAGACGTGGAAAGTGTTATGTACAGCCGCGAGTTGTTGAGGTAACTCAAGTCGGTAAGCTACTGGTCCGACACGATCAATAATCTTGAATGGTCCAATATACCTTGGATTTAATTTCCCTCGTTTACCAAATCGAACAACTCCTTTCCAAGGTGCAACTTTAAGCATGACCATCTCTCCAATTTCAAATTCTATATCTTTTCTTTTAATGTCAGCGTAGCTCTTTTGTCGACTTTGGACGGTTTTCAACCGTTGTTGAATTTGGATGATCTTCTCGGTAGTTTCTTGTATAATCTCCGGACCCGTAATCTGTCTATCCCCCACTTCACTCTAACAAATCGGAGACCTGCACTTTCTACCATAAAGTGCTTCAAACGGCGCCATCTCAATGCTTGAATGGTAGCTGTTGTTGTAGGAAAATTCTGCTAACGGTAGATGTCGATCCCAACTGTTTCCGAAATCAATAACACATGCTCGTAGCATGTCTTCAAGCGTTTGTATCGTCCTTTCGCTCTGCCCATCAGTTTGTGGATGATAGGCAGTACTCATGTCTAGACGAGTTCCTAATGCTTGCTGTAATGTCTGCCAAAATCTTGAAATAAATCTGCCATCCCTATCAGAGATAATAGAGATTGGTATTCCATGTCTGGAGACGACTTCCTTCAAATATAGTCGTGCTAACTTCTCCATCTTGTCATCTTCTCTTATTGGCAGGAAGTGTGCTGATTTGGTGAGACGATCAACTATTACCCAAATAGTATCAAAACCACTTGCAGTCCTTGGCAATTTAGTGATGAAATCCATGGTAATGTTTTCCCATTTCCATTATGGGATTTCGGGTTGTTGAAGTAGACCTGATGGTTTTTGATGCTCAGCTTTGACCTTAGAACACGTCAAACATTCTCCTACATATTTAGCAACATCGGCTTTCATACCCGGCCACCAAAAATGTTTCTTGAGATCCTTGTACATCTTCCCCGTTCCAGGATGTATTGAGTATCTGGTTTTATGAGCTTCTCTAAGTACCATTTCTCTCATATCTCCAAATTTTGGTACCCAAATCCTTTCAGCCCTATACCGGGTTCCGTCTTCCCGAATATTAAGATGCTTCTTCGATCCTTTGGGTATTTCATCCTTTAAATTTCCCTCTTTTAAAACTCCTTGTTGCACCTCCTTTATTTGAGTAGTAAGGTTATTATGAATCATTATATTCATAGATTTTACTCGAATGGGTTCCCTGTCCTTCCTGCTCAAGGCATCGGCTACCACATTTGCCTTCCCCGGGTGGTAACGAATCTCAAAGTCGTAATCATTCAATAATTCAATCCACCTACGCTGCCTCATATTCAGTTGTTTATGATTAAATATGTGTTGAAGACTTTTGTGGTCGGTATATATAATACTTTTGACCCCATATAAGTAGTGCCTCCAAGTCTTTAATGCAAAAACAACCGCGCCTAATTCCAAATCATGCTTCGTATAATTTTGTTCGTGAATCTTCAATTGTCTAGACGCATAAGCAATCACCTTCGTTCGTTGCATTAATACACAACCGAGACCTTGCTTTGATGCGTCACAATAAATCACAAAATCATCATTCCCTTCAGGCAATGACAATATAGGTGCCGTAGTTAGCTTTTTCTTCAATAACTGAAACGCTTTCTCTTGTTCATCATTCCATTCAAATTTCTTCCCTTTATGCGTTAATGCAGTCAAGGGTTTTGCTATTCTGGAAAAGTCTTGGATGAACCTTCTGTAGTAACCAGCTAGTCCTAAAAACTGGCGTATGTGTTTCGGAGTTTTCAGGGTTTCCCACTTTTCAACAGTTTCTATCTTTGCCGGATCCACCTTAATACCTTCTTTGTTCACTATGTGACCTAGGAATTGAACTTCTTCCAACCAAAATGCACACTTTGAAAACTTAGCGTACAATTCTTCCTTCCTCAATACTTCTAACACCTTTCTCAAATGTTCACCGTGTTCTTGGTCATTCTTTGAGTAAATAAGTATGTCATCAATGAAAACAATGAAAAACTTATCAAGGTATGGTCCACACACTCGGTTCATAAGGTCCATGAACACAGCTGGTGCATTAGTTAAACCAAACGGCATGACCATAAACTCGTAATGACCGTAACGTGTTCTGAAAGCAGTCTTTGGAATATCATCTTCTTTCACCCGCATTTGATGATACCCGGAACGTAAGTCAATCTTTGAATAAACAGACGAGCCTTGTAGTTGATCAAATAAGACATCGATTCTCGGTAGTGGGTAGCGATTCTTGATGGTAAGTTTGTTCAACTCTCGGTAGTCGATACACAACCTGAATGTACCATCTTTCTTCTTGACAAACAAAACAGGAGCTCCCCACGGTGATGTGCTTGGTCAAATGAAACCACGCTCTAAAAGTTCTTGTAATTGGCTTTGCAGTTCTTTCATCTCACTGGGTGCGAGTCTGTAAGGAGCACGAGCTATTGGTGCAGCTCCTGGTACAAGATCTATTTGAAATTCAACGGATCGATGTGGGGGTAATCCCGGTAATTCTTTCGAAAATACATCGGGAAATTCTTTTGCGACGGGAACATCATTGATGCTCTTTTCTTCAGTTTGTACTTTCTCAACGTGTGCTAGAACAGCATAGCAACCTTTTCTTATTAGTTTTTGTGCCTTCAAATTACTAATAAGATGTAGCTTCGTGTTGCCCTTTTCTCCGTACACCATTAAGGGTTTTCCTTTTTCTCGTATAATGCGAATTGCATTTTTGTAACAAACGATCTCTGCTTTCGCTTCTTTCAACCAGTCCATACCGATTATCACATCAAAACTCCCTAACTCTACTGGTATCAAATCAATCTTAAATGTTTCGCTAACCAGTTTAATTTCTCGATTCCGACATATATTATCTGCTGAAATTAATTTACCATTTGCTAATTCGAGTAAAAATTTACTATCCAAAGGCGTCAATGGACAACTTAATTTAGCACAAAAATCTCTACTCATATAGCTTCTATCCGCACCCGAATCAAATAAAACGTAAGCAGATTTATTGTCAATAAGAAACGTACCCGTAACAAGCTCCGGGTCTTCCTGTGCCTCTGCCGCATTAATATTGAAAACTCTTCCGCGGCCTTGTCCATTCGTGTTCTCCTGGTTCGGGCAATTTCTAATAATGTGGCCCGGTTTTCCACATTTATAACAAACTATATTGGCATAACTTGCTCCGACACTACTTGCTCCGCCATTACTCGTTCCGACACCATTTGTTCCTTTCATTCTATTAACCCCTGGTCCGTAGACCTCACACTTCGCCGCGCTATGACCATTTCTTTTACACTTGTTGCAAAATTTGGTGCAGAACCCCGAGTGATACTTTTCACACCTTTGGCATAGCTACTTCTGATTGTTGTTGTTGTTGCATTTATTATTGTTGTTGGGATGATTGTTGTAGTTGCTGTTGTTGTTGTTGTTGTTGTTGTTGTTGTTGTTGTTGTTGTTGTTGTTGTTGTTGTTGTTGTTGTTGTTGTTGTTGTTGTTGTTGTTGTTGTTGTTGTTGTTGTTGTTGTTGTTGTTGTTGTTGTTGTTGTTGGGCCGTTTGTTGTAGTTGCGATTGATGTTGCGATTGTTGGGATAATTGTTGCGATTATTGTTGTAATTGCTGTTGTTGTTGTATTGGTGATTCTTATCACCGTTTTCCTCCCACTTTCTTTTGACTTGCTTCACATTGGCCTCTTCAGCAGTCTGTTCTTTAATTCTTTCTTCAATCTGGTTCACTAGTTTGTGAGCCATTCTACATGCCTGTTGTATGGAGGCGGGCTCGTGTGAGCTTATATCTTCTTGGATTCTTTCCGGTAATCCTTTCACAAACGCGTCGATCTTCTCTTCCTCATCTTCGAATGCTCCCGGACACAATAGGCACAATTCTGTGAATCGTCTTTCGTACGTTGTAATATCAAATACTTGGGTTCGTAACCCTCTAAGTTCTGTCTTGAGCTTATTGACCTCGGTTCTGGGACGGTACTTCTCGTTCATCAAGTGCTTGAATACTGACCACGGTAGTGCGTATGCATCGTCTTGTCCCACTTGCTCTAGATAGGTATTCCACCATGTTAACGCAGAACCTGTGAAGGTATGCGTAGCGTACTTCACTTTGTCCTCTTCAGTACACTTACTTATGGCAAACACCGTTTCGACCTTCTCGGTCCACCGTTTCAATCCGATCGGTCCTTCGGTTCCATCAAATTCCAAAGGTTTGCAGGCAGTGAATTCTTTGTAGGTGCATCCTACACGATTTCCTGTACTGCTAGATCCAAGGTTATTGTTGGTATGTAGCGCAGCCTGTACTGCGGCTATGTTTGAAGCTAGAAAAGTACGGAATTCCTCTTCATTCATATTCACGGTGTGTCGAGTAGTCGGTGCCATTTCCTTCAAAATAGTCAAATGGAACAAGTTAATCATACAGAATATTAAGAGTAGTTCTTAGTATTTCGTAGCATAATATGAACTCATTTATAAAAGCTTTTTCTTCATATTAGCGTTTTATAAGTTTAAATTCGGGTAGTACCTACCCGTTAAGTTCATACTTAGTAGCTAATATACAATTCAACTACTACAATTCTATATTAAAAACTGATTATAATAATATTTCGCGTTCAAACTTTTACACAATATTTTACAAACTTACAATACCGCTTATTTTACATATAGCATGAAATATAGCACACAATAAATTTGATACAAGATGGTTGTGAAGATAATTCTAGCTAGTACACAAGTCGTTCTGCAAAGGCAATAAAGACACGTAATTCATACGTCCAGAAACAAATCATGCATTCTGGTTTTACTAGGATTACTTCCCATCCTTGGTCTTGTGAAACATAACCGTTATGGCCGTTGATAAGAGAGCGTGTTGTAACGTCGTCAAAGGGACGAGGGTTACGTAATGTCCAACAGTCCCGTAACAATCTAAAAACCTCATTTCTTACCCCAATTACCGACTCCGTCACTTGTGGGAACGTTTTGTTTAATAGTTATAGCCCGATGTTCTTGTTCTCACTTTGGTGAGAAGCGAACATTACTAATCCGTAAGCATAACATGCTTCTTTATGTTGCATGTTAGCCGCTTTTTCTAAATCACCAAGTTCAATATTCGGATATATTGAGTCAAAATAATTTCTTAACCCATTGCGTAAAATAGCATTTGGGTTCCCCGCAATATATGCGTCAAAGTAAACACATCGTAACTTATGGATTTCCCAATGTGATATCCCCCATCTTTCGAACGAAAGCCTTTTATAAACCAAGGCATTCTTGGAACGTTCTTTGAATGTCTTACAAACTGATCTCGCCTTAAATAGTTGTGCCGAAGAATTTTGACCGACTCTAGACAAGATTTCATCAATCATGTCTCCGGGTAGGTCTCTTAAAATATTGGGTTGTCTATCCATTTTGTGTTTTTATACTGTAAAATAGACAAGAGTTAGATTCATAAAAAAAAATACTTATTAATACAAGCAATTTTTACATATATCATAAAGCATAAGCACACTATATTACATATATTACACCACACGAATACAACTATCTCATTCCGACTCGCTTGTTTCTTCTTCTTCGGTTTTGGTTCGTTTTGCCAAGTTTCTAGGGATATATGATGTTTCCCTAATACGAGCCGTTGTTTTCCACATTGGTTTAGAAAAACCTGGTGGTTTAGAGGTTCCCGGGTCATTGTTACAACTTAAGGACTTCGGGGGTTGACGATACATATAAAGTTCATCGGGGTTGGAATTAGATTTCTCTATTTTTATGCCCTTTCCCTTATTATTTTCTTTTGCCTTTTTAAATTCAGTTGGGGTAATTTCTATAACATCATCGGAATTCTCGTCGGAATCCGATTCATCGGAGAATTGGTAATCCTCCCAATATTTTGCTTCCTTGGCGGAAACACCATTGACCATAATTAACCTTGGTCGGTTGGTTGAGGATTTTCTTTTACTTAACCGTTTTATTATTTCCCCCACCGGTTCTATTTCTTCATCCGGTTCCGATTCTTCTTCCGGTTCCGATTCTTCTTCCGGTTCCGACTCTTCTTCCGGTTCCTCTTCGGGAACTTGTGAATCAGTCCATGAATCATTCCAATTTACATTTGACTCTTTATTATTATTAGGTGAGTCAATGAGACTTGTTCTAGAGGTAGACATCTATCACATAATATCAAACGCGTTAAGAGATTAATATATCACATAATATTCACATGTTAAAAATATATAGTTTCCAACAAAATTTGTTAAGCAATCATTTTTCAAGTAAACACGGTCAAAGTCCAGACTCACTAACGCATCCTAACAAACTCGATAAGACACACTAATGCAAAATTCTGGTTCTCTAAGACCAACGCTCGGATACCAACTGAAATGTCCCGTTCTTATTGATTAAAAACGTTCCATATTAATTGATTTCGTTGCGAGGTTTTGACCTCTATATGAGACGTTTTTCAAAGACTGCATTCATTTTAAAACAAACCATAACCTTTATTTCATCAATAAAGGTTTAAAAAGCTTTACGTAGATTATCAAATAATGATAATCTAAAATATCCTGTTTACACACGACCATTACATAATGGTTTACAATACAAATATGTTACAACAAAATAAGTTTCTTGAATGCAGTTTTTACACAATATCATACAAGCATGGACTCCAAATCTCGTCCTTATTTAAGTATGCGACAGCGGAAGCTCTTAATAATCACCTGAGAATAAACATGCTTAAAACGTCAACAAAAATGTTGGTGAGTTATAGGTTTAACCTATATATATCAAATCATAATAATAGACCACAAGATTTCATATTTCAATACACATCCCATACATAGAGATAAAAATCATTCATATGGTGAACACCTGGTAACTGACATTAACAAGATGCATATATAAGAATATCCCCATCATTCCGGGACACCCTTCGGATATGATATAAATTTTGAAGTACTAAAGCATTCGGTACTTTGGATGGCGCTTGTTGGGCCTGATAGATCTATCTTTAGGATTCGCGTCAATTAGGGTGTCTGTTCCCTAATTCTTAGATTACCAGACTTAATAAAAAGGGGCATATTCGATTTCGATAATTCAACCATAGAATGTAGTTTCACGTACTTGTGTCTATTTTGTAAATCATTTATAAAACTTGCATATATTCTCATCCCAAAATACTAGATTTTAAAAGTGGGACTATAACTCACTTTCACAGATTTTTACTTCGCCGGGAAGTAAGACTTGGCCACTGGTTGATTCATGAACCTATAACAATATATACATATATATCAAAGTATGTTCAAAATATATTTACAACACTTTTAATATATTTTGATGTTTTAAGTTTATTAAGTCAGCTGTCCTCGTTAGTAACCTATAACTAGTTGTCCACAGTTAGATGTACAAAAATAAATCGATAAATATTATCTTGAATCAATCCACGACCCAGTGTATACGTATCTCAGTATTGATCACAACTCAAACTATATATATTTTGGAATCAACCTCAACCCTGTATAGCTAACTCCAACATTCACATATAGAGTGTCTATGGTTGTTCCGAAATATATATAGATGTGTCGACATGATAGGTCGAAACATTGTATACGTGTCTATGGTATCTCAAGATTACATAATATACAATACAAGTTGATTAAGTTATGGTTGGAATAGATTTGTTACCAATTTTCACGTAGCTAAAATGAGAAAAATTATCCAATCTTGTTTTACCCATAACTTCTTCATTTTAAATCCGTTTTGAGTGAATCAAATTGCTATGGTTTCATATTGAACTCTATTTTATGAATCTAAATAGAAAAGTATAGATTTATAGTCGGAAAAATAAGTTACAAGTCATTTTTGTAAAGGTAGTCATTTCAGTCGAAAGAACGACGTCTAGATGACCATTTTAGAAAACATACTTCCACTTTGAGTTTAACCATAACTTTTGGATATAGTTTCATGTTCATAATAAAAATCATTTTCTCAGAATAACAACTTTTAAATCAAAGTTTATCATAGTTTTTAATTAACTAACCCAAAACAGCCCGCGGTGTTACTACGACGGCGTAAATCTGGTTTTACGGTGTTTTTCGTGTTTCCAGGTTTTAAATCATTAAGTTAGCATATAATATAGATATAGAACATGTATTTAGTTGATTTTAAAAGTCAAGTTAGAAGGATTAACTTTTGTTTGCGAACAAGTTTAGAATTAACTAAACTATATTCTAGTGATTACAAGTTTAAACCTTCGAATAAGATAGCTTTATATGTATGAATCGAATGATGTTATGAACATCATTACTACCTTAAGTTCCTTTTATAAACCTACTGAAAAATAGAAAAATGGATCTAGCTTCAACGGATCCTTGGATGGCTCGAAGTTCTTGAAGCAGAATCATGACACGAAAACAAGTTCAAGTAAGATCATCACTTGAAATAAGATTGTTATAGTTATAGAAATTGAACCAAAGTTTGAATATGATTATTACCTTGTATTAGAATGATAACCTACTGTAAGAAACAAAGATTTCTTGAGGTTGAATGATCACCTTACAAGATTGGAAGTGAGCTAGCAAACTTGAAAGTATTCTTGATTTTATGTAACTAGAACTTGTAGAATTTATGAAGAACACTTAGAACTTGAAGATAGAACTTGAGAGAGATCAATTAGATGAAGAAAATTGAAGAATGAAAGTGTTTGTAGGTGTTTTTAGTCATTGGTGTATGGATTAGATATAAAGGATATGTAATTTTGTTTTCATGTAAATAAGTCATGAATGATTACTCATATTTTTGTAATTTTATGAGATATTTCATGCTAGTTGCCAAATGATGGTTCCCACATGTGTTAGGTGACTCACATGGGCTGCTAAGAGCTGATCATTGGAGTGTATATACCAATAGTACATACATCTAAAAGCTGTGTATTGTACGAGTACGAATACGGGTGCATACGAGTAGAATTGTTGATGAAACTGAACGAGGATGTAATTGTAAGCATTTTTGTTAAGTAGAAGTATTTTCATAAGTGTCTTGAAGTCTTTCAAAAGTGTATGAATACATATTAAAACACTACATGTATATACATTTTAACTGAGTCGTTAAGTCATCGTTAGTCGTTACATGTAAATGTTGTTTTGAAACCTTTAGGTTAACGATCTTGTTAAATGTTGTTAACCCAATGTTTATAATATCAAAAGAGATTTTAAATTATTATATTATCATGATATTATGATGTACGAATATCTCTTAATATGATATATATACATTAAATGTCGTTACAACGATAATCGTTACATATATGTCTCGTTTCAAAATCATTAAGTTAGTAGTCTTGTTTTTACATATGTAGTTCATTGTTAATATACTTAATGATATGTTTACTTATCATAATATCATGTTAACTATATATATAACCATATATATGTCATCATATAGTTTTTAAAAGTTTTAACGTTCGTGAATCACCGGTCAACTTGGGTGGTCAATTGTCTATATGAAACCTATTTCAATTAATCAAGTCTTAACAAGTTTGATTGCTTAACATGTTGGAAACATTTAATCATGTAAATATTAATCTCAATTAATATATATAAACATGGAAAAGTTCGGGTCACTACAGTTTGCAGGTTAAAGAAATCTCTGTATGGTCTCAAACAGGCACCGAGATGTTGGTACAAGAGATTTGATTATTTCATAATGAGCCTTGAATATAGCAGAATTCATTCAGACCTTTGTGCATATTTCAAGAGGTTTGGAGACAATGATTTTGTCATTTTGCTGTTATATGTAGACGACATGTTAGTTGTAGGCCCTAACGAAGATCGTATCAATAAGTTGAAGGCTCAGTTGGCTAGGGAGTTTGAAATGAAAGACTTGGGTGCTGCAAACAAGATTCTAGGGATGCAAATTCACCGAGACAGAGATAATAGGAAGATTTGGCTTTCTCAAAAGAATTACTTGAGAAAATCTTGCAGCGCTTCAATATGCAAGATAGTAAGCCAATCTCAACCCCGCTTTCTACTAATCTCAAGTTATCCTCCGTCATGAGTCCTAGCAGTGAAGATGAGAGGAAATAGATGTCTCGATTACCGTATGCATTAGCAGTGAGAAGTTTAATGTTCGCAATGATATGTACAAGACCAGACTTTGCACATGCAGTGGGAGTAGTTAGTCGATACATGGCTAATCCTGGTAGAGAGCATTGGGATGCGGTTAAGAGGATCCTAAGATACATCAAGGGAACCTTAGATGTTGCATTATGTTACGGGGAACGAGAATTTATTGTCAAAGGGTATGTTGATTCAGATTATGCAGGAGATATTGATAACAGGAAATCTACCACTACATATGTTTTCATACTTTGTGGTGGAACAGTAAGCTGGGTTTCAAAACTGCAGTCAGTTTTGGCCACGTCAACAATAGAGGCAGAATATGTAGCACTAGTCATGTTGCTAAAGAGGCAGTATGGTTAAAGATGTTATTGGAGGAACTCGGATACATGATAATGCTAAAAACGAACATATATTTCATAGCATTATCCTTCAAGAAAGACAAGCTTTTAGTTGTAATTGTTCTATTTACAAGTGATATTCGTTTGTATAATAAAAGGTGAAGACAAAAGACAGATTCGACGATTTGAAGACGCAAATGGCCAAAAAGCTCAAACGTACAAGATACAATCCAAGTGGTTCAATTTATTGATGAGAAACGTCTAAAAATTACAAGAGTACAAGCCGCGGAATGCAAAGTACAAGATATCTAAATGTACAAAAGGACGTTCGAAAATCCGGAACCGAGACCTGAACCAACTATCAATGCGCGACGCAACGGAGCTAAAATTACAAGTCAACGATGCACAAGAATATAATATAATATATATATATATAATTATATAAAATTATATATATTATATTATATATATTAAATAAATCACAGCAGCCCACGTTTTGGAATCATTTGGACCAGTGGAAGGCGGCAAGAAGGCTTAAACCCATGCGATTAGGGATGGCATCGGGTCTGGTTTGAGTCGGGTTTAGGTAATCCCATACCCGAACCCGATTAAGAAACTCCGCCCCAAACCCGGTACGAAACCCGTCGGGTCCCCATTTACTTACATACTATCGGGTTTCGGGTTTCCCCACGGGTAAACGGGTATACCCGATTATATATTTTTCAATAAGTTACCAAATCAAGATATCGAAAAATAACTTAACTACTTCATGTTTAAAGTATTAAAAAATATCACATACAAAAATTTGATTGAAAAGTTTCTAAAAATTCTCATATACACAAAGTATATAAAATATCATATCTCGAAAACTTGTGGTATATGATTATATTGAATAAAACTATACTCGTTTTCAAAACAAATAAGAGAATTCTTTCATGCATTAACAATATAATACTAATACTAAAATTTTACATAAAAATTATTATTAAAATTCCTCGGGCCGGGTATACGGGTATGCGGGTCGGGTATACGGGTCGGGTAAACGGGTTTGTATCCAAAACCATACCCGAACCCAAACCCGGAATTTTTTTTGTAACCATCCCCATACCCGGCCCATGACCCGATGGACTCGGGTCAGACCCGACCCAATTATAACGGATTTCGAGTTTCATCATCGGGTACGGTTTATTTTGCCATCCCTACATGCGATCGCATGGCTTACTGTAGCATGCCAAGTGCTATAAATTGGAACGTTTTCTGCCGAGTTTGAGTACACCTTCATCAACTATCTCTTACTCTCTCAATATATTTATATTTATTTTTTAATTATACTTTTAATATTAAGTTAATAATAATAATAAGGTTATAGTATCGAATGTTTTAAGGTTTTGTAAGTCGAAACTCTGTCCGTAACACTACGCGATTAATACTCATTGTAAGTTATGTTCAACCTTTTTAAATTAATGTCTCGTAGCTAAGTTATTATTATGCTTATTTAAGCCGAAGTAATCGTGATGTTGGACTAAATATTAAGATGGGGTTATTGGGTTTTGGACCATAATTGGGGTTTGGACAAAAGACCGATACTTGCGGAAATTAGACTATGGACTATTAATGGGCTTTATATTTGTTTAACTGAATGATAGTTCGTTAATTTAATATAGAGATTTACAATTTGACGTATCTATAAATAACCACATACACTCGATCGGATACGATGGGCGGGATATTTATAAATACTAATAATCGTTCATTTGACCGGACACGGGGATGAATTAATAGTCAACGGACTCATTAAAACAGGGGTGGATTACATACAAGGATAATTGGTGTAATTGTTAACAACGTATTCAAACCTTGGTTTACACACAGTCGATAACCTGGTGTAATCATTAACAAAGTATTAAGACCTTGTTACAGTTTAAATCCCCAATTAGTTGGAATATTTGACTTCGGGTATAAGGGTAATTTGACGAGGACACTCGTATTTTATATTTATGGCAGATGGACTATTATGAATAAAAACCAGATGGACGTATCAAATAAACCAGGACAAAGGACAATTAACCCTTGGTAATAAACTAAAATCAACACGTCAAACATCATGATTACGGAAGTTTAAAAAGCATTATTCCTTTATTTTATATCTCATCGTACTTTTATTTATTGTCATTTATTTATCGTACTTTAAATTATCGCACTTTTATTTTTACGCTTTACTTGTATTTTTAATTATCGCACTTTTAATTATCGTAATTTACTTTACGCTTTAAATTAATTTATATTTAATATTTTGCATTAGGTTTTAATTGTGACTTAAGTTTTAAAATCGACAAACCGGTCATTAAACGGTAAAAACCCCTTTTATTATAATAATAATACTACTTATATATATATATATATATATATATATATATATATACACACACACACACACATACACACACACACAAATATAGTTGTAAAAAAATATAGCGTTAAACTCAGCTAGCTCCCTGTGGAACAAACCGGACTTACTAAAAACTACACTACTCTTCAATTAGGTACACTGCCTATAAGTGTTGTTGCAAGGTTTAGATATATCCATTCAATAAATAAATAAATAACTTGTGTAAATTGTATCGTATTTAATAGTTTTTCGTAATAAAAATAATAGTATTTCGTACTACCCCTCGCACACATCAAGTATTTTTGGTGCCGCTGCCGGGGAACAAAAAGCCGAAGTGAAACGCTATATTCTAAAAAAAATATATTTATTTATTTTTAATCTATTTTTGTAAAAATATAAGAAGTTTTAAACATAAAAATACAAAAATATAAAAACATAAAAACATAAAAAGAAAAATATATTTCTATATTTTTAAGTGTTTAAATTAAAAATTTTTATTTTAAGTTACAAAAACTAATAAGTATTTTTTTTAAATATAAGTTTTATTTAAATTATATTTTCTATAAATTAAAAACAGAAAATAAAAATCAAAGTAAAGTAAAAAAAACATGTTGAACCTGCAAAATTTCGGCCTGCAACCTTTTTGAATATGCACTCCATGCGACCGCATGGCCCAGACACCCAGAACTCATGCGATCGCATGAGCGTGTCTGACAGGAAACCTAGTACTCATTAATTACGGTTTAGGGTTTTATTAATTATTATTATTATTAATTAACCTAATTAGGGTTTTAATTAAATAATAATTAGTTTTAGTTTTAATTAATTTTGTATTTTAAGTTTTAAGTAGTTTTATTAATATATAAATTAATATTTTTATAAAATAATAATATAAAAATAACATTTTTATAAAAAGAAGTAATTTTATCATTTTTTGTTTCTTTTTATAAATTGTATATTTTAAACATATAATTCGTAATTTGTATTTTTATCGTTCGTAAGTAGTTTTAAGTTATAGTTTTTGCTATAGTTATTTTATATTTCTAGATTTCTAAGCTTTGCCGTAAAATTCCTTAAGTGCTTTTTCTTTAGATTAAGATTTAGGCGCTTTAGAATTTTGCGACGCAATTTTTAGATTTTAGTGCCTTTTTAAGTAATTGCCGTTTTCCGTTTAGAATTCTTTTTAAGCTTTAATACCTTTAGATGCAAGTTTTAATTTTTAGTTTTTAGACTTTTAAGTTTCGACGCTTTACTTTCTTATTTTTGTTTTTCGACGTTTGTTTTTCGCCCTCTTATTTTTCGACGCGCTTTTTCTTTTTCATTTATACGCTCTAGTTTTTAGGACATAGACTTTTTATCTTCTTTAAATTTCGACGAAAAATTATTTTAAGCGGTTAAATTGATAGACATCCTAAATTTTCTGGTTCGTAGTAATAGTTGGATTTGTTAGTGGCGAGTTGTGGATTTTCGATTTAAAGGGTCCTGGCTACCAGTTGCATCTATTGGCTAGTAGATTTGAAAGTTGATTTGAGTAACAAGTTGGTTGAGGAACCTATCCGAGTGGTCGACAGAAAGGTTACTAAGTTAAGAAGGAAAGAAATCCCGATGGTTTTGATAGAATGGAAGCACAGTTTAGGGGCTAACTTGACGTGGGAGACAGAAGAGTTGATAAAGACACGTTACCCTCATCTGATTGACCAAGACCAGATTCTGAGGACGGAATCTCTTTAAGGGTGGTGGATTTGTAACAGACTGAAACCGGGGTTAGAAGTAAGATTACTTAATTGCCCTTAGGTTTATATTTGTGGTTAAAATATGCTTTTATTTTAATAATATGTTTATTATTAATTGATTAGTTGGTTAAGACCAGTTTGTGACAAGGGTCACAGAAATGGTTTGTTTGTTGAATTTGGACTCCGTTAGGATTGCCAAATTAAGTACGAAAGATATCAGATAACTGATAAATACCCGTGTGTTATGGGGTGTGGGTTTATAACCCACTTAAGTAACTAATATCTGGATACTTCCATTTATTTCCCAATTTGTGCAAGAACAAGACCCGTACCTAACTTTCATCATCTCAAAACCCTAATTGAATCCAAGTCACAAATTGAATTAAGAAGCTTTAGGATCTGAATCTTATCATTCTTATAAGCATTTATCCAGGTTAGCTTGCTTGAATTCGTGCTTTAATTTATAGAAATTGGGTTTTGGGTGTAAAATGGGTTTTTGATGAAATTAAGCTTGAATCTTCATGATTTGTGTTTGTTATGTTTAATTGATGTTAGAAATAGTTGCTATATAGTTTATATGATCTAATTATGCTGTGAATTGAGCAAGAACTTGTTAAAAATGATGAATTGTGTGTTAGAACTTGAGTTTATGATAAAGTGAGTATTTTGGGATGAATTAATCCCAAATCTTGATTGTAAATGCTAGATTTTGATGTTTATAGTTGGGAAAAGTGTTTATGTATGATTGGTATGTTTCTTTATGCTTGAATTTGGACTATAAACCTTGAAATCGAGTTTTTTGGGCTTAAAATCACCAAATCAGCGAAGCTGATGGTGAAGATGAAACTGCTCGAAAAACTCGCTCGAAAACAGTGCTCGAGACTCGCTCGAAAACAGTGCTCGAGAACCTTTTGCTCGAAAACATATTATTGCTCGAAAAACTCGAGTTGCTCGAGAACCTTCTGCTCGAAAAACTCGATTGCTTGAAAAACTCAAGTTGCTCGAGAACCTTCTGCTCGAAAAACTCGAATTCGCTCGAAAAACTCGAATTTGCTCGAGAACCCCATGTTGCTCGAAAACCTTGCCTGTTATGTGAATATTTTCAATTGAATGTAAAGTTGTGTATTAATATTTGGATATAATACTAACTTGAGATATTATGTGATGATTCACAGGTGATAAACAAAAAGGTGAAGGCTCGGAAAGATTAGACCTCTGAGAACCTTCAGTTGCGGGTAATCGGTGAGTGGGTCTATCTCCGGATAGAGTATTAAGTAGCTAACACGCTACTTGTTCAGACTCTTTATTACTATGATTATGTTCATTACGATTACCATGCGTAGTTAGATATTGCCATGCTAGTTAGGACGATTGCATGAATTTTTATCTGTGATCTTATGTGCACACTATTAGTTGGACACCAATCGAGGCGGCAAGGTTGGGAACCCACCAAGGCGGCAAGGTAGGGTTGATGTGAGGTTGACTGTGGTAGCCTGGTCGGGTCATGAGTTACTGATTGTTCAGTATAGCATAGATGGACGCATGTGTTGCGCCTGGACGGTTATGTAGTGAAATCAGTAAAGAGGACTATCGGTAGACTGTAGCTTGATCAACTACGTCGTGTGCTCGTACAAGCCGCCGATCCTCATATTGTCAGTTATTATATGCTAGTTCAGGACGTTAGCATGTCTGTGATCCCTTGCATGTTCAGTTGCTTATGCTTGGTCTGTTAGATAGTATCTATTCACTTAGCTATGTGCTAATTCCCCCCACATTTCCACCCCTTGCAGGTTTAGGTACTGCTGGTTAGGAAGGGTGTTGCTGTTGGGTTGAAGACATGTTTGTCTACGTGCTTAACTCTGATGTTTTCTGGTTTTATAATATTTTCACGTAACACCAACGTTTTGGAATATTGTAATAACGTTAACTAAGCTAAACTGATAACTATGGTTTGTAAATGTTATCTAAGGGTATTTATGTAATTCAGTCTTCCGCTGTGATATAAAAAAAAATCAGGGTGTTACAAGTTGGTATCAGAGCGTGGTTTAGCAGCAAGTACGTGCGCGTATTTGTTCCTAAACCTTGAATTAAGTCAAACATGTCCATGGGGTGGGGCTAAGTGAATATAGGATGTTGTGCATGTTAGTGTTTAGTAAGCTAACAGTTATCCACTAAGCTTTTGTGCGAGTGTTTTGTAGCACTGATGGCAGACAACAGGAATGCGAACGCTACAAACCCGATCCACCCCGGAACCTTCAGTGCTCCTGATGTGGAGGATGAGGTAGAAGTATATGATGCTGATTATGTACATGAGCTTGAAAGTAAGTTTAAGGAAGCTCAGGAAAAGATTGCTGAGCTTGAGTTAGCTAGACAGTCGGGTAATGAGGATACACCGCCAGGTTTTTCCACTGCACAGTCGCATGCCGTACCACAGATAAACCAGAACTAATACCAATACCCGTTACAGAACCAATTCCCTCAGCATATCATGCCACCACAGAACTATTACCAATACTAACATCCCATGATGATGAACCAAGTTCAGCCACCTACATACCAACAACCATTCCCACAACAGCAATTCCAACAACAATATCAGCCACCAAAAAGATGTACCTTTAAACAGTTCAGGGATTGTGGACCATCTCCTTTCTCAGGAAGTAATGACCCAGCCGTGACTCTCAATTGGTTACGGGAGGTTGAAAAGGCGTTTGATGCATGTCAGTGTGAGCCTGAGTTAAAGGTGATTTATGCAAGCAGGTTGTTGAAAGATAGAGCAATGGTGTGGTGGGATTCTGTGATAGCTGGTGTCCCTCCAGAGCAAGTTAAGATGATTACTTGGGAACAGTTTTATACGAAGGTACGTGAACAGTATTGTAATGTGTTTGACATGAATAGAATTAAGATGGAGTTCCTAGAAATGCGGATGACACCGCAGATGTCAATTGATGAGGTGATTGAGAAGTACATGGACAAGCTAAGATTTGTGCAACAATGGGTGCCGGATGAACAATCCCGAATTCAGCACTTTGTAAACATGATCTTGCCAGAGTATAGGACCTTTGTGAGGTCAGCACCGACATTGTCTCAAGCTTTTGTGATGGCAAAGATGGTGGAAAGTGATGTAAGAGCAGCTAGGGGTATGAATTGGGAAAATGTGGTACCACAGGGTAGTCAGGCTACCAGTCAATCAGGTTCGAAGTCTAAGAAATTGTTTGGGTTTAGACAAAAGGGTAAGGGTAACCAAGGTGGATCAGGTTCAGGTTCTGGAAAGAAAGATTGGTGTAAAGGTTGTAAGTCTTCACATAGTGGTCAGTGTTCTGAGGCAACAAGAAGATGTTTAAGATGTGGTATGGTAGGTCATGAATCTCAGGGGTGTTCCTTCAGAGAAAATGTTTGTTGGAGTTGTCATCAGTCGGGTCATCGTTCAGCAAGTTGTCAGGCGTCAAAGGGCGCAAGTTTCGGGGCAGGGTCAGGGGCGCGTTCGGCATCTGTCGGGGGTTCCACAGCCTCAAGTGGACATAAGAGAAAGAACCCACCGACTGCGGAAGCCAGGGCCTTTCAGATGACAGTTGAGGCTACTACTAATAATGATGACGTCATAACCGGTATGTTCTTGATCAACTCAATACCTTCTAGAATATTGTTTGATTCGGGTGCAAATAGGACATTTATGTCTATAGATTTTTGTACTAAATTAGGGTTACCTGCTACTGTGCTGCCTGAGCCTGTTAGAGTAGAGGTAGCTGATGGTAAGACGGTTCTAGTCACAACGTATGTGTCTGGAGCTAGTATAGAAATTGATGGTAGACCGCTTGCTATGTCCTGTTTAGTGTTGCCTATCCCTAGTTTTGATGTAGTATTAGGGATGAACTGGATGAGCCTACATAAGGCCCACATTAAGTGTGATAAGAAGATTGTGACTTTCTGTTTGACCGATGGAACCCGTATTGTGGCCCGAGGGGAACGAAGTGGGTTTAGTTTTCCATTGATTTCTATGATGAAGGCGAGGAAGTCACTTTCTAAGGGATGTGAGTCTTTATGGCTTATGTTATTGATGCTAAGATAGAGAAGAAATCTGTTATTGATATTCCTGTGGTTTCGGAATTTCTTGAGGTGTTTCCTGACGAATTACCGGGGTTGCCGCCGGTAAGAGAAGTAGAATATAAGATTGAGTTAGTTCCGGGAACAACTCCAGTAGCTAAGGCTCCTTATAGGTTAGCACCTTCTGAAATCAGAGAGATGATGTCTCAGATACAAGAACTGTTAGACAGAGGGTTTATAAGACCAAGTTCTTCGCCGTGGGGTGCACCAGTGTTGTTTGTAAAGAAGAAAGATGGTTCGCTGAGAATGTGTATAGATTATCGAGAATTGAACAAGAGAACAGTTAAGAACAAGTATCCTCTGCCTAGAATCGATGATCTGTTCGATCAGCTGCAGGGTGCATCGTATTTCTCGAAAATAGATCTTAGATCCGGTTATCATCAGGTTCGGGTTGCAGAATCAGATATATCGAAGACAGCGTTCAGAACTAGATATGGGCATTACGAGTTCTTGGTTATGCCATTCGGGTTGACAAATGCTCCAGCAGTCTTCATGGATCTGATGAACAGGGTTTGTAAACCATATTTAGATCAGTTTGTTATTGTGTTTATCGACGATATATTGGTATATTCAAATACAGAAGCTGATCATGCGACACATCTTTGATTAGTGTTAGAGTTGTTAAAGAAAGAGCAGTTATACGCTAAGTTCTCGAAGTGTGAGTTTTGGCTTCGAGAGGTGCAATTTCTGGGTCATGTTATCTGTGAGGCAGGTATTAAAGTGGATCCGTCAAAAATAGAAGCGGTAATGGGTTGGAATTCGCCGAAGACGCCGACAGAAGTTAAGAGTTTCTTGGGTCTTGCTGGTTATTATCGCCGATTTATAAAAGATTTTTCTAAAATAGCGGGTCCGATGACCAAATTGACTAGAAAGGATGTAAGTTTCCGATGGGGAGATCAACAGGAACAGGCTATTCAGACTCTGAAACAGTTGTTGTGTCAGGCTCCAGTGTTAGCATTGCCAGAGGGTTCAGATGACTTTGTGGTTTATTGTGATGCGTCATTTGCCGGGTTGGGATGTGTACTGATGCAGAGAGATAAAGTTATCACGTACGCGTCTCGTCAGTTAAAGACACATGAACGTAACTATCCGGTTCATGATTTAGAAATCGCTGCAGTAGTATTTGCGTTGAAGCTTTGGAGACATTACTTATATGGTACAAAGTGTGTAATATGTACAGATCATAAGAGCCTACAGCATATTTTCACGCAGAAAGAACTGAATATGCGACAGAGACGGTGGATAGAACTTATCAAAGACTATGATTGTGAAATAAAGTACCATCCTGGTAAAGCAAATGTCGTAGCAGATGCGTTAAGTCGTAAAAAGTCTGATGAGAATGTGAAATTTCTGCGTTTGAGTATAACTTCAGATTTGATTGATCAACTACGAACAGTTCAAGCCTGTGCTTTGGAGGATGAACATATTAAATCTGAACTTATGACTAAACAAAAATTTGACCTAATTGATGATTCTCGTGGAATTAAGACTTTAAATAACCGTATTTGGGTGCCTATGCTTGGAGACTTGAGGAATTTGATCATAACTGAAGCTCATAAATCTAGATTGACAGTACATCCAGGCAGTAATAAGATGTATCATGACCTTAAATCTATGTATTGGTGGCCGACCATGAAATCAGACATCGCTCGTTTTGTTGAAAAGTGTCATATTTGCGCGCAAGTGAAGGCAGAACACCAGAAACCGTATGGTTCGTTGCGTCAGTTACATATTCCAGAGTGGAAATGGGAGCATATCACGATGGATTTTGTGACAAAATTACCTAGAACTCAGAGAAAACACGATATGATTTGGGTAGTAGTTGATCGTTTGACCAAGAGTGCTCATTTTCTTGCTACTCGTGAGACAGCATCATTAAGAGAACTTGCTAATTTATATGTGAAAGAGATAATTAGTTGGCATGGTATGCCATTATCGATTGTGTCAGACAGAGATTCTAGATTTGTGTCGAACTTCTGGAATAGTATACAACAGAATCTAGGTACACGTGTGAATCTAAGTACTGCTTATCATCCTCAGATAGATGGTCAGAGTGAACGAACGATACAGACGCTAGAGGATATGTTGAGAGCATGTGTATTAGAATATGGTGGTTCGTGGGATACACATTTGCCGTTGGTTGAATTCGCGTATAATAATTCTTATCATTCGAGCATAGGGATGCCACCTTACGAAATGTTGTACGACCGTCGTTGCAGAACTCTGACTTGTTGGTTAGAAGCTGGAGAGAAACAGTTTGCTGGTCCCGAGATTGTTCAGATGACAGCTGAAAAAGTTGCTATCGCGCGAGATAAGTTAAAAGCTGCCAGGGATAGACAAAAGATGTATGCTGATCCACGTAGACGTCCAGTAAACTTTGAGGTAAGTGATCGTGTTTACTTGAAAGTTTCGCCGTGGAAGGGTGTTACCAGGTTTGGTAAGCGAGGAAAGTTAGCTCCGAGATTTATTGGACCGTTCAAGATTATTCAGAGAGTTAATGACAAGACAGTTGTGTTAGATCTTCCTTCTGAGCTAGCTGGTATTCATAATACCTTCAATGTGTGTTATTTGCGTAAGTGTAAAGTCGATGACGAGACACAAATCGTACCGCTAGTAGATTTGAAAGTTGATTTGAGTAACAAGTTGGTTGAGGAACCTATCCGAGTGGTCGACAGAAAGGTTACTAAGTTAAGAAGGAAAGAAATCCCGATGGTTTTGATAGAATGGAGGCACAGTTTAGGGGCTAACTTGACGTGGGAGACAGAAGAGTTGATAAAGACACGTTACCCTCATCTGATTGACCAAGACCAGATTCCGAGGACGGAATCTCTTTAAGGGTGGTGGATTTGTAACAGACTGAAACCGGGGTTAGAAGTAAGATTACTTAATTGCCCTTAGGTTTATATTTGTGGTTAAAAATGCTTTTATTTTAATAATATGTTTATTATTAATTGATTAGTTGGTTAAGACCAGTTTGTGACAAGGGTCACAGAAATGGTTCGTTTGTTGAATTTGGACTCCGTTAGGATTGCCAAATTAAGTACGAAAGATATCAGATAACTGATAAATACCCGTGTGTTATGGGGTGTGGGTTTATAACCCACTTAAGTAACTAATATCTGGATACTTCCATTTATTTCCCAATTTGTGCAAGAACAAGACCCGTACCTAACTTTCATCATCTCAAAACCCTAATTGAATCCAAGTCACAAATTGAATTAAGAAGCTTTAGGATCTGAATCTTATCATTCTTATAAGCATTTATCCAGGTTAGCTTGCTTGAATTCGTGCTTTAATTTATAGAAATTGGGTTTTGGGTGTAAAATGGGTTTTTGATGAAATTAAGCTTGAATCTTCATGATTTGTGTTTGTTATGTTTAATTGATGTTAGAAATAGTTGCTATATAGTTTATATGATCTAATTATGCTGTGAATTGAGCAAGAACTTGTTAAAAATGATGAATTGTGTGTTAGAACTTGAGTTTATGATAAAGTGAGTATTTTGGGATGAATTAATCCCAAATCTTGATTGTAAATGCTAGATTTTGATGTTTATAGTTGGGAAAAGTGTTTATGTATGATTGGTATGTTTCTTTATGCTTGAATTTGGACTATAAACCTTGAAATCGAGTTTTTTTGGCTTAAAATCACCAAATCAACGAAGCTGATGGTGAAGATGAAGCTGCTCGAAAAACTCGCTCGAAAACAGTGCTCGAGACTCGCTCGAAAACAGTGCTCGAGAACCTTTTGCTCGAAAACATATTATTGCTCGAAAAACTCGAGTTGCTCGAGAACCTTCTGCTCGAAAAACTCGATTGCACGAAAAACTCAAGTTGCTCGAGAACCTTCTGCTCGAAAAACTCGAATATGTTCGAAAACTCGAATTCGCTCGAAAAACTCGAATTTGCTCGAGAACCCCATGTTGCTCGAAAACCTTGCCTGTTATGTGAATATTTTCAATTGAATGTAAAGTTGTGTATTAATACTTGGATATAATACTAACTTGAGATATTATGTGATGATTCACAAGTGATAAACAAAAAGGTGAAGGCTCAGAAAGATTAGACCTCTGAGAACCTTCAGTTGCGGGTAATCGGTGAGTGGGTCTATCTCCGAATAGAGTATTAAGTAGCTGACACGCTACTTGTTCAGACTCTTTATTACTATGATTATGTTCATTACGATTACCATGCGTAGTTAGATATTGCCATGCTAGTTAGGACGATTGCATGACTTTTTATCTGTGATCTTATGTGCACACTATTAGTTGGACACCAATCGAGGCGGCAAGGTTGGGAACCCACCGAGGCGGCAAGGTAGGGTTGATGTGAGGTCGACTGTGGTAGCCTGGTCGGGTCATGAGTTACTGATTGTTCAGTATAGCATAGATGGACGCATGTGTTGCGTCTGGACGGTTATGCAGTGAAATCAGTAAAGCGGACTATCGGTAGACTGTAGCTTGATCAACTACGTCGTGTGCTCGTACAAGCCGCCAATCCTCATATTGTCAGTTATTATATGCTAGTTCAGGACGTTAGCATATCTGTGATCCTTTGCATGTTCAGTTGCTTATGCTTGGTCTGTTAGATAGTATCTATTCACTTAGCTATGTGCTAATTCCCCCCACATTTCCACCCCTTGCAGGTTTAGGTACTGCTGGTTAGGAAGGGTGTTGCTGTTGGGTTGAAGACATGTTTGACTACGTGCTTAACTCTGATGTTTTCTGGTTTTATAATATTTTCACGTAACACCAACGTTTTGGAATATTGTAATAACGTTAACTAAGCTAAACTGATAACTATGGTTTGTAAATGTTATCTAAGGGTATTTATGTAATTCAGTCTTCCGCTGTGATATATATATAAAAAAAAATCAGGGTGTTACATCAGGGATCCTGAACCACTAGTTATTCCTCCTGAACCACAAATTACTCATCCAGAGATTGTCGAGGAAGAAACCATTAAATCAGAATCCTCTAGTGATTCAGATTCAACAAATTCAATTATGGAAAATCAGGAACCTCTAAGTATGAATGATCGAATGAGAGCCACACGCACTGGCTAAGGTCATGCCATTACTCAACCAGACATTAATGCACCAGATTATGAAATCAAAGGACAAATCCTACACATGGTAACTAATCAATGCCAATTTAGTGGTACACCAAAAGAAGATCCAAACGAACATCTTCGAACCTTTAATAGGATCTGTACTGTATTTAAAATCAGAGAAGTTGAGGATGAACAGATCTATCTCATGTTATTTCCCTGGACTTTAAAGGGAGAAGCCAAAGATTGGTTAGAATCGTTACCTGAAGGAGCGATTGATACATGAGATGTTTTAGTTGGGAAATTTCTTAAAAGATTCTTTCCGGCATCTAAAGCCGTGAGACTTCAAGGAGAAATTGTTACGTTCGCGCAAAAGCCAAATGAAACATTATATGAGGCGTGGACGAGATTCGAAAAGTTGTTGAGAGGATGTCCTCAACATAGTTTAGACACTTATCAAATAGTATAAATATTCTACCAAGGATGCGATGTTTCTACAAGAAAAGATATCGACACAGCAGCTGGTGGTTCCATTATGAAGAAAACCGCAACTGAAGCTCACAAAATTATTGATAACACAGCCTCCCACTCACATGAGTGGCACCAGGAAAAAGATATCCTTCGTTCATCTAAAGCGGCTAGAGCCGATTCTAGCCATGACTTTGATTCCATTTCCGCAAAGTTAGATGCTTTCGAGAGACGAATGGAAAAGATGACTAAAGATATTCACGCAATATGAATTAGTTGTGAGCAGTGTGGAGGACCACATTTGACAAAAGATTGTCTCAGCGTTGAACAAACAATGGAACAAAGAGAGAATATTTCATATATAAACCAAAGGCCTGGAAATAATTATCAAAATAATTATCAACCGCCAAGATCAAACTACAATCAAAATCAAAATTATAACCGAAATGTTCCATACAACAACCAACAAGGTCCTAGCAATCAGCAAGTATCTAACAATACTTACAATCAGCAAAGTCCTATTTTTCCAAATAAACCACCACAAACCGATGATAAAAAGCCAAATTTAGAAGATATGATGTCGAAGCTAGTTGAATCTCAAACTCAATTTTTCACATCTCAGAAACAAACTAATGAACAAAATGCTCAAGCATTTAGAAATCAACAAGCTTCTATTCAAAATCTGAAACAAGAAGTGAGCAACCTAGTAAGGTTGATAGGTGAAAGAAAACCGGGGAGTCTACCTAGCGATACAAATACTAACCCCCGAAATGAAACAGTTAAAGCCATTACCACAAGAAGTGGTATTACACTCAAACCACCTGAAATGCATGTAATTTCTGATGACTCTATTCCCACTACACAGGAACCATAGCCTGAGCAAGATAAGGAAACAGAACCGGTAGTTGAAAAGGTTAATGAAGATAACACAGTTATGGCAAAGCCTTATGTTAAACCATACCAACCACCGCTTCCTTACCCGAGTAAAATGAGAAAAGAAAGACTTGAAGCCGAGCAATCCAAATTCTTGGATATGTTTAAACAAATAAATGTAAATCTTCCTTTCATTGATGTGATTTCAGGAATGCCAAGGTATGCCAAATTCCTGAAAGATCTAATCACAAATAGAAAGAAAATGGAAGAACTCTCGGCTGTTACAATGAATGCTAATTGTTCTGCAGTGTTGTTGAATAAGCTACCAAAAATATTATCAGATCCAGGAAGTTTCACAATTCCATGTTTTCTGGGTAGTCTTAGTTCAATAGAAGCATTGGCAGACTTAGGTGCTAGTATAAATTTAATGTTGTATTCACTATATGCTAAACTAGACCTTGGAGAATTGAAACCAACACGAATAAGCGTACAACTAGCCGATCGATCAGTAAAATATCCTAGAGGGATAATGGAGAACATGCTAGTTAAAGTTGGTACTTTAGTATTCCCAGTAGATTTTGTTATTTTGGACATGGAAGAAGATTCTCGAGTTCCTCTCACGTTAGGAAGACCATTCTTAAACACGGCTAAAGCAATAATAGACGTGTTCGGTAATAAACTGACCCTAAGTATAGAGGACGAGAGTGTTACATGTTTTTATGTTCAAACTATAGATTCACATGCAGAATTGTTACAAGAATTTCCAGAATTACAAGGAACAGGAGAATGTTCTTTAGGAGAAGGAACTGAACCAATTGATGAAGCTGAAATATTAGCTGCACTCATGGCTAATGAATATGAACCAACAATAGAAGAACTTCAAATGCTAAAAGAGGAAGACAGATATCGATACAAATAATCGATAGAAGAACCATCGATATTAGAGTTAAAGCCACTACCAAACCATTTGGAATACGCTTATTTACATGGTGAATCTGAATTACCTGTAATAATATCGTCTTCTCTTACGAAAAATGAAAAATCTCGACTCATTTCTGTGCTAAAAGCTCATAAATCAGCTATTGTATGGAAGATTCACGACATTAAAGGCATAAGTCCTTCGTATTGCACATATAAAATCCTTATGGAAGAAGGTCATAAAACATATGTGCAACGCCAACGAAGACTAAATCCTAATATGCAAGATGTTGTTAAGAAAGAAATAATTAAACTGTTCGATGCTGGTTTAGTTTATCTAATTTCTGATAGTCCATGGGTAAGCCCAGTTCAATGTGTACCTAAGAAGAGTGGCATCACTGTCATCACAAATGAAAAAGATGAGCTTATTCCTACTAGGACTGTAACAGGATGGCGTGTTTGTATTGATTATAGAAAATTAAATGACGCCACAAGAAAAGATCACTTTCTCTTACCTTTCATTGATCAAATGTTGAAAAGGTTAGCTGGGAACAGTTACTATTATTTTCTTGACGGTTTCTTCGGATACTTTCAAATTCCAATCGCACCCGAGGACCAAGAGAAAACCACCTTCACGTGCCCTTATGGTACTTTTGCTTACAAACGCATGCCATTTGGACTTTGGAACGCCCCTGCAACCTTTCAAAGGTGCATGATGGCAATTTTTCACGACATGATAGAAGAATGCATGGAAGTTTTCATGGATGACTTTTCAGTCTTCGGTGATACTTTTGAAACATGTCTAGTTAATCTTGAACGAATGCTTATTAGATGCGAGAAATCAAATCTAGTTCTTAATTGGGAGAAATGACATTTCATGGTTAAAGAAGGCATCGTTCTTGGTCATAAAATTTTAAGTGAAGGAATTGAAGTGGATAGAGCTAAAGTAGATGTAATTGCTAAACTTTCACATCTCACCAATGTTAGAGGAGTTAGGAGTTTTCTAGGGCATGCCGATTTTTACCGACGTTTCATAAAAGATTTTTCTAAATTTGCACTCCTATGAATAAACTCCTAGAAAAGGATGCTCCATTCATCTTTTTGGATGAATGTATCAAATCTTTTAATATTCTTAAAGAAAAACTCACTAATGCGCCGATCATTATAACTCCAAATTGGAATCTACCATTTGAACTCATGTGCGATGCAAGTGATTTTGTAATGGGAGCCGTTTTAGGTCAAAGAATTGAAAAACGATTTCAACCTATTTATTACGCTAGTAAGACATTACAAGGAGCACAAACGAATTACATAACTACTGAAAAAGAACTCCTTGCTATTGTCTTTGCTTTTGACAAATTTCGTTCATATCTCGTTCTAGCAAAAACGGTGGTCTATACCGACCATTCTGCTCTTAGATACCTATTTTCAAAACAAGATGCCAAACCATGATTAATCCGTTGGATCTTACTCTTACAAGAATTCGATATTGAAATCCGAGACAAAAAGGGAGCAGAAAATCTCGCAGCTGATCATCTTTCTCGCCTTGAAAATCCTGAATTAGAAGTTCTAAATGAATCGGCCATACAAGACAACTTTCCTGATGAATATCTCTTGAAAATCAATTATAATGAAATTCTATGATTTGCAGACTATGCAAACTACTTAGTATGTGGATTCCTTGAAAAAGGGTTATCGTACCAAAAACGAAAGAAATTCTTTAGTGATATAAAACACTATTTTTGGGAAGATCCACATTTGTTTAAAAGTTGTCCAGATGGAATAATAAGCCGATGCGTATTCGGAGATGAAACTAGTCAAATCTTAAACCATTGTCACATAGGACCAACCGGAGGGCATTATGGGCCTCAACTCACAGCAAGGAAAGTCTACGATGCTGGATTTTATTGGCTTACAATTTTCAAAAACGCACACCTTCTTTGTAAATCATGTGATACATGTCAAAGGGCCGGAAAAATAAGTCAACGTAATGAAATGCCACAAAATGTCATTCAAGTATGTAAAGTATTCGACGTATGGGGTATTGACTTTATGGGCCCATTTCCAAAATCTCATAATAATCTCTACATTCTCGTTGCCATTGATTATCTATCTAAATGGGCAGAAGCACAAGCTTTCCCAACTAACGATGCACGAGTTGTAGTCAACTTCTTAAAACGTCTTTTTTCAAGGTTCGGAACACCGAAAGCTTTAATAAGTGATCGGGGTACTCATTTTTGTAATACTCAACTTGCAAAGTTCTCAAAAGATATGGAATAACTCATAAAATCTCAACCGCTTATCATTCACAAACAAGTGGACAAGTTGAAAATACCAACCGAGCATTAAAACGTATTCTAGAAAAAACCGTAGGATCAGATCCGAAGGAATGGTCCATGAAATTGGAGGATGCACTTAGGGCTTTTAGAACAGCCTACAAAACTCCAATTGGCACCACACCTTTTAAACTCGTTTACGGAAAAGCATGTCACCTTCCAGTAGAAATTGAGCACAAAGCATTTTGGGCTTTGAAGACGTGTAATCTTGATTTGGATGAAGCTGGTCGTCTACGGTTAAGTCAACTAAACGAATTAGAGGAATTAAGACATGATGCATATGAAAATTCGTTAATCTATAAGGAAAGAATGAAGAAATGGCATGATAAAAGACTCAGAAGTTTAAAAGAATTTAAGGAAGGAGACAGAGTTCTTCTTTTCAATTCATGATTCAAGTTATTTCCTGGAAAATTGAAATCAAGATGGTCTGGACCATTCATAGTCAAAAGAGTTTTCCCGTACGGAACAATAGAGTTAATAAATTCAAACGGGATTGAATTTAAAGTTAATGGTCACAGAGTTAAACATTACATAGATAATCCAATGAAAGTTGAAGATGAAGTTAATCACAATTTTGACACCACAGCTAACTAAGTGTGGGGAGAATCGAATCTTTTAAGGATAATATAAATACTGTCTAGAGTTAGATTTTCTATTTTAATGTAGTTCTCGAAAATGGAATCCGATTGGTCTTTCCCTAACAGATCCTAAAGAACTAGTCTTCTCCCTCCATTCTGAATTTTTGTTTTTTAGGTTTTACGAGATGAAGAATTCCTTTGATTTGAACCACGGTCTACTACTACACGCTATGATTACTAAACGTAATAATAACACCTTTCTGAGTGAACTGGTGTCATTCATAAGAGGCAAAATGGACGAAGTGAGGAAAGAACTCAGGAACAATCATAATAAGATACATTTTGGTAAAGGAAAATCAAAATCTGCAACAAAAAGAAGAGCACGACACCTTGAAAGATGTCATAAATGCGGAAAATAGTCACACAAAGGGAAATGTTCAAACAATCAAACACATTCCAATACCGAGTTCGTTACTCTATGCAGAGAAGGACCGTTCATATGTTTAGAAGAAAAGATATTGAAAAATCGAGGTTACGCTTATGTAGCAATGGAAAATCAAATAGAACGACTCTCCTATGAGTCGACTAAAGCAGGTCTCTGAGAATTCTATCTCACAGGTAAGTATGTACAGTTTTTATTTTATTTTATTGCTTTTAACCTTTTGATAATAAACGCTGAATCGTTCGCTATAAAGTATTAAATTGATATTCAATAAAATTAGGTATAATAAACCGAAATTATTGATATCAGATAAAAATTTAATTCATCACTGCGAAATTTACCGTTTATTCATAAGTTATAAATATCTTTAATCAATCAATCCAAAATATTTTATAAATTCGTCAGGAGTAAAACTAGGTAATATAGCCGAAATTACTTTACCCAAAAGAGGGACGTATATTTTTGATAATATTTGATTGATTAAAGTGGGATAAAAGACCAAAAAGATTTTAATTTTATTTTTTACCTTGTTTTTAAAATTAATATATAAATATTAAATTATTATTGTAAATTTTTAAAACCAATATATAATTATAATATTTTAAATGAAAGTTTGTAAAATTACTGTATATAAATATTAATAATATTTATATGAAATTTTATGCATTTTAAATTTAAGTTTGGTGTGAATTTAAAAACAAAATTTACTTTATTTCATTAAGTTAAAAAAATTGATTTTTAAAATTCGTCGTGAATTGAAGACTAGGTCGTTGAACCGAAATTGCTTTACCCGAGGGCGGGACGAGAAATTTTATTATCATTATTTTTAATTTTATTGATCTAAAGTATGTCAAAAACATTGAAAACCCAAAAATCTTTGCTTTTAAAATAATCGCTTTAAAATGATAAATTTTAAAATTTTGTCGAGGGACGAATTAGGTAAACGTACTGAAACGACCTCTTCCTAAATAAAAAGGAAAACAAAATTTTAAATAAATCACTTATTTGTTTTTATAAGTTAAAGGTTTTATATATATATATATATATATATATATATATATATATATATATATATATATATATATATATATATATATATATATATATACCATTTGTATGTTAAAACTAGTAATTATAATGATACTAAAATTTTATTAAAATTTGGTAATAATGATAATAATTATAGTACTTAATATTAATAATAAAGGTAATAATGTTAACAATTCTATTAGGGATAAATATCGTAATATTAATAATAATAATTGTAAAAATTTTAATCTATCTAAGCTCCTGCTAAAACTTTTGTATTAAAGTACTAATAAATAAATAATGATTGTAAATGCATTCTTTCTGTGTTTTTGCTAGTTAATTTGAAACTTTTGTTGTACTCTTCTTACCCTAAAAATTACTAGGTTACCCTAGATTTAGAATTTATTTTTTAAAAAATGTTTTGCTAATCGTGATGGCTAAATTTTAACATCAAAGTCATTCAAACTGGATAAAAAATTTATTGGCAAGTTCATGAAAGGAGATTGTAGAAGAACTATATATATATATATATATATATATATATAATACCACACCCCATGCGATCGCATGGGGTTTACATTTCATATCCATGCGATCGCATGGAAGCAAAATGCTGGATAGAATCATAAAGTCAATCGATCTGCTTCTGTCTCCTCACAAACACACATATACACAAACGAAAAAAAACACACAAATACCCTCAAAAATTCGTAATTTCTCACCATTTTCATCAAATCTTTCATAAAATCACATTGAGAAGTTTCCTATCAAGAAGTTTTTCAAGGAAGGTAACGATTCCACCCCTAAAACACTCTTTAATTCGGAATTATAGTGTTCTTGAGCGAATTTTTACCTAATTTAATTTTTATGATTTCTAACTTAATTAGAGTTAAATTGTTAGTATATTATGCTTGTATAACCTAGATTGATGCTATTTAACATGATTAGAAGCCTTAAACTTCAAATTTTTAACAATCTAGTGTTTGTGTTCTTGAGCAATTTGGGGCTTTTTGATATAAACAGGTTATGGCCGATTTTTGTTATGAATTATTGCTAAAATAAGTAGTATAACATGTTTAGGTTGCTAAATGATCCAAATTTTAATCCTAAACATGATTTTTGAACATCAAAGTGGACTTTTTAAGTCTAAAATTCATGAACTTGATTATTTTGATATGAATGCCATTTGAAACTTGTTTAATTGCTAGTAATGGTTATTTTAACATGTTATTTGAATTGAATGCTTATGAACTTTGCATACATTTTCATATATTCTTATTTGAAAGATTGTAGAATTGATAAAAATATGAAAATGAGTATAAGTTTAATATGGACTAAACATGTTGTTGTAATTGTTTTAAGTTGTTATTCTGCTAACACTAATGCATATTTGGATGCACAAATTTTGTGTTTAATGTGTTTTACAGAGAAATACCGATACTGAAGGTGCATCATCGTCTAGACAACCTGAACAAGAACCACTGCCAGAGATGCCACCTGAGCCACAATAAGAGCAACAACATCATAATCAACACCTACCATATTATGAACCGGAACCACAATTTTTTACTGCCTACATACAATTTCTGCCTCACCAGTTAATAGAACACTCAAGAGTTCATGAACAGGAGTTACATCCCAATCTAAGATTTGAGCGAAGCTGGAGAGATTACCCAATGTACGAACGTAACAAATTTAAGCTTTGCACCAAAAATGTGGAAGTAAAAAGGGTAATAGATTGGAGACCTTTGGAAGAAGTCAACCTAGCTAACTCAGTTAGGCTGTTACTAATCCAAAGGGATGGGAACTCTTCTTTTCTTGACTGGGAACGTTTGTTTACCATTCGTAGGCCTGTATATAAGGAGTGGTGTGTTGAATTAATGAGTACTATAGCATTTAATAAGGATGTAGATAGGATAGACGATAGGACTTTTCTTAGATTTTTACTTGGAGGTAGGATGTACAGGATGTCCATGATAGACATGGCTAGGGCTTTACAGATTTACACCCCCGCTGAATTATTATCACCTGATTGTACAGCTTTAATTTATGAAGGTGAGAGGGTAGATAGAAATTTTGACGCTAATGCCATATGGAGGCGAATGTCAAAATTTAATGTGTTTACGCGGGGTGGTAGACACTCCTATTTAGATATTGACAAGGCAGAGCTTCACGTAATTCATAGATTTTTAGCGAACTCGATTACACAAAGAGGTAGAAACAAGGAGAAAATGACCCTAAATGATTTATTCTACCTTAAGTGCATTCGAGACACTAGTGGCTTTGTTAATATCCCCTACTGTGTTGGTTATTATTTGTCCAAAATGGTGGAAGGTATACAGGAGGGGGGAATAATAGGAGGTGGAATTTTTGTTACTCTCATTGGAGAGTATTTAGGTGTAGATAGGGAACAAGGGGGTCCAATGATCGTGGTCCAGGAACAAGCCGAGAGTATAGGATTGCAAGTTTATCAAGGTGCAAAGGTACTAACTCGGAGTCACAATAGGACAATACCGTATCGCGGCACCCATCCACAAGTAGTGAGGGGTTCGGACGAGGAGATGGAGGAAGCAGATGACATTAGGATGTCATTAGGGATAGTTATACTGATGTCTTCCAGCGTATAGATGAGGTGGAAATGAGTAATGAGGCTAGGCATCGTCAGTATGAGCAGTGGAGAGCCGCAGATGAGTATGAGCAATCTAGGCGACGCCAACACGATAGCTGGCAAGTTCATTAGCACCAGATCATGAGCCATCTATCATATCAGGTACCACATAACTACATTCCGACTCGGCCTGCTTATTATCCACCACATCAGCCCGACATGCGACCACCCTTTAACCTGTACGATCCCAACCAAGCCTATTAGGACACCTATCACCAGCCATGGAACCTGAACGATGACATGAACTGGAATCCATATCCAGATTGATAGAGTTCCATTGGCGATTTCTTATCTTTTATCATTTTTATCTATTTATGTTTAAACAGTTAATATTTTGATATTTTATGTAATTTTTAACATTTTTATTATTTTGTTACTAATATTTCATATTTATAATTTGAAAGTGGGATATTAAGTCCCATTTCAAATTACCATGCATGTTTATATTTTTATTGTATGTATATTGTGAATTGTACACAACAGGGTAAAACGGCGAACTTTCAAAGACTGGCATTAAGTTCAGCAAAAGTAACTAATTTTGACGACAAGATGAAAAATAAATGTGAAATAACAACTGCAAGAATGAACAAATGATGTGCATCATTTATCATTCAAACAAACAACAATATGTTGGAAACTTTGGTAAAATTTTAATCATTTTTCTACGCTAATCACCCTCAATAATTTAAATTGTTACCGACTTCTTGCAAATGAGGGCATTGCAAGATCTTAATTGTAGGAAGAGATTAAATTCTTTCGGTTTAAATATTTAATTTATACACTTGGTTTAATTGCCAAATTTTGTGAAAATTTGAAAATTTTTCAACTAAATGAATTCAAAATCATGTTTATACATATTTATGAACGATAAAACTAGGTGTTAATACCGAAATTATTGTTACCTTGAAAAGGACATAAATTGAGAAACAACTCAAAATGCTAGAATTCATTTAAAAATGGAATAGAGAAGAATAAAAAGGCAAAGAAAGAAATAAATAAAAACTAAGAGTGGGAAGAATTTACCAAGTTCTTTAAAACATATATCACATATTTTTGTACAAGGTTATTGCAGGTACTTTTGTTTTGAACTATACTAATCAGTTTTACCCAATGTACTGTAAAATATTTGAAAGAAAGATGGATCTACACGATGAATCAATTCCATCATTAAAAGGAAGTAAAGTCTTCCGAAAAAGACACGCGCTTCTTGATTTAGGTCAGGAAGTTATCGTCCAGACCAGCTGTAGGTTGACGAAAAATCTAGAAAAGTCATCTTGAAAATCAGCAGGAAATCCACGGACCTCAGCATCAAACAGGGTCGCCAAGTGTCAGACTTATCCTAACCATGAGAGGATCTGTCTCGTAAAATGGGGAGGGCGCCATGAAAATTAGCTTGATAAGACTAATGAATCAGACTCCCAGAAAGGATAATCTCCTTAAAGATTAAAAATCAGCCTTTAAGACTGATATCAATCAATCCTTTAGATTGACCTTAAAGATTGAGAATTAAAAACTCATGAAATTCGATGATATCTACACTCGAACTTGATCGAGAAAATGTTTTGAAAAATATAAAACTGATTTAAACTTAATCGAACCAAATCGAGTGTCAACCGTAAGAACGTGTGACGACCCGGAAAATTCCGACCAAATTTAAACTTAATCTTTATATGTTCCCGACCCGATAAGTAATGTCTGTAATGTTGAGTCTCAAAAAAAAAAAAAACTTTGAACTATTTCATATATCCATTTGACCTTCGACTATTCCCGACGATTCACCAACATTTGTGTGTAAATAAATATATATTTGTAAAAATATATATATATATATATATATATATATATATATATATATATATATATATATATATATATATATATATATATATATATATATATATATATATATATATATGTGTGTGTGTGTGTGTGTGTGTGTGTGTGTGTGTGTATATGCTAATTTGAATTAATATAATACCATTTAATCATTTGATTTAAACATGTAAGATAATATAAATACGATGTTATTAAAATAAATATATAAATATATATATATGAATCGTGTACAAAATTAATATTATATGTATGTTGAAATATATCTAATATATATAAATATTAAATATTCAAATGTGTATTAGAAGTATTACAAAATTAATAATATGTAATATTATTATATTAAATTTAATTACAAGTCAAAATATAGTTATTTGCTACTTTTATTATTAATATTGATATCAGTATTATTAATAGTATTAATTTAATATATAGTGTGTATATATATATATATATATATATATATATATATATATATATATGAGATTTGATATGTATAAATTGTTATATCAAAATATTTTGTATTACTCTCATTATTATTATTATTAATGTTGATATTAATATTTGTATTAATAATACTATTATAAAATATTATATATAGATATAAAAATCGAAAAATGTAATTTGATATTACTAGTAATATTATTATTATTATTATTAATATTGTTATTATTCTTATAGTTATTACTAATAGAAAATAATATAATTATTATCATTTCTAAAAGAATACTTGCACTATTATTATTTATTATTATTATTATTAATATATTTATTACTTATTAATATTAATTATATTATATATATAAAAACAAAAAGGAATAGATTTATGTCACAAGTATCGATCATAATTATATATATTATTAATATTTTTGTTATTTTTTTTCTTATTATTAATAATATTAAATAAATTATTATTATTATTAGAATAATTGTATTTATTTATTATATATATAATAACCATATGAAACAAATCTGTTATCTATAGGAATCAACTTTTTCTCTTACTTTCTTCTGCTTTCTATTCACCTGTGAGTATATGTCGAGAGATATGTTGGTACATAAAGATGAATCAATCAGTTATCTCTATTATGTATACCTAATATCTATTCTATCAGTTATATATATATAAAAAACTTTTCTTGCTCGCGTCTGTTTGATCCAGAATTCAAGAAATCCAATTTTTAAATTTTACAATATGAATTAATCACTGTAAATTGTCCACTTTATGATTCCTAAACCTCTAAAATCATCAATTCATCCTTACAGAATCATATCACAGAGAATTTTTTTTTTATTTCGTCTGTGTTTATCTTGACCCATTTAAACATTGAACTGATTCGAAACAATTTGAAGAAAAGTATAAATGTAGATCTCTTCTCATTAATGTTGTGAAGGTTTATGTACAATCTCAAATCCTAATTCAAAAAATCAAGGTCGAATTTGGAAGTCGAAGTATTTGAGCAAAAAGTCAAACGAATGTTCTTTGATTAAATCCGAGATATCTGTTATAATTTGAGTTCAATTGATGATTGAAAATGTTTTTATGGATCATTTGAAACACAAGTCATTTTATAATCTTTTGCTAAAACTTTATAAAACTCAAAATCAATTTTTTTTACTTACGACGAAGAACAGCAGGATTGGTTGCTGTTATATATATATTTTTTTCCTTTCTTCACGTATGATAGTTTAAAATCACCAATACTTTTGTTTACGTCTCAAATCCATGTCTTAATCCAAACCTGTAAGTGTTGTATGAATTGAATTGGTCGCTGTCAATTTGGGTTTGAAGAAGAAAAGATGAACACAGAAAGATAGGTTAAGTATATATGGGTATTGATTATATCAGGAAAATAGAAATAGAGGAACGGTTTGGTGTTGATTCGGGTATTCGAGAGGTCTTGGGTTCGAGTCCGGTTCGTGACAATAAATATTTTTAAGGCCTCTTATGAGGTAGTTATTTAATTTTTCTTATTACTTTTATTATTATTATTATTGTTATTATTATTATTATTATTATTATTATTATTATTATTATTATTATTATTATTATTATTATTATTATTATGATTATTATTATCTTTATTATAGTTATTACTAATGTTGTTACTAGTATTAATAATATTAAAAGTACTACTAGTAATACTAGTATTATCATTACGATTATTAGTATTTAGTATTATCATTATAATTGTTATTATAAGTATTATTGTGATTATTATGAATCTTATTATTAAGGGGGATGATTCTCACACACTGTTTTTTGATCCTCACACACCAATTTACTTGAACTCCTCCCTAATAATAGGGTAAAAGAGTGTGTGAGGATCAAAAAACAGTGTGTGAGAATCATCCCCCTATTATTAAGGTTAATATTATGATTATAATTAATTATTGTTATTATTAAGATAATTATTATTGTACTAACATTAAAATATGATTATATGTATAAATAATATTATTATTATTATTATTATTATTATCACTAAGTATTAACAATAGGTATTATTAACATTATTATCACTATCATAACGCAATTTATTATTATCATTAACATTAATATTAATATTATATTTATAGTTATTATTACAAAATATTAGTACTAAGTATTATTAACATTTAGGAAATAGAATCAAAACTAATGTTATTATTGTAACAATAATATAACTCTTATATTATTATTAGTATCATTAATATGATTCTTAAAATTTTTATTAAACCTATCATACAACCTTATTATTAAAGTTATTATCTTTATCAAAATTATCATTTTTGTTCACATTTTTTATTATTAATATTACTACTAATACTATCATTATTATTATTATCCTTAATCTAGTATTATTATAATTATTAATTTTACAAATGAAAGATAGTTATAAAATATATATATATATATATATATATATATATATATATATATATATATATATATATATATATATATATATATATATATATATATATATATATATATATATATATATATATATATATATATATATGATACTAATACAAAAATTATATCACTAATAATAATATATATTTGTTCGATTACAAGTATATCTTTTAATATATATCCAAATGATATAGGTTCGTGAATCCAAGGCCAACCCTGCATTGTTCAGTTTCGTCGTATGAATATTTTTACTACAAAATATTGTAGCGTGAGTTTCATTTGCCTTTTTACCCTTTATATTTTTGGGCTGAGAATACATGCATAATTTTTATAAATGTTTTAAAAAATAGACACAAGTACTTAAAATTACATTCTATGGTTGGATTATTAAACCGAATATCGCCCTTCAAGTCTGGTAACCTAAGAATTTAGGGAAATGGCCCCTGTTTGACGCGAATCCTAAAGATAGATCTATAGACCTTGACAAGTCCCATTCGGGGTACGAATGCTTTAGTACTTCGAGATTATTATACAGACGAGAGGTTCTGTTTTGGGGATATTCTATGCATTAAGTTAACATCGGTTACCAGGTGTTCAATCCATATGAATGATATTTTTATCTCTATGCAGTTTGCGAAATGCCTGATATGAGATTATGTTTATGAGAAATTGAAATATGAAATCTTGTGGTCTATTAAAATTATGGAAATGATTATTATGATAAACTAATGAACTCACCAACCTTTTGGTTGACACTTTAAAGCATGTTTATTCTCAGGTATTAAAGAAATCTTCCGCTGTGCATTTGCTCATTTTAAGGATATTACTTGGAGTCAGTCATGACATATTTCAAAAGATGTTGCATTCGAGTCATTGCGTTCATCAAGATTATTATTAAGTCAATTATAGTTGGATATATATTGAAATGGTATGAATGCCGTCAACTTTCGTTGTAATGCAAGTTTGTCTTTTAAAAACGAATGCAATGTTTGTAAAATGTATCATATAGAGGTCAAGTACCTCGTGATGTAATCAACTATCATGAATCGTTTATAATCGATATGGACTTTGTCCAGATCGATTAGGACGGGTTATGAAAGAACGTTGGTTGCATAGTGATGTGTTTGCAGCGGTATATACGAAATAGTTATATTTTTATTGCGAAATACTATTAAATATGATACAATTTTACACAAGTTATTTATTTATTTATTGAATGGGATATACCTAAACTTTGCTACAACATTTATAGGCAGTGTACCTAATCGTAGAGTAGTGTAGTTTTTAATAAGTCCGGTTCGTTCCACAGGGAGCTAGCAGAGTTTAACGCAATATTTTTAACAACTATATTTATATAAAATATATATATATATATATATATATAAGTAGTAATAATATTATATAAAAGGGGGGTTTTACCGTTTAATGACCGGTTTGTCGATTTTATATTTTAAGCGTAAAGATAAATGACAATAATTAAAGTGCGTACAATAATTAAAAATACAAATAAAGCTTAAAAATAAATGACGATAAATAAAATGACAGTAAATTAAAGGTACGATGAAATATGAAATAAAAATATTATGCTTATTTAAACTTCCGTAATCATGATGTTTGACATTTTGATTTTAATTAATTGTTACCCGGGTTAATTGTCCTTTGTCCTGGATTATTTGATACCTATTTGGTTTTTGTCCATAATAGTTCATCGGTCATAATTATAAAATGCTCGTCAAATTAACCTTATTCCCGAAGTCAAATATTCCAACTAATTAGGGATTCGAACTGTAACAAGGTTTTAATACTTTGTTTAATGATTACACCAGGTTATTGACTGCGTGCAATCCAAGGTTTTATTACTTTTTAACAATTACACCAATTATCCTTGTATGTAATTCACCCCTGTTTTAATGAGATATGAATATATGAATATTTTTTTACCCATTTGATCAGAATGAATAATCAATTACCCAACCCGAATAATTAATTAAATGATCGTAAAAGATGTCGTATAAACGTCACTAAATAGAACATACATAATCATTTTAATAATTATTAGATTAACTAATTTGAAGATAGGTTCGACAGGTTCCAATGAGTTGTCGCTCAATTAGACAATACCCCTTATCTATTAATAGTCATAGTCCAATGTCCACAAGTGTCGGTCTTTTGTCCAAACCTTAATTATGGTACAAAATCTAATAACCCCGTCTTAATATTTAGTCTAACATCATGATTACTTTGGCTCAAATAAGCATAATAATAACTTAGTTACGAGACATTAATTTAAAAAGGAAGAACATAGCTTACAGTGGTGATTAATCGCGTAGCGTTGCACGGACAGAGTTCCGACTTTAAAACCCGTAAAACATTTCTTACAATAACCCAACTAAACCATAATTTATTATTAATCTTAAATTAAAATTAAAATTATAATATAAATATATTACATAGAGAAGAGAGATTGATTTTTGTATGTTTAAAACGTCGAACAAACTGCCTTTTTATAATATTTGGCCTGCTACAGTAACTCATGCGGTCGCATGAGATTTTAGTGCAAATCTCATGCACTCGCATAGGCTCATGCACTCGCATGAGTTTTATGCCTATTTCCCATGCGATCGCATGGCCGTCAGATCCAGCTCACATATTTTTTGTTTGCTAGTTTGTCGACGTTATTTAATATAATATATAATATATAAATAATTTATATAATTATTTAAATATTATATTATATTCTTGTGCATAGTTGACTTGTAATTTTAGCTCCGTTGCGTCGCGCGTTGATAGTTGGCTCAGGTCTCGGTTCCGGTTTTTCGAACGTCCTTTCGTATAATTTAATATCTTGTACTTTGCGTTTTGCGGCTCGTACTCTTGTAATTTTGAGACGTTTCTCATCAATAAATTGAACCACTTGAATTATATCTTGTACATTTGAGCTTTTTGGTCATTTGCATCTTCAAATCGTCGTTTTCTTCTTTTGTCTTCGCACTTATTTATTTAAACGAATACTACATAAAAATAGAACAATTGCAACTAAAATCTTTACATATTGGAAGGATATTGTGCCTAAATATATGTTCTTTGGAGCACTATCAAATATCCCCACACTTGAGCTTTGCTTGTCCTCAAGCAATATAGAACTTGAATATAACTTTACTAGAATCACTTCTTTATTCTTCACATTTTGTACATCAGTGATTTTAATACGGCGGTATGAACAATGGTAGTAACGATGTGGTTTACAGTCCCACATGACTATAAAAATTTAGATCCTTTAAAGAAATTGGATCTTTATGAAAACATTTGATCTTTTGAAAATTCATTCTAGATTTTACCCTAGATAAGTTTTCCGGAATAACCCTTCACCGGTGTTTCCAAAATGTTTTTGTGGGTTTTGTGGGTTTCAGATTTGAAAATTTTAGCTCAAAACGTATGGTTTTGTGTCACCCACTTGCTAATCCTTGTATTAGGAAAGCACACGTCCAGTATACTTGCTCCGTATATTACCTTTTGGTAAACTACCATCCGATTGTAAAGGAAAGCGTTGAACAAGCAACTGTTAAGGCAATGTCTAATGACATGCAAATGTTCATGGTCTACAACGTGTCGAATGCAGTTACTATCCTTTGTAGGAGCAATAGTAAAGATCACCCTATAGTTTTTCGGTTTAGCACAAGGTCCTGCCTTTGACCATGCTATGCAACCACCGTTCTTACGGTTGACACCCGATTTGGTTCAGGTGACCTAATGAATTCTGGGTGAATTCCTAGGATTTTACGTTCAATGGTAATGAACGCATTGAAAATAGGTTTTTAGAAAACAAATCGGTTTTAATTTGATCAAAATATTTTCTCGTTCAAGCTCGAGTTTAGATATCATCGAATTCCATGAGTTTGTAATTCTCAATCTTTAAATTCAATCTCAAGGATTGAGTAATATCAGGCTTAAAAGCTGATTTTTAATCTTTAAGGAGATTATCCTTTCTGGGGGTCTGATTCATTAGTCTTATCAAGCTAATTTGCACGGCGCCCTCCCCATTTTACGAGACAGATCCTCTCATGGTTAGGATAAGTCTGACCACTTGGCGACCCTGTTTGATGCTGAGGTCCGTGGATTTCCAGCTGATTTTAGAGATGACTTTTCTAGATTTTTCGTCAACCTACAGCTGGTCTGGACGACAACTTCCTGACCTAAATCAAGAAGCGTGTGTCTTTTTCAGAAGACTTTACTTCCTTTTAATGATGGAATTGATTCATCATGTAGATCCATCTTTCTTTCAAATATATTACAGTAAATCGGGTAAAACTGATTAAAATCGTCCAAAACAAAAGTACCTGTAATAATCTTGTACAAACATATGTGATATGTGTTTAATATAACTTGGTAAATTCTTCCCACACTTCGCTTTTATTTTTTTTCTTTGCCTTTTTATTCTCCTATATTCCATTTTAAATGAATTCTAACGTTTTGAGTTGTTTCTCCATTTATGTTGTCTCCGAGGTAACAATAATTTCGGTAATAAAACCTAGTTTTATCGTTCATAAATATGTATAAACATGATTTTGAATTCATTTAGTTGAAAATTTTTCAAATTTTCACAAAATTTGGCAATTAAACTAAGTGTAAACCCGAGAGAATTTATAACCCTTCCCCACACTTGAGATCATGCAATGCCCTCATTTGCATGAAATCAGTAAAAATTTAAATTCATGAGGGTGATTAGTGCAGACAAATGATTAAAAATACCGAGTTTGCATACATATTATTTTATATCACATTTGATATTTCACGTCTTGTCGTCAAAATTAGTAGCTTTTGCTGAACTTTAATGCCAGTCTTTGAAAGTGCGCTATTTTACCCTGTTTTGTACATAAGATAAACTATAAACATATATATAATATTTATATATATATTTTTTTATAAAACCTTTATTTATTAAAACAATTTAAATGAATAATTTTTTTAAAATTTTGTTTCCTTTTAATTTAGGTAGTTTCGGTACGTTTACCTAGTCCGTCCCTCGACAAAATTTAAAATTTGCCGTTTTTAAAGCGATTGTTTTAAAAGCAAAGATTTTTTGAGTTTTTTTAATTTTTTTGGTATACTTTAGATCAATAAAATTAAAAATAATGATAACAAAATTATTCGCCCCGCCCTCGGGTAAAGCAATTCCGGTTCCATGACCTAGTCTTCAACTTACGATGAATTTTAGAAATCATTTTTTAAACTTAATGAAATAAAGTAATTTTTGTTTTTAAATTCACACAAAACTTAAATTTAAAAATGCATATTAATTTCATACAAAACCTACAAAACAAGAATTCAGAATGGGGGGAGAAAACTAGTTCTTTAGTGTCTGCTAGTGGAAAAGACCAATCAGATTCCATTCTCGAAACTTCACGAGAACAGAACAACTAACTCTAGACATCAATTTTTTTTCTTAAAACATTTGAATCTCCCCACACTTAGGTAACCGTGGTGTCGAAATTGTGGTTAACTTCATTGTCAATTTCTCTTGGATCAAAATCAACTTGCATATCTGTGACTTTTGCTTTAAGCCATTGATCGGATTCCTGTGTAATATCCACAAATTCAACTAGTTTCGCCTTTTCTTTAGGCGATAGATTGGATACTAACCGGTTAAATAACTTAAAGTTTCCCTTGGTTCTAACATCGCGAATCCGTTTAATAAGTTTCTTCATTGAACCGTTAATAACGGGGTCGTTTAATTTTGCATCAACAACGGGGTTCTTTGTTATCAGGTCATCATTAGGTGTTACTTCATCTTCCCCACACTTAGGCGTTTTATTATTGTTAAGCACTACCGTTGGAGTTGGTAAAACAATATGGTTCTTACCAATCGTTTTTATCGGTTCAACGGTTTTGGTTGGTGGAGATTTAGACTTTCGACTCACAAAGGTGATCGATTTTTCACCATCACTAAGTGTCATTCTACCCTCTCTTACATCAAATAACGCCCCGGTGGACGCTAAGAATGGTCGACCCAAAATTAGAGGAATGTTTGGGTCCTCTTCTATGTCAATGTCAATAAATTCGACTAGAAAGGTTAAATTACCCACTTGAATGGGTAGGTTGTCAGCAATTCCAACTGGGTGCCTAATGGTTTGATCAAAGAGTCGAGCACTTATTTCCGTTGGACTTAACTCACCTACTCCTAATCTTTTATATAATGAAAGAGGCATAACACTCACACTCGTACCTAAATCTGCTAGTGCATCATACATGACACAATCACTAAGTAGACAAGGAACAATAAATTCACCCGGATCACCCAACCTGGGTGGAACTTTTGGTGAAACTGTCTTCACCGGATTTATTTTTACGGTTTTTGTTTCTTGCACTTTCTTATTCTTCTTCTTCTTTCCAGAGGTATCACAAACTTTATTACCTATTACTTGCTCATACTCAACTCCTTTTCTTGGAAACGGTATGGGTGGTCTATATGGTGCCACCACTGGCTTTACATACTCGGGTGGTGGTGGTGGTGTTGTAACTTCTTCATTGTTACTCACATCGAAAACCTTCCCATCTTCTGATGCTGTTTTTTCAGAATTTGTTGAAACCATATTAACATTCTCATTCCGAGGATTTACTTCAGTATTACTTGGTAGCTTTTCTTGTTCCCTCTCACTCATCATGCTAGCAAGAGTACCTACGTGTTTTTCTAGATTCAAAATGGAAGCTTGTTGAGTTCTTAATGACTGATCAAACCTCTCATTTGTTTGGGTTTGAGATGAAATAAATTGTGTTTGAGATTTCATTAACTTTGCCATCATTTCTTTCAGATTTGACCTTTTCTCTTCGGTTTGTTGTGGTGGTTTATACAAGCCAGGTCTTTATTGATTGAAAGTGTTGTTTTGAATTGGTTGGTTATTCAGACCTTGTTGGCTGTACGAGTTATTGTTGGGTCCATTTGGATTGTAAAGAATGTTTTGATTTCGATTGAAGTTTGGCCTTGGCGGTTGATAATTATTTTGATAATTATTTCCCGGCCTTTGGTTCATATAGGAAACATTCTCACGTTGTTCCATCGTTTGCTCAATGTGACAATCTTTTGTTAAGTGTGGTCCACCACATTGCTCACAACTGATTCGTATTACGTGAATATCTTTAGTCATCTTTTCCATTCGTCTTTCAAAAGCATCTATTTTTGCGGAAACGGAATCAAAGTCATGGCTAGAATCGGCTCTAGCCGCTTTAGATGAACGAAAGATATCTTTTTCTTGGTGCCACTCATGTGAGTGGGAGGCTGTGTTATCAATGATTTTGTGAGCTTCGGTTGCGGTTTTCTTCATAATGGAACCACCAGCTGCTATGTCAATGTCTTTTCGTATAGCAATGTCGCATCCTTGGTAGAATATTTGTACTATTTGATAAGTGTCTAAACCATGTTGCGGACATCCTCTTAACAATTTTCCAAATCTTGTCCACGCCTCATATAGAGTTTCATTTGGCTTTTGCGCGAACGTAACAATTTCTCCTTGAAGTCTCACAGCTTTAGATGCGGGAAAGAATTGTTTAAGAAATTTTTCAACTAAAACATCCCATGTATCAATCGCCCCTTCAGGTAACGATTCTAACCAATCTTTGGCTTCTCCCTTTAAAGTCCAGGGAAATAACATGAGATAGATTTGTTCATCCTCCACTTCTCAGATTTTAAATAGAGTACAGATCCTATTAAAGGTTCGAAGTTGTTCGTTTGGATCTTCTTTTGACGTACCACTATATTGGCATTGATTAGTTACCATGTGTAGGATTTGTCCTTTGATTTCATAATCTGGCGCATTAATATGTGGCTTAATAATGGCGTGACCTTGGCCCGTGCGTGTGGCTCTCATTCGGTCTTCCATACTTAGAGGTTCCGTTACTTCCATAATTGAATTTGTTGAATCTGAATCACTAGAGGATTCTGATTTAACGGTTTGTGGTTCAGGAGGAATGATTAGTGGTTCAGGATCTTGGAATTGTCCTTTAATATCCTCCGGGTTTTCAATATTGAATTCGGGTTTAAAAAATGGATTATCAGGATTTTGAGTTGGAGTACTTGGATTACTAGATGACGATTCTAAAGAAAAATCAACGGCGATAATATTGGCTAAATGTCTTGATCGAGTTACAGGTAGTAAACGTATGAAAGGTGGTGAACGATTTGCTCAGTGCATTCACAGAATATCCTATTAGTTATAAAAGATAAAACTTATATAAGTTATCAAATTAATAGACTTTTCTGATTTTGCCCACGTTTCGAATAGCCAATAGATGCAGCATGTAGCCAGGACCCTTTAAATCGGAAGCCCACAACTCACCACTAACAAATCCAACTATTACTACAAACCAGAAAATTTTGGATGTCTATCAATTTAACCACTTAAAATAATTTTTCGTTTTGAATTTTTAGAGAAGATATAGAAAATTCTATGTCCTAAAAACTAGAGCGTCGAGAAATAAGAAAAAAAAGAGCATGTCGGAAAACGTCGAAAAATAAAAGGTCGAAAAATAAAAATAAGAAAGAAAAACGTCGAAACTTAAAAGTCTAAAAACTAAATCTAAAAAGTTGCGCCTAAAGGTATTAAAGCTTAAAAGGAAATCTATATCCAAAATGGCAATAACTTAAAAAGGCACTAAAATCTATGGCGTCGCAAAATTCTAAAGCGCCTATATCTTAATCTAAAGAAAAAGCACTTAAGGGATTTTACGGCAAAGCTTAAAAATCTAGAAATAAAAATAACTACAGCAAAATACTAGATTAAAAACTAATTACGAATGATAAAAATAAATATTACGAATAAACGATTAAAAAGATACAAAATTTAAAAATAAAACTTAAAATTTATAAAAATACAATTTTTATAAAAATATTATTTTTATATTATTATTTTATAAAAGTATTGATTTTTTATATAATTCATAAAACTAAATAAAACTTAAAATACAAATTAAATAACAACTAAACTAAATTATTATTAAAATAAACCCTAATTAGGTAATTAATAATAATAATAATTAATAATCTTAACCCTAATTACGTATGTACAAGGTTTCAGGCCTGTCAAGTCATTTCATGCGACCGCATGAAATTCCTTTGCTTCAGTCATGCGACCGCATGGATCCAGAAAACAGGCCAGAGGTTGGGCTGCTACGGTACCTTGGCCTGATTGCAATTATATATATATATATATATATATATATATATATATATATATATATATATATATATATATATATATATATATATATATATATATATATATATATATATATATTCTGTTTTTAATTTATATAGAATAAATAAATAAAAACTTAATTTTTTTAAAAAAAAAACTACCTATTAGTTTTTGTAACTAAAAGAAAATACAAACTTTTTGATTTTTTATATTTTGAACAACTCTTAAAAATATATATATTTTGTTTTTATTTTTATATTTTTGTATTTTTTAATATTTAAAACGTATTTTTACAAAAAGAAATTAAAACTAAAAAAAAATCTTTTTTTTATATATATAGCGTTGCACTTTCGGCGTTTAAGCAGTCCCCGACAGCGGCGCCAAAAACTTGATGTGTTTGCAGCGGTATATACGAAATAGTTATATTTTTATTGCGAAATACTATTAAATATGATACAATTTTACACAAGTTATTTATTTATTTATTGAATGGGATATACCTAAACCTTGCTACAACACTTATAGGCAGTGTACCTAATCGTAGAGTAGTGTAGTTTTTAGTAAGTCTGGTTCGTTCCACAGGGAGCTAGCTGAGTTTAACGCAATATTTTTAACAACTATATTTATATAAAATATATATATATATAAGTAGTAATAATATTATATAAAAGGGGGGTTTTACCGTTTAATGACCGGTTTGTCGATTTTATATTTTAAGCGTAAAGATAAATGACAATAATTAAAGTACGTACAATAATTAAAAATACAAATAAAGCGTAAAAATAAATGACGATAAATAAAATGACAGTAAATTAAAGGTACGATGAAATATGAAATAAAAATATTATGCTTATTTAAACTTCCGTAATCATGATGTTTGACGTTTTGATTTTAATTAATTGTTACCCGGGTTAATTGTCCTTTGTCCTGGATTATTTGATACCTATTTGGTTTTTGTCCATAATAGTCCATCGGTCATAATTATAAAATGCTTGTCAAATTAACCTTATTCCCGAAGTCAAATATTCCAACTAATTAGGGATTCGAACTGTAACAAGGTTTTAATACTTTGTTTAATGATTACACCAGATTATCGACTTCGTGTAATCTAAGGTTTTATTACTTTGTTAACAATTACACCAATTATCCTTGTATGTAATCCACCCCTGTTTTAATGAGCTATGAATATTAATTTACCCACTTGATCAGAATGAATAATCAATTACCCAACCCGAATAATTAATTAAATGATCGTAAAAGATGTCGTATAAACGTCACTAAATAGAACATACATAATCATTTTAATAATTATTAGATTAACTAATTTGAAGATAGGTTCGACAGGTTCCAATGAGTTGTCGCTCAATTAGACAATACCCCTTATCTATTAATAGTCATAGTCCAATGTCCACAAGTGTCGGTCTTTTGTCCAAACCTTAATTATGGTACAAAATCTAATAACCCCGTCTTAATATTTAGTCTAACATCGTGATTACTTTGGCTCAAATAAGCATAATAATAACTTAGTTACGAGACATTAATTTAAAAAGGAAGAACATAGCTTACAGTGGTGATTAATCGCGTAGCGTTGCACGGACAGAGTTTCAACTTTAAAACCCGTAAAACATTTCTTACAATAACCCAATTAAACCATAATTTATTATTAATCTTAAATTAAAATTAAAATTATAATATAAATATATTACATAGAGAAGAGAGATTGATTTTTGTATGTTTAAAACGTCGAGCAAAATGCCTTTTTATAATACTTGGCCTGCTACAGTAACTCATGCGGTCGCATGAGATTTTAGTGCAAATCTCATGCACTCGCATGGGCTCATGCAATCGCATGAGTTTTATGCCTATTTTCCATGCGATCGCATGGCCGTCAGATCCAGCTCACATATTTTTTGTTTGCTAGTTTGTCGACGTTATTTAATATAATATATAATATATAAATAATTTATATAATTATTTAAATATTATATTATATTCTTGTGCATAGTTGACTTGTAATTTTAGCTCCGTTGCGTCGCGCGTTGATAGTTGGCTCAGGTCCCGGTTCCAGTTTTTCGAACGTCCTTTCGTATAATTTAATATCTTGTACTTTGCGTTTTGCGGCTCGTACTCTTGTAATTTTGAGATGTTTCTCATCAATAAATTGAATCACTTGAATTATATCTTGTACATTTGAGCTTTTTGGTCATTTGCATCTCAAATCATCGTTTTCTTCTTTTGTCTTCGCACTTATTTATTTAAACGAATATTACATAAAAATAGAACAATTGCAACTAAAAGCTTTACATATTGGAAGGATATTGTGCCTAAATATATGTTCATTTGGAGCACTATCACATAGCTTGGTCGAAGACATGACCTTGTGCCAGACCGAAAAATTATACTGTGATCTTTACTATTGCTCCTACAAAGGATAGTAATTGCATCCGACACGTTTTAGACCATGAACATCTGCATGTCATTAGACATTGCCTTAACAGTTGCTTGCTCATCGCTTTCCTTTACAATCGGATGGTAGTTTACCGAAAGGTAATATACGAAACAAGTAAACTGGATGTGTGCTTTTCGATACAGGGATAGCAGTGGATTAAATGAACCTAAAAGTTTTAGCCAAAATATTGATCCACAAATATATTTTGCAACACCGATGGTGGGTCAAATCAGAAAACTTATCTAGGGTAAAAGCTAGATTGAATTTTCAAAAGATCAAATGTTTTCATAAAGATCTAATTACCTAAAGGATCTAAATTTTCATAGTCATGTGGGACTGTAAACCACAATGTTACTATCATTATTCATACCGCTGTATCAAAATCACCGATGTACAAAGTGTGAAGAATAAAGAAGTGATTCTAGTAAAGTTATATTTAAGTTCTATATTGCTTGAGGATAAGCAACGCTCAAGTGTGGGAATATATGATAATGCTAAAAACAAACATATATTTCATAGCATTATCCTTCAAGAAAGACAAACTTTTAATTGTAATTGTTCTATTTACAAGTGATATTTGTTTGTATAATAAAAGGTGAAGACAAAAGACAGATTCGATGATTTGAAGATGCAAATGACCAAAAAGCTCAAACGTACAAGATACAATCCAAGTGGTTCAATTTATTGATGAGAAACATCTAAAAATTACAAGAGTACAAGCCGCAGAATGAAAAGTACAAGATATCTAAATGTACAAAAGGACGTTCGAAAATTCAGAACAGAGACCTGAACCAACTATCAATGCGCGACACAACGGAGCTAAAATTACAAGTCAACGTTGCACAAGAATATAATATAATATATATATATAATTATATAAAATTATATATATATTATATTATATATATTAAATAAATCACAGCAGCCCACATTTTGGAATCATTTGGACAATGGAAGGCGGCCATGCGATCGCATGGCCAAGAAGGCTTAAACCCATACGATTGCATGGCTTACTGTAGCATGCCAAGTCTTATAAATTGGAACGTTTTCTGCCGAGTTTGAGTACACCTTCATCAACTATCTCTCACTCTCTCAATATATTTATATTTATATTTTAATTATAATTTTAATATTAAGTTAATAATAAATAATAATAATAATAAGGTTATAGTATCGAATGTTTTAAGGTTTTGTAAGTCGAAACTCTGTCCGTAACACTACGCGATTAATACTCATTGTAAGTTATGTTCAACCTTTTTAAATTAATGTCTCGTAGCTAAGTTATTAATATGCTTATTTAAGCCGAAGTAATCGTGATGTTGGACTAAATATTAAGATGGGGTTATTGGGTTTTGAACCATAATTGGGGTTTGGACAAAAGACCGACACTTGCGGAAATTAGACTATGGGCTATTAATGGGCTTTATATTTGTTTAACTGAATGATAGTTCGTTAATTTTATATAGAGATTTACAATTTGACGTATCTATAAATAACCACATACACTCGATCGGATACGATGCGCGGGATATTTATAAATACTAATAATCGTTCATTTGACCGGACACGGGGATGAATTAATAGTCAACGGACTCATTAAAATAGGGGTGGATTACATACAAGGATAATTGGTGTAATTGTTAACAACGTATTCAAACCTTGGTTTACACACAGTCGATAACCTGGTGTAATCATTAACAAAGTATTAAGACCTTGTTACAGTTTAAATCCCCAATTAGTTGGAATATTTGACTTCGGGTATAAGGGTAATTTGACGAGGACACTCGCATTTTATATTTTTGACCGATGGACTATTATGTACAAAAACCAGATGGACGTATCAAATAAACCATTAACCCTTGGTAATAAACTAAAATCAACACGTCAAACATCATGATTACGGAAGTTTAAAAAGCATAATTCCTTTATTTTATATCTCATCGTACTTTTATTTATTGTCATTTATTTATCGTACTTTAAATTATAGCACTTTTATTTTTACACTTTACTTGTATTTTTAATTATCGCACTTTTAATTATCGTAATTTACTTTACGCTTTAAATTAATTTATATTTAATATTTTGCATTAAGTTTTAATTGTGACTTAAGTTTTAAAATCGACAAACCGGTCATTAAACGATAAAAACCCCCTTTTATTATAATAATAATACTACTTATATATATATATATATATATATATACAAATATAGTTGTAAAAAAAATATAGCGTTAAACTCAGCTAGCTCCCTGTGGAACGAACCGGACTTACTAAAAACTACACTACTCTACGATTAGGTACACTGCCTATAAGTGTTGTAGCAAGGTTTAGGTATATCCATTCAACAAATAAATAAATAATTTGTGTAAATTGTATCGTATTTAATAGTTTTTCGTAATAAAAATAATAGTATTTCGTACTACCCCTCGCACACATCAATACAAACAAGAGAATATCACTCTATTTTGTGACAACCAGAGTGCCTTGCATCTTGCAAGGAATCCAGCATTTCATTCAAAGACAAAGCATATATGAGTTCAATATCACTTCATTCATCAGAAAGTGGAAGAAGGAATCGTGGATGTGCAGAAAATTCATACTGACAACAATGTGGCTGATTTTCTAACAAAGTCAATCAACTGTGACAAGTTTATTTGGTGTCGTTCCTCATGCGGCCTAGCAGAAACGTAAGTAACATTATTGGAAAGGAAGGATTAACGTGTGAAGATTGATTGAGCTTCAATCAAATCTTCAAGTGGGAGATTGTTGAAGTAATAATATAGAAGGTGGCATGGCAAAGTCAATTTGAACACTACTACCATAAAGTTGACAACTTGTTTACAACTAGCATATAGTTGTCAAGTTGTTTACAACTAGCATATAGTTGTCAAGTTGTCTACAACTAGCACATAGTTGTCAATTTGGATACTACTTCTTCCATTTCTATGTAGTATAAATAGAGCATCATACATGCTCAATTATACATCCCAAATCACAAGTGTTCTTATATACTAAAAGAGTCTATAGAGAGTTAGTGAGTGTTAATCTCCTAATCACAAGATATATAAAGATTGGTGCTTATCATTGTAATTAGAGAGAAGTGTAATTCCTATTATTCTTATTAGTCACGTTTCTTTCCTTTCCCGTGCTTTTACCCTAGTGGGTTTTTCACGTTAAATCTTGGTGTTCCTTTATTGTCTTTATATCAAATATTACTAGCGGTTTGCTATAATTCGGTGTCGCCTTTCTCAACACATCACACCATCATTTCTCATCAAGACTAACACATAGCTAATTCACTATCAGTCATGACATACTTCTTCAAACATATTTATTTATTTTCTATTTTTTTTAAAAAGTACTTTCATTAAAACTAAAAATAAATAACATTACATTAAAATTAAAACTAAACAACCTTACATTACATTACATTAAAAATTCAACTAAAAAAGATTATACTAAAACTAAAAAAAATACAATAAAACTACTCATCGTCTTCGGATTCCTCATCAGATTCTTCTTCGAATTCGTCATCGAGAACATGAGAAGGTCCCGCGTATTGATTGTTGGAAGGTTCGTGGCTGGATGACTTCGAATATGATACTTAGGTGGGAGGTTCCAAATGTGTTCGATAAGCATACCTCGAAGTAGGTTATGTGTACCAGAATCATGTATTTCGTAATCCATTTGAAGTTCAAAATCAACTCTCTCTTGGAAGGTTCTTCGTGAATGACGAATCAAGGGATGATCTTCTCTGAGGCTACTTGCACGCTCGTTATCTTCGGTTATCGTATCGTGTAAAATTACACAAGTATACATAATACGACGGATATTATTTTGTTGATATAAAACGGTCTCTTCGGGTTTTCATTAATTGCCCAACGACCTTGTAGAACACCAAAAGCTAACTCTATAACATATCTTACTGATTCTTGATATTTTTTGAATTTTGAGGTGTTTGGGTCAATCGTGCCTCTAAACGATTTGATGATTGTTGCCTAATCCGGGTAAATTTCATCAGCCAAATAATATCTCTTGTTGAAGGTACGCCCATTAACCATAAAATTATGTGCTAGAGCTCTATCTTGTTTTAAATCATCAATTGAATTGGATAAATTAAGTACATTGATGTCGTTGTTCGAACCTACCATGCCAAAAAATGCATGTCAAATTCACAAATTGTACAAGGCCACCGCTTCTAGTATAATACTAGGGTAACATTTATCACCTTGCTTAAAATGTCCATGCCAACCACTAGGAAAATTTATACAACCCAATGCATACAATTGAGGCTTCCTAGCATCACCGAAAAATCATGTAGTTCTTGATGTTTAGATATTAAGCGTTGCACATCTTGTGTATTCGGTTCGCAAATACACCTGTGTATATAATGTAAACACATTATCAAAGCAATCATATTGTGTTTGTTCACCCATATGAATATACTCATCAAAAGTAGCGGGGACAATACCGTGCTCTGAGTGTCGTACACCCAATGTACATTTTTGAAAAACATTATGCAAGTAAACCGGTAGCATTACGTTTTTGATAAAAAAAAAAAATAAGTAAAATAATCATGAATGGGTGCCTGAGAGTAATTTATATACCTAATAAATACGGATAAACAATTGCTTGCTCACTCTAAATCATCTTCGGAAGTAATCCCGAGGAAAATTGGCGTGACAGAAAAGTAATCATCTCACAACTATTTTGCGGTACCTTGACGATCTCTCGGAATGAACCTTATAAGTGCTCTTGGTATTGGTATGGAAATTTCGAGTTCTTCATCATTTAATTGTTTCAAACTATCAATCATATCGAGTGCACCCAAATTAAAAATATTTGTGATTGTGTTAATTTCATTTACATCATCAATACTACGATTGCGACTCATTGTTATAAAAATTAAGAATTGAAGTAAGAGAGAATGAAAGATAGAAATAGAGATGTGGTGTGTGAAAATGAGAGAAAAGTGATATACTTATAGTAAAAAGGTAATAAACATTAATTAAAAAAAGTATATGTTGCAAATCCTCGCAATCCCATTTTGATTTCAAACTGTCACAATTTAATCACTTCCTCAGTCCTCAATTATGTCAGAATAGCACGAAAAGCATGTTTGCGTAACCATGGACGACCGAAGGCCATTAGAGCCCTCGAGGAAGTGAACGAGGGCGATGGCAGGGCGTAACAACTGATTTGGAAAGGTGTAATAGTTGATTTTGGCCTCATTATTGACTCAGAACTGAAATCGTACATGATGAAATATACCTTAGATTTTGAGTGGGGATTCGCTCCTAATGAATATAAGTATTTAGTCATTAGCTTAGAATTATATCTAAGATGTGGTCAATGTTCGCTTCTTGACATAATCAAAACTCTCTTTTATATAAATTTGTTGACATAATCAAAACTCTCTTTATACATATTTGTAGACTGGAAAAGATTAATTAAAAGTCATATGTTACTACTCCCTCTGTTTCAATATAACAGTCATGTTTTTCTTTTTTGGAATGTTCCAAGTTAATAGTTGTAACCACCCGACTTTTTCGACTTGCTTTTGTGCTTTGTGCTTTCACGAACTGCGTACTTGTGCGTACTGAGCTATATCTTAATCTGGGATCTTACTTCATGTGGATTACTTTCATTAATATCTTACAACGTGCTATTAAGTGTGTGACACCCCGTACAAAATTAACGTGTATGGATCATCAACAACGGGATCATTACAAGGTCAAACACTATATGTTGTTTTAAAATAAGTTTGCATTCATAAGAAAAGGTGACGTCATAACCAACGTCAAATGTTTAACATACGGTAGTGTGCTTCTACGAATAGAAGGCAATAATAATAGTACGTGACCCAATGGTCATTACAAATTCATTGTTTCAAAAGTAACACAGTTTGAATGCAAGGTAAACGTTTCATGCAGAGACATCTCTAACAAAAGCAGCGGGAGTCTACACAGCAAGACAACTACAGCGGAAGCATCAAACCTCTAAGCACCTGAGAAAACATGCTTAAAAACATCAACACGAATGTTGGTGAGCTATAGTTTAAGTATAACAGTAATGTAAGGTAGGCCACGAGATTTCAGTATTTCAAAACAGTATGAAAAGTATATGTTCAACCGTGGGCACTTGATGACTAACTTAACGTAATATCACCCCCTAAAAGTACACTTGGCGAGTGCGTAAGTTTACGAAGTATTAAACACCCGTTAAATGCTAGCGCTACTAGCCCGAGTGGGGATGTCAAACCCTATGGTTCCATATCTAAGATTCGCGTTCACCGGTTCAAATACCAATGACTAAACATTACCGAGCTAAGGGGAAAGTTTATGCCGTTGTATAACCCACACATATATAAAGTTTAAGTACTCGTTCCTAGTATGTAAAACGTAAAACGCGCATGTATTCTCAGTTCCCAAAATAGTTAAAGTAAAAAGGGATGCTATAACTCACAGTGAAAAGTAGTAAAGTCGGTACGAGATAAGTAAGCAAGTAGTTGGTCCGAAAGGTCCTCAACCTAAGTCAAAAGTTACTAAGTCAGTAAATCATTCCCAAAGATTTAAAAGTATGTAAATAAAGTCTTAAGTATCATCATCATCAATAACATAAGTAAAAAGGGTAAAGTAAGTTTCAATCAAGAATAGAGTTCGAAATAAAGGCTGACTTCGTTCAGTCGTCACAACCTATATACAAACTGAAATGAGGTGAGACCAGTGGACATGGCTCCGTATATGAGTCCCCTAGTTTCTGACCAATTTCCAGAACCAAACTCATCTTTGTTTGACCGTGGCCACGGTTTAAGTGCGAGTAGGTCAGAAATTTCAGCACAACGTTAAAAGGGCGTAGTGATTTCCGGAAGGCTATAAATCCTAAACCGTAATTCGGATTAAAACGAGGCCTAAATGGAAAATCATCTACTCGAACCGAACTAACTGGAAATCATCTTTCCAGTAGCCCAGGTATCTTGATCAGACCCATAAAATGGTAAACAAAGTGCTCCGGTGGGTTCTTGGTGCTTGATGCTCATCACGGTTCTCATCCTTGATGCTTGTAGCTTCAAGTGTACAACTCGTTGATGTGTTTGCATCATCTTAACCAATTTTTGATCATCATAACACTATTGTATGTCTAAGATAAGTGGCACAACTCATTTAAGGGTTGTAAGTAGGTTGATGAACCAAAGTTACATCAAGATCTTAGATCCGACACATACATGAGTTCTAATACTAATATTAAGCTATAAACTTGAAAGTACGCTAAATAAACAAGATCTTAAGTTGTAGAACTTAGATCTTAGTTAGATCTTGAAGATCCTTGACTAGAAAGTCTAGATCTAGTGTTCTTAAGTTAAACCCTAAGTTATGGAACTTTGATCTTCACTTTAATAAAACCATAAGTTATGAAACTTAGATTTTAATCTTGTAGAATGTATTTTAGCTCATAAGCTTTTGTTTACAACAAAATTGGAAGACCATAAGCTATAGAAACTTAGATCTAACATAAGTGTATGAAGTTATAACTAGAAAGTTAAACTTCCATGTTCTTGAACTTACAAAGTTTAAACTTTAGTTCCAAGAAAAATGAGATCAAGTTTAACTAGTAATACTTGACCAAAATTAAATAAATCACTAATTGAAATACTTACAAAAGAAAGAAATAAACTAAAGTTGCAAATAACAAGTTCATGTTTGTTTCAAACTTAAGAAGATTCAAGCCAAAACTTGGATCTTTAATAAAATAAACCTTAAGTTTACAAAACATGAACACAAGTAAGATCTCAAAGCTTATGAGCTTTAGATCTTTATAACATCTTAAGTATAGAACCATAAGTTATAGAAACTTAGATCCTTGTTCTTGATATCTCATCAAACAAAGATGGAAGAAGCAAGATTCATGAAGATATAAACTATAAAGTTTGATTTTGAACAACAAACAACAAAACAAGTATGATGATGATGTAGAATTCGGTTTCAAAGGAAAAGAAGAAGAAAAATAAAACATATTACTTACAATTTTGAGAGAAAAGATGAGAGAAAGAAGTAGTGTAGGAAAGGTGTGTGTGTGGAATGAGGTAATACTAGCTTATAAGTAACAAAAAAAAAATTTGAACTCTCCCTCCCCACCAACAAGGCCGACGGTTTAAGGGATCAAAGAGGGAAGTCAAAACTCAACTTTCATGCATGGGAGCTTGGTGTATGCTAGGAAGGTGTATAAGTCAAATACATGGGAAAGAGGTGGTCACGCATGCTTGAACATTTTGTCTCCTCATTAACTAATTAATCTAGTTTAAGCTTAATGAATTATTAGCATAATTGTGGTCTTACTAGTAGTCCATTAAGTGATGTAGAGTGGGCTTCCAAGTCCAATAATATAAGACCAAGTAAGTATGCAATAATTAAATAAATAAAGCCCAAGTAATTAACTACTTGCATTAGTTAATTAGAAATGATTAATAATAATTAATTATGAACGTAAATAATATTCGAAATATTATTCGTGAAAAGCATGTGTCGAAAAGACGAGTCGGGACATGGAAAGTCAAATACGGTAACAAGTAAAATGTATAAGAATACATTTATTAAAGCGCAAGTATTAATAATAAATATTAATAAATATAAGTCGGAAAATCCAGGGTCGTTACAAAGTGTGTAATCACTTAACTTGATCCCCAAATACTTTTACGACCGTTGGTGTCACTTGACGTTTGAAACGAGCTATGTACTTGGTACACGTTTAACTTTGGTCATAATCGGAATATTATGACTACGTAATACTAATTGTTATTTTATAATAACAATTACTTGGGTTTTTGGATGCTTAATTACACTTAGTAATTTACTAGATCACACTAGTTAGTCTTGTTGGACTTTCTGCCTTGTTGGCCTTTAGCCCACCCTACTCTAGCTAGTGGACTATTTAACTAGCTCAATTATTAATGAATTATGACCCATTTATATGTAAGACAAATGCCCATTTATAAGAGCCAACATACTAGCATTTTTATTTACCATTATCACTAATGTTGCATGGGATCCCAACATAAGCACCAACTTTAGACCACCATTAACCAAAAAGCAAAAGTTGTCCCCCACTTGTCCCCCCCCCCCAAAACCAACGGCCATGAGGGCCTCCCCACACCCATTTCCACTATAAATACAAGCCTTAGCTCACCCATTTCACACTTGATCTCATTCACAATTTACGCACACTTACTCTCTTATTTTCTCTCTAGTATTTCTCACTCTAAAAAGTGTAAGTATTAAATTTTCTTTCTCTTCTTCTTCTTCTTCTCCTAGTCACGAAATCATCATCATCATCATGTGAAGATCAAGCTTTTTAGCTTTTTGATCTTGTTACATCTTGTAGATTCAAACTTGGATTTAAATCCTTCAAGAACATGGAAGATTCAAGCTTTCTAACTTTGAATCTTCACTTATTTTGTTAGATCTAAATATTTTAACTTATAATCTCTTTATTTTGTTGTAAAGATCAAAACTTGTGTTTATGATCTTCATGTAACTTGAAGATCTAGCTTCATGCTTCAAGATCTTCAAGAACATTCAAGATTCAAGCTTTCTAGCTTTGAATCTTCATTACTTTTATTAGATCTAAGCTTTTTAGCTTATGGTCTCTTTATTTTGTTATAAAAATCAAAACTTGTGTTTGTGGTCTTCATGAAACTTGAAGATCTAAGCTTTATGCTTCAAGATCTTCAAGAACACCAAAGATTCAAGCTTTCTAGCTTTGTAATCTCATAACTTTTGTGAAAAGGATCCAATATCTCTAGCTTAGGGTTCTATTACTTTATTTAATCAAGTTTGTGTTCATACTTGTTTGATTGAAAGAAAGTTTGTAGCTTTAGTTGTAAATAGAACTTGTATTTGTGTTAAGACTAAGAATATGATGTAACATTGGTTCATCATCCTTCTAAAACTCTTAAGTGAGTTGTATTCTTACTTGGTCTTAACATATTGTGTGTTGATGCTTGAATCTTGGTCAAAGTGATGATAACACATCAATGAGTTTTACACTTGAAGCTTACACGCATCAAGGATGAGAACCGTGATGAGCATCAAGCACCAAGAAACCCACCGGAGCACTTGTTTGCTGTTTTTTGGGGTCTGATCAGACTTCTGGACTTCTGGAAAATTGATTTTCAGATATTTCATTTCGAGTAGATGACTTTTCATTTAGGCCTCGCCTAAATCTGATATACGGTTTAGGATTTATAGCCTTCCGAAAGTCACTACGCCTTTGTAACAACGTGCTGAAAATTCTGACCTACTCGCACTTAAACTATTGCCACGGCCAAAAAAAGATGAGTTAGGTTCTGAAAATTGGTCAGCGGTTAGAGGACTCACATACGGAGCCTTGGCCACTGACTACGCATCTTTTCGATTTGTATAGAGGTCGTAGCATCTGATCGAAGTCAGCCTTTTGTTTTGATCTCTATTATTGTTAAACTTACTTAGCTTTTATGAATGATGAATGATGATGATGATGATGACACTTAAACTTAATTTATGCACTTTTAAACTTATGGGGACAACATACTGACCTAGTGACCTTTGACTTAGGCTGAGGACCTTTTGGATCGACCAACTTACTTGTCTGGACCGACTTACTACTTGCATACGTTTCATATTGACTTTTACTGCTTATCCACTGTGAGTTATAACATCCCTTTACTACTTTTTACTATTTTTGGGACTGAGAATATATGCGCTTTTTACATTTTACATACTAGACACGAGTACTTAAACTTTATATATGTGTGGGTTACAAAACGGCACAAAGATTCCCCTTAGCTCGGTAACGTTTAATCATTGATTTCCTAACCGTGAACGCGAATCTTAGATATGGATCCATAGGGTTTGACAACCCCACTAAGGCTAGTCGCGCTAGTCGCGCTAGCAGACAATGGGTGTTTAATACTTCGAGGACAAACGCACTCGCCAAGTGCACTTTTAGGGGGTGATATACATACGTTAAGTCTAGTTACCGGGTGCCCACGGTTAAGCATATACTTTTCATACTGATTTAAACTGCTAATTGAAGCACTGAAATCTCGTGGTCTACATTACTTTACTGATTACAAACAAACTATAGCTCACCAACATTCGTGTTGACTTTTTAAGCGTATTTTTCTCAGGTGCTTAGACGTTGTTGCTTCCGCTGTTAGACTTGTTGTCTTGGTGTTTTAGACTTGCTGTTATGGACCTGCTGTGTTAGATTTCCGCTGCATTACTTAGAGATGTCTCAATCATGAAACTTTTATTTTGCATTCGTAACTTATGTTATTTTCAAATAATGGCTTTGTAACGACCTTTGGGTCACATACTTATGTTAATGCTTCTATTCATAGGAAACACGTTATCTTTTGTAAAACGCTATCATTTTATGAATGCAAAACTGGTTTTCAAACAACATATAGTGTTTGACCTTGTAATGATCCTGTTGTTGATGAACCGTACACGATGGTTTTGTACAGGGCGTCACAATAGTCCTCTTTCATAAATAAATAAGAATAATGAGGTAAAGTTCTTTTCTACCCTTACTTTATGCATGTAAAACAAAATGGTAGGTAAAAATTATAGGGTAAAACTATAAAGTGAATAAAAAGTACGGTGTGATAATGACATTTATTAAACTGTCTGCCCCTTTGTGTGTGGACTATTAAATGGAACGAAAGGAATGCTATTTTTACCACTAAAATTTCTGAGTTCTAATTATCATGATCAATTTATTAAAAGAATTTTAAATTTATAATTTAGTTGTAATTCTATTTCTCGCTTCGGAATCAAACCTTGACTACATGTTGTTAGAGATTTTAGTGTCATCTAACAATCATTTTAGGTAATTAAGATTTACTTGAAAGCAGGTATTATCAACTAATACCCAACAACGGGTTTGAAGAGTGTGAAGTGCACGTTCGTAAGAGTTTACTAGACACTGTCGTGGAGATAGTCTGGTTCAAGGGGTTCGCCTCTTGCGGGGTCTAAAGGGCAGCGCCCTGGTCGGGATCCAAGTGAGCAAGTAGGGGTCGAGGGGAAGCCTGCCTCGTGGAGTCACGGGGCAGCGCTTGATCCTAAAATTTTGCCCAAAATTATGGGTGTTGTACAATATACTCAAGAGATGTATCACAACAAGTTTTCCGCCAACAATCATATCGTTTGAGTTACAAATTTTCCCTCCAAAATATTAGTCCGTATTTTCTCGAAAATTTAAAGGGTTGCATCTCCTCATGATTAATCGCCAAAAACTAAATGATTTATAAAATCTTTTGGCAGGTTTTGTTTTCATTACGTTCATAAGAACCACACACATATTCTCTATCCAGATTTTAATTTTCAAGTCTTAAATCAAATCAATGTTCTTGACTTATTTCAATTAAGATTTCATAAACCGTACCTAAGACTTGAGTCGAAATAATAGATTGGGGAAGTGTTTCAACATTCAGAACAAATCGAATTATCATCTACACGCCCCGTTTCTAACACTTGTTTGCATAGAAAGAAAAAACCAACTATTCCATATATTTGGGACTTAAGTCATTTTATCTAGTACAAGTGTATCCTTAAAACTCGATTTATAAGAACTAAAATTTATTTTAATTTAGAACTTATTATCTTTTATACATGTTTGACCAAATAATTGAAGTTTATAGTAGTAAATTGACAAAAAGAATAATACGGAGTATATGATATGATATGATATGAATAATAATTATATTATATTAAGAGTAATAATGTACTTTCTCATTTGATAAGCTAGGATCTTTATTTTAAGCAAGTTCAACTACCTTATCTTTTAAAGCTTATACTTTTTTTTTAAGTTTAGAAATTTTGTCACTTAAATAATGTTACTAATTTAAGCTTATGAAAAAATAAGATTAAGTTTGTTCGCGATGTAAAATACACCGTATAAAATGAGTACTTTGTCCGAGGCAACATCAAGATCGATCATGATTTGCTATAATATAAAAATGTAAAATCGTCATCGAGACAAATGACAGGAAAAAAATTATGCTATTCCTACAATCCTACCCGTACATAGATGATAGATGACCTAATACATCGAATTTATAAAGGGCCAAACACCTCACAAGTAAACGCAATTCAAGGACTTAAATTAAGGTAGTATCAATGCAATCGAGGTGATGGGTATTATATTTATACACTTAGGTTACTTGTGTATATATAAATAGGGAATAAATATAACTTAAATTAAATTATAAATGTGTATATAAATATAAATAAACTTTAAATATTGAAATGATGGGGTCTATCACCAAGAAAACTTGAATGTAACGGCTATGATGTTTAGCGATCTACAGTAACAATTTTATTATACGAATTCAAAAACAATAATCTTTATTAGAGGCACTTTTCTCTCTCTCTCTCTCTCTCTCTCTCTCTCTCTCTCTCTCTCTCTCTCAAGAAGATAAGAAAAAACGCTAACTAAACTCAGTCGCCGCCATCCCTATTTTTTCTCCTCCTCCGGCCGTCGGTTTTTGCCGGCGGTCCGGAGGACCTCTCTTCCTCACCCTTTATCATTTGTTTTTTATTCTCTGTTCTCCATACATTTATTTCGATTATGTAATTTTCGTGTTAGGGTGTTTTCAATTAGTGTGTACCGTTTTCGGTTTTCAATTCGTGTGTACCGGTCGGCTAAGTATCGGTTTAGATCAACAAATAAGGTTGCATTGGTGGGTTGTCCAGGCGGTTCTGCCGGATCTTGTCTCGTCTTTTTCCAACGCAGATCCTCTGTTTTGGGAAAGATGGCCTTTTATGTTTCGCTGGAAGTTTGTGGTTGCCGGTGGTAGGTTTCGTTCTCGTTTCTCCACCGCCGGAAGGTTCGTGTTTTGTGGTGTTTGTGGTTGTGGGTTTCGATTCGTGGGTTCGTGGTAATCGGTTGTTGAGTCGTGTTGATTCGTCGCCGGCAGGTACGGGTTTCTTTTCCTCCAACGTCTTCTGCTCTTGACTTCAAGTTATTTGCGATTTAGATTCGTGGTTGTGGGTTTCGATTCGTGGGCTTGTGGTTATCTATTGTTGTTTCGTGGTTCGTAGGTTATCGATTTGTGATTGTCGATTTGGTTTCGATTCGTGGTTCGTAGTTATCGGTTGTTGATTCGTGGTGGTTGTCGATTTATGTATTCGTGGTAGGTTTTTGTCGAGCTTGTGTTTCGATGAGGACTTGAAGTCGTGACCTTCTGGTGTGTGGGTTATTTCTTTGTTAATCATTTTAACATGATACATTATCACCACTAGATTGATTGTGTGTGATCGGAGATAGTTTTGATTTTCGTGGGTTTTTTTGTGTGGTTTTCGGGTCATAGTCACTTCCCCGTTTCCATATGTTCATTCGGGTGTTTGCCCCGATGTGATAATGTGATTTGCTTTTGGTTAACAAGGCGGTTTCCTTTGATGGTTGGCTCGTTCGTTCGCAGGCTTTTTCGTTTGGATTGTTTCGAGTGTGAGTTTTATATTCGTTGATGTTGTAGGTTTTCAACTGATCTTATAATGTTTAGATTGTTTAGTCGATTCGTGTTGAATTCATTAGAGTATAGAAGGTTCGGCGGAGGTCGTGTTATGTATTCGTGTTATGTAATCCCTAGCATCTTGCTAGTTTTATTAATTTTAATATAATTATTGCCTTTCGAAAAAAAAAATAATCTTTATTAGATATTAGATAACAATGAGAATAATAAATGTAGCTACGTTTAACCATAGTACACACACACACACAAATATATATATATATATATATATATATATATATATATATATATATATATATATATATATATATATATATATATATATATATATATATATATATATATATATATATATATTTGTTATTTATAAGTCAAAATTATGATAAATAATATTAACTAGAAGATTTCACGCGTTGCAGCGGATCATTTTAATGTGTTTTATAAAACTAACGGTGAGCAAGAATTAAGAAAAAAAGGGGTCAAGAGGACTCGAACCTGGGTCTTTTCCGTAACCAAACATGAACTTACCATTTGCTTTATACATTCACTTGATACAATAAGTTGAGTTTATTTATTATATATATGTTTTTCTTAAAAAAAAATTCCGTTTCGAATATAATTAGTTGTGTTTTGTTCGTAAAATTATTTCGAGTTGAACGGTGATGAAGGATAAACCTCAATCGTAGGGGAAAAAAGATAAATCCCGTCAAAATATTGAGTGTGTTTTATTTAATAAGTACTACCTCCGTCCCAATTAGATAGTCCTGTTTTTCCATTTTGGGATGTCCCAAATTAATAGTCCACTTCCATAAATAGAAAGAAAAGAGGATATTTGATTGGTGGATCTGGAGAGAGAAAATATTTCATTGGTGGATAAATGAAGTTAGTGAGATTTCCTAAAACTGTGTGTCATTTTGTCTGTGGAGTATTATTATATTAAATTTCAAAGTTACATTTTAAACCATCTAATTACAATTTATATAGAAGTTTTATCCCTAAATACTTACAAATTTACCCCGTAAGTTTCATCTTACACTAATTTCCTCTAGCAAATACGGCAATCATTAGTATGTAATACGATCAAATTTTTGATGACATTTAGTAGATATGGATAATATTGATTGATATTATATTAATATATTAATACTAAATTAAAAGAAGACAAGTCGGTATTAAAAGAGAGTATTTATACGGAGTACTATACAATTAATTTAATCAAATTTATAAATATAAATATATTAAAAATAGATGTAGCTTTAAGGGTTGTATTTTCCATTTTCCAACTAACAAACAATATCTGTAAGTATTTTTTTATTTTATTATTGATTAATATTGTATTAATTGTTAATCAATCAATTGGAACTTTAATTAAGACATTTTATTGTCTGTGACGTCATTGTATTTGTATCTAATACGGAGTACTCGTAATATTTTGTTGCTAGCGAATAATTTTATATTTAAAAACCACTATTTCGATCTTAGATTTATTTTTGAAATTTACTTCAGTTTTAATTTTAATAAAGACGTTATTCTATTTGTACATTCACTTTTTACGGTACATCACAAATCTGCATCAAACATGATGTATTAATATAAAATGACATGACAAAAAGTTGTTGCTAGGATCATGCATCAAACATGAATCTATATCACAAATTTGGATCATACATAAGAAAATATGAGTACTAGGTAAGTATATGTATTTATATTTGAAGTTGATGTACGTGCTTACAGTTAAGAAATAAATTTTTTTGATAGTTTGCGTATTTATGTATCTTTTAACTCGTTATAGACATTTAAAAAGATCACATTTTTATTTCTTGAGGGTTTTTCTGTAACAGTATGGAGGATATTCTTTGATAAATGGCATTTCAAATGCGATCAGTGATGAAAATTTGAAGCTAGGAACTAAGGTGCTGAATTAAATATGCTTGGAGGGTATGTGTTTCTTTGGCACATGGGAATGGCGAAATGACTTGGTGTTTTTTTTTTTTTTTTTTTAAAAAGCAAGAAATTTATTAATAAAAAAGAGAATTACATGCTTGTATGCGAGAGCATACTTCTAACACTAACAGATCACAGAAAACAGCTCATAGAAGTGAGCATTTAGTGCTAATGAAGCTAAAACTAAAACTAAGAACAATTTAACCAATGAACTAGTGAAGATAGATGACACGTCCACGAGATCATCCATATGAATTTGGATTGATGAGCCATTGAGACCATTCTAAGTTGACCTTCGTTGACCTTTTCGAAATCCATTCAAATGATCTAATTTGTATTTCATTCAACATCATCGGACCGCAACCTCTCTTTTTATGGAATAACACAAGATTTCTATTTTGCCAAATCAAGTAACCACATATCCATTCGATGCTTCGCCATATTTTGGAGTAGCTCGAGCTTGTCGTGTCTTTTATACCTTTAAAAGCTTCCTGAATGTTGACTCAATCCATATTACCCAGGTTCCACCATCTATATACCCGATTCCATATGTCCTTTGCAAATGAACAGTGGAGTAGAGTATGTTCGATAGTTTCAAATGCATCGTCGAACACGGGGCACCGTAGTGAGTCTAGATCAACTCCCCTTTTGTCCAATTCAACCCGCGTCGGGATTCTATCTTGCAAGGCACGCCAAACAAATATACCAATTTTTTGTGGTACATAATTGTTTCGCATGGTTTTCTGCCCTGTATCACTTGAAACAAGAAGTTTTTCATCGATTTTTTGTGTTAAAATAGATGAGATAAATGTACCACTTGTAGTCAAATTGCAGGTCCACTCGTCTGATTCCTTGTACCCAAAACTGAATGAGTTTAGCATGCGCATTAAGTCCTCCATTTCATGGAGGGTTCGACCAGTTGGGTACTCGCTCCACATCCAGGAAAGATTCCACGTGTTTCCATCTTTTACAACACGATCCATAACCAAAGCTTCTTTATTCTCTTCGAGTCGAAATAACCTTCCGAATTTTTCCTCAAGGGTTTGATCACCTAGCCATTTATCCTTCCAAAAAAGTGTACTATCGCCTTTGTGTAGAACTTTGACAAAAGAGTTAGTGAAAGAAACGCCAAGATTGTTAATATGAAGACCAATGTTTCGGATATGATTCCATGCCGAACTTACTTTGAAATTAATATTCGAATTGTGAGAGCCCAAACCACCATCCCGCTCGTAAATACTTTTGATTATGTTGACCCAAAAAGCATTAGTTTCAACACGAAATCGCTACCACCATTTTTCGAGTAGCGCAAGATTTTTTGCCTTCAAAGAATGAATGTTTAACCCACCCCCCTCATAAGGCAATTGAACATTCTCCCATTTAACCCAAGAAAATTTTGTGTTATCCCCCGACCCGCCCCAAAAAAAGTTTCGTCTCATACCTTCGAGCAAGCGAGTGACACACGTTGGAGCACGGAATAGGGAGAAGGTATACAATGGCAAACTACTAAGGACCGATTTTATTAAGGTAAGACGACCACCAATCGACAACGTTTTAGCCTTCCAATCCGACAACCTAGAGCGGAATTTTTCAATAACCACTTCCCAATCACGGATGTTACTCATCTTTTGGCCAAGCGGGAGTCCAAGATAAGTAAAAGGGACCGTACCAACCCGACATCCTATGTAAGCGGCCATTTCATCGACTTGGATTTTCTGTATCCCAATTCCATATAAGCAGCTCTTCGAAAGATTTAACTTTAGGCCCGAGTAAATTTCAAAGCACTTTAAGAATTTGAAAAGGTTCCTAATGTTTCTCTTGTCCCATTCGTCGAAGAGGATAGTGTCATCGACATATTGCAAGATTGACACCATGATTTCATCATTACCGATTCTCAATCCTTTAAAAAGTTGTTGTTCTAATGCTCTTTTCATGAATATGTTTAGGCCTTCAACCGCAAGTAAAAATAGATAAGGTGAAAGGGGGTCACCTTGCCTAACTCCACGTTGAAGCGTAAACTCACTTGTTAGGGACCCATTCACTATGATGACCCGGAAAATTTCGACTTAATTTTAAGTCAAATCTCTAATGATTTAATATTTTCGACATGATAAGCAAATTGATGTGTTGCATTGAAATGTTTTCATACATTTAATTATCCATTAAACTTTACCTTACGATTCACGAACAAATTAAAATTTAAAACTCGAAACTCGATAATAAAATATTACGCAATTTACTTTCTAAAATGAAAATGTTTGACGACATAACAATTTCTATTATTAAAACATTTTTTTTTATATACATAAAGTAAATTGAATATAATTAGGTTTGAAAAATTAAATTTTATATTATTAATTTATTAGGATTCCAAGTGTATACATATAAAAATTGTGCTTTAAATATAAAACGTTTTGAATATACAACAATATTCATTTTCTTTTGAAACATAAATATATAAAGATTTAAATGAATAATTTTATTATAAAATTTATATAAAACATTTCGAGTGGTAAGTTTCTTTAAAACGTATATAATATTTTAAAAATATATAGAATCACTTTTTACAACTTGCCTCTCAGCTGTCATGACAAGAATACATATTTTAACCTTATCCTAAAATATTAGATTTATACAAGACTTTTTGTCATTTATTATTGGTAACGGAACATAAAATAGCGGTCCATGCCATATGGGAATATATAAAAAAAAATATATCTACACATATATACAAACCCAAAAATCACGAGACTTGTTTGGTTCTTGATCCCAACCTCACATAAAGGTTATGTTAAATTAAAGAGACTTTTATTTTATTTGTTTCCTTCTTACATGTGAATATACACACATACATAATCCAACAAAAAGTCATAGAATGGGATTGTTGATTGTGAGTACGTGTTGGGACAAAAAAATTATGGGGCACATAGATGTACATGTGGGACTTCTTAAAGGATGCATGTAATAATAATAATAATAATAATAATAATATTATTATTATTATTATTATTATTATTATTATTATTATTATTATTATTATTATTATTATTATTATTATTATTATTATTATTATTATTATTATTATTATTGTTATTATTATTATTGGTAATAGTATTTTTAAGATACAAATAATAATATACTACGACGGAGGTTAGTAAAAGATATGAAATTCGTAAGTAAAAAAAAAAATTTATCTTTTTATCTAAATTAGAAATGTTATATATTATATTTTTATATTTCTTATATTTTAATTGGGACGGAGAATATGGGACGGACAAACTTTTTACGAGTCATTTTATAAAACTTAGAACAAAATAAGTATTTATATTTAAATATAGAAAGTGGGATTTTAATATATACTTTTACCCGTCAATTATTACATTTTTTTTCTTAATAATGCAATGTTGTCATTATTTTTACGCATGTCTTAGCAGCCTACTTACACTTTATTGTATCAAGTACAACACAAATTTAATACACGATTATATGCTATTAAATTTGTGTCGGCATGTCAAGACATAAGTGTATCACGGTATGTATAGTATTGTGGTGTTAATAATTGAAAAGATGGCCGCATGTGGGTCTAATAAAATAACACTCATGTTGTCGAACCTATCTTGAATCTTTTATAAATATCAATCAAGTGAGTCTAGAAAAGAAAAAAAAACACATCTCCCACGCATACATGAAATGGAGTATGATTTTTAATATATTTTTTTCCTTTTCTCCATCACACAAAAACACACGCACCATATATCTATATACACTCCGTATAATTTTTTTTTTCTTTTCAATTTGAAAGAAGTATTATGCTATAAACAAGTAAAACGAGTTTCAAAGGGGTTTTAGCTAAGGAAATTCTGGGTATCGTTCGGGGGTATTGTTCGTGAATCAAAGGCTAACCTTTCATTTGTCATCTCCGTTACGTCTGCATAGTTTTCCTACAATATTGAAACACAATATTGATAAGTGAGTTATAGATCCCTTTTTAAATGCTTTAAATATTTTTGGGCTGAGAATACATGCAATTTATTTTAAACGCAATGGACGCAAGTACATACTTAATTCTATACTGAGTTAAACCGAAAATCCCTTAGCTTTGGTAACTAGTAGCTGCCAGTACATAGGATGTGGACTGTGGGCGCGAATAATCGTATATGGATCCATAGGGCTTGACATCCCCGTCCGAGCTAGAGCTCTAGCCTTTTAACGGACGTATGTTATTTGAGTTTACGACACGTTGGTTTGCGTGTATTAAAACGAATAGGGTAATTGTTATTATAGCGTTAAGTTTAGTTACCAGGGTGCTCTGTTATGTAGAATCTATTGATAAACTTTTGATGAAATCTTGTGGTCCATCTTTATATACTTATGACTCGAGCAATTAAAACTATAACTCACCAACATTCGTGTTGACATTTTTAGCATGTTTTTATTCTCAGGTTCTTAAACTGCTTCCGCTGTGATGTGCTTGTTGCCTGCATGGAGTCTCTCATGCTTTGTATAAAGTTTATTACATTCGAAACAAAACTACGTTGTGTAATAAATAATTTGACTGTGATGTCAACCTGTATAATAAAGACTTATGTATTTTGAGAATTTGCTTATACTTAAGCACTCTCATACATGTTTATAACTTTCTATGTTTAAGAAAGTCACTTATTTTAATGAATGCAATATTTTATCAAAACGTATCATATAGAGGTCAAAACCTCACTGTGAAATCAATGATTAACGTACCACGTCAATAGCGATTTTGACGGGTCCTTACAGTTGGTATCAGAGCTTGAGGTTATAGGGAACCAGAATTTGTATTAATGTGTTTAACTGGTAATTGTTAGGATGCATTAGTGAGTCTGGACTATGACCATATCCGTTTTTACCAAATTTTGCTTATCATTTTGTCAAAAATATTATATGTGATATATTTATATGCTAACATAATTGTTGTTTCAATTATGTGATAGATGACTTCTTCTAATCCCATCATTTTGTACGATTCTGAATCGGACACTGAGTCTATTCTTTCCACAACTAAAAAGGGCGTTCCAATACCTATTAAAGAAGAAATTGTGTTAGCCGGGAATCTCAACTCCCCGTAAACCCAGAGGAGGATTTCGCTAATGAAATAAAAGAAATCACTAGGAAGGAATTCAAACTTGCTATAAAGAACCACAAAAATAAAAAGTCCTTAATTATTAAAAAGGAACAGGACCATTCGATCCGTAACCACCCTTATTGTATTAAACCCACTGAGGCAACGTGTACCTCAAAACCCCGACCAAAAATTAAATACACTGCTAGAATGTCTGTCGGACCATGCACACACAAACAATTGGCAGAGAGACCCAAATGGGAAGAAGCTTCTGATAGTTCTGAATAAACGACCTCGCAACCATAAATCTTCCATGCACTATTCTATTGCTTATGTGTGCTACTCTATTTTGTTATGTAAAATAAGCATATGTAAATATTGGTATTGTATGGTATTGTATTATTTTGGTTTATTAATAATAAATGCATGGAATGATTATTTTTATTATTACTACTTCTTATTATTATTATTACATAATAACGTAGTAACTCGCTATAATTTTTCATAGTGAAATATTATTAGGATTTTAGTAGTTAATTCCTTGTACTAGCTATTATATATGAACTTAACGGGTAGGTACTACCCGAGTTATAATTATAAAGTGCTAATAAAGAAGAAACAGCTTTTAATAATGAGTTCATATTATTAATATGCCATGATGTACCATTAATTACTCGCTACATCTATAATATTCTACGTGATTAATTATATCTGTTGTGTTTATTGAAGAAACATGTCTCAAATGTCGGATGCTGAGTTTGAGGAACTAGTCGAGAAACGTGTGAATGAAAGAATTGCTGCAGCCGAGGCAGCAAAAGCAGCATCCGAAGCAGCAGCCAAGGCAGCAGCCGAAGCAGCAGCCAAAGCAGCAGCTGTGAATACAAACTCATGAAACGGATGCTCATACAAAACTTTTCAAGCATGCAAACCACAGACGTTTAGTGGAACTGAGGGACCAGTCGGTCTAACCCGATGGTTCGAAAAGATGGAGTCCGTTTTCAAAATCAGTAATTGTGCGGATGGAGACAAGTCAAAGTATGCTTCGTGCACCATATGTTCCACCATATTAGCAGTAAATGTACCAGCGACTCCATCACTCTGCTATTTGAATCTCTCCGGAAATCACTATATATACATTGAAACCCTATCATGTACTCATCTACATCTTGTAACAATAGTTGCCATTCCAACTATCGGGAATTTGCAATCAGTATTTTGAAATCTTGCAGCACGTCTACGCCAACAGTTATATGTGTACATATAACGTCTACCTCCTCGAATTACATACTTCGAATGTGAAGTTTTTGAAAAACACCCCAAACTATGAAACTAGTTCTCTGAAATTGGAACAATGCTGATGAAGCAGCAAAAACTGTAAACGACCTTAACAGTCAAAAGTTTGATGATAAAGAATAGTATGGTGGTAAAGGTGAGAAAAAGAGAAAGTTTGGAACTGGAAAACGGATTGAGCAAAATATGAAAGAGGCTGTGGATAAATCACAAGGACGAAACCTGTCTTCAAAGAATCCAAATGATTCAGTATCTGTTGAAGCCATTAACGAATACCTTGCTTCCGAATCTAAACCCTTGCGGACAATATTCTTCATCATCCTCTGATACTAGAAATTCTAAGATATCATCGTATCTTTCATTATAAATATCCTCCATATTTTTGGAGATAATTTCATAATCATTCTTATCGAAAATCAATTTTCTCTTTACGATATCTGTGTTACACCATAAAAGAAACTATTTTAGTTTCTAAATTCTGAAACTTTCAAGTTTAAAATATAAATGTTTTGAAGTAATGTTGGGAACTGGAGCATGAATTAGTATAATATAATGACACTTGATCAACGTGATTATATTACAGTAAGTCATGTTGAGTTTCTAATGGAACGTGACAAAGGTTCACAGATCACACCCTCATCATAAACCATGTTACATAACTCTTTCATTCTATATAATCTCCAAATATATCAAGAAAATATATTTCTTGATGATTCGGTCTTTTTCGGATATTCTGGTAATTTGACAAGTCAGATTGTACTATTACCATTTCTTTCTTAGAACATTATTTATGTTCATCTGAAACTTCATACCTACGAATTCTGGACCATTATTCGCTTGACTTGAGGTCGGGAAGAGAAAACAAAAACCTGGAACTTCGGAATATGAACAGGAGTATACATCACAGCAAACAAGAAAGATCATAAACCATGTATATCTATGCGAATAGCAAGATAAAGACACGGGAGAATGAAAAACACTATAACCCCAAGGTAATGGTAGAAGTAAGTAATTTCCTCTGGTGGTAGATGAAAAAGAAGAATGACAGATATGAAAGTTAGGAGTATATCAAGAATCAGAACTGGATGAAGCATTTCACAATTTGTTAGAAGTATGAAATAAGGAAGAAGATTATAGAAGTGGTGAAAATAAATGCAACGGAAGTGGTCAATTTATAGCAAAATATCGGACGCAGTAATAGAGGCAGATTACGCATTTAATCAAAGAAAATCCTAATTTCCGCAAATTCTGAAGAATCAAATCTTATTTAGATTATGAAGATTTTCTATTCCTTAAAATCCGGAAATCAATTGTTACTACATCAAGAGATAAGACGCATCTCTATTCTCCATTTCACTTGATTACGATAACTTCTCTCATACGCTTCGAGTAATTGGATTATTTTATCCATATTATTCAAACATAGATAAAACTCTATTATCAACTCATATTCGTTATTAAAACATTTTTATTGTTAGCCATGACGACCTCACTCAAATTTCGGGACGAAATTTCTTTAACGGGTAGGTACTGTAATGACCCGAAAATTTGCGACTAAATTTAAACTTAATCTTTAAAGGATTAATGATTTCGACACGATAAACAAAGTCTGTAAAACTGAATCTCAAAATTTTTGAACTATTCAAGTACCCTTCGATTTTCTCAACGATTCGCGAACAATTATATGTAAATAGATACATATATATACTATAACTTGAAAACGTAACAAAGTTTTCATTGCATAATACCGTACATTAAACTTATTGGTTTATATATCTAATTGAATATATATGATTTCAAGTTATTTAGTAAACGATAGTAACATTCGATTATTGATTTGATTGATATTTAGATAAGTTAACTAAAACGTTTCGGATGAAACAACTGAAATCTTGTGATCCACCTTTTATGTAAAACCTATTGATAAACGTTTTGAATAAAACAACTGAACTTTTGTAATCCACATTGATATACGGATTATGTGTAATATTAAAACTATGAACTCACCAACCTTTGTGTTGACACTTGAAGCATGTTTATTCTCAGGATTCTAGAAGTCTTCCGCTGTTTGCTTATACGTGATACAAGATATGTGCTTGGAGTCATACATGCTATATACAAGAAACTTGCTTTCACCAAACCATTACCATGTATCTTATTTTGACTGTATTGTCAACAGATGTATTATTGTAAACCATTAAATGGTGATTGTCTATACGTAGAAATCATCAGATGTTAAAAACCTGGAATTTATATATTCATTTATGAAATACCTTTTCAAACGAATACAATGTTACAAAATGTATCACATAGAGGTTAAATACCTCGCAATGAAATCAATGAATGACGTGTTCGTCCATATGGATTTGGAGCGATCGTCACAACTTACTTGGTGGAACAATTATGCTAAAGCAGAAGGAGTAGATACGGCATATGATATCTCTTGGGAAGAATTGAAAAAGATGCTTTTCGAGGAGTACTCTCCTCGAAACGAGATCAGAAAAATAGAATCTGAGTTACGTAATCTGAAGGTTTTCGGCGCGAATCTCACCAACTATCTAAAACGCTTCATGGAAGTAGCTTTGTTGTGTCCCAAATTAGTGCCAAAGAAGAAACGAAAGATTGAGATGTATATTAACTGTTTGTCACTCAATATCAAGGGAAATGTTACATCGTTCAAACCGAATACGATGCAGGAAGCCATGAGAATGGCACACTGTAACAACCCAACCCATATGCAATCGAAATATGCAAAAATAAAAAAAATATTTTGTACAGCATAGTGGCGCGGCGCGCCAAACTGGCCTGTCCAACTTTTCCTTTTTTGTAAAAAAGATCGCCCACTTCCCGACATATTTAGACGAAACGCTTTTAACAACATATTCCAATATGTAAAACTAACACGTTCCAATAATAAAATGAGTTTTACGAGACCGGGCCCAGATCGGCCGTTTTACTACTTTCGTACAAAATACAAGTTTTCAACCACATGATTTTTAACACAAAATAAAGCCGAGCATGGCGATTGGAGATACAGTACCCAATCCTAATCAAATCCAAAAGCAAGCCTTCTAAAGCAACTACGCGAGTCCACTAGTTTTCACGCTCACCCGAGTCACCTCATCCAAGCAAATCTATAAAAAAGTAAACAACGAGAGGGTAAGCTAACGCTTAGTGAGTGAGAATATACTACATACATATATATGCATAAAATGGACACGCCACGCAAATAATCAAATAACGCATACCGAACATCCAAGCATAAAGGCAAGCTAATCTAAGCATACCGTACGATCACTAAGCAACAAGCTAAATATGCATCAACAAACATAAGTTCACCAACGACGATGTGAACAACGCCAAGAAGCTACACCTGGAGGGTTAGCTACATCACGACAATACAACAATATATATATATAACAATGTATAAACGAATAAGGTTAACCCCTTAACCCATTACCGAATACCAAACACCACAATGAAGATTGGCCGAACTACACGAGCCTTAGTAATTCGAAACCACACGAGATTACTATCTTCAACATGAAAACATCGAGGTTGGCCGAACTACACGAGCCTTAGTAATCCGAAACCACACGAGATTACTACCTCAATAAGATGACCGAACTACACGAGTCACCATGAATCCGAACTACACGAGATTCGTCCTTGATAAGATGACCGAACTACATGCGTCATCGTGAATCCGAACTACACGCGATTCACTTCTCCAACTCAAACCCACGGTCACGGGATTATAAAATCCACCACATCGGGGTTATCCACATCACGACAATATCAACCCTTCGACATTGGGGTTATAACATCCAAATCACAACCACGTGTGATAACGTACACACAAACGTGTACCTCGCCAAAGGTGGTCAACTAAAACGCACAACCGTGCCAATTGGACTCAGACAAAAGTCCATCAAAACCACCTATATGTGAAGTGAGCTCTATAGCCGAGAATCACTTCACTCGACCCGCACCCATCCTACACATACATATGCACATAAGATATTAACACTCACCTTGTCGCCTTGATGAACGCTTCCGAATAATCCGCAACTCGCCGAAGGAATGTACCTATTCCATTATCATAAATACCACAACATAATGAGAATGGATTTACAAACCAACCCAATTCGACACTTAGTGCAATTTCGACCCAATTGCATTTCTAAGCACAAACCGTGCCCAAACTAACCAATAATCACTAACACAAGTGATAATGGTCCTAATATGCCAATTAAACCCGAACACAAGTGTTAAACACTTATCGTTCTCAAAATCGCCCATAAACCCTAATTTTGACCCATAAAGTCAAAATCTCACCAATTACAAGTTTTCACACCAAAACATATTTAACTCGGTTTTATACTTCAACTTAATCCATTTTAAGTTTATAAACCTCATCGAATCGACATTCGGGTCATAATCATCAACAAACCCTAACTTTGACTCTAGTCAAAATTAGTCAACCACAAGAACCCTAAAGGTCTCCAATACATCAATAATCACTAATACTAGTGATTATACACCATTCTCAAGTCTTAAACATGGTTAAATCATTAACCAACTCAAAACCCACCTTTAACACTTATAAACCCGAATCTTGGTGTTAATCTTCAATTAACAACTAAATGGGTTCCATCTATGAATCATACAATCAAAAGCCCCAAATTTGAATGATGAACACAAAAACGAAATTCGGAGTTAGAGCTTACCACTAGTATCACCGCGTAGCTAAGAACGAGGAGAACAAACTTGTCTACTACGCCAAAGATCAAAACCCGCTTCTTCCTTTCCAAAAATCCCTTTGAATCAAATGGGTGTTTGAGTTCTTGAGAGAAATATGAAAAGAAAAGGAAAAAGAAATGAATAAATGAAATGGGTGGAGGAGGTTAAGTCCTCAAATCTGGCTCAAATGCGAAAAGATCGAAATGCCCTTTTAAAAACTCTAAAATAACAAAAGGAGTCTGCCAGCGACATATGGCGCGGCGCGCCATGACCCCGCGCGGCGCGCGACTGGGCAGAATTAGAATCCAGGTCTTACAACTCTCCCCCACTTAAACTCGATCACGTCCACGTGATCTTCACCACTTAACCAATCCGGACCTACTCAATGGTCCTCAATCATAAGTCCCAATCCGAACTTTCCTAGACAATTCTTCCCAATGAATCACCTTTAACAACTAAAATTGCCACCCGCGGTTTATCAAAACCACTATCCGAGCACTAAAACCTGCTCTTTTCCCCATATCGGGAAAAACTCAACCAATCTCGTACCGAGATATCAATTCCTTAGCGTACCTTTACCAAGGACAACGCTAAAAGCGACCATGTCTCAACCTAAAGTCAACAATCCGAACGTTGAGGATCGAACCACATGAATCCTTACGGATTACACTTACCACTAAACATCCTTTGTAGTGCGCAATACAACCAATACGCCACTATCCTAACATCATAAGCAACGGCTAAAACTAAAAGCGCCCAAAACGACTATGGCAACGCTAATTCCTAAGGTGTACAAAATCGACTATTGTCACACCCGTAACAACATGTGAGCGAAACACGGCTATCACATCACTAATCACACAACACGGTCCTCACGACCGCACCATCGGTGTATAAATAACCGATAGTTCCCGCAACATGGTCCTTGCGACCCCACCATTGGTGCATCAAACAACCAATAGATCAAACATTATGGTCCTTACGACCCCACTATCGATGTATAAAACAACCGATAGATCACGCCACATGAAGGCTGGCCGAAAACACACGCACCTTAGTGAATCCGAACTACACGCGACTCACTACCTTCACCGCAACAGCAATCGGGATTGGCCGAACTACACGCGCCTTAGTGAATCCGAACTACACGAGAGTCACTATCCCAAAAGAATGACCGAACTACACGAGTCATTTGTGAATCCGAACTACACGAGGCTCACTCCTCAATACAATGACCGAAACCACACGAGTCATTGGTGAATCCGAACTACACGCGATTCAGTTCCACAATAAGATGACCGAAACTACACGCGTCATCGTGAATCCGAACTACACGAGATTCACAACTCAACACCGGATGAAGTCAGCGGACCCCGAAAGTCATGCTTCACCGATATAACACATACGCCCATGATGAAGTTAGCGGACCCCGAAGGTTATGCTTCACCAATCACATATTCCCATGATGAAGTCAGCGGACCCTTAAGGTAATGCTTCACCAATCAAAGCCCTTTTGGCCTCGAACAACGAGTAGCGTAACATCGCGCTCTACTACGCCATAGTGAATCCTAACGGATACCACTAACCATTCACACAATCGATCAAGAACCACCTATATCAAACGTAGGCACAAAACAATAATTTCCCAAAAAGAGAACCCGACACACACATCCCTTAACCGAGGGATTTCACCTTGCTCGCCAAACACGTCCATTATCTCTCAACGAGATTTACCACATTACCACTTCGGTGATAATTTAAATCCAAAATCATAAGTACAATTTAACCAAAATTGTACTCTACCAGAAATTGACCAAAACTAGGTCCCAACAAAAGTTTCGGATCTACCATAAGCATTATCCGAATTCTAACCCTAAGGTCTCCTCGTGCGGGAGTGTAACTCCCCCACTTGGAACTACGTTCCATATCCACAACTCGTACCGTACAGTGCTACCAAAGGTAGACTTTACCAACAATTGGGTTCACACGACCCATCGACATATCTTGCTCCAACCTTGAGCATTCCAAGGATCTTAATCTATCCTTAAACACTTCGAACGAAAAGTTCATCACAAACTACACAAACTTTACTCTCGCAATCATCCAATTGCTATAGTTTGTCAACTTCCACCTAGTCACTCATGTACCTAAGGGTTTCACTTCGGTACCCTAAGTACAATGTAACCACAAAATTTTCGGAGTCAAACACCACGCTAGTAGGTATAAAAGAGGCACCTAATGTCATGTCACGTAGACTCCTTTACCAACATACATCGAGATCCAAAACACTCGATTTCAAGGGTTTCATCCCACCCGTCGAACCTCATGGTTCATCAACTTCAACACACAAGCGAACACGCGCTTAACAATCGAACACCGAAACCCATTTCCATGACTTGGTAGAAACATTTCCCAAATACTAAGGAATGCTTGGTTACACCAAGTCTTACGCCCCTCGCCCGATAGTCAAAGCGTCACCCTAGGGTACTTTCATTAGGAACGTCACCCATAACTATAACATGCACAACACAATGCATTTAACAAACTCAAATTTAACGGCACTCAATAAATAATCAAAGGACATATTTATTAAAAAGAAACGTACCTTAACGTCTCCTTGCCGCACCCGTCCCCGTCTAACTCGGGACATTCCGACTTACGATGTCCTTCTTCTTGGCAATGGAAGCACACCATGCCATCACCCTTTGGTACCGAACATTCCCAAGACTTGTGACCCCTCACGTCACAATTGTAACATCTAGCCACACTAGAATCCGATATATTCATCCGTGTACCACCCGTGCTCACACTCGGACCCTTAGTCCTCTTACTCGGAGCACCATACGAAATAATCCTTCTTCCACTTAAAGGTTCACCCTTCTTGGATCGTGAATACGACTCGAAACCTCTAGCCAAGGCGAATAATTCCGCAACTGATTTCGCTTGACCCCGGCTAATCTTATTCTTCAAGTCATCATTCAAAGTCCGATAGAAATCTTGCATCAACAAATGATCATTCCCCAAATACTCTGGGCAAAAACGAGCCTTCGCCATAAAGGTCGTCTTGAGAGTATTCAAATCCATAGAACCCTGTTACAAATTTCGCAACTCATTATGCATTTCCGACAAATCGGCTGAAGTTCGGAACTCCTCGAAGAATTCCTTCTTAAATTCGTCCCATGATAACGCCATAAACGATCGCCACCGACAAGATCAATCTTACCATCCAACCAATCCTTCGCCCTACCCCGCAACAAACTAGTAGCGAGTCTTGTCCTCTTCTCGGGAGGGCATTCAATAGTACGAAAACACCCTTCGACATCCGAGATCCAAGTTGTGCTTACCAAAGGATCCGGTTTTCCGTCGTACATCGGGGGTTTAGTCCTCATGAAGCTCTTAAGACAACGCTCCATTTCACCACTACTTTGAAATTCAGAATACCTCCTATCCATTTCTTCTCGAAACGCACCCATTTGCTCCGCAACGGCGACCGCAACTCTAGCGTTAAATTCTAGAACGTTCGTCTCGATCCCGTTTCCCATCGCCATTCTAAGGAATGCAAAAGCGATTAGATCACGAACGTAAAAGGCACACACACAATACCGCCCCCATCTTGCTAAACACTCGTCGTACATCACTTGCTAGACACGATTTGCACCCGTAATAAGGTTTGCAAGTCCTTATTACGCACACACGCCGTATCAACTCGTTAGTACAATGATCGCCTCGCTCGATGATATAAACAACACTACCAAAATTCTACGCGATATAAGCACACACAAGAATTATTATCACATCACAATAATATATTAATAATATCCGCATTACTAATATAAATGTTAGTCCACCTACAAACAAGGCACTAACTATAACTCATTCCGATCCGTACTCCTACAAGTCCCGCAACGAAATTAAGCACACACAAAAGTCTAAGTCTAGGCACCTATCTCAAGTCACCTAAATCCCTTAGACCATGCTCTGATACCACTTGTACCAACCCAACCCATATGCAATCGAAATATGCAAAAATAAAAAAAATATTTTGTATAGCATAGTGGCGTGGCACGCCACTTATCTGCACGGCGCGCCAAACTGGCCTGTCCAACTTTTCCTTTTTTGTAAAAAAGATCGCCCACTTCCCGACATATTTAGACGAAAAGCTTTTAACAACATATTCCAATATGTAAAACTAACACGTTCCAATAATAAAATGAGTTTTACGAGATCGGGCCCACATCGGCCGTTTTACGACTTTCGTACAAAATACAAGTTTTCAACCACATGATTTTTAACACAAAATAAAGCCGAGCATGGCGTTTGGGGATACGCTACCCAATCCTAATCAAATCCAAAAGCAAGCCTTCTAAAGAAACTACGCGAGTCCACTAGTTTTTACGCTTTCCCGAGTCACCTCATCCAAGCAAATCTATAAAAAAGTAAACAACGAGAGGGTAAGCTAACGCTTAGTGAGTGAGAATATACTACATACATATATATGCATAAAATGGACACGCCACACAAATAATCAAATAACGCATACCGAACATCCAAGCATAAAGGCAAGCTAATCTAAGCATATCGTACGATCACTAAGCAACAAGCTAAATTTGTATCAACAAACATAAGTTCACCAACGATGATGTGAACAACGGCAAGAAGCTACACCTGGAGGGTTAGATACATCACGACAATACAACAATATATATATATAATAATATATAAACGAATAAGGTTAACCCCTTAACCCATTACCGAATACCAAACACCACAATCTGCACACTTCTTAGCGATGAAGGAAACGGATACGATGGAGAGACTTGCTCAACTATACATCAAAGAGGTTGTATCTCGTCATGGTGTACCTTTATCGATCATCTCAGATCGCGATCCCCGTTTTGCTTCCAGATTTTGGCGTTCTTTGCAAGAAGCCATGGGAACTCGTCTTGACATGAGTACAGCATATTACCCACAGACCGATGGGCAAAGTGAACGAACCATTCAGACTTTGGAGGACATGTTGCGTGCATGTGTCCTTGATTTTGGAAAGGCCTGGGAAAGGCATTTGCCACTAGCCGAATTCTCGTACAACAACAGTTATCACTCGAGCATTAATGCCGCACCTTTTGAAGCATTGTATGGCCGCAAGTGCTGATCTCCTATTTATTGGGCCGAAGTAGGCGAAAAGCAAATCACCGGACCCGAGGTAGTCCATGAAACAACGGAGAAGATTGCTCAGATTCAAGCTAGACTTAAGACTGCTCGTGACCGTCAAAAGAGTTATGCCGATCTTAAACGTAAAGACTTTGAATTCAACGTCGGTGACCGTGTAATGTTGAAGGTTGCACCTTGGAAAGGTGTGATTCGTTTTGGAAAACGTGGAAAGTTGAACCCACGATACATTGGTCCTTTCGAAATCTTGGAACGTGTTGGACCCGTTGCTTACCGTTTGGATCTTCCAGCTCAATTGAGCTCACTTCATCCTACCTTCCACGTGTCAAACTTGAAGAAGTGTCTTGCTGCACCTGAACTTATCATACCACTTGAGGAACTTACGATTGACGACAAACTCTACTTTGTGGAAGAACCAGTTGAGATTATGGACCGTGAGGTCAAGACTTTAAAATGCAACAAGATTCCGATCGTCCGAGTATGATGGAATGCCAAACGAGGACCTGAGTTTACCTGGGAGCGAGAGGATCAAATGATGCAGAAGTATCCTCACCTTTTCCCAACTCCTCCATCTACCTCAGCTTAAAATTTCGGGACGAAATTTTCTTTAACAGGTGGGTAATGTAACGACCCTGGATTTTCCAACGTTTATTTATTAATAATTATTATTATTAATACTTGTGATTTAACGAATGTATTTTATTACATTTACTCGTTACCATGATTGATCATACATGACTTTTGAATGCCCGAAACGTCCTTGTGACATACGTACACTACACTAATAATATTTTAAGATATTATTTACATTCATGATTAAGTTTTATTAATTATTTTAATTAACTATGGTTACTAGTTAATTACTTGGGCTTTATTGGACTTACTTGTTAATTACTTGAACTTGGGCTTGAATTAGTGTTAGTGGACTTAAAGAGCCCACCCTACTCACTTTAATGGACTTAATTAGCCCATCTTAATGTGTAAGTATCATTTAAGTTACAACTAGATGGATTAAATTCAAAGAGAATCTAGTTACTTGTTCTTTCCATAAAAACACCTCTAATATTCATCTTTTTAAACTTTTACATGCATTAAACTAGTGGACTTTCTCCTCCTCCCCTCTTGGATGCAAATCGTCACCTTGGGGTTGTATATGGGAGAGTTCTTTTCATTTTACTTGTTACTTCTTTCACTAAGCTCATTTCACTTCACACACACTTACTTGCTACTTCCATTTTCTCTCCTTTTTTTCTCTCCATTCTTGTAAGTAACAAGGCTTAATTTCTCTTCCTTTTTCTTCACTAAAACCGTAGCCCAACACCCCTTAAACCATCATTCTTTGTTGTTGTTTGTTACTTGTTCTTGGATGTTGTTAGTTACTTGTCTTGTTAGTTGTTATTTACTTGTTACAAGAATCAAACTACCTAGTTTAATTCTTCATAATATCTTGTATTTACAAGAACAGACGAGAACTTAACTTACTAGTTATGTTCTACCTTTATTATTTTAAAAGATTAAAGTTCATGTGTTGTTAAAAGCATACTTATAATTCATGTTTGTAAACTTAAAGTTTGCATTCTTAAAGATCAAACTTTAGTTTGAATCTTTAAAGTATGAAACCTATGAACTTATTACTTGTTACTTAGTTTATTTCTTTATATTATGTACTTTAATTTCATGTTTGTTGGTTTTAGTGGTCAAATGTTACAAGTTAACTTTGATCTCATTTTTCTTGAACTAAAAGTTAACTTGAAAGTTCAAGAACATGGAAGTGTAACTCTTTAGTTATAACTTCATATACTTGTGATGGATCTAAGTTCTATAGCTTATGGTCTACTTATTTTTATCATTAATAAAAGCTTGTAAGCTTACATACACTTTGCAAGATGAAAATCTAAGTTTGGTAACCTATGGTTTCATTAAAGTAAAGATTCAAGTATTATTACTTAGGATTTAACTTAATAACTTTAGATCTAGACCTTTGGATCTTGGATCTTCAAGATCTAACTAAGAACTATGCTCTACATCTTAAGATCTTGATTAGTTAGTTTACTTTCTAATTTGTAGTTCAATATTACTTTTATAGTTCATGTATGTGTTAAATCTAAGACTTTGATGTAACTTTGTTTCATCAAAACACTTGCAACACTTAAATGAGTTGTGCTACATGTCTTGGACTTATACAAGTGTTATGATGGTGAAACCTTGGTCAAGATGATGCAAACACATCAACGAGTTGTACACTTGAAGCTATATACATCAAGGATGAGAACCGTGATAAGCATCGAGTAAAAAGAACCACCGGAACCTACAGTTTTACTGTTTCTGTGTCTGGCCCATATGACCTGGGCTACTGTAAAGATGATTTTCAGATAGCTCTGTTTGAGTAGATAACTTTTCATTTAGGACTCGTCCTAATCTGAGTTACAGTTTAGGATTTATGGCCCTCCGATCGTCACTATGTCCTTTTAACGTTGTGCTGAAAATTCTGACCTACTCGCACTTAGACCGTCGTCACGGTCAAACGAATAGGAGTTTGCTTCTGGAATTTTTTCCACAATTAGAGGACTCATAAACGGAGCCATGGAAACTGGTCTCACCTTATTTCAGTAGGTATAGATGCCGTGGTGACTGATCGAACTCAGCATTTGTTTTAAACTCTATACTTGAACGAAACTTACTTTACACCTTTTGTTTAATGATGAATGATGATGACCCTTAAGACCTAATTTACATACATTTAAACCTATTCGGACGATTTACTGACTTTGTATTATTTGACTTAGGTTGAGGACTTTCCGGACCTACGTACTTGTTTATTTCCCGACTCGACTTTACCGCTACTTTATCATTGTGAGTTATAGCATCCCTTTTTACTTTAACTATTTTGGGAACTGAGAATACATGCGCATTTTACATTTTACATACTAGGCACGAGTACTTAACTATATATATGTGTGGGTTATACAACGGCATAAACATTCCCTTTAGCTCGGTAACGTTTAGTAATTGGTTTTTGAACCGGTGAACGCGAATCTTAGATATGGATCCATAGGGTTTGAGATCCCCACTCGGGCTAGACGCGCTAGCATTTAACGAGTGTTTAATACTTCGTATACATACGCTTTTTCCAAGTGTACTTTCAGGGGGTATAAACGTTAAGTTAGTTACCAAGTGCCCACGGTTAAACATATACTTTATCATACTGTTTTGAAACGCTCTTTGTAGCACTAAAATCTTGTGGCCTACCTTACATACTGTTATACTTAAATTATAGCTCACCAACCTTTGTGTTGACGTTTTTAAGCATGTTTTTCTCAGGTGCTTAAGGTTAGCCGCTTCCGCTGTGTACTAGTCTTGCTGTAGACACCCGCTGCTTTAGAGATGTCACCGCATGAACTACTTTATCTTGCATTCAAACTTTAATACTTTTGAACAATGATTTGTAACGACCTAAGGGTCACGTGCTATTATCTTTGCTTCTGTTCATAGAAGCATACTTTTGCTTGTAAAACAATTGACGTTGGTTATGACGTCAGCTTTTATCATGAATTCAAACTTGTTTTGAAAACGCATATAGTGTTTGACCTTTTAATGATCCTGTTGTTGATGATTCGTACAGGATGGTTTTGTACGGGGCATCACATTTGGTATCAGAGCATTGGTTGTAGGGAATTAGTTTGCATTAGTGAGTCAAGACCGACCCGAGTAGGATTCACTAATAGGACTAATCTACAACTTGCTAGTTTACTCGTTTCCGCTGAACTTACTGCATGCTGATGCTTACTTTTACTACTATACGCCGTATACTATTACATGATTTCACTACTGCATGCTATTATCTGCTTTCGATTGCATGATACTTGTCGTTATTGCTATGCTACTTACTGTTACACATGATTTAGACTGTTGTAGTTACTTGGCCTAATACATGCTTGCTTTATGACTTACTGATATGGAAAATTTATTTTTCCTTGTTCAGATGTCGGATATTCCACCTGCTATCATTTTGGGCAGTTCGGACACTTCAGCCACTTCACCTGCCACTGTTGCCGATCCACCGATCCCGTTACCCACCAGTGACCCCGGCATTTCATCTTTCGGAGCTAGCAGTCATGCGCCTGTCCCAGTGGTTACTACTGATGGAGCCCAGGACCCCCCAGAGATTCCAGTTCCATCTGCCCCAGGACCCTCGGGGTCACAGCCTCGCTCCGGTGATGTTGTGATTCCCGCGAAATTTGGGGAGGGTCTATTCCGAAACCAGTATCGCCATTGGTGCCGACGCGCCCCTGACGGACGTCTCGTGCCTATTCCACCCTTCAGGTACCGACAGATGATGGCCGCCCGAGGAGAGCCAGTTCAGCCACCTGTGCAGCCACCACCGCATGATTCTGATGATTCTTCATCCGATGACCCATCCACAGACGACTCGAGTGATGATGACTCCGACGAGGAGGACCCTGATGCACCTGTTCAGCCACCCTCCACCCCACCGAAGAAGTGGTACCGCTTCGATGGCACCATTATTCCGGGGATCAACGGAGGACTAGCATTCACTGACGTATTTGGTCGGCGTCGTAGGGTTACTGCCCGTAAGCGGCTTGTGCCGTACCCTGCCGACCCACTCGTGCGTAAGGTACCCTGTTACGTACTGACTATTTTTGGAGCCAGACCGTCTACATCTGCACCACCGGCACCACCCGCACCACCTGCCCCACCATCTCCCACTGTCGAGGAATTGACAAGGGAGGTGGGGATCCTCCGAGCTCGAGTTTCTGAGCTCGAGGACCAGATGTCTCATGTATTGGATATCCTACACCCACCTTCACCGTAGGGCTTTTGTATTTAGATGTCATTATGTAATCTAGTTGTAGTTTTATGTTTCACTTATGTATTGTACGAACTTATACAGATGTATGCAACTTATTATTAATGAATGGAACTTTGCGTTATTTAATTCTTGCACGATGTTCTATTTACATTACTGTACGATGATTCTGTGGTATTTGTACCTAGATGTGTTATTTAATAAACATGTGATGTGTTGATTCCATGTTGGTTACTATATACTGTATTATTACTATTTGAATACTGGATTTTGACTTGAGTAAAATTTTTTGTTTAGAACACCATGGCCAACGGACGATCAACATCAACCCCTACCGTAGCCCAAATCGAGGAGATGATTGCCGAAAGGGTAGCCGCAGACATTGCGGAAATGCAACCCCAAGCTCCACCGCCACCGCCACCGGTTATTCAACACATTCGTAATGGGTGCACGTACAAAGAGTTTCAGAGCTGCAAACCTCATAGCTTTAGTGGAACGGAGGGGCCGGTTGGTCTTACTAGATGGTTTGAAAAACTTGAATCTGTGTTCCGAGTCAGCAACTGTTCAGAGGAGAATAAAACCAAGTTTGCTTCATGCACGCTGTCTGATTGCGCACTAACGTGGTGGAACACGTTGGCTCAAGTAAAAGGTATCGATGAGGTGTTTGCTACCCCATGGGAGGAATTCAAAGGGGCCCTGATTGAGGAATATTGCCCTAGGACTGAGATCCAAAAGATGGAGATGGAATTCATGCAGTTAAAGGCCGTTGGGAACGACCTTGATGGTTACAACAGGAGATTTTTGGAATTAGCCCTGATGTGTCCGACAATGGTTACACCGGAGTTTAAACGAATGGAAAGGTACTTCTGGGGACTTCCTAAGAGCATTAAGGGAAACGTCACCTCATCCAAGCCACCAAATGTCCCGGAAGCGATGCGCATGGCGCATACTTTAATGAATCAAATCATCATCGATGAACTGGAGAAAACTAAGTCTGAAGCGGGTAGTAGCGAGAAGCGCAAATGGGATAACAACAGGGGAAGGACCTATGGGCAAAACCCGGCAAAACGACATGAGGGTTTCAGAGGAAACAACAACGGTGGAAACCCCAATCCGAACACCAACTCAAACCCGAACTACAAGGGAACCTTACCACAATGCAAGAGGTGCTATAAGCACCATACTGGGTATTGTAACGTTGTTTGTGAAAAGTGCCAACAGACTGGGCATATCGTGAAGGACTGCAAGGTCACCACTTTGAATGTGAAGGCGAACCCCAATGGACCAAAAAAGTGCTACGAATACGGACAGACGAGCCATTTCAGAAATGCGTGTCCAAACAAGCGAAAAGACGGCGGACCACCCCGTGGTAGAGCTTTCAACGTTAATGCAAGGGATGCACGCGAGAATCCCGACTTGGTGACAGGTATATTCACTATCAATAATCTATTAGCTTCTGTCTTATTTGATACTGGTGCCGATAGAAGTGATGTATGTAGACACTTTTGTGATAAGATTAATTGGTCGATAGTCCCTTTAAAAGAGTGTATGCTTGTCGAGGTCGCCAATGGAAAACTTGAGAAAATTGACCATGTTAGTCGAGGAGCTATTATCAACATAGCTGGTGCGGAATTCGAAATTGACTTAATACCTATCAAACTGGGAAGTTTTGACGTGATCGTTGGTATAGATTGGCTGACGAAAGTAAGGGCCGATAATATCTGTGGAGATAAAGCTCTTCGTATACCATAAGGGGACGGTGAGCCACTGATCATCTACAGAGAGAGATGTACCTCGAAGCTGAACCTTATTAGTTGCGTGAAAGTGCAAAAGATTATGAAGAAGGGACGTCTTGCCGTGATAGCGCATGTGAAAACGGTAGAAAGCGAGGTGAAGAGTGTGAACGATGTTCGAATTGTGAACGAATTCTCCGATGTCTTTCCCGAAGAAATGCCTGGATTACCGCCGCCGAGAGCAGTAGAGTTTCAGATCGACTTAGTGCCAGGAGCTGCACCTGTAGCTCACGCACCTTATAGACTCGCACCTTCCGAGATGCAAGAATTACAGAGTCAACTACAAGAGCTGTTAGACCGTGGATTTATCCAACCAAGTTTCTCGCCTTGGGGCGCACCTGTTTTATTTGTGAAGAAGAAGGATGGATCCTACCATATGTGTATCGACTACCGTGTCATACCCCCAAATAGGGCCGGGGAAGATATGACATCACAATATCACAACACAAGTATGTATAAACGAGAATGACTCTATATGAGATGTTTTAATTGATTGCCAATATATTAAAACAGCGGAAAGCGTTATGTCATTACAATAAATGTTTTAATTCAATAATATGTATAAATGCGGACTCCAATAGCAGCAAAGTCCAAATAGCAAATAATCTTTAGCAATCTTCACCTGAGACAAAACATGCTTAAAGTGTCAACCAAAAAGGTTGAGTGAACAACATAGGTTTAATAATTATAACAAGTTTTTAGACCACAAGATTTAGTTAGGGTTGACTGATATAAAATCAATCAATAGAATGAAGTGTGTTTATTAATATAATGAATATATCAACAGTGACCGATAAAGTTTGTTTATTAATATAATGAATATATTAACAGTGACCGATAAAGTTTGTTTATTAATATAATGAATATATTAACAGTGACCGATAAAGTTTGTTTATTAATATAATGAATATATTAACAGTGACCGATAAAGTTTGTTTATTAATATAATGAATATATTAACAGTGACCGTTATTGTCAACAGACAAATATGTTTACTAATATAACGAATTATATTAGCAGTGACCGTTATTGTCAACAGACAAAGTATGTTTACTAATATAACGAATTATATTTGCAGTGACCGTTATTGTTAACAAACAACATGTATATAGTTAACATTTGAGTACTTATGTCTAATCATAAAACAATTTAAAAACAAGCATGTGTCTCACCCCAAAGTTTATAAAACAGCTAAGAAATAGTAAAAAGATGGGCTATGAAGTTCACCTTAACAGCAGATAGATATTCCACGCAAGATATATGATTGGAGTGTGTAATCAGGGATCTCAACCTAGAGATATAATGTTCGATTAGGTAATGTCTAATAGACATAAAGTTTGTTTATTAATATAGTAAACTATATTTCAAGAAAGTTATATTCATATGAGTGATAATATAATTAGTGTTTATTAAGTGTTACTATATAATTAAGTGTATAAGTTATACTAATAATAGTATTATTGGTTACATTAATTATTCAACTATTGTATAAGTTATCATTATATGTTACGTATATAATTATATCTATGTGATACATACATATATATTCTTTATTATTATTATTCATGTATGCATTCAATACTATATGATACATATATAGTAGGTGTATGTATTACATATATAATAGTGTAAGATGGTACATATACATATACTTATTACTTTTTATGTTTACTAATTTATATACCATGCCCAATACACATTCATACATACATTCACACGTACATATACATACGCACATACACATACACATATACCTACAGTGTATACATGCACACACATACGTATGCATGCATGCATGCATGCACGTATAATATTATTATTATTATTTACTAATCCTTTTTCATATATTAACACTAATCCTTTTATGAACATAAAATCATAACCTATTTATCATAATCATGAATCATGTTAATTATTCTCATTCATACCTTTTAACTTATTTAACTAGTTCCAGCATGAATCTTAATCTTAATAACCTAACAAATTATCAATCCTTAGCGATAACCTTTTATCCATCTAATTTATATATCAAGATCATAATCTTCCATTATCCTTATAAACCTTATTAACATACTTATTTTTATTAACTAATCATACTTTTAACTTATTCATTAATCATCTAACCTATCATAACTTAACCTAATAATCCATACAAGATTTACTTTTATTAATTCCTAACGCTTTATGATCGATTCAAAATTCATAACTCTTAACTATATTAACTAGTTCAACATAACCCAATGCTTTTAATTCATTATAATCATTCTTATTAAACATAATACTTAATCATAATCCTTATCATTATTCATGCAAGACCTATTGTTCATACACAATTCATACTTCATATTAATACCCTAATTGCTTTTAATTTTTTTTTATTACTACATAAACTTTTATTCATCAAACTAATAACTATAATCTTTTCCTAATACTTTTATATCCAATAATACTTATTGATACATGAAATTCATAATCCATCAATAAATAATACTTATTAATATGATTGTATGTAATTAAATAAAGAACAAGATCACTAGGGTTAGACTACCTTAACAGATTGATCTAGGATGACGATGATGATACGACTCAAAACAGAAAAACAGGAACCAAGCAGCAGCAACAACGATCGACCCAATTGAGGGTCTTCTTGGGTTTTCTTAATCACGTACAGCAACCAGGAAAATAACGTAGCAAGAATGGATCCCTTGGCTGTTTGATTACTACAGAAAGACATAAAATAAGTAACAAAATAACCAAACTTCGATGGGCTGTTGTGGTCGAATAATACAGCAGGTACAGAAAACATACTTACTTGATTTCAGGGTTGTTTTCGTTGCACAGAAATAGCAGAAATAGAAGACGAATTGCAGCAAGAACTACGGCTAATAAAGGACTGTCTTGGGGTATCCTGGTTACGACAGAACGCCACAAAATGCAGCAGGTTGATGGTGTTTTGCATGCTCGTTTTGGTGGTAGAATGCACGCTGAACTGAAGGGTTATTGATCGACAAAACAGGAGAGGTTTGTGAGGGTTTTCAGTCGACAGAAGAATAGTTGGTGTGGGACTTATTAGTCGACAGGTTTATTGAGGGAATGCAGGAGATAATCGAATGTTTTATGAGAGAATGCAGGAGTTAGGATCGACTATTAGGCAGGTTATTTGTACGTGATGTTTAACTTGAAAAATCACGATGGTTATATAGATAATTTGGGTTTCCTAATTGCCTTCAACTTCTTGGAGATCAAGGAAAGGATTTGAGTTAATCTAGGATTTTCCAAAAACTTAGTGATCAAGCTTATGAATCCCTAACAAAAATATATACAGCCGATAGACTTATGATCTTATGTATTTTTTTTTATACTGCATTCTCTATTTATTTATATATATATATATATATATATATATATATATATATATATATATATATATATATATATATATATATATATATATATATATATATATATATATATATATATATATATATATATATTTTATTATTATTATTATTATTATTATTATTATTATTATTATTATTATTATTATTATTATTAAGGTTATAATTAATTTAATTACATTTTTATTAATTATTAGACCCTAACTTTTATAAATTTTACATTTACTTATATTTAGTTTATATATATATTCTCATTTGTTTGAATCTTATATTGTCACATTTTAATTTATTTATAAAAGATTAGGTTTAGGGTTTTAAATTATATTAGGATTTTATAATAGTTACGATCATTAAATGAAAGTATAAATGTGCGTTGTCGAAATGGATAACAACCCTAAATCGATTATACGGAGGAACAAATGAAAAACCCTAAGGGTATTTTAGAAATTTCATGATGGAAAAATGAGGGTTGTTATAGTACCTCCCTGTTAATTTAAACTTCATCCCGAAGTTTCAGTAAGACTTCTCGGATGCAACAACGTTTGAGAATAGATGGGGATGTCATCAATAGAACACTTTTTAAGATTCGAGATGTGAAATGTATGCACTTTAATTAACAGGAAGTGTTGCCTAAAAATTATCATTCTGTCAACGTTTTGTTAAAGCATAGTCTACACTTAATTACAGTGGGGATCTACTTGGGTGAGAGTTGATATTGTATGAATCGTCAGCTAAAAGATCCTAGGTGATTAGAATATCTAGTCTTATGGACTTCCTCCATGACTAGTTCTTGAAAATTTCTGATTAATGGTGATTTTTGTAGGATCGACATGTATTCCTTCACTATAACTACATGTCTAAAGAATTGTATGATTCGTAGCCAAAGTTCACACTTGGAAAAACTTGGCACACCGTTGTTCCTTCTTTAATGTAGTGACCCGAACTTTTCCATGTTTATATATATTAATTGAGATTGATATTTACATGATTAAATGTTTCCAACATGTTAAGAAATCAAACTTGTTAAGACTTGATTAATTGAAATATGTTTCATATAGACAATTGACCACCCAAGTTGACCGGTGATTCACGAACGTTAAAACTTGTAAAAACTATATGATGACATATATATGGATATATATATATAGTTAACATGATACTATGATAAGTAAACATATCATTAAGTATATTAACAATGAACTACATATGTAAAAACAAGACTACTAACTTAATGATTTTTAAACGAGACATATATGTAACGATTATCGTTGTAAAGACATTTAATGTATATATATCATATTAAGAGATATTCATACATGATAATATCATGATAATATAATAATTTAAAATCTCATTTGATATTATAAACATTGGGTTAACAACATTTAACAAGATCGTTAACCTAAAGGTTTCAAAACAACACTTACATGTAACGACTAACGATGACTTAACGACTCAGTTAAAATGTATATACATGTTGTGTTTTAATATGTATTTATACACTTTTGAAAGACTTCAATACACTTATCAAAATACTTCTACTTAACAAAAATGCTTACAATTACATCCTCGTTCAGTTTCATCAACAATTCTACTCGTATGCACCCGTATTCGTACTCGTACAATACACAACTTTTAGATGTATGTACTATTGGTATATACACTCCAATGATCAGCTCTTAGTAGCCCATGTGAGTCACCTAACACATGTGGGAACCATCATTTGGCAACTAGCATGAAATATCTCATAAAATTACAAAAATATGAGTAATCATTCATGACTTATTTACATGAAAATAAAATTACATATCCTTTATATCTAATCCATACACCAACGACCAAAACCACCTACAAACACTTTCATTCTTCAATTTTATTCATCTAATTGATCTCTCTCAAGTTCTATCTTCAAGTTCTAAGTGTTCTTCATATATTCTACAAGTTCTAGTTACATAAAATCAAGAATACTTTCAAGTTTGCTAGCTCACTTCCAATCTTGTAAGGTGATCATCCAACCTCAAGAAATCTTTGTTTCTTATAGTAGGTTATCATTCTAATACAAGGTAATAATCATATTCAAACTTTGGTTCAATTTCTATAACTATAACAATCTTATTTCAAGTGATGATCTTACTTGAACTTGTTTTCGTGTCATGATTCTGCTTCAAGAACTTCGAGCCATCCGAGGATCCGTTGAAGCTAGATCCATTTTTCTTTTTTCCAGTAGGTTTATCCAAGGAACTTAAGGTAGTAATGATGTTCATAACATCATTCGATTCATACATATAAAGCTATCTTATTCGAAGGTTTAAACTTGTAATCACTAGAACATAGTTTAGTTAATTCTAAATTTGTTCGCAAACAAAAGTTAATCCTTCTAACTTGACTTTTAAAATCAACTAAACACATGTTCTATATCTATATGATATGCTAACTTAAGGATTTAAAATCTGGAAACACGAAAAACACCGTAAAATCGGATTTACGCCGTCGTAGTAACACCGCGGGCTGTTTTGGGTTAGTTAATTAAAAACTATGATAAACTTTGATTTAAAAATTTTTATTCTGGGAAAATGATTTTTATTATGAACGTGAAACTATATCCAAAAATTATGGTTAAACTCAAAGTGGAAGTATGTTTTCTAAAATGGTCATCTAGACGTCGTTCTTTCGACTGAAATGACTACCTTTACAAAAATGACTTGGAACTTATTTTTCCAACTATAAACCTATACATTTTCTATTTAGATTCATAAAATAGAGTTCATATGAAACCATAGCAATTTGATTCACTCAAAACGGATTTAAAATGAAGAAGTTATGGGTAAAACAAGATTGGATAATTTTTCTCATTTTAGCTACGTGAAAATTGGTAACAAATCTATTCCAACCATAACTTAATCAACTTGTATTGTATATTATGTAATCTTGAGATACCATATACACGTACACAATGTTTCGACCTATCATGTCGACACATCTATATATATTTCAGAAAAACCATAGACACTCTATATGTGAATGTTGGAGTTAGCTCTACAGGGTTGAGGTTGATTCCAAAATATATATAGTTTGAGTTGTGATCAATACTGAGATACGTATACACTGGGTCATGGATTGATTCAAGATAATATTTATCGATTTATTTCTGTACATCTAACTGTGGACAACTAGTTGTAGGTTACTAACGAGGACAGCTGACTTAATAAACTTAAAACATCAAAATATATTAAAAGTGTTGTAAATATATTTTGAACATACTTTGATATATATGTATATATTGTTATAGGTTCGTGAATCAACCAGTGGCCAAGTCTTACTTCCCGACGAAGTAAAAATATGTGAAAGTGAGTTATAGTCCCACTTTTAAAATCTAATATTTTTGGGATGAGAATACATGCAGGTTTTATAAATGATTTACAAAATAGACATAAGTACGTGAAACTACATTCTATGGTTGAATTATCGAAATCGAATATGCCCCTTTTTATTAAGTCTGGTAATCTAGGAATTAGGGAACAGACACCCTAATTGACGCGAATCCTAAAGATAGATCTATTGGGCCTAACAAACCCCATCCAAAGTACCGGATGCTTTAGTACTTCAAAATTTATATCATATCCGAAGGGTGTCCCGGAATGATGGGGATATTCTTATATATATGCATTTTGTGAATGTCGGTTACCAGGTGTTCAATCCATATGAATGATTTTTATCTCTATGTATGGGATGTGTATTGAAATATGAAATCTTGTGGTCTATTGTTACGATTTGATATATATAGGTTAAACCTATAACTCACCAACATTTTTGTTGACGTTTAAAGCATGTTTATTCTCAGGTGAATACTAAGAGCTTCCGCTGTTGCATATTAAAATAAGGACAAGATTTGGAGTCCATGTTTGTATGATATTGTGTAAAAACTGCATTCAAGAAACTGATTTCGATGTAACATATTTGTATTGTAAACCATTATGTAATGGTCGTGTGTAAACAGGATATTTTAGATTATCATTATTTGATAATCTACGTAAAGCTTTTTAAACCTTTATTTATGAAATAAAGGTTATGGTTTGTTTTAAAAATGAATGCAGTCTTTGAAAAACGTCTCATATAGAGGTCAAAACCTCGCAACGAAATCAATTAATATGGAACGTTTTTAATCAATAAGAACGGAACATTTCAGTTAGTATCCGAGCGTTGGTCTTAGAGAACCAGAATTTTGCATTAGTGTGTCTTATCGAGTTTGTTAGAATGCATTAGTGAGTCTGGACTTCGATCGTGTTTACTTGAAAAATGATTGCTTAACAAATTTTGTTGGAAACTATATATTTTTAACATGTGAATATTATGTGATATATTAATCTCTTAACGCGTTTGATATTATGTGATAGATGTCTACCTCTAGAACAAGTCCCATTGACTCACCTAATAATAATGAAGAGTCAATTGTAAATTGGAATGATTCGTGGACTGATTCACAAGTTCCCGAAGAGGAACCGGAAGAAGAGTCGGAACCGGAAGAAGAATCGGAACCGGAAGAAGAATCGGAACCGGATGAAGAAATAGAACCGGTGGGGGAAATAATAAAACTGTTAAGTAAAAGAAAATCCTCAACCAACGACCAAGGTTAATTATGGTCAATGGTGTTTCCGCCAAGGAAGCAAAATATTGGGAGGATTACCAATTCTTCGATGAATCGGATTCCGACGAGAATTCCAATGATGTTATAGAAATTACCCCAACTGAATTTAAAAAGGCAAAAGAAAATAATAAGGGAAAGGGCATAAAAATAGAGAAATCTAATTCCAACCCCGATGAACTTTATATGTATCGTCAACCCCCGAAGTCCTTAAGTTGTAACAATGACCCGGGAACCCCTAAACCACCAGGTTTTTCTAAACCAATGTGGAAAACGACGGCTCGTATTAGGGGAACATCATATATCCCTAGAAACTTGGCAAAACGAACCAAAACAGAAGAAGAAGAAACAAGCGAGTCGGAATAAGGTAGTTGTATTCGTGTGGTGTAATATATGTAATATAGTGTGCTTATGCTTTATGATATATGTAAAAATTGCTTGTATTAATAAGTATTTTTTTATGAATCTAACTCTTGTCTATTTTACAGTATAAAAACACAAAATGGATAGACAACCCAATATTTTAAGAGACCTACCCGGAGACATGATTGATGAAATCTTGTCTAGAGTCGGTCAGAATTCTTCGGCACAACTATTTAAGGCGAGATCAGTTTGTAAGACATTCGAAGAACGTTCCAAGAATGCCTTAGTTTATAAAAGGCTTTCGTTCGAAAGATGGGGGATATCACATTGGGAAATCCATAAGTTACGATGTGTTTACTTTGACGCATATATTGCGGACCCAAATGCTATTTTACGCAATGGGTTAAGAAATTATTTTGACTCAATATATCCGAATATTGGACTTCGTGATTTAGAAAAAGCGGCTAACATGAAACATAAAGAAGCATGTTAAGCTTACGGATTAGTAATGTTCGTTTCTCACCAAAGTGAGAACAAGAACATCGGGCTACAACTATTAAACAAAACGTTTCCACAAGTGACGGAGTCGGTAATTGGGGTAAGAAATGAGGTTTTTAGATTGTTACAGGACTGTTGGACATTACGTAACCCTCGTCCCTTTGACGATGTTACAACACGCTGTCTTATCAACGGCCATAACAGTTATGTTCCACAAGACCAAGGATGGGAAGTAATCCTAGTAAAACCAGAATGCATGACTTATTTCTGGACGTATGAATTACGTGTCTTTATTGCCTTTGCTGAACGACTTGTGTACTAGCTAGAATTATCTTCACAACCATCTTGTATCAAATTTATTGTGTGCTATATTTCATGCTATATGTAAAATAAGTGGTATTGTAAGTTTGTAAAATATTGTGTAAAAGTTTGAACGCGAAATATTATTATAATCAGTTTTTCATATAGAATTGTAGTAGTTGAATTGTATATTAGCTACTAAGTATGAACTTAACGGGTAGGTACTACCCGAATTTAAACTTATAAAACGCTAATATGAAGAAAAAGCTTTTATAAATGAGTTCATATTATGCTACGAAATACTATTAACTACTCTTAATATTCTGTATGTTTAACTTGTTCCATTTGACTATTTTGAAGGAAATGGCACCGACTACTCGACACACCGTGAATATGAATGAAGAGGAATTCCGTACTTTTCTAGCTTCAAACATAGCCGTAGTACAGGCTGCGCTACATACCAACAATAATCTTGGATCTAGCAGTACAGGAAATCATGTAGGATGCACCTACAAAGAATTCACTGCCTACAAACCGTTGGAATTTGATGGAACCGAAGGACCGATCGGATTGAAACGGTGGACCGAGAAGGTCGAATCGGTGTTTGCCATAAGTAAGTGTACTGAAGAGGACAAAGTGAAGTACGCTACGCATACCTTCACAGGTTCTGCGTTAACATGGTGGAATACCTATCTAGAGCAAGTGGGACAAGATGATGCTTACGCACTACCGTGGTCAGCATTCAAGCACTTAATGAACGAGAAGTACCGTCCCAGAACCGAGGTCAATAAGCTCAAGACATAACTTAGAGGGTTACGAACCCAAGGATTTGATATTACCACGTACGAAAGACGATTCACAGAATTGTGCCTATTGTGTCCGGGAGCGTTCGAAGATGAGGAAGAGAAGATCGACGCGTTTGTGAAAGGATTACCGGAAAGAATCCAAGAAGATATAAGTTCACACGAGCCCGCCTCCATACAACAGGCATGTAGAATGGCTCACAAACTAGTGAACCAGATTGAGGAAAGAATTAAAGAACAGACGGCTGAAGAGGCCAATGTGAAGCAAGTTAAAAGAAAGTGGGAGGAAAACGGTGATAAGAATCACCAATACAACAACAACAGCAATTACAATAATAATCGCAACAATTATCCCAACAATCGCAACATCAATCGCAACTACAACAAACGGCCCCACAACAACAACAACAACAACAGCAACTACAACAATCATCCCAACAACAATAACAACCGCAACAACAACAACAATCAGAAGCAGCTATGCCAAAGGTGTGAAAAGTATCACTCGGGGTTCTGCACCAAATTTTGCAACAAGTGTAAAAGAAATGGTCATAGCGCGGCGAAGTGTGAGGTCTACGGACCAGGGGTTAACAGAACGAAAGGAACAAATGGTGTCGGAACGAGTAATGGCGGAGCAAGTAGTGTCGGAGCAAGTTATGCCAATGTAGTTTGTTATAAATGTGGAAAACCGGGCCACATTATTAGAAATTGCCCGAACCAGGAGAACACGAATGGACAAGGCCGCGGAAGAGTTTTCAATATTAATGCAGCAGAGGCACAGGAAGACTCGGAGCTTGTTACAGGTACGTTTCTTATTGACAACAAATCTGCTTACGTTTTATTTGATTCGGGTGCGGATAGAAGCTATATGAGTAGAGATTTTTGTGCTAAATTAAGTTGTCCATTGACGCCGTTGGATAGTAAATTTTTACTCGAATTAGCAAACGGTAAATTAATTTCAGCAGATAATATATGCCGGAATCGAGAAATTAAACTGGGTAGCGAAATATTTAAGATTGATTTGATACCAGTAGAGTTAGGGAGTTTTGATGTAATAGTTGGCATGGACTGGCTGAGGAAGGTGAAAGCAAAGATCGTATGTTATAAAAATGCAATTCGCATTGTACGAGAAGAAGGAGAACCCTTAATGGTGTACGGAGAAAAGGGCAACACGAAGCTACATCTTATTAGTAATTTGAAGGCACAAAAACTAATAAGAAAAGGTTGCTATGCTGTTCTAGCACACGTCGAGAAAGTACAAACTGAAGAAAAGAGCATCAATGATGTTCCCATTGCAAAAGAATTTCCCGATGTATTTCCGAAAGAATTACCGGGATTACCCCCACATCGATCCGTTGAATTTCAAATAGATCTTGTACCAGGAGCTGCACCAATAGCTCGTGCTCCTTACAGACTCGCACCCAGTGAGATGAAAGAACTGCAAAGCCAATTACAAGAACTTTTAGAGCGTGGTTTCATTCGACCAAGCACATCACTGTGAGGAGCTCCTGTTTTGTTTGTCAAGAAGAAAGATGGTACATTCAGGTTGTGTATCGACTACCGAGAGTTGAACAAACTTACCATCAAGAACCGCTACCCACTACCAAGAATCGACGACTTATTTGATCAACTACAAGGCTCGTCTGTTTATTCAAAGATTGACTTACGTTCCGGGTATCATCAAATGCGGGTGAAAGAAGATGATATTCCAAAGACTGCTTTCAGAACACGTTACGGTCATTACGAGTTTATGGTCATGCCGTTTGGTTTAACTAATGCACCAGCTGTGTTCATGGACCTTATGAATGTGTGTGGACCATACCTTGACAAGTTTGTCATTGTTTTCATTGATGACATACTTATTTACTCAAAGAATGACCAAGAACACGGTGAACATTTGAGAAAGCTGTTAGAAGTATTGAGGAAGGAAGAATTGTACGCTAAGTTTTCAAAGTGTGCATTTTGGTTGGAAGAAGTTCAATTCCTCGGTCACATAGTGAACAAAGAAGGTATTAAGGTGGATCCGGCAAATATAGAAACTGTTGAAAAGTGGGAAACCCCAAAAACTTCGAAACACATACGCCAGTTTTTAGGACTAGCTGGTTAGTACAGAAGGTTCATCCAAGACTTTTCCAGAATTGCAAAACCCTTGAATGCATTAACGCATAAAGGGAAGTAATTTTAATGGAATGATGAACAAGAGAAAGCGTTTCAGTTATTGAAGAAAAAGCTAACTTCGGCACCTATATTGTCATTGCCTGAAGGGAATGATGATTTTGTGATTTATTGTAACGCATCAAAGCAAGGTCTCGGTTGTGTATTAATGCAACGAACGAAGGTGATTGCTTATGCGTCTAGACAATTGAAGATTCACGAACAAAATTATACGATGCATGAATTTGAATTAGGCGCAGTTGTTTTTGCATTAAAGACTTGGAGGCACTACTTATATGGGGTCAAAAGTATTATATATACCGACCACAAAAGTCTTCAACACATATTTAATCAGAAACAACTGAATATGAGGCAGCGTAGGTGGATTGAATTATTAAATGATTACGATTTTGAGATTCGTTACCACCCGGGGAAGGCAAATGTGGTAGCCGACGCCTTGAGCAGAAAGGACAGAGAACCCATTCGAGTAAAATCTATGAATATAATGATTCACACTAACCTTACTACTCAAATAAAGGAGGCGCAACAAGGAGTTTTAAAACAGGGAAATTTAAAGGATGAAATACCCATAGGATCGGAGAAGCATCTTAATATTCGGGAAGACGGAACCCGGTATAGGGCTGAAAGAATTTGGGTACCAAAATTTGGAGATATGAGAGAAATGGTACTTAGAGAAGCTCATAAAACCAGATACTCAATACATCCTGGAACGGGGAAGATGTACAAGGATCTTAAGAAACATTTTTGGTGGCCAGGTATGAAAACCGATATTGCTAAATATGTAGGAGAATTTTTGACGTGTTCTAAGGTCAAAGCTGAACATCAGAAACCATCAGGTCTACTTCAACAACCCGAAATCCCGGAATGGAAATGGGAAAATATTACCATGGATTTCATCACTAAATTGCCAAGGACTGCAAGTGGTTTTGATACTATTTGGGTAATAGTTGATCGTCTCACCAAATCAGCGATACTATTTGGGTAATAGTTGATCGTCTCACCAAATCAGCACACTTCCTTCCAATAAGAGAAGATGACAAGATGGAGAAGTTAGCACGACTGTATTTGAAGGAAGTCGTCTCCAGACATGGAATACCAATCTCTATTATCTCTGATAGGGATGGCAGATTTATTTCAAGATTCTGGCAGACATTACAGCAAGCATTAGGAACTCGTCTAGGCATGAGTACTGCCTATCATCCACAAACTGATGGGCAGAGCGAAAGGATGATACAAATGCTTGAAGACATGCTACGAGCATGTGTTATTGATTTCGGAAACAGTTGGGATCGACATCTACCGTTAGCAGAATTTTCCTACAACAACAGCTACCATTCAAGCATTGAGATGGCGCCGTTTGAAGCACTTTATGGTAGAAAGTGCATGTCTCCAATTTGTTGGAGTGAAGTGGGGGATAGACAGATTACGGGTCCGGAGATTATACAAGAAACTACCGAGAAGATCATCCAAATTCAACAACGGTTGAAAACCGCCCAAAGTCGACAAAAGAGCTACGCTGACATTAAAAGAAAAGATATAGAATTTGAAATTGGAGAGATGGTCATGCTTAAAGTTGCACCTTGGAAAGGCGTTGTTCGATTTGGTAAACGAGGGAAATTAAATCCAAGGTATATTGGACCATTCAAGATTATTGATCGTGTCGGACCAGTAGCTTACCGACTTGAGTTACCTCAACAACTCGCGGCTGTACATAACACTTTCTACGTCTCGAATTTAAAGAAATTTTTTGCTAAAGAAGATCTCACTATTCCGTTAGATGAAATCCAAATCAACGAAAAACTTCAATTCATCGAAGAACCAGTCGAAATAATGGATCGTGAGGTTAAAAGACTTAAGCAAAACAAGATACCAATTGTTAAGGTTCGATGGAATGCTCGTAGAGGACCCGAGTTCACCTGGGAATGTGAAGATCAGATGAAGAAGAAATACCCGCATCTATTTCCAGAAGATTCGTCAACACCTTCAACAACTTAAAATTTCGGGACGAAATTTATTTAACGGGTAGGTACTGTAGTGACCCGAACTTTTCCATGTTTATATATATTAATTGAGATTGATATTTACATGATTAAATGTTTCCAACATGTTAAGAAATCAAACTTGTTAAGACTTGATTAATTGAAATATGTTTCATATAGACAATTGACCACCCAAGTTGACCGGTGATTCACGAACGCTAAAACTTGTAAAAACTATATGATGACATATATATGGATATATATATAGTTAACATGATACTATGATAAGTAAACATATCATTAAGTATATTAACAATGAACTACATATGTAAAAACAAGACTACTAACTTAATGATTTTTAAACGAGACATATATGTAACGATTATCGTTGTAAAGACATTTAATGTATATATATCATATTAAGAGATATTCATACATGATAATATCATGATAATATAATAATTTAAAATCTCATTTGATATTATAAACATTGGGTTAACAACATTTAACAAGATCGTTAACCTAAAGGTTTTAAAACAACACTTACATGTAACGACTAACGATGACTTAACGACTCAGTTAAAATGTATATACATGTAGTGTTTTAATATGTATTTATGCACTTTTGAAAGACTTCAATACACTTATCAAAATACTTCTACTTAACAAAAATGCTTGCAATTACATCCTCGTTCAGTTTCATCAACAATTCTACTCGTATGCACCCGTATTCGTACTCGTACAATACACAGCTTTTAGATGTATGTACTATTGGTATATACACTCCAATGATCAGCTCTTAGCAGCCCATGTGAGTCACCTAATACATGTGGGAACCATCATTTGGCAACTAGCATGAAATATCTCATAAAATTACAAAAATATGAGTAATCATTCATGACTTATTTACATGAAAACAAAATTACATATCCTTTATATCTAATCCATACACCAACGACCAAAAACACCTACAAACACTTTCATTCTTCAATTTTCTTCATCTAATTGATCTCTCTCAAGTTCTATCTTCAAGTTCTAAGTGTTCTTCATATATTCTACAAGTTCTAGTTACATAAAATCAAGAATACTTTCAAGTTTGCTAGCTCACTTCCAATCTTGTAAGGTGATCATCCAACCTCAAGAAATCTTTGTTTCTTACAGTAGGTTATCATTCTAATACAATGTAATAATCATATTCAAACTTTGGTTCAATTTCTATAACTATAACAATCTTATTTCAAGTGATGATTTTACTTGAACTTGTTTTCGTGTCATGATTCTGCTTCAAGAACTTCGAGCCATCCAAGGATCCGTTGAAGCTAGATCCATTTTTCTCTTTTCCAGTAGGTTTATCCAAGGATCTTAAGGTAGTAATGATGTTCATAACATCATTCAATTCATACATATAAAACTATCTTATTCGAAGGTTTAAACTTGTAATCACTAGAACATAGTTTAGTTAATTCTAAACTTGTTCGCAAACAAAAGTTAATCCTTCTAACTTGACTTTTAAAATCAACTAAACACATGTTCTATATCTATATGATATGCTAACTTAAGGATTTAAAATCTGGAAACACGAAAAACACCGTAAAATCGGATTTACGCCGTCGTAGTAACACCGCGGGCTGTTTTGGGTTAGTTAATTAAAAACTATGATAAACTTTGATTTAAAAGTTTTTGTTCTGGGAAAATGATTTTTATTATGAACATGAAACTATATCCAAAAATTATGGTTAAACTCAAAGTGGAAGTATGTTTTCTAAAATGGTCATCGACGTCGTTTTTTCGACTGAAATGACTACCTTTACAAAAATGACTTGTAACTTATTTTTCTGACTATAAACCTATACTTTTTCTGTTAGATTCATAAAATAGAGTTCAATATGAAACCATAGCAATTTGATTCACTCAAAAGGGATTTAAAATGAAGAAGTTATGGGTAAAACAAGATTGGATAATTTTTCTCATTTTAGCTACGTGAAAATTGGTAACAAATCTATTCCAACCATAACTTAATCAACTTGTATTGTATATTATGTAATCTTGAGATACCATAGACACGTATACAATGTTTCGACCTATCATGTCGACACATCTATATATATTTCGGAACAACCATAGACACTCTATATGTGAATGTTGGAGTTAGCTATACAGGGTTGAGGTTGATTCCAAAATATATATAGTTTGAGTTGTGATCAATACTGAGATACGTATACACTGGGTCGTGGATTGATTCAAGATAATATTTATCGATTTATTTCTGTACATCTAACTGTGGACAACTAGTTGTAGGTTACTAACGAGGACAGCTGACTTAATAAACTTAAAACATCAAAATATATTAAAAGTGTTGTAAATATATTTTGAACATACTTTGATATATATGTATATATTGTTATAGGTTCGTGAATCAACCAGTGGCCAAGTCTTACTTCCCGACGAAGTAAAAATCTATGAAAGTGAGTTATAGTCCCACTTTTAAAATCTAATATTTTTGGGATGAGAATACATGCAGGTTTTATAAATGATTTACAAAGTAGACACAAGTACGTGAACCTACATTCTATGGTTGAATTATCGAAATCGAATATGCCCCTTTTTATTAAGTCTGGTAATCTAAGAATTAGGAAACAGACACCCTAATTGACGCGAATCCTAAAGATAGATCTATTGGGCCTAACAAACCCCATCCAAAGTACCGGATGCTTTAGTACTTCGAAATTTATATCATATCCGAAGGGTGTCCCGGAATGATGGGGATATTCTTATATATATGCATTTTGTGAATGTCGGTTACCAGGTGTTCAATCCATATGAATGATTTTTATCTCTATGTATGGGATGTGTATTGAAATATGAAATCTTGTGGTCTATTGTTATGATTTGATATATATAGGTTAAACCTATAACTCACCAACATTTTTGTTGACGTTTAAAGCATGTTTATTCTCTGGTGAATACTAAGAGCTTCCGCTGTTGCATACTAAAATAAGGACAAGATTTGGAGTCCATGTTTGTATGATATTGTGTAAAAACTGCATTCAAGAAACTGATTTCGATGTAACATATTTGTATTGTAAACCATTATGTAATGGTCGTGTGTAAACAGGATATTTTAGATTATCATTATTTGATAATCTACGTAAAGCTTTTTAAACCTTTATTTATGAAATAAAGGTTATGGTTTGTTTTAAAAATGAATGCAGTCTTTGAAAAACGTCTCATATAGAGGTCAAAACCTCGCAACGAAATCAATTAATATGGAACGTTTTTAATCAATAAGAACGGAACATTTCATTTAAGAGCTCTAGAATCAATTGCAGATGTTGCTCATGCTCTTTCTCGCTCTTGGAATAGATTAAGAAGTCATCAAGGAAAACGGTTACAAATTTATCAAGATAAGGTTAGCATGCATAGTTCATAAGATCCATGAACACAGCAGGAGCATTGGTTAAGTCAAAAGGCATGACAAGAAACTCATAGTGTCTATAACGAGTTAGGAAAGTAGTTTTAGAAACATTAGTTTCCTTGACTCTCAATTTGATGATAACCCAACCTAAGGTCAATCTTCAAATAGATACTTGATCCTTGCAGTTGGTCAAACAGGTCATCAATAAGCGGGAATGGATACGATTCTTGATGGTTAGCTTGTTGAGATCTCGGTAATTAATACACATCCTCAACGTGCCATCTTTCTTTTTGACAAATAGAACGGGTGCTCCTTAATGAGGCAAGCTAAGACGAATGAAACCTCTTTCCAAAGGTTCTTGAAGTTGGTTAGATAATTCCTTCCTTTCGGATGGAGCTAAGAGGTATGGTACCTATGCATTAGGTGTAGCACCGTGCGTGTATAATTGATAAGTAAAAGATATATAATATCTAGAGTTGATATTTTTAGTTGACAATATAGATATAAGGAGTATGTAATGGTACACAGTGGCCCTAAGGTTGATCAAATCTTATTCCCATCATGATCCATTAGGATTTCTGTATGACTTATCATAATATAATGACGTTGATCAAGTGTCATTATATTATTCTAAATCATACTTTTATCACTCCATAAGGTTACTACTATGTCATCTAGTCAATATGCATCTTCATCGAGGTGAAGGATTCAATGGAAAATGAAAGAAAAGAAAATAACATCATTCATTAAAAGAAAATAACTAGAGTATTACAGAAACTTTAATGAAATCTTTCAAACTATAGAAGTACTAAACGGTAACACAAGGAATACTATGAAAATTTAATTGACTCTTGTAGTTGTCAAAAACTCTTCATTGTGCCTCTTCATTCTTCTTCTTATCCAAGCATTGATTTTTGAAATGTCCTACCCTTCCGCAGTTATAGCAAGTAAGAACGGTTGCATTTGCCTTTGTGGCTGAAGTTTTGGCTGATGGAGTAACAACTCTACAATTCTTGGCTACATGACCCACCTTCTTTCACTTGGTGCACTTGGCCTTACACTATCCTTTATGATTTCTCTCACATCTTCCGCAGTAAGGACGTTTTCCCTTATACAACTTGTTGGATTTTCCCTTAGAAAGTTTGTTGGATTTGCTTTTAGACTTTTCTCGTTCCATCCCTTTTCCCTTTCTTTTTGCACCTTCTTTCTTCTTGTGTTTGTCGATGAAATAGCTTGCCATGCAAGCAGCTTCTTGTATGATGCCCGGGTTCTCCAAGATAACATCTCTCCGGACTTCATCAGGTAATCCATTGATGTAGCATTGGATCCCTAGATGCTCGGGAGTAGCCATGAGAGCAAACTCTTGAAATCGGTTGGTGTAGCTCATGAGATCAGCATTCACCATTTCTATATCACTGAGCCCAGGTCTTTCAGTACTGTTGTATGTAGGGGGCGGGTAGTTTATGAAACTTTGATGAGAACAATTAGTCGAAAGGTTTCGCGGTACGCCATTGTTGCCATTGCCTTGAACAGAGGACTCAGACTTGAATTCTTCCTCAACTCCTTCTTCTTCAATCATCTCCTCCACAAAATCTTCCTCCTCGTCATCCCCATCATAGCTATCATTAGTGTGGGATTCTTCCAAATGAGGGTAGTGTGGTGGACTAGCAGGGACATAGTTTGGGTGAGTTGGTGAAAATGGCGGGGAAACGGGTCCATAAGTCGGTGTGTGGACAGATCTTTCGGAGTAGGATCCATCGGACTCGTTGTCGGAGATGATGATCGGGCTATTGCAAGACATCCTAGAAGATACGAAAGAATTAAGTTAGGCAAGTTCTAAGGAGGACGCAAAAGCACGAATTTAAAATGTAAGGAGAAAATGCACTAGGCACTAAAACAGGAAAGGTTATAGTCCTATAGATTGCTAAGGCACCTAACTAACACATAAGGCACACATAAATGCAATCTTGGTTCTCTATAACAACCTGGCTCTGATACCACTCTGTCATACCCCCAAATAGGGCCGGGGAAGATATGACATCACAATATCACAACACAAGTATGTATAAACGAGAACGACTCTATATGAGACGTTTTAATTGATTGCCAATGTATTAAAATAGCGGAAAGCGTTATGTCATTACAATAAATGTTTTAATGCAATAATATGTATAAATGCGGACTCCAATAGCAGCAAAGTCCAAATAGCAAATAATCTTTAGCAATCTTCACCTGAGACAAAACATGCTTAAAGTGTCAACCAAAAAGGTTGAGTGAACAACATAGGTTTAATAATTATAACAAGTTTTTAGACCACAAGATTTAGTTAGGGTTGACTAATATAAAATCAATCAATAGAATGAAGTGTGTTTATTAATATAATGAATATATCAACAGTGACCGATAAAGTTTGTTTATTAATATAATGAATATATTAACAGTGACCGATAAAGTTTGTTTATTAATATAATGAATATATTAACAGTGACCGATAAAGTTTGTTTATTAATATAATGAATATATTAACAGTGACCGATAAAGTTTTTTTATTAATATAATGAATATATTAACAGTGACCGTTATTGTCAACAGACAAAGTATGTTTACTAATATAACGAATTATATTAGCAGTGACCGTTATTGTCAACAGACAAAGTATGTTTACTAATATAACGAATTATATTAGCAGTGACCGTAATTGTTAACAAATAACATGTATATAGTTAACATTTGAGTACTTGTGTCTAATCATAAAATAGTTTAAAAACAAGCATGTGTCTCACCCCGAAGTTTATAAAACAGTTAAGAAATAGTAAAAAGAGGGGCTATGAAGTTCACCTTAACAGCAGATAGATATTCCACGCAAGATATATGATCAGAGTGTGTAATCAGGGATCTCAACCTAGAGATATAATGTTCGATTAGGTAATGTCTAATAGACATAAAGTTTGTTTATTAATATAGTAAACTATATTTCGAGAAAGTTATATTCATATGAGTGATAATATAATTAGTGTTTATTAAGTGTTACTATATAATTAAGTGTATAAGTTATACTAATAATAGTATTATTGGTTACATTAATTATTCAACTATTGTATAAGTTATCATTATATGTTACGTATATAATTATATCTATGTGATACATACATATATATTCTTTTTTATTATTATTCATGTATGCATTCAATACTATATGATACATATATAGTAGGTGTATGTGTTACATATATAATAGTGTAAGATGGTACATATACATATACTTATTACTTTTTATGTTTACTAATTTATATACCATGCACAATACACATTCATACATACATTCACACGTACATATACATACGCATATACACATACACATATACCTACAGTGTATACATGCACACACATACGTATGCATGCATGCATGCACGTATAATATTATTATTATTATTTACTAATCCTTTTTCATATATTAACACTAATCCTTTCATGAACATAAAATCATAACCTATTTATCAAAATCATGAATCATGTTAATTATTCTCATTCATACCTTTTAACTTATTTAACTAGTTCCATCATGAATCTTAATCTTAATAACCTAACAAATTATCAATCCTTAGCGATAACCTTTTATCCATCTAATTTATATATCAAGATCATAATCTTCCATTATCCTTATAAACCTTATTAACATACTTAATTTTATTAACTAATCATACTTTCAACTTATTCATTAATCATCTAACCTATCATAACTTAACCTAATAATCCATACAAGATTTACTTTTATTAATTCCTAACGCTTTATGATCGATTCAAAATTCATAACTCTTAACTATATTAACTAGTTCAACATAACCCAACGCTTTTAATTCATTATAATCATTCTTATTAAACATAATACTTAATCATAATCCTTATCATTATTCATGCAAGACCTATTGTTCATACACAATTCATACTTCATATTCATACCCTAATTGCTTTTAATTTTTTTTTATTACTACATAAACTTTTATTCATCAAACTAATAACTATAATCTTTTCCTAATACTTATACATAATACTTTTATATCCAATAATACTTATTGATACATGAAATTCATAATCCATCAATAACTAATACTTATTAATATGATTGTATGTAATTAAATAAAGAACAAGATCACTAGGGTTAGACTACTTTAACAGGTTGATCTAGGATGACGATGATGATGCGACTCAAAATAAAAAAACAGGAACCAAGCAGCAGCAACAATGATCGACCCAATTGAGGGTCTTCTTGGGTTTTCTTAATCACGTACAGCAACCAGGAAAATAACGTAGCAAGAATGGATCCCTTGGCTATTTGATCACGACAGAAAGACAGAAAATAAGTAACAAAATAACCAAACTTCGATGGGCTGTTGTGGTCGAATAATACAGCAGGTACAGAAAACATACTTACTTGATTTCAGGGTTGTTTTCGTTGCACAGAAATAGCAGAAATAGAAGACGAATTGCAGCAAGAACTATGGCTAATAAAGGACTGTCTTGGGGTATCCTGGTCATGACAGAACACCACAGAAAGCAGCAGGTTGATGGCAGTTTGCAGGCTAGTTTTGGTGGTTGAATGCAGGCTGAACTGAAGGGTTATTGATCGACAAAACAGGAGAGGTTTGTTAGGGTTTTCAGTCGACAGAAGATTAGTTGGTGTGGGACTTATTAGTCGACAAGTTTATTTAGGGAATGCAGGAGATAGTCGACTGTTTTATGAGAGAATGCAGGAGTTAGGGTCGACTATTAGGCAGGTTATTTGTACGTGATGTTTAACTTGAAAAATCACGATGGTTATATAGATAATTTGGGTTTCCTAATTGCCTTCAACTTCTTGGAGATCAAGGAAAGGATTTGAGTTAATCTAGGATTTGCCAAAAACTTAGTGATCAACCTTATGAATCCCTAACAAAAATATATACAGCCGATATACTTATGATCTTATGTATTTATTTTTTTATACGGCATTCTCTCTCTCTCTCTCTCTCTCTATATATATATATATATATATATATATATATATATATATATATATATATATATATATATATATATATATATATATATATTATTATTTTTATTTTTATTTTTATTAAGGTTATAATTAATTTAATTACATTTTTATTAATTATTAGACCCTAACTTTTATAAATTTTACATTTACTTCTATTTAGTTTATATATATATTCTCATTTGTTTGAATCTTATATTGTCACATTTTAATTTATTTATAAAAGATTAGGTTTAGGGTTTTAAATTATATTAGGATTTTATAATAGTTACGATCATTAAATGAAAGTATAAATGTGCGTTGTCGAAATGGATAACAACCCTAAATCGATTATACGGAGGAACAAATTAAAAACCCTAAGGGTATTTTAGAAATTTCATGATGGAAAAATGAGGGTTGTTATAACCGTGAACTCAACAAATTGACGATCAAGAATTGGTATCCTCTTCCACGAATTGACGATCTTTTTGACCAACTACAAGGATCGAGCATTTACTCTAAGATCAATTTGCGATCCGGATATCACCAGCTGAGGGTGAAGGAAAGTGATGTGATGAAGACTGCATTCAGAACTCGTTATGGTCATTATGAGTTTCTCGTGATGCCATTCGGATTAACCAACGCACCTGCCGTATTTATGGACCTCATAAATCATGTCTGCAAGCCATACTTGGATAAGTTCGTTATCGTCTTCATAGATGATATCCTCATCTACTCTAAGAGCGAAGAAGAGCATGAGCAACATCTTCAATTAGTACTTGAACTCTTGAGACAAGAGCAACTTTACGCCAAATTCTCCAAGTGTGAATTTTGGCTGAAGGAAGTCCAATTTCTGGGTCATGTTGTGAGCAACCAGCGTATCAAAGTTGATCCCGCCAAGATTGAAGCTATCAGCAAGTGGGAGACCCCCACTACTCCGACGCATATTCGCCAATTCCTAGGTCTTGCCGGTTACTATCGAAGCTTTATTGAAGGTTTCTCTCTGATTGCGCGTCCTTTGACAGCGCTGACTCACAAGGGCAAGAAGTTCATTTGGGAACCCGCACACGAATTATCATTCCAAACTTTAAAGAAGAAGTTAACCACCGCACCTATCTTATCGCTTCCCGAAGACAGTGATGATTTCATTGTTTATTGTGATGCATCGAAAAGTGGTTTTGGTTGTGTATTGATGCAAAGATCAAAGGTTATTGCCTATGCTTCTCGTCAACTGAAGATTCACGAACGGAACTACACTACTCACGATCTCGAACTGGGAGCCGTAGTCTTTGCGCTCAAATTGTGGAGACATTATTTGTATGGGACTAAGAGCACTATCTTCACCGACCACAAGAGTCTCCAACACATCTTTGATCAGAAGCAATTGAATATGAGACAGCGTCGATGGATCGAGACGCTAAACGACTATGATTGTGAACTTCGCTATCATCCTGGCAAGGCCAATGTTGTAGCTGACGCTTTGAGCCGAAAGGAGAGGACAGCACCTCTTCGTGTTAGGGCTCTGAACATTACAATCCATTCGAATCTCAACAGTCAGATCCGAGTAGCCCAAGATGAGGCTCTCAAGGAGGAGAATATATCTCACGAACATTTGAACATACTTGTCTCTCGATTCGAGGTTAGGGAGTCTGGACTCCGATGTTATGCCAGAAGAATTTGGGTACCTCTTTATGGAGATCTGCGGAACCTTATACTTGATGAAGCACACAAATCGAGATATTCGATTCACCCGGAGCGGGCAAGATGTACCACGATCTTAAGGAACAGTATTGGTGGCCGAATCTTAAGAAGGACGTTGCGACTTATGTTGGTAAGTGTTTGACTTGTTCGAAAGTTAAGGCCAAACATCAAAGACCCTATGGATTACTTCAACAACCGGAAATTCTATAATGGAAGTGGGAAAGGATCACAATGGATTTCATTACTAAGCTGCCGAAGACGGTGGGGGGATACGATACCATTTCGGTTATTGTTGACCGCCTTACTAAATCTGCACACTTCTTAGCAATGAAGGAAACGGATACAATGGAGAGACTTGCTCAACTATACATCAAAGAGGTTGTATCTCGTCATGGTGTACCTTTATCAATCATCTTAGATCGTGATCCCCATTTTGCTTCCAGATTTTGGTGTTCTTTGCAAGAAGCCATGGGAACTCGTCTCGACATGAGTACATCATATCACCCACAGACCGACGGGCAAAGTGAATGAACCATTCAGACTTTGGAGGACATGTTGCATGCATGTGTCCTTGATTTCGGAAAGGCCTGGGAAAGGCATTTGCCACTAGCCGAATTCTCGTACAACAACAGTTATCACTCGAGCATTAATGCCGCACCTTTTGAAGCAATGTATGGCCGCAAGTGTCGATCTCCTATTTGTTGGGCCGAAGTAGGCGAAAACCAAATCACCGGACCCGAGGTAGTCCATGAAACAACGGAGAAGATTGCTCAGATTCAAGCTAGACTTAAGACTGCTCGTGACCGTCAAAATAGTTATGCCGATCTTAAATATAAAGACTTTGAATTCAACGTCGGTGATCGTGTAATGTTGAAGGTTGCACCTTGGAAAGGTGTGATTCGTTTTGGAAAACGTGGAAAGTTGAACCCACGATACATTTGTCCTTTCGAAATCTTGGAACGTGTTGGACCCGTTGCTTACCGTTTAGATCTTCTAGCTCAATTGAGCTCAGTTCATCCTACCTTCCACGTGTCAAACTTGAAGAAGTGTCTTGCTACACCTGAACTTATCATACCACTTAAGGAACTTACAATTGACGACAAACTCCACTTTGTGGAAGAACCAGTTGAGATTATGGACCGTGAGGTCAAGACTTTGAAATGCAACAAGATTCCGATCGTCCGATTATGATGGAATGCCAAACGAGGACCTGAGTTTACCTGGGAGCGAGAGGATCAAATGATGCAGAAGTATCCTCACCTTTTTCCAACTCCTCCATCTACCTCAGCTTAAAATTTCGGGACAAAATTTTCTTTAACAGGTGGGTAATGTAACGACCCTGGATTTTCCAAAGTTTTTTTATTAATAATTATTATTATTAATACTTGTGATTTAACGAATGTATTTTATTACATTTACTCGTTACCATGATTGATCATACATGACTTTTGAATGCCCGAAACGTCCTTGTGACATACGTACACTACACTAATAATATTTTAAGATATTATTTACATTCATGATTAAGTTTTATTAATCATTTTAATTAACTATGGTTACTAGTTAATTACTTGGGCTTTATTGGACTTACTTGTTAATTACTTGAACTTGGGCTTGAATTAGTGTTAATGGACTTAAAGAGCCCACCCTACTCACTTTAATGGACTTAATTAGCCCATCTTAATGTGTAAGTATCATTTAAGTTACAACTAGATGGATTAAATTCAAAGAGAATCTAGTTACTTGTTCTTTCCATAAAAACACCTCTAATATCCATCTTTTTAGACTTTTACATGCATTAAACTAGTGGACTATCTCCTCCTCCCCTTTTGGATGCAAACCGTCACCTTGGGGTTGTATATGGGAGAGTTCTTTTCATTTTACTTGTTACTTCTTTCACTAAGCTCATTTCACTTCACACACACTTACTTGCTACTTCCATTTTCTCTCCTTTTTTTCTCTCCATTCTTGTAAGTAACAAGGCTTAATTTCTCTTCCTTTTTCTTCACTAAAACCGTAGCCCAACACCCCTTAAACCATCATTCTTTGTTGTTATTTGTTACTTGTTCTTGGATGTTGTTAGTTACTTGTCTTGTTAGTTGTTATTTACTTGTTACAAGAATCAAACTACCTAGTTTAATTCTTCATAATATCTTGTATTTACAAGAACACACAAGAACTTAACTTACTAGTTATGTTCTACCTTTATTGTTTTAAAAGATTAAAGTTCATGTGTTGTTAAAAGCATACTTATAATTCATGTTTGTAAACTTAAAGTTTGCATTCTTAAAGATCAAACTTTAGTTTGAATCTTTAAAGTATGAAACCCATGAACTTATTACTTGTTACTTAGTTTATTTCTTTATATTATGTACTTTAATTTCATTTTTGTTGGTTTTAGTGGTCAAATGTTACAAGTTAACTTTGATCTCATTTTTCTTGAACTAAAAGTTAACTTGAAAGTTTAAGAACATGGAAGTGTAACTCTTTAGTTATAACTTCATATACTTGTGATGGATCTAAGTTCTATAGCTTATGGTCTACTTATTTTTGTCATTAATAAAAGCTTGTAAGCTTACATACACTTTGCAAGATGAAAATCTAAGTTTGGTAACTTATGGTTTCATTAAAGTAAAGATTCAAGTATTATTACTTAGGATTTAACTTAATAACTTTAGATCTAGACCTTTGGATCTTGGATCTTCAAGATCTAACTAAGAACTATGTTTTACATCTTAAGATCTTGATTAGTTAGTTTACTTTCAAATTTGTAGTTCAATATTACTTTTATAGTTCATGTATGTGTTAAATCTAAGACTTTGATGTAACTTCGGTTCATCAAAACACTTGCAACACTTAAATGAGTTGTGCTACATGTCTTGGACTTATACAAGTGTTATGATGGTGAAACCTTGGTCAAGATGATGCAAACACATCAACAAGTTGTACACTTGAAGCTATATGCATCAAGGATGAGAACCGTGATAAGCATCGAGTACCAAGAACCACCGGAACCTACTGTTTTACTGTTTCTGCGTTTGACCCAAACATTACCTGGGCTACTATAAATATGATTTTCAGATATCTCTGTTTGAGTAGATAACTTTTCATTTAGGACTCATCCTAATCCGAGTTACGGTTTAGGATTTATGGCCCTCCGATCGTCACTATGTCCTTTTAACGTTGTGCTGAAAAATTCTGACCTACTCGCACTTAGACCGTCGCCACAGTCAAACGAAGACGAGTTTGCTTCTGGAATTTTTGCCACAATTATAGGACTCATATACGGAGCCATGGTCACTGGTCTCACCTTATTTCAGTAGGTATAGAGGCCGTGGTGACTGATCGAACTCAGCTTTTGTTTTAAACTCTATACTTGAACGAAACTTACTTTACACCTTTTGTTTAATGATGAATGATGATGACCCTTAAGAACTAATTTACATACATTTAAACCTATTCGGATGATTTACTGACTTAGTATTATTTGACTTAGGTTGAGGACTTTCCGGACCTACGTACTTGCTTATTTCCCGACTCGACTTTACCGCTACTTTATCATTGTGAGTTATAGCATCCATTTTTACTTTAACTATTTTGGGAACTGAGAATACATGCGCATTTTATATTTTACATACTAGGCACGAGTACTTAACTATATATATGTGTGGGTTATACAACGGCATAAACATTCCCTTTAGCTCGGTAAAGTTTAGTCATTGGTTTTTGAACCGGTGAACGCGAATCTTAGATATGGATCCATAGGGTTTGACATCCCCACTCGGGCTAGACGCGCTAGCATTTAACGAGTGTTTAATACTTCGTATACATACGCACTTTCCAAGTGTACTTTCAGGGGGTATAAACATTAAGTTAGTTACCAAGTGCCCACGGTTAAACATATACTTTATCATACTGTTTTGAAACGCTCTTTGTAGCACTGAAATCTCGTGGCCTACCTTACATACTGTTATACTTAAACTATAGCTCACAAACCTTTGTATTGACATTTTTAAGCATGTTTTTTCTTAGATGCTTAAGGTTAGCCGCTTCCGCTGTGTACTAGTCTTGCTGTAGACACCCGCTGCTTTAGAGATGTCACCGCAAGAACTACTTTATCTTGCATTCAAACTTTAATACTTTTGAACAATGATTTGTAACAACCTAAGGGTCACGTACTATTATCTTTGCTTCTGTTCATAGAAGCATACTTTTGGTTGTAAAACAATTGACGTTAGTTATGACGTCAGCTTTTATCATGAATGCAAACTTGTTTTGAAAACGCATATAGTGTTTGACCTTGTAATGATCCTGTTGTTGATTATTCGTACACGATGGTTTTGTACGGGGCATTACAATAATCATCAACAAACCCTAACTTTGACTCTAGTCAAAATTAGTCAACCACAAGAACCTTAAAGGTCTTCAATACATCAATAATCACTAATACTAGTGATTATACACCATTCTCAAGTCTTAAACATGGTTAAATCATTAACCAACCCAAAACCCGCCTTTAACACTTATAAACCCGAATCTTGGTGTTAATCTTCAATTAACAACTAAATGGGTTCCATCTATGAATCATACAATCAAAAGCCCCAAATTTGAATGATGAAAACAAAAATGAAATTCGGAGTTTGAGCTTACCACTAGTATCACCACGTAGCTAAGAACGAGGAGAACAAACTTGTCTACTACGCCAAAGATCAAAACCCGCTTCTTCCTTTCCAAAAATCCCTTTGAATCAAATGGGTGTTTGAGTTCTTGAGAGAAATATGAAAAGAAAAGGAAAAAGAAATGAATAAATGAAATGGGTGGAGGAGGTTAAGTCCTCAAATCTAGCTCAAATGCGAAAAGACCGAAATGCCCTTTTAAAAACTCTAAAATAACAAAAGGGGTCTGCCAGCGACATATGCGCGGCGCGCCATGACCACGCGTGGCGCACGACTGGGCAGAATCAGAATCCAGGTCTTACACACACCAACTCATGGACCAGATCACGGAGATTTTGATTAAGGCACCAATTACCGAAGTCAAGACAATTGAAGGGAAAAGAAAATGGGAAGACTTTAAGGGCAAAAGTACTCACCTGAAGAGGTGAGAGACCTTTAAGGGCAAACAAGATGGGGCAATTGCTAGCCCAAACTACAAGGGACCCCATCCGTTCTGCAAAAGATGTTACACACATCATGCATGTTATTGCCAAGTGGTCTGTGATAAGTGCAACAAGAAAGGACATGTGGCGAAAGATTGTTATGCCACCGTTTCTGAAGTAAAGACAAAACCGAACGATGTCAAGAAATGTTTTGGATGCGGGAAGCCTGGTCACTTTATAAATCAATGCCCTGATAAGGATAAGAACAAAGAACCCGCATGTGGGAAGGAATTTAACATTAATGTCAGCGAAGCGCGTGAAGACCCTGATCTTGTTACGGGTACGTTTACCGTTAATAATCAACTAGCTTCTATTATGTTTGATACGGGTGCTGATAGAAGTTATATGTGTAAAGACTTTAGTTCTAAACTAAATGTGCATCATTGCCTCTAGACGAAAAATATACTATTGAATTACCTAATGGTAAACTGATAAAAGCCGATAAAATTTGCCATGGTTGCGAAATAAATCTCGCTGGTGAAACATTCAAAATTGATTTGATACCCGTAGAATTAGGAAGTTTTGACGTAATCGTTGGCATGGACTGGATGTCCAAAACAAGAGCGGAAGTTGTTTGCGCTGAAAAAGCAATCCACATCCCTCGAAAGGATGAAGCGTCATTAATGATTTATGGGGAGAAGAGCAACTTGAAGCTGAACCTTATCAGCTGTATGAAGGCCCATAAACTTATAAGAAAAGGTTGTTATGCTATTCTGGCACACGTGAAGAAGATCAATACCGAAGAAAGAAGCATTGATGACGTGCCGGTTGTAAGAGAATATCCCGAAGTATTTCCAGAAGAATTACCAGGGCTACCTCCACACAGATGTGTAGAATTCCAGATTGATCTCGTACCAGGAGCTGCACCTGTAGCCCGATCCCCATATAGACTTGCACCTTCAGAAATGCAAAAATTATAAAGCCAATTACAAGAATTATTGGATCATTGATTTATTCGCCCCAGTTTTTCACCTTGGGGTGCTCCTATTCTGTTCGTCAAGAAGAAGGATGGATCTATGAGAATGTGCATAGATTACCGAGAATTAAACAAATTAACGGTCAAGAATCGGTACCCATTACCGAGGATTGATGATTTGTTTGATCAATTGCAAGGATCAAGTGTTTATTCTAAGATTGATCTACGCTCCGGATATCATCAGCTGAGAGTGAAGGAAGAAGATGTTCCTAAAACCGCGTTTAGAACCCATTACGGTCACTATGAGTTTTTAGTCATGCCTTTTGGATTGACTAATGCTCCAGCAGTATTCATGGATCTAATGAATCGCATCTGCAGACCGTATTTAGACAAATTTGTCATTGTTTTTATCGACGACATATTGATTTACTCGAAGAACAAGGAAGAACATGAGCAACACTTAAGACTGGTACTAGAGGTACCCAAGAAAGAAGAACTGTACGCAAAATTTTCGAAGTGTGATTTCTGGTTACAAGAAGTACAGTTTTTGGGCCATGTTGTCAGTAAAGATGGAATTAAAGTTGACCCCGCCAAGATCGAAGCCATTAGTAAATGGGAAACCCCGAAGACTCCAACACAAATCCGCCAATTTTTAGGTCTTGCTGGTTACTACCAAAGATTCATTCAAGATTTCTCTAAAATCGCCAAACCCTTAACTGCATTGACCCAAAAGGGAAAGAAGTATGATTGGTCCACAGATCAGGAATTCGCATTTCAACTGTTAAAGAAGAAGTTAACGTCTGCACCCATTTGGTCATTACCAGAAGGAAATGATGATTTCGTGATCTATTGTGACACTTCGCGCCAAGGTTGAGGATGTATATTGATGCAACGCACAAAAGTTATCGCATACGCCTCACGACAACTAAAAATTCATGAAAGGAACTATACGACGCACGATTTAGAACTTGTAGCAGTAGTTTTTGCACTCAAAATAAGGAGACACTATCTATATGGCACCAGGTGTACAGTATACACCGACCATAAGAGTCTTCAGCATATTTTTGATCAAAAATAACTCAATATGAGGCAACGTCGCTGGGTAGAGTTGTTAAACGATTACGATTGTGAAATCCGTTACCACCCCGGAAAGGCTAATGTTGTAGCTGATGCCCTAAGTCGGAAAGAAAGAGTAAAACCTCTTAGGGTCCGAGCTTTGAATATTAAAATTCGTACTGATCTCACAAAGCAAATTCAAGCAGCACAGTTAGAGGTTTTAAAAGAAGAAAATGAAAAAGGCGAAATGAGCAAAGGGTTAGAAAAACATCTTGAAGTAAAAGTAGATGGAACCCTGTATTTTGCTGGTAGGATACGGGTACCAAGACATGGTAACCTAAGGCAACTAGTACTGGATGAAGCACACAAAATGAGGTATTCAATTCACCCAGGAAACGGGAAAATGTACCAAGATCTCAAGAAATTCTATTGGTGGCCTAATATGAAGACAGAAATTGCTACTTATGTAAGCAAATGTTTGACATGTGCGAAGGTCAAAGCTGAGCACCAAAAGCCGTCAGGATTACTGCAACAACCGAAAATTCCTCGGTGGAAATGGGAAAGAATAACCATGGATTTCATTACGAAATTGCCAAGGACTGCAAGTAGTCATGATACTATTTGGGTGATAGTTGATCGCCTCACTAAATCAGCTCACTTTCTACCAATAAAGGAGACAGACAGTATGGAGAGATTAGCATGCCTATATTTGAAGGAAGTAGTTTCCAGACATGGTGTACCTATCTCCATTATATCTGATCGCGACACCCGATTCACATCACGTTTTTGGCAGTCATTACAAAAAGCATTGGGAACACGATTAGATATGAGCACCGCTTATCACCCACATACAGATGGTCAAAGTGAAAGAACAATACAAACATTGGAAGACATGTTACGGGCATGTGTGATTGACTTTGGAACCAGTTGGGATCGACACTTACCCTTGGCAGAATTCTCATACAATAACAGCTATTATACGAGCATCAACGCAGCGCCATTTGAAGCACTTTACGGTAGATAGTGCAGATCTCCTATTTGTTGGAGTGAAGTAGGAGAAAGACAACTTACCGGACCAGAAATTATTCATGAAACCACCGAAAAGATCATTCAAATACAACAGCGATTGAAAATGGCCATGAGTCGCCAAAAGAGTTATGCTGATGTAAGAAGAAAACCGCTAGAATTTCAAGTGAGCGACAAAGTCATATTGAAAGTGTCACCCTGGAAAGGCGTTGTATGATTCGGTAAACGAGGAAAGCTAAGTCCTAGGTACGTAGGACCCTTTGAAATCACCGAAAGAATTGGAACAGTTGCTTATCGATTAAAGCTACCGCAAGAACTTAGTGGTGTTCATGACACATTTCACGTGTCAAATTTGAAGAAATGTTTAGCTGAAGAGGATGTCGTAATTCCTCTTGACGAAATACGAATCAATAATAAACTCCATTTTATTGAAGAACCTGTTGAAATCATGGACCGTGAGGTCAAACAATTAAAACAAAGCAAAATACCGATAGTTAGAGTTCGTTAAAATGCTAGACTAGGACCCGAGTTTACTTGGGAACGTGAAGATCAAATGAAGCAAAAGTATCCACATTTGTTCACTGATATTGCTCATAAAACAGGTACTACTCAAAATTTCGGGACGAAATTTTCTTTAACGGGGAGGTACTATGATGACCCGGAAAATTTCGACTTAATTTTAAGTCAAATCTCTAATGATTTAATATTTTCGACATGATAAGGAAATTGATGTGTTGCATGGAAATGTTTTCATACATTTAATTATCCATTGAACTTTACCTTACGATTCCCGAACAAATTAAAATTTAAAACTCAAAACTCGATAATAAAATATTACGCAATTTACTTTCTAAAAAGAAAATGTTTTACGACATAACAATTTCTATTATTAAAACATTTTTTTATATACATAAAGTAAATTGAATATAATTAGGTTTGAAAAACTAAATTTTATATTATTAATTTATTAGGATTTCAAGTGTATACATATAAAAATTGTTCTTTAAATATAAAACGTTTTGAATATACAACAATATTCATTTTCTTTTGAAACATAAATATATAAAGATTTAAATGAATAATTTTATTATAAAATTTATATAAAACATTTCGAGTGGTAAGTTTCTTTAAAACGTATATAATATTTTAAAAATATCTAGAATCACTTTTTACAACTTGCCTCTCAGCTGTCATGACAAGAATACATATTTTAACCTTATCCTAAAATATTAGATTTTTACAAGACTTTTTGTCATTTATTATTGGTAACGGAACATAAAATAGCGGTCCATGCCAAATGGGAATATATAAAAAAATATATCTACACATATATACAAACCCAAAAATCACGAGACTTGTTTGGTTCTTGATCCCAACCTCACGTAAAGGTTATGTTAAATTAAAGAGACTTTTATTTTATTTGTTTCCTTCTTACATGTGAATATATATACACATACATAATCCAACAAAAAGTCACAGAATGGGATTGTTGATTGTGAATACGTGTTGGGACAAAAAAATTATGGGGCACATAGATGTACATGTGGGACTTCTTAAAGGATGCATGTAATAATATCATTATTAATTATTAATTATTATTATTATTATTATTATTATTATTATTATTATTATTATTATTATTATTATTATTATTATTATTGTTATTGTTATTATTATTATTGGTAATAGTATTTTTAAGATACAAATAATAATATACTACGACGGAGGTTAGTAAAAGATATGAAATTCGTAAGTAAAAAAAAAATTATCTTTTTTTCTAAATTAGAAATGTTATATATTATATTTTTATATTTCTTATATTTTAATTGGGACGGAGAATATGGGACGGACAAACTTTTTACGAGTCATTTCATAAAACTTAGAACAAAATAAGTATTTATATTTAAATATAGAAAGTGGGATTTTAATATATACTTTTACCCGTCAATTATTACAATTTTTTTCTTAATAATGCAATGTTGTCATTATTTTTACGCATGTCTTAGCAGCCTACTTACACTTTATTGTATCAAGTACAACACAAATTTAATACACGATTATATACTATTAAATTTGTGTTGGCATGTCAAGACATAAGTGTATCACGGTATGTATAGTATTGCGGTGTTAATAATTGAAAAGATGGCCGCATGTGGGTCGAATAAAATAACACTCATGTTGTTGAACCTATCTTGAATCTTATATAAATATCAATCAAGTGAGTCTAGTAAAATAAAACACATCTCCCACGCATACATGAAATGGAGTATGATTTTTAATATATTTTTTTCCATTTCTCCATCACACAAAAACACACGCACCATATATATATATATATATATATATATATATATATATATATATATACACTCCGTATAATTTTTTTTTCTTTTCAAGTTGAAAGAAGTATTATGCTATAAACAAGTAAAACGAGTTTCAAAGGGGTTTTAGCTAAGGAAATTCTGGGTATCGTTCGGGGGTATTGTTCGTGAATCAAAGGCTAACCTTTCTGTTGTCATCTCCGTTACGTCTGGATACTTTTCCTACGATATTGAACCACAATATTGATAAGTGAGTTATAGATCCCTTTTTAAATGCTTTAAATATTTTTGGGCTGAGAATACATGCAATTTATTTTAAACGCAATGGACGCAAGTACATACTTAATTCTATATTGAGTTAAACCTAAAATCCCTTAGCTTTGGTAACAAGTAGCTGCCAATACATAGGATGTGGACTGGTGGGCGCGAATAATCGTATATGGATCCATAGGGCTTGACATCCCCGTCCGAGCTAGAGCGCTAGCCTTTTAACGGACGTATGTTATTTGAGTTTACGACACGTTGGTTTGCGTGTATTAAAACAAATAGGGTAATTGTTATTATAGCGTTAAGTTTAGTTACCAGAGTGCTCTGTTATGTAGAATCTATTGATAAACTTTTGATGAAATCTTGTGGTCCATCTTTATATACTTATGACTCGAGCAATTAAAACTATAACTCACCAACATTCGTGTTGACATTTTTAGCATGTTTTTATTCTCGGGTTCTTAAACTGCTTCCGCTGTGATGTGCTTGTTGCCTGCATGGAGTCTCTCATGCTTTGTATAAAGTTTATTGCATTCGAAACAAAACTACGTTGTGTAATAAATAATTTAACTGTGATGTCAACCTGTATAATAAAGACTTATGTATTTTAGGGATTTGCTTATACTTAAGCACTCGCCTACATGTTTATAACTTTCTATGTTTAAGAAAGTCACTTATTTTAATGAATGCAATATATTATCAAAACGTATCATATAGAGGTCAAAATGAAATGTCCCGTTCTTATTGATTAAAAACGTTCCATATTAATTGATTTCGTTGCGAGGTTTTGACCTCTATATGAGACGTTTTTCAAAGACTGCATTCATTTTAAAACAAACCATAACCTTTATTTCATCAATAAAGGTTTAAAAAGCTTTACGTAGATTATCAAATAATGATAATCTAAAATATCCTGTTTACACACGACCATTACATAATGGTTTACAATACAAATATGTTACAACAAAATAAGTTTCTTGAATGCAGTTTTTACACAATATCATACAAGCATGGACTCCAAATCTCATCCTTATTTAAGTATGCGACAGCGGAAGCTCTTAATAATCACCTGAGAATAAACATGCTTAAAACGTCAACAAAAATGTTGGTGAGTTATAGGTTTAACCTATATATATCAAATCATAATAATAGACCACAAGATTTCATATTTCAATACACATCCCATACATAGAGATAAAAATCATTCATATGGTGAACACCTGGTAACCGACATTAACAAGATGCATATATAAGAATATCCCCATCATTCCGGGACACCCTTCGGATATGATATAAATTTCGAAGTACTAAAGCATCCGGTACTTTGGATGGGGTTTGTTAGGCCCAATAGATCTATCTTTAGGATTCGCGTCAATTAGGGTGTCTGTTCCCTAATTCTTAGATTACCAGACTTAATAAAAAGGGGCATATTCGATTTCGATAATTCAACCATAGAATGTAGTTTCACGTACTTGTGTCTATTTTGTAAATCATTTATAAAACCTGCATGTATTCTCATCCCAAAAATATTAGATTTTAAAAGTGGGACTATAACTCACTTTCACAGATTTTTACTTCGTCGGGAAGTAAGACTTGGCCACTGGTTGATTCACGAACCTATAACAATATATACATATATATCAAAGTATGTTCAAAATATATTTACAACACTTTTAATATATTTTGATGTTTTAAGTTTATTAAGTCAGCTGTCCTTGTTAGTAACCTACAACTAGTTGTCCACAGTTAGATGTACAGAAATAAATCGATAAATATTATCTTGAATCAATCCACGACCCAGTGTATACGTATCTCAGTATTGATCACAACTCAAACTATATATATTTTGGAATCAACCTCAACCCTGTATAGCTAACTCCAACATTCACATATAGAGTGTCTATGGTTGTTCCGAAATATATATAGATGTGTCGAAATGATAGGTCGAAACATTGTATACGTGTCTATGGTATCTCAAGATTACATAATATACAATACAAGTTGATTAAGTTATGGTTGGAATAGATTTGTTACCAATTTTCACGTAGCTAAAATGAGAAAAATTATCCAATCTTGTTTTACCCATAACTTCTTCATTTTAAATCCGTTTTGAGTGAATCAAATTGCTATGGTTTCATATTGAATACTATTTTATGAATCTAAACAAAAAAAGTATAGGTTTATAGTCAGAAAAATAAGTTACAAGTCGTTTTTGTAAAGGTAGTCATTTCAGTCGAAAGAACGACGTCTAGATGACCATTTTAGAAAACATACTTCCACTTTGAGTTTAACCATAATTTTTGGATATAGTTTCATGTTCATAATAAAAATCATTTTCTCAGAATAACAACTTTTAAATCAAAGTTTATCATAGTTTTTAATTAACTAACCCAAAACAGCCCGCGGTGTTACTACGACGGCGTAAATCCGGTTTTACGGTGTTTTTTGTGTTTCCAGGTTTTAAATCACTAAGTTAGCATATCATACAGATATATAACATGTGTTTAGTTGATTTTAAAAGTCAAGTTAGAAGGATTAACTTTTGTTTGCGAACAAGTTTAGAATTAACTAAACTATGTTCTAGTGATTACAAGTTTAAACATTCGAATAAGATAGCTTTATATGTATGAATCGAATGATGTTATGAACATCATTACTACCTTAAGTTCCTTGGATAAACCTACTGGAAAAGAGAAAAATGGATCTAGCTTCAACGGATCCTTGGATGGCTCGAAGTTCTTGAAGCAGAATCATGACACGAAAACAAGTTCAAGTAAGATCATCATTTGAAATAAGATTGTTATAGTTATAGAAATTGAACCAAAGTTTGAATATGATTATTACCTTGTATTAGAATGATAACCTACTGTAAGAAACAAAGATTTCTTGAGGTTGGATGATCACCTTACAAGATTGGAAGTGAGCTAGCAAACTTGAAAGTATTCTTGATTTTATGTAACTAGAACTTGTAGAATATATGAAGAACACTTAGAACTTGAAGATAGAACTTGAGAGAGATCAATTAGATGAATAAAATTGAAGAATTAAAGTGTTTGTAGGTGTTTTTGGTCGTTGGTGTATGGATTAGATATAAAGGATATGTAATTTTGTTTTCATGTAAATAAGTCATGAATGATTACTCATATTTTTGTAATTTTATGAGATATTTCTTGCTAGTTGCCAAATGATGGTTCCCACATGTGTTAGGTGACTCACATGGGCTGCTAAGAGCTGATCATTGGAGTGTATATACCAATAGTACATACATCTAAAAGCTGTGTATTGTACGAGTACGAATACGGGTGCATACGAGTAGAATTGTTGATGAAACTGAACGAGGATGTAATTGTAAGCATTTTTGTTAAGTAGAAGTATTTTGATAAGTGTATTGAAGTCTTTCAAAAGTGTATAAATACATATTAAAACACTACATGTATATACATTTTAACTGAGTCGTTAAGTCATCGTTAGTCGTTATATGTAAGTGTTGTTTTGAAACCTTTAGGTTAACGATCTTGTTAAATGTTGTTAACCCAATGTTTATAATATCAAATGAGATTTTAAATTATTATATTATCATGATATTATCATGTATGAATATCTCTTAATATGATATATATACATTAAATGTCTTTACAACGATAATCGTTACATATATGTCTCGTTTAAAAATCATTAAGTTAGTAGTCTTGTTTTTACATATGTAGTTCATTGTAAATATACATAATTATATGTTTACTTATCATAGTATCATGTTAACTATATATATATCCATATATATGTCATCATATAGTTTTTACAAGTTTTAACGTTCGTGAATCACCGGTCAACTTGGGTGGTCAATTGTCTATATGAAACATATTTCAATTAATCAAGTCTTAACAAGTTTGATTGCTTAACATGTTGGAAACATTTAATCATGTAAATATCAATCTCAATTAATATATATAAACATGTAAAAGTTCGGGTCACTACAGTACCTACCCGTTAAATAAATTTCGTCCCGAAATTTTAAGCTGTTGAAGGTGTTGACGAATCTTCTGGAAATAGATGCGGGTATTTCTTCTTCATCTGATCTTCACGCTCCCAGGTGAACTAGGGTCCTCTACGAGCATTCCATCGAACCTTAACAATTGGTATCTTGTTTTGCTTAAGTCTTTTAACCTCACGATCCATTATTTCGACGGGTTCTTCGATGAATTGAAGTTTTTCGTTGATTTGGATTTCATCTAACGGAATAGTGAGATCTTCTTTAGCAAAACATTTCTTCAAATTCGAGACGTGGAAAGTGTTATGTACAGCCGCGAGTTGTTGAGGTAACTCTAGTCGGTAAGCTACTGGTCCGACACGATCAATAATCTTGAATGGTCCAATATACCTTGGATTTAATTTCCCTCGTTTACCAAATCGAACAACGCCTTTCCAAGGTGCAACTTTAAGCATGACCATCTCTCCAATTTCAAATTCTATATCTTTTCTTTTAATGTCAGCGTAGCTCTTTTGTCGACTTTGGGCGGTTTTCAACCGTTGTTGAATTTGGATGATCTTCTCGGTAGTTTCTTGTATAATCTCCGGACCCGTAATCTGTCTATCCCCCACTTCACTCCAACAAATCGGAGACCTGCACTTTCTACCATAAAGTGCTTCAAACGGAGCCATCTCAATGCTTGAATGGTAGCTGTTGTTGTAGGAAAATTCTGCTAACGGTAGATGTCGATCCCAACTATTTCCGAAATCAATAACACATGCTCGTAGCATGTCTTCAAGCGTTTGTATCGTCCTTTCGCTCTGCCCATCAGTTTGTGGATGATAGGTAGTACTCATGTCTAGACGAGTTCCTAATGCTTGCTGTAATGTCTGCCAGAATCTTGAAATAAATATGCCATCCCTATCAGAGATAATAGAGATTGGTATTCCATGTCTGGAGACAACTTCCTTCAAATACAGTCGTGCTAACTTCTCCATCTTGTCATCTTCTCTTATTGGTAGGAAGTGTGCTGATTTGGTGAGATGATCAACTATTACCCAAATAGTATCAAAACCACTTGCAGTCCTTGGCAATTTAGTGATGAAATCCATGGTAATGTTTTCCCATTTCCATTCCGGGATTTCGGGTTGTTGAAGTAGACCAGATGGTTTCTGATGCTCAGCTTTGACCTTAGAACACGTCAAACATTCTCCTACGTATTTAGCAACATCGGATTTCATACCCGGCCACCAAAAATGTTTCTTGAGATCCTTGTACATCTTCCCCGTTCCAGGATGTATTGAGTATCTGGTTTTATGAGCTTCTCTAAGTACCATTTCTCTCATATCTCCAAATTTTGGTACCCAAATCCTTTCAGCCCTATACTGGGTTCCGTCTTCCCGAATATTAAGATGCTTCTCCGATCCTTTGGGTATTTCATCCTTTAAATTTCCCTCTTTTAAAACTCCTTGTTGCGCCTCCTTTATTTGAGTAGTAAGGTTATTATGAATCATTATATTCATAGATTTTACTCGAATGGGTTCTCTGTCCTTCCTGCTCAAGGCATCGGCTACCACATTTGCCTTCCCCGGGTGGTAACGAATCTCAAAGTCGTAATCATTCAACAATTCAATCCACCTACGCTGCCTCATATTCAGTTGTTTCTGATTAAATATGTGTTGAAGACTTTTGTGGTCGGTATATATAATACTTTTGACCCCATATAAGTAGTGCCTCCAAGTCTTTAATGCAAAAACAACTGCGCCTAATTCCAAATCATGCGTCGTATAATTTTGTTCGTGAATCTTCAATTGTCTAGACGCATAAGCAATCACCTTCGTTCGTTGCATTAATACACAACCGAGACCTTGCTTTGATGCGTCACAATAAATCACAAAATCATCATTCCCTTCAGGCAATGACAATATAGGTGCCGTAGTTAGCTTTTTCTTCAATAACTGAAACGCTTTCTCTTGTTCATCATTCCATTCAAATTTCTTCCCTTTATGCGTTAATGCAGTCAAGGGTTTTGCTATTCTGGAAAAGTCTTGGATGAACCTTCTGTAGTAACCAGCTAGTCCTAAAAACTGGCGTATGTGTTTCGGAGTTTTCGGGGTTTCCCACTTTTCAACAGTTTCTATCTTTGCCGGATCTACCTTAATACCTTCTTTGTTCACTATGTGACCGAGGAATTGAACTTCTTCCAACCAAAATGCACACTTTGAAAACTTAGCGTACAATTCTCCCTTCCTCAATACTTCTAACACCTTTCTCAAATGTTCACCGTGTTCTTGGTCATTCTTTGAGTAAATAAGTATGTCATCAATGAAAACAATGACAAACTTGTCAAGGTATGGTCCACACACTCGGTTCATAAGGTCCATGAACACATCTGGTGCATTAGTTAAACCAAACAGCATGACCATAAACTCGTAATGACCGTAACGTGTTCTGAAAGCAGTCTTTGGAATATCATCTTCTTTCACCCGCATTTGATGATACCCGGAACGTAAGTCAATCTTTGAATAAACAGACGAGCCTTGTAGTTGATCAAATAAGTCGTCGATTCTCGGTAGTGGGTAGCGATTCTTGATGGTAAGTTTGTTCAACTCTCGGTAGTCGATACACAACCTGAATGTACCATCTTTCTTCTTGACAAACAAAACAGGAGCTCCCCACGGTGATGTGCTTGGTCGAATGAAACCACGCTCTAAAAGTTCTTGTAATTGGCTTTGCAGTTCTTTCATCTCGCTGGGTGCGAGTCTGTAAGGAGCACGAGCTATTGGTGCAGCTCCTGGTACAAGATCTATTTGAAATTCAACGGATCGATGTGGGGGTAATCCCGGTAATTCTTTCGGAAATACATCGGGAAATTCTTTTGCAATGGGAACATCATTGATGCTCTTTTCTTCAGTTTGTACTTTCTCGACGTGTGCTAGAACAGCATAGCAACCTTTTCTTATTAGTTTTTGTGCCTTCAAATTACTAATAAGATGTAGCTTCGTGTTGACCTTTTCTCCGTACACCATTAAGGGTTTTCCTTTTTCTCGTATAATGCGAATTGCATTTTTGTAACAAACGATCTCTGCTTTCACTTCTTTCAACCAGTCCATACCGATTATCACATCAAAACTCCCTAACTCTACTGGTATCAAATCAATCTTAAATGTTTCGCTAACCAGTTTAATTTCTCGATTCCGACATATATTATCTGCTGAAATTAATTTACCATTTGCTAATTCGAGTAAAAATTTACTATCCAAAGGCGTCAATGGACAACTTAATTTAGCACAAAAATCTCTACTCATATAGCTTCTATCCGCACCCGAATCAAATAAAACGTAAGCAGATTTATTGTCAATAAGAAACGTACCCGTAACAAGCTCCGGGTCTTCCTGTGCCTCTGCTGCATTAATATTGAAAACTCTTCCGCGGCCTTGTCCATTCGTGTTCTCCTGGTTCGGGCAATTTCTAATAATGTGGCCCGGTTTTCCACATTTATAACAAACTACATTGGCATAACTTGCTCCGATACTACTTGCTCCGCCATTACTCGTTCCGACACCATTTGTTCCTTTCGTTCTATTAACCCCTGGTCCGTAGACCTCACACTTCGCCGCGCTATGACCATTTCTTTTACACTTGTTGCAAAATTTGGTGCAGAACCCCGAGTGATACTTTTCACACCTTTGGCATAGCTGCTTCTGATTGTTGTTGCTGTTGCGGTTATTATTGTTGTTGGGATGGTTGTTGTAGTTGCTGTTGTTGTTGTTGTTGTTGTTGTTGTTGTTGGGCCGTTTGTTGTAGTTGCGATTGTTGGGATAATTGTTGCGATTATTGTTGTAATTGCTGTTGTTGCTGTATTGGCGATTCTTATCACCGTTTTCCTCCCACTTTCTTTTGACTTGCTTCACATTGGCCTCTTCAGCAGTCTGTTCTTTAATTCTTTCTTCAATCTAGTTCACTAGTTTGTGAGCCATTCTACATGCCTGTTGTATGGAGGCGGGCTCGTGTGAACTTATATCTTCTTGGATTCTTTCCGGTAATCTTTTCACAAACGCGTCGATCTTCTCTTCCTCATCTTCGAACGCTCCCGGACACAATAGGCACAATTCTGTGAATCGTCTTTCGTACGTGGTAATATCAAATCCTTGGGTTCGTAACCCTCTAAGTTCTGTCTTGAGCTTATTGACCTCGGTTCTGGGACGGTACTTCTCGTTCATCAAGTGCTTGAATGCTGACCACGGTAGTGCATACGCATCATCTTGTCCCACTTGCTCTAGATAGGTATTCCACCATGTTAACGCAGAACCTGTGAAGGTATGCGTAGCGTACTTCACTTTGTCCTCTTCAGTACACTTACTTATGGCAAACACCGATTCAACCTTCTCGGTCCACCGTTTCAATCCGATCAGTCCTTCGGTTCCATCAAATTCCAAAGGTTTGCAGGCAGTGAATTCTTTGTAGGTGCACCCTACACGATTTCCTGTACTGCTAGATCCAATGTTATTGTTGGTATGTAGCGCAGCCTGTACTGCGGCTATGTTTGAAGCTAGAAAAGTACGGAATTCCTCTTCATTCATATTCACGGTGTGTCGAGTAGTCGGTGCCATTTCCTTCAAAATAGTTAAATGGAACAAGTTAATCATACAGAATATTAAGAGTAGTTAATAGTATTTCGTAGCATAATATGAACTCATTTATAAAAGCTTTTTCTTCATATTAGCGTTTTATAAGTTTAAATTCGGGTAGTACCTACCCGTTAAGTTCATACTTAGTAGCTAATATACAATTCAACTACTACAATTCTATATGAAAAACTGATTATAATAATATTTCGCGTTCAAACTTTTACACAATATTTTACAAACTTACAATACCGCTTATTTTACATAAAGCATGAAATATAGCACACAATAACTTTGATACAAGATAGTTGTGAAGATAATTCTAGCTAGTACACAAGTCGTTCAGCAAAGGCAATAAAGACACGTAATTCATACGTCCAGAAAAAAGTCATGCATTCTGGTTTTACTAGGACTACTTCCCATCCTTGGTCTTGTGGAACATAACCGTTATGGCCGTTGAGAAGACAGCGTGTTGTAACGTCGTCAAAGGGACGAGGGTTACGTAATGTCCAACAGTCCCGTAACAATCTAAAAACCTCATTTCTTACCCCAATTACCGACTCCGTTAGTTGTGGAAACGTTTTGTTTAATAGCTGTAGCCCGATGTTCTTTTTCTCACTTTGGTGAGAAGCGAACATTACTAACCCGTAAGCATAGCATGCTTCTTTATGTTGCATGTTAGCCGCTTTTTCTAAATCATGAAGTCCTATATTCGGATACATTGAGTCAAAATAATTTCTTAACCCGTTGAGTAAAATAGCATTTGGGTTCCCCGCAATATATGCGTCAAAGTAAACACATCGTAACTTATGGGTTTCCCAATGTGATATCCCCCATCTTTCAAACGAAAGTCTCTTATAAACCAAGACATTCTTGGAACGTTCTTCGAATATCTTACAAACTGATATCGCCTTAAATAGTTGTGCCGAGGAATTCTGACCGACTCTAGACAAGATTTCATCAATCATGTCTCTGGGTAGGTCTCTTAAAATATTGGGTTGTCTATCCATTTTGTGTTTTTAAACTGTAAAATAGACAAGAGTTAGATTCATAAAAAAATACTTATTAATACAAGCAATTTTTACATATATCATAAAGCATAAGCACACTATATTACATATATTACACCACACGAATACAACTATCTTATTCTGACTCGCTCGTTTCTTCTTCTTCGGTTTTCGTTCGTTTTGACAAGTTTCTAGGGATATATGATGTTCCCCTAATACGAGCCGTCGTGATCCACATTGGTTTAGAAAAACCTGGTGGTTTAGAGGTTCCCGGGTCATTGTTACAACTTAAGGACTTCGGGGGTTGACGATACATATAAAGTTCATCGGGGTTGGAATTAGATTTCTCTATTTTTATGCCCTTTCCCTTATTATTTTCTTTTGCCTTTTTAAATTCAGTTGGGGTAATTTCTATAACATCATCGGAATTCTCGTCGGAATCCGATTCATCGGAGAATTGGTAATCCTCCCAATATTTTGCTTCCTTGGCGGAAACACCATTGACCATAATTAACCTTGGTCGGTTGGTTGAGGATTTTCTTTTACTTAACCGTTTTATTATTTCCCCCACCGGTTCTATTTCTTCATCCGGTTCCGATTCTTCTTCCGGTTCCGATTCTTCTTCCGGTTCCGACACTTCTTCCGGTTCCTCTTCGGGAACTTGTGAATCAGTCCACGAATCATTCCAATTTACATTTGACTCTTCATTATTATTAGGTGAGTCAATGGGACTTGTTCTAGAGGTAGACATCTATCACATAATATCAAACGCGTTAAGAGATTAATATATCACATAATATTCACATGTTAAAAATATATAGTTTCCAACAAAATTTGTTAAGCAATCATTTTTCAAGTAAACACGGTCGAAGTCCAGACTCACTAATGCATCCTAACAAACTCGATAAGACACACTAATGCAAAATTCTGGTTCTCTAAGACCAACGCTCTGATACCAACTGAAATGTCCCGTTCTTATTGATTAAAAACGTTCCATATTAATTGATTTCGTTGCGAGGTTTTGACCTCTATATGAGACGTTTTTCAAAGACTGCATTCATTTTAAAACAAACCATAACCTTTATTTCATCAATAAAGGTTTAAAAAGCTTTACGTAGATTATCAAATAATGATAATCTAAAATATCCTGTTTACACACGACCATTACATAATGGTTTACAATACAAATATGTTACAACAAAATAAGTTTCTTGAATGTAGTTTTTACACAATATCATACAAGCATGGACTCCAAATCTCGTCCTTATTTAAGTATGCGACAGCGGAAGCTCTTAATAATCACCTGAGAATAAACATGCTTAAAACGTCAACAAAAATGTTGGTGAGTTATAGGTTTAACCTATATATATCAAATCATAATAATAGACCACAAGATTTCATATTTCAATACACATCCCATACATAGAGATAAAAATCATTCATATGGTGAACACCTGGTAACCGACATTAACAAGATGCATATATAAGAATATCCCCATCATTCCGGGACACCCTTCGGATATGATATAAATTTCGAAGTACTAAAGCATCCGGTACTTTGGATGGGGTTTGTTAGGCCCAATAGATCTATCTTTAGGATTCGCGTCAATTAGGGTGTCTGTTCCCTAATTCTTAGATTACCAGACTTAATAAAAAGGGGCATATTCGATTTCGATAATTCAACCATAGAATGTAGTTTCACGTACTTGTGTCTATTTTGTAAATCATTTATAAAACCTGCATGTATTCTCATCCCAAAAATATTAGATTTTAAAAGTGGGACTATAACTCACTTTCACAGATTTTTACTTCGTCAGGAAGTATGACTTGGCCACTGGTTGATTCACGAACCTATAACAATATATACATATATATCAAAGTATGTTCAAAATATATTTACAACACTTTTAATATATTTTGTTTTAATATATTTTGATGTTTTAAGTTTATTAAGTCAGCTGTCCTTGTTAGTAACCTACAACTAGTTGTCCATAGTTAGATGTACAGAAATAAATCGATAAATATTATCTTGAATCAATCCACGACCCAGTGTATACGTATCTCAGTATTGATCACAACTCAAACTATATATATTTTGGAATCAACCTCAACCCTGTATAGCTAACTCCAACATTCACATATAGAGTGTCTATGGTTGTTCCGAAATATATATAGATGTGTCGAAATGATAGGTCGAAACATTGTATACGTGTCTATGGTATCTCAAGATTACATAATATACAATACAAGTTGATTAAGTTATGGTTGGAATAGATTTGTTACCAATTTTCACGTAGCTAAAATGAGAAAAATTATCCAATCTTGTTTTACCCATAACTTCTTCATTTTAAATCCGTTTTGAGTGAATCAAATTGCTATGGTTTCATATTGAATACTATTTTATGAATCTAAACAAAAAAAGTATAGGTTTATAGTCGGAAAAATAAGTTACAAGTCGTTTTTGTAAAGGTAGTCATTTCAGTCGAAAGAACGACGTCTAGATGACCATTTTAGAAAACATACTTCCACTTTGAGTTTAACCATAATTTTTGGATATAGTTTCATGTTCATAATAAAAATCATTTTCTCAGAATAACAACTTTTAAATCAAAGTTTATCATAGTTTTTAATTAACTAACCCAAAACAGCCCGCGGTGTTACTACGACGGCGTAAATCCGGTTTTACGGTGTTTTTTGTGTTTCCAGGTTTTAAATCATTAAGTTAGCATATCATACAGATATAGAACATGTGTTTAGTTGATTTTAAAAGTCAAGTTAGAAGGATTAACTTTTGTTTGCGAACAAGTTTAGAATTAACTAAACTATGTTCTAGTGATTACAAGTTTAAACCTTCGAATAAGATAGCTTTATATATATGAATCGAATGATGTTATGAACATCATTACTACCTTAAGTTCCTTGGATAAACCTACTGGAAAAGATAAAAATGGATCTAGCTTCAACGGATCCTTGGATGGCTCGAAGTTCTTGAAGCAGAATCATGACACGAAAACAAGTTCAAGTAAGATCATCACTTGAAATAAGATTGTTATAGTTATAGAAATTGAACCAAAGTTTGAATATGATTATTACCTTGTATTAGAATGATAACCTACTGTAAGAAACAAAGATTTCTTGAGGTTGGATGATCACCTTACAAGATTGGAAGTGAGCTAGCAAACTTGAAAGTATTCTTGATTTTATGTAACTAGAACTTGTAGAATATATGAAGAACACTTAGAACTTGAAGATAGAACTTGAGAGAGATCAATTAGATGAAGAAAATTGAAGAATGAAAGTGTTTGTAGGTGTTTTTGGTCGTTGGTCTATGGATTAGATATAAAGGATATGTAATTTTGTTTTCATGTAAATAAGTCATGAATGATTACTCATATTTTTGTAATTTTATGAGATATTTCTTGCTAGTTTCCAAATGATGGTTCCCACATGTGTTAGGTGACTCACATGGGCTGCTAAGAGCTGATCATTGGAGTGTATATACCAATAGTACATACATCTAAAAGCTGTGTATTGTACAAGTACGAATACGGGTGCATACGAGTAGAATTGTTGATGAAACTGAACGAGGATGTAATTGTAAGCATTTTTGTTAAGTAGAAGTATTTTGATAAGTGTATTGAAGTCTTTCAAAAGTGTATAAATACATATTAAAACACTACATGTATATACATTTTAACTGAGTCGTTAAGTCATCGTTAGTCGTTATATGTAAGTGTTGTTTTGAAACCTTTAGGTTAACGATCTTGTTAAATGTTATTAACCCAATGTTTATAATATCAAATGAGATTTTAAATTATTATATTATCATGATATTATCATGTATGAATATCTCTTAATATGATATATATACATTAAATGTCTTTACAACGATAATCGTTACATATATGTCTCGTTTAAAAATCATTAAGTTAGTAGTCTTGTTTTTACATATGTAGTTCATTGTAAATATACTTAATGATATGTTTACTTATCATAGTATCATGTTAACTATATATATATCCATATATATGTCATCATATAGTTTTTACAAGTTTTAACGTTCATGAATCACCGGTCAACTTGGGTGGTCAATTGTCTATATGAAACATATTTCAATTAATCAAGTCTTAACAAGTTTGATTGCTTAACATGTTGGAAACATTTAATCATGTAAATATCAATCTCAATTAATATATATAAACATGGAAAAGTTCGGGTCACTACACAAAACCTCACTGTGAAATCAATGATTAACGTACCTCGTCAATAGCGATTTTGATCCATTTTGTTCTGAATCCCATGACTTGCATGATCGTTATAAGATAATCCCAATCAATGCTATCAAATGCCTTTTCGAAATCAGCCTTGAATATCATGCCTTTTCTCTTGTGGTTTTTCATGAACTCTATCACCTCGTTTGCAACAAGTATACCATCAAGGATGTATCTCCCTTTAATGAACGCACTTTGTTCTACTCCAACAATTTTTCCAATAACCTTTTGTAGCCAATTTGCAAGAACCTTTGCAATTACTTTATAGTAGCTTCCTATGAGGCTAATAGGGTGGTAATCATTAAGGCTCATTGGTTCCTTGCATTTCGGAATTAGAGTAAAGAAAGAAGCATTACAATTGTGACGACCCCGTCAAAACACTTAACGGATCCGTCAGTTGGTCCCACAGCTTGATCGGACTTAAATGAATTAAATAAACAAAGTTGCATTCTTTTATTTCAAAATGTTCCCCAAAAAGGAAACAAACCAAATTAAGTAGTTTGAAAACCAACCAACCATAATATGAAACCAAAAGTTGACACAAAACATTGCCAACAAACCCACAATTTAAATTATCCAAAATAGAATGCAAACTTAAGTTTCATAAATTGTTTCATAAAATCTGCCCAAATGCATGCAGACTCTTCTAACGACAGCGGAAGCATCAAATAACTCAAGTACCTTTGAAAACATGCAAGTAAACTGTCAACACAAAGGTTGAGTGAATTATAGGTTTAAATAAATAAGTAAACTTTAGACCACAAGATTTAAAAATGTTAGAAAACATTAAACATTATTCCATTATCAATGAGCCACCTGGTAACTACTTAACCCTTTATTTACCCTTGCCAAACACAATAAAAATATACACTTGGACAGTGTATCTACAACAAATTACGAAGTACTAAACATTCCGATTATAAATTGCTAGCGCGACTAGCTCGAAATGGGGTTGTCAAACCCGATAGATCTATCCATAGGATTCGCGTTCACCAGTAGAAACCAATGATTACAGTTACCAGACTAGGGAATATTTTTGTCCAACTCACAATGAATAATTAAATTTAACTGTTACTTGTGTCTAAACGTAAATAAAAATCTGCATGTAATCACATCCCAAAAATATACTTTGAAAAGTATGTAAAAACGGGACTATAACTCACCTTAAATAGCAACTGAAGAAATCTCACAAACACGCGAACAGTAAGTAAAGTAATGTGATCAAGAAAGATCACAACGCCGACCTATAAATAAAGCAGGTCGAAATAAATAACTAACTTAGGCCAAGTCTTAGTATGATAGCTATTGTACATGTTGCAAGTAGGCATAGAACATTACTCAGCAAGCATCGGTTTGATTGGAACAGCATAAGGACACACACTTTCTATTTTTAGAAAGTTTCTATTTTTAGCAGGTTTCCATTTTTGGAAAGTTTTCTATTTTAGGAAAGTTTCTATTTTTGGAAAGTTTCTATTTTTGGAAAGTTTCCAAATTTAGAAAGTTCTTTTTTTAGAAAGTTTTGAAGTTAGGAAAGTTTCCTTATTTAGAAAGTCAACAGAAGTCAACTGAAAGTCAAAGTCAACCGAAAGTCAACTCAAAAGTCAACCTTGGTCAAACATAGTCAACATTAATTTTAAAAGTGTAAGTTATAATAATAACATAGGTTATAATGTTATTTAAAGTCAAAAGTGTATAATAATGTCTTAACATAAGTTTAATTAAATAAAATGAATTATTAAAGTTAATATAAGTTGAAATGTTATAATTAGCATAACATAAGTATTTAATTAATTAATTAAATATTAATCATAATATAAATATTATTAATTTATAATAAATTTTAAATCATATCATAAGTATTATTAATTAATAATGAATTATTAATCATATCATAAGTTTCTAATTAAAATTATTAAATCATAAGTATTTAATAATTAAATCATAATTAAATAATAATTAAGTCTTATAATAATTAAATAATTATTTAATATTTATTATAAGTCTTTTAATAATTTCTCAAAAACAAATTTAATACTTATCATAAGTATTTTCCTTTAATAATAAAAGTATTACTAATCATAAGTTTAATTAAAATGTTAATTAAATTATAATTAATAATTAAATGATATAATAAATATTTATATCATATGTTTTAAATAATAATAATTACTTCTTTTATCTTAAGTAATTAATTAATAATAAATTCCATAAATTTTATCATAAGTTTAATCATTAACCATAAGTTTTAAGTTTAAAAGTTCGCCGGGTCGTATCCTGAGTCCCGGGTGTCGGTTTCGGGCAAGCCACATATGTAACTTCACCTACTCAAACCACCCGACACATTTATGAACTCAAGAACACTCCAAGAACAGTCCCTAGGTCGTGGATATCAGCCATGACATCAATTGGGAAAATCATTTTACTCAAAACAGTAATTCGGGCGAAACGGGTGAACCGTGGCTCGGATTTAGGTGACCCGAACATGAATATTCGTCTCACCATCAGTCCTAACCAAATGAGGCACCCTAAAGACACCAAGGATGGTCACAAAGTCGGACCCAACCTTGTTCATGCCAAGAACACCTTTCAATCTTTAACAAAAACCAAATTAAGCGTATCTAGGGCTCCGGGAATCGAAACGACATGAATCCGGAGTCTAAAATTAATGTCTTGATGAGAGGAACTCATTTATGTACTTTATTTTAACATTCATATCAGTTACAAAGTCAGAAAACACGAATCAAACTGCTGTCCAAAATTTACAAACCGAAATCATACGCAAACGAGTAACTCTACGCATTCAAACAACATTACAACAACTTATACATATCATACTAATCATATAACATATAAAATCAGTAAAATAATTGAAAATTCAAAAAGCTAGGGTTAGGGTTTATACCCTAATCGAGAATCAAAGTATATGATCGCGTAGAGAACGAAACAAGGAACGCGTTGGTGTTAATTGATTTATGATCCAAGCTTTAATTTTGTTGAAGAATGGTGATGATGGTGGTGGTGTAGTCGACGGCCAAGGGAGAAGAGGGAGGAGAAAAGAGAGCAAAAATAATAATTTAGGTTTAGGGAATAAATTAAGAGATAAAATTAAATAACCTAAATATGGAAACAAGGGCAAGGCTCCCCCCTTTCAAAGGGGTCGGCCGAAAATTGCATGGGGGTGGGCCCCATGGGTCCATCTCACTCAAATGCTAAATTACTTGTGGCCCGAAAACCCGAACGAAGCCCGAAACGCGAAAACGCACTTACGCGATTAAAAATCCGGAAAGATAACAAACGCGCGACGAAAAATAAATATAAATACACCTAATAATAATATGACCTTAAAATATCATATTTAAAATATTTAGGATTTAAAAATCCCGAAAGCTCGACCGTTGGTTTAAAAACCGAAAAGATTCGCCGGATGGAAATCCGCGGAACGTAGAAACGTATAATTTAAAATATGAATACATATATCCACATAACACATAATAATTATTATATATATATTATTACAAAAATAATAATATAGGTCATGGAAATGACGTGGCACACTAACAGTTAACGGTCGTTAAATAATTAACGGAAAAAGTAGGGTCGTGACAGTACCTCCCCGTTATGGAAATTTCGTCCCGAAATTTAAGCAGGCGCAGGGGTTGACTCGGCATCTGAGAACAAATGCGGATACTTCTGCTTCATTTGGTCTTCACGCTCCCAAGTGAACTCGGGACCGCGTCTAGCGTTCCATCGGACCCGAACAATAGGAATTCTGCTCTGTTTAAGAGTCTTAACCTCTCGGTCCATGATCTCAACTGGCTCCTCAATAAAATGCAATTGCTTGTCAACTTGAAGTTCCTCCAAAGGAATGGTCTGATCAAATTCAGCCAAACACTTCTTTAAGTTCGAAATATGGAAAACATCGTGAACAGCACTGAGTTCTTGTGGCAACTTCAAACGATAAGCCACCGGTCCAACTCTTTCAATGATCTCGAACGGTCCCACAAAACGAGGACTTAACTTCCCTCTTTTACCAAAACGAATAACACCCTTCCAAGGCGAAACTTTTAACATAACACGATCACCAACTTGAAATTCAACATCTTTCCTTCCTTTGTCGGCATAACTCTTTTGCCGACTTCTAGCAGTTCTCAACCTTTCTTTAATTTGAACAATCTTCTCAGTAGTCTCGTGAATAATCTCTGGACCTGTAAGTTGAGCATCCCCAACCTCATTCCAACAAATAGGAGATCTACATTTCCTACCGTACAAAGCTTCAAACGGTGCAGCTTTAATACTTGCGTGGTAGCTGTTGTTATAAGAAAACTCAGCTAACGGCAAATACCTATCCCACCCATTTCCAAAATCAATTACACAAGCTCGCAACATATCTTCTAATGTCTGAATGGTCCTCTCACTTTGACCATCCGTTTGAGGATGATAAGCGGTGCTCATATCCAATCTAGTGCCCAAGGCTTCTTGCAACGATTGCCAAAATCTCGATACAAATCGACTATCTCTGTCGGAAATTATAGAAACGGGAACACCATGCCTCGAAACAATCTCTTTCAAATACAAACGGGTGAGTTTCTCCATGGAATCGGTTTCCCTAATCGGCAAAAAGTGAGCCGACTTAGTGAGTCGATCTACAATCACCCAAATCGCATCGTAGCCACCCGAAACTCTTGGTAACTTAGTGATAAAATCCATAGTGATACCTTCCCACTTCCACTCGGGAATTTCTGGTTGTACCAACAATCCGGACGGTTTTTGATGTTCAGCTTTGACCTTAGAACAGGTCAAACACTTAGCCACATACGTAGCCACATCACCTTTCAAATTTGGCCACCAATACAGCTCCTTAAGATCATGGTACATCTTCCCTGAACCAGGATGAATAGAGTACCTAGACTTATGAGCCTCATCCAAAACAAGTTGTCGCAGTTCACCAAACTTCGGAACCCAAAGACGTCCTACAAAGTACCTAGTACCATCTGCTCGAATCTCAAATTTCTTAGCCATACCTCTTACGTTCTCTTTCACAAAATTCTCTTCCTTTAAGGCTTCTTGTTGTGCCTCAAGAATCTGCCTTGCGAGGTTTGATCTAACTATCATATTCAAGGCCCTAACCCTGCGAGGTTCAGTCCTTTCTTTACGACTCAATGCATCAGCCACAACATTGGCCTTACCCGGGTGATACAAAAGATCACAATCATAATCATTCAACGTCTCAATCCATCTTCGTTGTCTCATGTTCAACTGTTTCTGATCGAGGATATGTTGAAGACTTTTGTGATCTGTGTACACAGTACTCTTGACCCCATACAAATAATGTCTCCAAATCTTAAGTGCAAAAACAACGGCCCCCAACTCTAAATCATGAGTTGTATAGTTCTGCTCGTGAATCTTCAACTGACGTGATGCGTACGCAATAACCTTCTTTCGTTGCATCAAAACGCAACCATAGCCTTGTCGTGATGCGTCACAATAAACAACAAAATCATCATTACCCTCCGGTAAAGACAATATCGGAGCGGTAGTCAGTTTCTTCTTCAAAATCTGAAAAGCATTCTCCTGTTCATCCTTCCACTCATACTTTTTCCCTTTATGCGTTAAAGCAGTCAGAGGTTTCGCTATACGAGAGAAATCCTGGATGAACCTTCGATAGTAACCTGCCAATCCTAAGAACTGACGAATTTGAGTAGGAGTTTTCGGAGTTTCCCACTTTTCAATCGCCTCAATTTTAGCAGGATCAACTTGTATTCCTTGTTTGCTAACAATGTGACCAAGGAACTGAACTTCTCTTAACCAAAAAGCACACTTAGAGAACTTAGCGTACAACTCTTCTTTCTTTAACAAATCAAGCACTAACCTCAAGTGTTCTTCGTGCTCTTCATCACTCTTAGAATAGATAAGAATGTCGTCGATGAAAACAATAACGAACTTGTCCAGATAGGGTCTACACACACGGTTCATGAGGTCCATGAACACAGCAGGTGCATTTGTCAATCCGAACGGCATAACAAGAAATTCAAAGTGACCGTAACGGGTGCGAAAAGCAGTTTTTGAAACATCAGATTCTTTAACACGCAACTGATGATAGCCAGAACGAAGATCAATTTTTGAATAAATAGAAGAACCCTGAAGCTGATCGAACAGATCATCAATTCTCGGAAGAGGATAACGATTTTTAACAGTGAGCTTATTCAGTTCACGATAATCAATGCATAAACGAAAAGAACCATCCTTCTTCTTAACAAACAGAACAGGAGCTCCCCAAGGGGACGAACTAGGACGAATAAAACCTTTGTCTATCAACTCACGGAGTTGACTTGACAATTCTTGAAGTTCAGAAGGCGCAAGACGATAAGGAGCACGTGCTACAGGAGCAGCGCCGGGAACAAGATCAATTTGAAATTCTACCGCGCGTTGCGGCAGAAGGCCTGGTAAGTCATCGGGAAACACCTCGGGAAAATCCCTAACAATATGAACGTCATCAACGTTCTTTACTTCCTTACTAGGATCAACAACATGAGCAAGGATAGCATGACAGCCCTTACGGAGATGTTTACGAACTTTCATACAGCTAATAAGGTTTAACTGTGTGCATTTCTTATCTCCAAAGACCATCAGTGGCTCTCCAATCACATCAGTAATACGAATAGCCTTATCATAACAGACGATCTCGGCACGGTTCGCGGACAACCAATCCATACCAATAACAATATCAAAACTACCAAGTTCAATCGGTATCAAATCTATCTCGAAATCCCTACCACCCAGATTAATGTTACACTTACGATGTACAGTCTTAGCAGTAAGTTCCTTACCATTAGCTACTTCAATAACATAAGTATTGTCTAAGAGAGTTAACGGCGTTTTGATTCTCGGACTTAATTTACTCGACACGAAACTTAAATCAGCCCCTGAATCAAATAGAACATAAACTGATAAATCGTTGACTGAGAACGTACCAGTAACAAGCTTAGGATCTTCCTCCGCATCCTTAGCATTAATGTTGAACGCTCGGCCGCGTGCAGTCTCTGCAGTCTTCTTGTTGGGACAAGCATCTCGGAAATGCCCCGGCTTCCCACACTCATAACAAACCCTCGGATTACCTCCATTATTCGATTTCCCATTACCGTTACCGTTACCACCTCTATTACCAACATTATTATTATTACCACCAGTCGCGGGAGTAGCAGACCCCGGCAAAAGCACTGTACAATCTTTAGCAATGTGCCCTTGCTTAGAGCACCTCTTACAAGTAACTGTGCAGTAACCATCATGAACTTTATAGCAACGAGGACACACACGCTGATTCCTGTTGTTAGCACCTGAGGTATCCTGTTTCTTCTGCTGATTTTGGTTTTGATTGCGGTTGTTATCCCACTTTCGTTTCCCATTATCAGCCTTCTTGACAACCTCCTCACTACTTTCAACAACTGTAGTCTTGCTTCTTCTCAACACCTTGTCATTAAGTTTGTGGGCCATAGTCATAGCTGCCTCAATAGTCTGGGGTTCACTGGACTCAACCCCGTGTTCAATCTTCTCGGACAAACCATCAATGTAAGCCTCAATTTTGCGGTCCTCATCCGCATAAACCCTAGGACACAGCAAAGTTAACTCGAAAAACCTTCGTTCATAGGCATCTAATTCGGTGCCATGCATTTTCAAATTCTTGAGCTCAACCTCTAGCTTCTTAAGCTCACCCCGAGGTCTATAGCGGGTGATCAATCTTTCCTTAAAATCATTCCAGGCCAAACCATAGGCTACATCGCTTCCCAAACTACTAACCAGATTGTTCCACCATGTCAAGGCACTATCCTTGAGAGTGCAACTAGCGAAACTAACTTTGTCCTCTTCACGAACTCGACTGACCCTGAAAATAGATTCGATTTTCTCGAACCAACGAGTAAGCCCTATTGGTCCTTCCGTACCACTGAATTCTTGAGGTCGACCAGCCATAAAAGTTTTGTGGGAGCATCCCACGTTATTGTTCACATTGGCGTTAACATTAGCATTTGCTGCCATAGCAGCAGCAATTCCTTCATTGATCAGGCGTTGCATACGCGCTTCAGTGGACTCTCTTGGAGGCATGATCTTCAAAATAGAATAACACATCCGTTAGTACCAAGAATAATACTAGTGTCATAAAGGAATAGATCAAAACACGAAAAGACTAACCATTAAGATATTAGTCAACTAACACTATGAGTAATAACATGACAGTTATGATTGTTATAGAAATAACCATCACATGCATACATATTTTATGATAACATCATACAACATACATAGCACCTAACATACATGAACATATATTACGCATAATATAACATGCCAAGAGCCACAACATCAGAAATAAAACATGATAATGATAATAGATGTCATAAAAATAACCATCCATACATAATGAAAAATATCCCATAACAAAATCTTAATAAAATCCTCGGCAAAACGCCGTACATAACCCAAAATGTATGTATAAAAAGGACATTAAGTCTGATGAAATAGATAATCAATATGAATAATCACATCACATTCGCTTAGAGCGGGTGTGATAAGCTGGTCCAGCATGAGTCTCAGCAGGATCCTCATACTTACGCAACTTCCCTTTCACAACATCCAACTCTTCCTTCAACACACGAACAGTGCTCTCGAGAGCCTCGAACTTAGCGTTAACTTCTCGATCACGCTTGCGGTTCGCATCCTCAACCCTATGCTTGAAAGTGATAAAGTTACCCATGTCGGCACGGATCTCGTCCATAACTTCATTATGTGGCAAGGTGCGCAAACAATCACTAAGGGCGTTAATACGTGTCACCTCATTATAAGCCCGGTTCATATGAGTAATGGTAGAAAAATAGTAATGAACAGGATCATCGATCTCCGGTTGATTAGCACGACGTCTAGCAGGAGACGGAGGAGCAGGAGCAGCAACAGAGTTATCGCTCGAGGTCGACATCTGCAAACAGCAAAACCGCAAACCATATACCAAAAGATATGAAAGCTAATAATATAACTTATACGAAATGAAATGCATAATAATGCTATAGCAAAATGGTCGGGCTATAGACTAGACTCTAATGCACCCTAATAACCACGGGTTGACCACATTAAGACCGCCTAGTTCCCTACAACCAGCGCTCTGATACCACATGTGACGACCCCGTCAAAACACTTAACGGATCCGTCAGTTGGTCCCACAGCTTGATCGGACTTAAATGAATTAAATAAACAAAGTTGCATTCTTTTATTTCAAAATGTTCCCCAAAAAGGAAACAAACCAAATTAAGTAGTTTGAAAACCAACCAACCATAATATGAAACCAAAAGTTGACACAAAACATTGCCAACAAACCCACAATTTAAATTATCCAAAATAGAATGCAAACTTAAGTTTCATAAATTGTTTCATAAAATCTGCCCAAATGCATGCAGACTCTTCTAACGACAGCGGAAGCATCAAATAACTCAAGTACCTGTGAAAACATGCAAGTAAACTGTCAACACAAAGGTTGAGTGAATTATAGGTTTAAATAAATAAGTAAACTTTAGACCACAAGATTTAAAAATGTTAGAAAACATTAAACATTATTCCATTATCAATGAGCCACCTGGTAACCACTTAACCCTTTATTTACCCTTGCCAAACACAATAAAAATATACACTTGGACAGTGTATCTACAACAAATTACGAAGTACTAAACATTCCGATTATAAATTGCTAGCGCGACTAGCTCGAAATGGGGTTGTCAAACCCGATAGATCTATCCATAGGATTCGCGTTCACCAGTAGAAACCAATGATTACAGTTACCAGACTAGGGAATATTTTTGTCCAACTCACAATGAATAATTAAATTTAACTGTTACTTGTGTCTAAACGTAAATAAAAATCTGCATGTAATCACATCCCAAAAATATACTTTGAAAAGTATGTAAAAACGGGACTATAACTCACCTTAAATAGCAACTGAAGAAATCTCACAAACACGCGAACAGTAAGTAAAGTAATGTGATCAAGAAAGATCACAACGCCGACCTATAAATAAAGCAGGTCGAAATAAATAACTAACTTAGGCCAAGTCTTAGTATGATAGCTATTGTACATGTTGCAAGTAGGCATAGAACATTACTCAGCAAGCATCGGTTTGATTGGAACAGCATAAGGACACACACTTTCTATTTTTAGAAAGTTTCTATTTTTAGCAGGTTTCCATTTTTGGAAAGTTTTCTATTTTAGGAAAGTTTCTATTTTTGGAAAGTTTCTATTTTTGGAAAGTTTCCAAATTTAGAAAGTTCTTTTTTTAGAAAGTTTTGAAGTTAGGAAAGTTTCCTTATTTAGAAAGTCAACAGAAGTCAACTGAAAGTCAAAGTCAACCGAAAGTCAACTCAAAAGTCAACCTTGGTCAAACATAGTCAACATTAATTTTAAAAGTGTAAGTTATAATAATAACATAGGTTATAATGTTATTTAAAGTCAAAAGTGTATAATAATGTCTTAACATAAGTTTAATTAAATAAAATGAATTATTAAAGTTAATATAAGTTGAAATGTTATAATTAGCATAACATAAGTATTTAATTAATTAATTAAATATTAATCATAATATAAATATTATTAATTTATAATAAATTTTAAATCATATCATAAGTATTATTAATTAATAATGAATTATTAATCATATCATAAGTTTCTAATTAAAATTATTAAATCATAAGTATTTAATAATTAAATCATAATTAAATAATAATTAAGTCTTATAATAATTAAATAATTATTTAATATTTATTATAAGTCTTTTAATAATTTCTCAAAAACAAATTTAATACTTATCATAAGTATTTTCCTTTAATAATAAAAGTATTACTAATCATAAGTTTAATTAAAATGTTAATTAAATTATAATTAATAATTAAATGATATAATAAATATTTATATCATATGTTTTAAATAATAATAATTACTTCTTTTATCTTAAGTAATTAATTAATAATAAATTCCATAAATTTTATCATAAGTTTAATCATTAACCATAAGTTTTAAGTTTAAAAGTTCGCCGGGTCGTATCCTGAGTCCCGGGTGTCGGTTTCGGGCAAGCCACATATGTAACTTCACCTACTCAAACCACCCGACACATTTATGAACTCAAGAACACTCCAAGAACAGTCCCTAGGTCGTGGATATCAGCCATGACATCAATTGGGAAAATCATTTTACTCAAAACAGTAATTCGGGCGAAACGGGTGAACCGTGGCTCGGATTTAGGTGACCCGAACATGAATATTCGTCTCACCATCAGTCCTAACCAAATGAGGCACCCTAAAGACACCAAGGATGGTCACAAAGTCGGACCCAACCTTGTTCATGCCAAGAACACCTTTCAATCTTTAACAAAAACCAAATTAAGCGTATCTAGGGCTCCGGGAATCGAAACGACATGAATCCGGAGTCTAAAATTAATGTCTTGATGAGAGGAACTCATTTATGTACTTTATTTTAACATTCATATCAGTTACAAAGTCAGAAAACACGAATCAAACTGCTGTCCAAAATTTACAAACCGAAATCATACGCAAACGAGTAACTCTACGCATTCAAACAACATTACAACAACTTATACATATCATACTAATCATATAACATATAAAATCAGTAAAATAATTGAAAATTCAAAAAGCTAGGGTTAGGGTTTATACCCTAATCGAGAATCAAAGTATATGATCGCGTAGAGAACGAAACAAGGAACGCGTTGGTGTTAATTGATTTATGATCCAAGCTTTAATTTTGTTGAAGAATGGTGATGATGGTGGTGGTGTAGTCGACGGCCAAGGGAGAAGAGGGAGGAGAAAAGAGAGCAAAAATAATAATTTAGGTTTAGGGAATAAATTAAGAGATAAAATTAAATAACCTAAATATGGAAACAAGGGCAAGGCTCCCCCCTTTCAAAGGGGTCGGCTGAAAATTGCATGGGGGTGGGCCCCATGGGTCCATCTCACTCAAATGCTAAATTACTTGTGGCCCGAAAACCCGAACGAAGCCCGAAACGCGAAAACGCACTTACGCGATTAAAAATCCGGAAAGATAACAAACGCGCGACGAAAAATAAATATAAATACACCTAATAATAATATGACCTTAAAATATCATATTTAAAATATTTAGGATTTAAAAATCCCGAAAGCTCGACCGTTGGTTTAAAAACCGAAAAGATTCGCCGGATGGAAATCCGCGGAACGTAGAAACGTATAATTTAAAATATGAATACATATATCCACATAACACATAATAATTATTATATATATATTATTACAAAAATAATAATATAGGTCATGGAAATGACGTGGCACACTAACAGTTAACGGTCGTTAAATAATTAACGGAAAAAGATAACGGAAAAAGTAGGGTCGTGACAACAATCCTTTGAGATGTCCCCATTAGCCCAAAACCATTCTATAGCTTTCAACATATCCATTTTTATTAACCAAAAGAATTTCTTGTAGAAACTAAGATTGAAACCATCCGGGCCAGGGGCTTTATTCGAATCACATTCTTTTATAGCATTCCATATCTCAAGCTCGGTAATTGGTGCTTCTAGCATCGACACGTCAGCTTGTTCCAGTTTGTTGAAACCAAAATCCCACATTTTGCTAAGATCAGCTTCTGTTGTTTTTTTAGATTCGAAAACTGACTTGAAGTGATTGAAGATTGCTGCTTTTAATTCAGTCGGTCTCTCTTCCCACACACCATTTAAATGTAGTCCCCTAATATTCGAATTTACATTTTTTCTCCTAATTGAAGAGTGAAAAAAACCTAATTTACATTTACATTTTTACACACGACTATTACATAATGGTTTACAATACAAACATGTTACAACGAAATAAGTTTCTTGAATGCAGTTTTTACACAATATCATACAAGCATGGACTCCAAATCTTGTCCTTATTTTAGTATGCAACAGCGGAAGCTCTTAGTATTCACCTGAGAATAAACATGCTTTAAACGTCAACAAAAAATGTTGGTGAGTTATAGGTTGAACCTATATATATCAAATCGTAACAATAGACCACAAAATTTCATATTTCAATACACATCCCATACATAGAGATAAAAATCATTCATATGGTGAACACCTGGTAACCGACATTAACAAGATGCATATATAAGAATATCCCCATCATTCCGGGACACCCTTCGGATATGATATAAATTTCGAAGTACTAAAGCATCCAGTACTTTGGATGGGGTTTGTTAGGCCCAATAGATCTATCTTTAGGATTCGCGTCAATTAGGGTGTCTGTTCCCTAATTCTTAGATTACCAGACTTAATAAAAAGTGGCATATTCGATTTCGATAATTCAACCATAGAATGTAGTTTCACGTACTTGTGTCTATTTTGTAAATCATTTATAAAACCTGCATGTATTCTCATCCCAAAAATATTAGATTTTAAAAGTGGGACTATAACTCACTTTCACAGATTTTTACTTCGTCGGGAAGTAAGACTTGGCCACTGGTCGATTCACGAACCTATAACAAATATGTACATATATATCAAAGTATATTCAAAATATATTTACAACACTTTTAATACATTTTGATGTTTTAAGTTTATTAAGGCAGCTGTCCTCGTTAGTAACCTACAACTAGTTGTCCAACGTTAGATGTACAGAAAAAAATTGATATATATTATCTTGAATCAATCCACGACCCAGTGTATACACGTCTCAGGCTAGATCACAACTCAAAGTATATATATTTTTGGAATCAACCTCAACCCTGTATAGCTAACTCCCACATTACTGCATATAGAGTGTCTATGGTTGTTCCAAATAATATATACACATGGGTCGATATGATATGTCAAAACATTTGCATACGTGTCTATGATATCCCAAGATTACATAATATATTAGAATACATGTATAATACAATATAAGTTAGCTAGGATATCATTAATATAGATTTGTTACCAATTTTCACGTTGCTACAACAAGAAAAATTATCCAATCTTGTTTTACCCATAACTTCTTCATTTTAAATCCGTTTTGAGTGAATCAAATTGCTATGGTTTCATATTGAACTCTATTTTATGAATATAAACAGAAAAAGTATAGGTTTATAGTCAGAAATATAAGTTACAAGTCATTTTTGTAAAGGTAGTCATTTCAGTCGAAAGAACGACGTCTAGATGACCATTTTAGAAAACATACTTCCACTTTGAGTTTAACCATGATTTTTGGATATAGTTTCATGTTCATAAGAAAAATCATTTTCCCAGAAGAACAACTTTTAAATCAAAGTTTATCATAGTTTTTAATTAACTAACCCAAAACAGCCCGCGGTGTTACTACGACGGCGTATGTCCGGTTTTACAGTGTTCTTCGTGTTTCCAGGTTTTAAATCATTAAGTTAACATATCATATAGATATAGAACATGTGTTTAGTTGATTTTAAAAGTCAAGTTAGAAGGATTAACTTTTGTTTGTGAACAAGTTTAGAATTAACTAAACTATGTTCTAGTGATTACAAGTTTAAACCTTCGAATAAGATAGCTTTATATGTATGAATCGAATGATGTTATGAACATCATTACTACCTCAAGTTTTCTGGATAAAGCTACTAGAAATGAGAAAAATGGATCTAGCTTCAAAGGATCCTTGGATGGCTTGAAAGTTCTTGAAGCAGAATCATGACACGAAAACAAGTTCAAGTAAGATTTCCACTCAAAATAAGATTGTTATAGTTATAGAAATTGAATCAAAGTTTGAATATGAGTATTAATGTGTATTAGAAATATATCTTACTATAAATAATAAAGATTTCTTGAGGTTGGATGATCACTCTACAAGATTGAAAGTAAGCTAGCAAACTTGGAAGTATTCTTGATTTTATGAAACTAGAACTTGTAGAATTTATGAAGAACACTTAGAACTTGAAGATAGAACTTGAGAGAGATTAATTAGATGAATAAAATTGAAGAATAAAAGTGTTTGTAGGTGTTTTTGGTCATTGGTATACGGATTTGATATAAAGGATGTGTAATTTTGTTTACATGTAAATAAGTCATGAATGATTACTCATATTTTTGTAATTTTATGAGATATTTCATGCTAGTTGAAAAATGATGGTTCTCACATGTTTTAGGTGACTCACATGGGCTGCTAAGAGTGAATCATTGGAGTGTATATACCAATAGTACATACATCTAAAAGCTGTGTATTGTACGAGTACGAATACGGGTGCATACGAGTAGATTTGTTGATGAAACTGAACGAGGATGTAATTGTAAGCATTTTTGTTAAGTAGAAGTATTTTGATAAGTGTCTTGAAGTCTTTAAAAATTGTATGAATACATATTAAAACACTACATGTATATACATTTTAACTGAGTCGTTAAGTCATCGTTAGTCGTTACATATAAATGTTGTTTTGAAACCTTTAGGTTAACGATCTTGTTAAATGTTGTTAACCCAATGTTTATACTATCAAATGAGATTTTAAATTATTATATTATCATAATATTATGATGTACGAATATCTCTTAATATGATCTATATGCATTAAATGTCGTTACAACGATAATCGTTACATATATGTCTCGTTTCAAAATCATTAAGTTAGTAGTCTTATTTTTACATATGTAGTTCATTGTTAATACACTTAATGATATATTTACTTATCATTTAACATAATTAACCAAGTGTATCAATATCTTAATATGATTCATATGTACCTAGTAAGACGTTATAACGATAATCGTTATATATATCGTTTTCGAGTTTCTTAATTTAATAGTCTCATTTTTATGTATATAACTCATTGTTAAAATACCTAATAAGATACATACTTATAATAAAATCATGTTAACTATATATATAACCATATATATGCCATCGTATAGTTTTTACAAGTTTTAACGTTCGTGAATCACCGGTCAACTTGGGTGGTCATTTGTCTATATGAAACCTATTCCAATTAATCAAGTCTTAATAAGTTTGATTGCTTAACATGTTGGAAACACTTAATCATGTAAATATCAATTTCATTTAATATATATAAACATGGAAAAGTTCGGGTCACTACAGTACCTACCCGTTAAATAAATTTCGTCCCGAAATTTTAAGCAGTTGGAGGTGTTGACGTATCTTCTGGAAATAAGTGCGGGTATTTCTTCTTCATCTGATCTTCTCATTCCCAGGTGAACTCGGGTCCTCTATGAGCATTCCATCGAACCTTAACAATTAGTATCTTGTTTTGTTTAAGTCTTTTAACCTCACGATCCATTATTTCAACGGGTTCTTCAATGAATTGAAGTTTTTCGTTGATTTGAATTTCGTCTAACGGAATAGTGAGATCTTCTTTAGCAAAAAATTTCAACAAATTCGAGACGTGGAAAGTGTTATGTACAGCCGCGAGTTGTTGAGGTAACTCAAGTCGGTAAGCTACTGGTCCGACACGATCAATAATCTTGAATGGTCCAATATACCTTGGATTTAATTCACCTCGTTTACCAAATCGAACAACGCCTTTCCAAGGTGCAACCTTAAGCATGACCATCTCTCCAATTTCAAATTCTATATCTTTTCTTTTAATGTCAGCATAGCTCTTTTGTCGACTTTGGGCGGTTTTCAACCGTTGTTGAATTTAGATGATCTTCTCGGTAGTTTCTTGTATTATCTCCGGACCCGTAATATGTCTATCCCCCACTTCACTTCAACAAATTGGAGACCTGCACTTTCTACCATAAAGTGCTTCAAATGACGCCATCTCAATACTTGAATAATAGCTGTTGTTTTAGGAAAATTCTGCTAACGGTAGATGTCGATCCCAACTATTTCCGAAATCAATAACACATGCTCGTAGCATGTCTTCAAGCGTTTGTATCGTCCTTTCGCTCTGCCCATCAGTTTGTGGATGATAGGCAGTACTCATGTCTAGACGAGTTCCTAATGCTTGCTGTAATGTCTGCCAGAATCTTGAAATAAATCTGCCATCCCTATCAGAGATAATAGAGATTGGTATTCCATGTCTGGAGACGACTTCCTTCAAATACAGTCGTGCTAACTTCTCCATCTTGTCATCTTCTCTTATTGGCAGGAAGTGTGCTGATTTGGTGAGACGATCAACTATTACCCAAATAGTATCAAAACCACTTGCAGTCCTTGGCAATTTAGTGATGAAATCCATGGTAATGTTTTCCCATTTCCATTCTGGGATTTCGGGTTGTTGAAGTAGACCTGATGGTTTCTGATGCTCAGCTTTGACCTTAGAACACGTCAAACATTCTCCTACGTATTTAGCAACATCGGCTTTCATACCCGGCCACCAAAAATGTTTCTTGAGATCCTTGTACATCTTCCCCGTTCCAGGATGTATTGAGTATCTGGTTTTATGAGCTTCTCTAAGTACCATTTCTCTCATATCTCCAAATTTTGGTACCCAAATCCTTTCAGCCCTATACCGGGTTCCGTCTTCCCGAATATTAAGATGCTTCTCCGATCCTTTGGGTATTTCATCCTTTAAATTTTCCTCTTTTAAAACTCCTTGTTGTGCCTCCTTTATTTGAGTAGTAAGGTTAGTGTGAATCATTATATTTATAGATTTTACTCGAATGGGTTCTCTGTCCTTTCTGCTCAAGGCGTCGGCTACCACATTTGCCTTCCCCGGGTGGTAATGAATCTCAAAGTCATAATCATTCAACAATTCAATCCACCTACGCTGCCTCATATTCAGTTGTTTCTGATTAAATATGTGTTGAAGACTTTTGTGGTCAGTATATATAATACTTTTGACCCCATATAAGTAGTGCCTCCAAGTCTTTAATGCAAAAACAACCGCACCTAATTCCAAATCATGCGTCGTATAATTTTGCTCGTGAATCTTCAATTGTCTAGACGCATAAGCAATCACCTTCATCCGTTGCATTAATACACAACCGAGACCTTGCTTTGAGGCGTCACAATATATCACAAAATCATCATTCCCTTCAGGTAATGACAATATAGGTGCCGTAGTTAACTTTTTCTTCAATAACTGAAACGCTTTCTCTTGTTCATCCTTCCATTCAAATTTCTTCCCTTTATGCGTTAATGCAGTCAAGGGTTTTGCTATTCTGGAAAAGTCTTGGATGAACCTTCTGTAGTAACCAGCTAGTCCTAAAAACTGGCGTATGTGTTTCGGAGTTTTCGGGGTTTTCCACTTTTCAACAGTTTCTATCTTTGCCGGATCCATCTTAATACCTTCTTTGTTCACTATGTGACCGAGGAATTGAACTTCTTCCAACCAAAATGCACACTTTGAAAATTTAGCGTACAATTCTTCCTTCCTCAATACTTCTAACACCTTTCTCAAATGTTCACCGTGTTCTTGGTCATTATTTGTGTAAATAAGTATGTCATCGATGAAAACAATGACAAACTTGTCAAGATATGGCCCACACACTCGGTTCATAAGGTCCATGAACACAGCTGGTGCGTTAGTCAATCTAAACGGCATAACTATAAACTCGTAATGACCATAACGCGTCCTAAAAGCAGTTTTTGGAATATCATCCTCCTTTACTCGCATTTGATGATATCCAGAACGTAAATCGATCTTCGAATAAACTGACAAGCCTTGTAGTTGATCAAATAAGTCATCGATTCTCGGTAGTGGGTAGCGGTTCTTGATGGTAAGTTTGTTCAACTCTCGGTAGTCAATACACAACCTAAATGTACCATCCTTCTTCTTGACAAACAAAACAGGAGCTCCCCATGGTGATGTGCTTGGTCGAATGAAACCACGTTCTAATAGTTCTTGCAGTTGGCTTTGCAGTTCTTTCATCTCACTGGGTGCGAGTCTATAAGGAGCACGAGCTATTGGTGCAGCTCCTGGTACAAGATCTATTTAAAATTCAACAGACCAATGTGGAGGTAGTCCCGGTAATTCTTTCGGAAATACATCGGGAAATTCTTTTGAGACAAAAACATCATTGATTCTCTTTTGTTCAGTTTGTACTTTCTCGACGTGTGCTAGAATAGCATAGCAACCTTTTCTTATTAGTTTTTATGCCTTCAAATTACTAATAAGATATAGCTTCGTGTTGCCCTTTTCTCCGTACACCATTAAGGGTTTTCCTTCTTCTCGTACAATGCGAATTGCATTTTTGTAACAAACGATCTCTGCTTTCACTTCTTTCAACCAGTCCTTGCCAACTATTACATCAAAACACCCTAACTCTACTGGTATCAAATCAATCTTAAATATTTCACTAACCAGTTTAATTTATCGATTCCGACATATATTATCTGCTGAAATTAATTTACCATTTGCTATTTCAAGTAAAAATTTACTATCCAAAGGCGTCAATGGGCAACTTAATTTAGCACAAAAATCTCTACTCATATAGCTTCTATCCGCACCCGAATCAAATAAAACGTAAGCAGATTTATTGTCAATAAGAAACGTACCCGTAACAAGCTCCGGGTCTTCCTGTGCTTCTGCCGCATTAATATTGAAAACTCTTCCGCTGACTTGTCCATTCGTGTTCTCCTGGTTCGGAAAATTTCTAATAATGTGGCCCGGTTTTCCACATTTATAACAAACTACATTGGCATAACTTGCTCCGACACTACTTGCTCCGCCATTACTTGTTCCAACACCATTTGTTCCTTTCGTTCTATTAACCCCTGGTCCGTAGACCTCACACTTCGCCGCGCTATGACCATTTCTTTTACACTTGTTGCAAAATTTGGTGCAGAACCCCGAGTGATACTTTTCACACTTTTGGCATAGCTGCTTCTGAATGTTGTTGTTGTTGCGGTTGTTATTGTTGTTGGGATGATTATTGTAGTTGCTGCTGTTGTTGTTGTTGTTATTGTTGTTATTGTTGGGCCGTTTGTTGTAGTTGCGATTGATGTTGCGATTGTTGGGATAATTGTTGCGATTATTGTTGTAATTGCTGTTGTTGTTGTATTGGTGATTCTTATCACCGTTTTCCTCCCACTTTCTTTTGACTTGCTTCACATTGGCCTCTTCAGCCGTCTGTTCTTTAATTCTTTCCTCAATCTGGTTCACTAGTTTCTGAGCCATTCTACATGCCTGTTGTATGGAGGCGGGTTCGTGTGAACTTATATCTTCTTGGATTCTTTCCGGTAATCCTTTCACAAACGCGTCGATCTTCTCTTCCTCATCTTCGAACGCTCCCGGACACAATAGGCATAATTCTGTGAATCGTCTTTCGTACGTGGTAATATCAAATCCTTGGGTTCGTAACCCTCTAAGTTCTGTCTTGAGCTTATTGACCTCGGTTCTGGGACGGTACTTCTCGTTCATCAAGTGCTTGAATGCTGACCACGGTAGTGCGTAAGCATCATCTTGTCCCACTTGCTCTAGATAGGTATTCCACCATGTTAACGCAGAACCTGTGAAGGTATGCGTAGCGTACTTCACTTTGTCCTCTTCAGTACACTTACTTATGGCAAACACCGATTCGACCTTCTCGGTCCACCGTTTCAATCCGATCGGTCCCTCGGTTCCATCAAATTCCAAAGGTTTGCAGGCAGTGAATTCTTTGTAGGTGCATCCTACACGATTTCCTGTACTGCTAGATCTAAGGTTATTGTTGGTATGTAGCACAGCCTGTACTGCGGCTATGTTTGAAGCTAGAAAAGTACGGAATTCCTCTTCATTCATATTCACGGTGTGTCGAGTAGTCGGTGCCATTTCCTTCAAAATAGTCAAATGGAACAAGTTAATCATACAGAATATTAAGAGTAGTTAATAGTATTTCGTAGCATAATATGAACTCATTTATAAAAGCTTTTTCTTCATATTAGCGTTTTATAAGTTTAAATTCGGGTAGTACCTACCCGTTAAGTTCATACTTAATAGCTAATATACAATTCAACTACTACAATTCTATATGGAAAACTGATTATAATAATATTTCGCGTTCAAACTTTTATACAATATTTTACAAACTTACAATACCGCTTATTTTACATAAAGCATGAAATATAGCACACAATAGCTTTGATACAAGATAGTTGTGAAGATAATTCTAGCTAGTACACAAGTCATTCAGCAAAGGCAATAAAGACACGTAATTCATACGTCCAGAAACAAGTCATGCATTCTGGTTTTACTAGGACTATTTCCCATCCTTGGTCTTGTGGAACATAACCACTATGGCTATTGATAAGACAGCGTGTTGTAACGTCGTCAAAGGGATGAGGGTTACATAATGACCAACAGTCTCGTAATAACCTAAAAACCTCATTTCTTACCCCAATAACCGACTCCGTCACTTGTGGGAACGTTTTGTTTAATAGTTGTAGCCCGATGTTCTTTTTCTCACTTTGGTGAGAAGCGAACATTACTAACCCGTAAGCATAGCATGCTTCTTTATGTTGCATGTTAGCCGCTTTTTCTAAATCATGAAGTCCTATATTCGAATACATTGAGTCAAAATAATTTCTTAACCCGTTGCGTAAAATAGCATTTGGGTTCCCCGCAATATATGCGTCAAAGTAAACACATCGTAACTTATGGATTTCCCAATGTGATATCCCCCATCTTTCGAACGAAAGCCTTTTATAAACCAAGGAATTCTTGGAACGTTCTTCGAATGTCTTACAAACTGATCTCGCCTTAAATAGTTGTGACGAGGAATTCTGACCGACTCTAGACAAGATTTCATCAATCATGTCTCCGGGTAGGTCTCTTAAAATATTTGGTTGTCTATCCATTTTGTGTTTTTATACTGTAAAATAGACAAGAGTTAGATTCATAAAAAAAAATACTTATTAATACAAGCAATTTTTACATATATCATAAAGCATAAGCACACTATATTACATATATTACACCACACGAATACAACTATCTTATTCCGACTCGTTCGTTTCTTCTTCTTCGGTTTTGGTTCGTTTTGACAAGTTTCTAGGGATATATGATGTTCCCCTAATACGAGCCGTCATTTTCCACATTGGTTTAGAAAAACCCGGTGGTTTAGAGGTTCCCGGGTTATTGTTACAACTTAAGAAATACGGGTGTTGACGATACATATAAAGTTCATCGGGGTTGGAATCAGATTTCTCTATTTTTATGCCCTTTTCCTTATTGTTCTCTTTTGGCTTTTTAAATTCAGTTGGGGTAATTTCTATAACATCATCGGAATCCTCGTCGGGATCCGATTCATCGGAGAATTGGTAATCCTCCCACTATTTTGCTTCCTTGGAGGAAACACCGTTGACCATAATTAACTTTGGTCGGTTGGTTGAGGATTTTCTTCTACTTAACCGTTTTATTATTTCCCCCACTGGTTCTTCTTCCGATTCCGATTCTTCTTCCGGTTCCGATTCTTCTTCCGGTTCCGACTCTTCTTCCGGTTCCTCTTCGGGAACTTGTGAATCAGACCACGAATCATTCCAATTTACATTCGACTCTTCATTATTATTAGGTGAGTCAATGGGACTTGTTCTAGAGGTAGACATCTATCACATAATATCAAACACGTTAAGAGATTAATATATCACATAATATTCACATGTTAAAAATATATAGTTTCCAACAAAATTTGTTAAGCAATTTTTTTTTTCAAGTAAACACGGTCGAAGTCCAGACTCACTAATGCATCCTAACAAACTCGATAAGACACACTAATGCAAAATTATGGTTCTCTAATACCAACGCTCGGATACCAACTGAAATGTTCCGTTCTTATTGATTAAAAACGTTCCAAATTAATTGATTTCGTTGCGAGGTTTTGACCTCTATATGAGACGTTTTTCAAAGACTGCATTCATTTTTAAAACAAACCATAACCTTTATTTCATAAATAAAGGTTTAAAAAGCTTTACGTAGATTATCAAATAATGATAATCTAAAATATCCTGTTTACACACGACCATTACATAATGGTTTACAATACAAATATGTTACATCGAAATCAGTTTCTTGAATGCAGTTTTTACACAATATCATACAAACATGGACTCCAAATCTTGTCCTTATTTTAGTATGCAACAGCGGAAGCTCTTAGTATTCACCTGAGAATAAACATGCTTTAAACGTCAACAAAAAATGTTGGTGAGTTATAGGTTTAACCTATATATATCAAATCGTAATAATAGACCACAAGATTTCATATTTCAATACACATCCCATACATAGAGATAAAAATTATTCATATGGTGAACACCTGGTAACCGACATTAACAAGATGCATATATAAGAATATCCTCATCATGTGAAGACCCGTCCTAATCCATCCGGACGCAGTCCATATCGAATATAAACGATTCACAACAGTTGATTACATCACGAGGTACTTGACCTCTGTATGATACATTTTACAAACATTGCATTCGTTTTTGAAAAGACAAACTTTCATTACATTCAAAGTTGACAGGCATGCATACCATTTCATAATATATCCAACTATAATTGACTTGATAATAATCTTGATGAACTCGATGACTCGAATGCAACGTCTTTTGAAATATGCCATGAATGACTCCAAGTAATATCTATAAAATGAGCAATTACACAGCGGAAGATTTCTTTCGTACCTGAGAATAAACATGCTTTAAAATGTCAACCAAAAGGTTGGTGAGTTCATTAGTTTAACTTAAACAATCGTTTCCATCATTTTAATAGACCACAAGATTTCAGATTTCCATTTCTCATAAACATACGTCTCATGCATAGAGACAAAAATATCATTCATATGGATTGAACACCTGGTAACCGACATTAACAATATGTATATAAGAATATTCCCATCATTCCGGGATCCTCCTTCGGACATGATATAAATTTCGAAGTACTAAAGCATCCGGTACTTTGGATGGGGCTTGTTGGGCCCGATAGATCTATCTTTAGGATTCGCGTCAATTAGGGTGTCTGTTCCCTAATTCTTAGATTACCAGACTTAATAAAAAGGGCATATTCGATTAAATAATCCAACCATAGAATGTAGTTTCGATTACTTGTGTCTATTTTGTAAAACAGTTATAAAAGCAGCGCAGGTATTCTCAGTCCCAAAAATATATATTGCAAAAGCATTTAAAAAGGGATTAATGAAACTCACCTAATGTATTTTGTAGTAAAAATACATATGACGACATTGAACAACTAAATAATGCAGGGTTGGCCTCGGATTCACGAACCTATATCAGTTGCATATATATTAACTCGTATCCCAATCAATCAAATAAGTTTACATATATTTTATAATTTCCTAAAATTAGTATCTTTAATAAATGTATGTTATATAATTTAATTAAAGTTTTATCAATATAAATGGTGATATATTAGTTAAAAACATATTAATACGTAATATTAGTTGTCTTGTAGTATATTTTTATATAGATAACCTTTGTTTGTTAAAGATAATAATTATAATAATACTAAAAATAATAATAGTAATGATAATAAAAAAAAATATTAATACTTTTAATAATAATGATAATATTAATAATAAAAGGATAAAAATGTTATATGTTAATAATGATAATAATAATTATAACACTAGTAGTAATAATAATAATAATAATACTTATACGATTAATAATAATAACGGTTATAATACTTTATAGTTACGATTGTGATATTAATACTAATAATAATAATTACTATACTTATATCATTTATAATACTTTCAATAACAATAATAATAATAATAATCACAATAATAATAAATAATAATAAAGATAATAATAATGATATTTAATATTAGTAAGAAGGCTACCTCACAAGAAAGAATCCCATAAAAAAAATAACTGCTCTTCCCCTGGATCGAACCCGAGACCTTTCACTCAATCACAAACACACAACACCACTCAGCTACTTCCATTTTTCTATTTTATTCTTCAAACCAATTTTATTTAACCCAACTAATTCGGTTTCCTTCTTTCCTCTTTTTCAAAAAAAAAATAATACCACCGCCCGGGATCGAACCCACAAACTCCCGTTCATCACAAACACCCTTAGTCATCTAAGCTGCCATGTCTTTCTTGAAATATTTCGTACGCTCAAATATATAAACTATATTAAACTGTTTATTATCATCATTCTATCATCTTTAATCAACTGTTATCATCATCATCGATCGGCATTTTCATCATCATCATTCTTTCACGTATTAACATCATCTTGTTACAAATACCCATTCTATTCATCATCATCTTGCTCGTAACATCAGGATCATTATCATTACGATCACATAAAATCATAAACTCTATTCATCATCTTTCAACTAACATAGTTACTCGTCATCATCATTAATATAATCAACCTCATCCTCGTATGCTATTGTCACGATCATGTATATCATTGATTGAACTATTCGGTACATAAATGCAAGATGACATTCAATATAATTTTAAACAAAAAGAGTTGAGACAAAAAGGTTTCCTTTGCTCCTGTAATTGACGAGAGGAGACCCACAACTCATCCCACTTGTAGATCAAAACTCTCCCTTGATAGAAAAAAATAAAACGCAAATTATATATACCAATATATCATCATCACACATTTATTAAATATATCATAAAAGGAAACAAGACTTTCCCTTTTTGTCTCCCTCTAAACTCGTCCACCGAAAGAAAAAAAATGAAAAGGAGTTCCCACATTTCACTTTACACCTAGCAATTGCTTTATATGATTAGGAATTATAATATTCGGTAGTGGGGATTTTTGTTGGTTTTAAATGGGAAAAGAAACAGCTAACGGGATTAAAGTGGTGATTTGGTTCATGCCTTGGGTCGATAGAACAAGAGGAAAGGAAAGAAAAGGAAAAAAAAAATGATGAGGGTTCGTTCATAATATTGGGGTGAGTTATCAAACACAAACAGATATTAGGAAGTAATAAAAAAATTGTAGCAGTTTTTCCTGGGTTTTCGTGGTGTTTGGACTGGTACAAGGAAGAAAAAAAATGTGCAGCAAGAAAATGTTTTCATAGTGGTTATGAGCCTGAATGAAACGTATATACATATAGCAGCAGTAGCTGTTTGTTTTCTAGCTGTGTAGGTTACAAGATTACGCAGCAGCAACGATGGCTTGCGGTAGTTTGCCGTAGGTGATGATGAATGTGTAGCTCGCCCTGACAGATAAAGAAACAGAAAGGAAAAGAACGGAAGTGGGTGTGTTCATGATCAAGGTGATGGTGGATAAAAATCTATATTTTTCTTTCCATCTATATACTTTGTATTTGTATATGTAATTATATATATAAATTGTGGTGATACAACAATAATAAATGATCAAGTTTTTGTATTATAGGGCTCATGGTGGTCGACAGACATATTCGAGTTAGAAGGAAACGAACAAAGAGAGAAAATAAAAGTGAAGTCGATTGATAACTGCCTTTGTCTTGTATCTAAGATTGTATTCGATTTGCAACCAAATTAGGGACAGGAAACAACAATCAATAAAGTTTGAAAGTGAAAGGAAATGATTTCTGTATTGTTTATATTCTATATTGTTTGATGTTAATTTAATAAATACAATTATAGTCATAATAATAATAATACCTTCAATAATATAAAAAAATAACAATAATAATATTAATAACAAATATAATGATAATCTTTAACAATATTGTTAATAATGATCTTAACAATAATAATATAATTGATAATATTAATAAGTGGTATTATAATAATATTAACGATAATTATAATAGTTTTAATAATTTTAGTAATATTAATAATACTGATATTAGTATTACATTCATATTAATATTAATAATAAATAATAATAATGAACTAATAATAACAATATTGGTATAACAATTATATTGTTAACTTGTAACCCCATTTAATATATTAATACTACAATTTATTAATTATACAATATATTGTATGATATCTTTCAATGAATATTTAATATTTATGACTTTTATATATATACAAAATACATATAATAATAATAATAATAGGAATCATACATCTTTATATATATATAGAGTCATTTTAATTAAAACTTAATTACTCTGTATATTATTTTATATTCATATATATATACTTATATTTATATTTATATAGATACATACATGTTTATTTACAAACAACTGTTCGTGAATCGTCAGAAGTGGTCACAGGTCAAATGCGTTCATGAAAATAGTTCAAACATTATGAGACTCAGTTTAATTGACTTTTGCTTATCGTGTCGAAATCACATAAGATTAAGTTTAAATTTGGTCGAAAATTCTCGGGTCATCACAGTACCTACCCGTTAAAGAAATTTCGTCCCGAAATTTGAGTGAGGTGGTCATGGCTAACAATAAAAATGTTTTCATGACGAATATGAGTTGATAAACTGAGTTTTATCATCATTGAGTAATATGGATAAAAATAATTCGATTATTCGAAGAGTACGAATGAAGCTATCACCAAAGAGTGAAATAGGAAAGTAAAGATTCATCTTAACTTTTGACAGAGTCAGGGTTGAATTCCGGAATTCAAAGGATTTACAGAAAATCTTCGAAATTTGAGAGATTTGATTCTTCGACGAATAAGGAGATTAAAATCTCTATAATTAAATACGGTGATCTGCCTCGATTACTCTGTCTGATATTTCCATTATAAATTAAGCTCTTTTGTTCCATTATTCTCACCATTCCTATGCTTCCTTTCTTAGTTCATACATCCAAAAGATTGTGAAAATGCTTAATCCCGTTCTAATCCTTGATATTTTTCTAATTATCATTTCTGTTATCCTTCTTTTTAATCTTCACCAGAAAAATCTGTTTACTTCTACTATTACCTTGGGTGATACTATTCTTGATTCTACCGTGTCTTTATATTGTTATTCGTATTAATATCCGTGGTTTGTAATCTCTATGTTGTTATTAGGCTTTATATTTTCTCTTATATTTTGGAGCTCTTTTCCTTTTTATTCTCTTCTCGACCTCTAGTAAAGCGAGTAATGGTCCAGAATTAGTAAATATGGAGTTTCGAATGAACTCCATATTCTAAGCAAGAAAGAACGTGATCGCACGATTTGATTTGTCAAATTACCATAATCACCGAGAATAGAACTATCAAGAACATATTTTCTTGATATGTTCAGAAGTTAAACAGAATGAAAGAGTTATGTAACATGACACATGATGATGTTATAATCTGTGATTCATCATATTCCATTTAGAAACTCAGCATGACTTACTGTAATATAATCACGTTGATCAAGTGTCATTATATTATACTAACTCATGCATCAGTTCCCAACATTACTTCAATGACATTCATATTTTAAGCTCGAAAATTTACAGAATATAGAAGCTACCAGTTTCTATATGATGTAATACTGATAGCACGAAGAGATTAATGATTTCAGATGAGAATAGTTATAAAAATATCTCCAGAAATATGGAGGATATTTATAATGAAAGATACGATAATATCTCGGAATATCTAAAATCAGAGGATGATAGAAACTATTGTCCGCAAGGGTTTAGAGTAAAGAGCAAGATATTCACTAAAGACTTTAGCAGACATTGAATCATTTAGATTCTTTGAAGTCAAACTTATTCTTTGTGATTAGTCCACGGCTTTCTTCATAGTTTCGCATAATTCGCTTCTCGGCACTAAATTTTCTATTGAATGTTTCCAATATAATGATATACTGGAAGCATGAAGAGGTATATAATTTCGGACGAGAATATTTATGAAAATATCCTCAGAAATATCGAAGGTATTGGTGATGATATTTTGGAATTTCTAAGTTCGATGGTTGATGTGGAAGATTTTTCCGCAAGATTTTAACATGAGTACGGAGCAAGATATTCTCTAAAGATTTCAACGGATCCAGAATTACCTGAATCCTTTGAATATAGGGTTTGGTTCTTGTATTTGTCCTTGGTCTCCTTCATGGGTAGCTCAATCTATTTTTCAATACCCAATTTTCTATCGAGCGTTCCTAACACTCCTTTCTTTATCATCAAACTTTTGGCCGTTTAGACCATCTACCATTTTTCTGTTTCCTCTGCATTTAATGCTATGATATCTGAGTCATCGGTTATTAATCCGAGGTGGTTTCAGGAGAATTGTGTTTTTAGATGACTAAACGCTGATGGTAATATGGTGGAATATGAAAGGTTCCCTGGTAACAATAAAAGAGCACGCGTATATATCGAAGGTATAATAAGGTTGTTTTGAATGAAAAGTCAAAGTTGGCTCGTTGAAGCTGTGACAAAATTTGCTAATTTGGAAAGGGAATGCAAAGTTATTTTGGGTAATAACAACGCTAAAGGAATTAGCATAGCTACGTGTTAGACGTTTACTCAGGTTCCGAGTGTTTTCAGGTGCATAACTATATGCATAAATCTTTTCTTCCGTAAATGAAGTGCGATTGGTTCATACTCTCGATTGAGGTGTTTTCAAGAATCAAGAAAGGTTTGAACGCAGAATGTACTCGTGAAGATACAAATGATGTTTAAGATGAAATCAAGTGGCAACTTGAAGAATTGTTTAGTTTCATATATTATAATCAATATTTTAATTCATTTTAATTGTCCAATATTATTAGTCCACAGTCGATAGTCCACAGTTAACAGTCTAATAATTTATATATAGTTTAATATATAATGTTCGAATTAATTAATAAATATCGTGACCCGTGTACATGTCTCAGACTCGATCACAACTCAAAGTATATATATATTATATATAGATGGGTCGATATGATATGTCAAAACATTGTATACGTGTCCCGATATTTAAAATGCGTAAATAACAGAATGACGATAAATAAAGTGCGTAAAATAAATAACAGAAATTAAATGACGATAAATAAAATTGCGAGAATGTAAATTGCGATGATTAAATTGCGATAAATAAAATGTAACCGGTTAGCTAGGAATAGTTAGCTAGGAACAGTTAGCTAGGAACTTGTTAGCGTGGTTTCTTAACAAAATTTCATATTGTTAATTAGTCTGTTTCTAATCAATTTTTATTGTGTCCATTATTTCTTCATTATGCCACTTGTTGGATTCTGATAAATCAAAATCCAAATTTGAAATTGGATGAATATGGTTATTCTGTGGTGAACGGATTTGTATATCGGTGGATGTAAATATGATAGTAAATGATTGTTGAATCAGATTCGAAGAATGTACAGTTTAACTTATTAATGTGAAATCTTAAATATTTCTCGGGTATTACCTACCCGTTAAAATATTTTTACCATTAACAGTTTGTACGAAAGAATTTTTAATCACAATCTTTATGAAAATATATTTATATATATATATATTTTCTTCAGATGTAATTATGGATTTAATGAGTCAATGTGATATTAAACTCGTCAGATTTACGATTAGAACTATGATACATAATCTCTAAAACATTAGAGTTTACATATTCGTCATGTCGAACGAAGATAAATGATGTAGAATGATTCGTGGAACGATAATTATACTCGAGGTACAGAATGAGATGTTGAGGCATGGATTGTTGAAATATGGGTTGTTGGTGGTACTGGTGCCATTAGTGCTGAGGTTGGTGATGTGACTAGTGTTGGTGATACTGCTAGTGCTTGCAAACTGTGTACCGTGCTCTCTAAAGTTAACACTCGAGCTCGGAGTTCTTTAACTTCTTCTACTAACCCTGGTTGGTTATCAGTATGGGGTAGAGATTGGATATCTTCTCTAGTTCCGTTAATGGTAGTCTCAAGACGAAAAATTCTGGCAAAAAGGGTATAAACGGTGTTGCGAACAGGTTCGCCGGTGAGCGGGTCGAGTACTCCAAGGTTAGGTGGTAGATTCGATTCATGATATGGAGTACCTTCTTCCCTTCTCCATAGGGTGAGTATGTCGCGAACCCACCCCCATTTTCTCCAGTAATCACGATAATTGATCGATTGGTGTGCTCCTGTCACGCTGTCTTCGGAGTCAGAGGAACTTGGTCGATTCGTAGAGGCCATCTTACGCGATCTCAGGAAAGATTTTTGATATGAAGAGTTTAGTGACAGTAATTGATAGTTGGATGGAATTCTCAATGCATAATTTACATAGATATATATAGTACCAGGATCCCTTAAATTAAGGAGAAATTTACAAGAGATATCAGGCAAGGTCTACAGTAACAGATACGCTAAGATATGAATTGTCATATACGCTAAGATATGAATTGTCAGATACGCTAAGATATGAATTTTGTCAATACACTATTCATGCAGTCAATGCAGTAAAACGTGTCTAGACTAAAAATAATGAGCATGTAATTTCCTAAGGATGATAAGTAGATGATTTCCGACAAAAATGATAAGCAAAACTTTTGACATGCAAATACGGTCGAAGTCCAGACTCACTAATGCATCCTAACGACTATCAGTTAGACACACTAATGCAAGACCCGGTTCACTAAGACCACCGCTCTGATACCAACTGTGAAGACCCGTCCTAATCCATCCGGGCGCAGTCCATATCGAATATAAACGATTCACAACAGTTGATTACATCGCGAGGTACTTGACCTCTATATGATACATTTTACAAACATTGCATTCGTTTTTGAAAAGACAAACTTTCATTACATCGAAAGTTGACAGGCATGCATACCATTTCATAATATATCCAACTATAATTGACTTGATAATAATCTTGATGAACTCGATGACTCGAATGCAACGTCTTTTGAAATATGCCATGAATGACTCCAAGTAATATCTATAAAATGAGCAAATACACAGCGGAAGATTTATTTCGTACCTGAGAATAAACATGCTTTAAAATGTCAACCAAAAGGTTGGTGAGTTCATTAGTTTAACTTAAACAATCGTTTCCATCATTTTAATAGACCACAAGATTTCAGATTTCCATTTCTCATAAACATACGTCCCATACATAGAGACAAAAATATCATTCATATGGATTGAACACCTGGTAACCGACATTAAAAATATGCATATAAGAATATCCCCATCATTCCGGGATCCTCCTTTGGACATGATATAAATTTTGAAGTACTAAAGCATCCGGTACTTTGGATGGGGCTTGTTGGGCCCGATAGATCTATCTTTAGGATTCGCGTCAATTAGGGTGTCTGTTCCCTAATTCTTAAATTACCAGACTTAATAAAAAGGGCATATTCGATTAGATAATCCAACCATAGAATGTAGTTTCGATTACTTGTGTCTATTTCGTAAAACAGTTATAAAAGCAGCGCAGGTATTCTCAGTCCCAAAAATATATATTGCAAAAGCATTTAAAAAGGGATTAATGAAACTCACCTAATGTATTTTGTAGTAAAAATACATATGACGACATTGAACAACTAAATAATGCAGGGTTGGCCTCGGATTCACGAACCTATATCAGTTGCATATATATTAACTCGTATCCCAATCAATAAAATAAGTTTACATATATTTTATAATTTCCTAAAATTAGTATCTTTAATAAATGTATGTTATATAATTTAATTAAAGTTTTATCAATATAAATGGTGATATATTAGTTAAAAACATATTAATACGTAATATTAGTTGTCTTGTAGTATATTTTTATATAGATAACCTTTGTTTGTTAAAGATAATAATTATAATAATACTAAAAATAATAATAGTAATGATAATAAAAAAAATGTTAATACTTTTAATAATAATGATAATATTAATAATAAAAGGATAAAAATGTTATATGTTAATAATGATAATAATAATTATAACACTAGTAGTAATAATAATAATAATAATACTTATACGATTAATAATAATAACGGTTATAATACTTTATAGTTACGATTGTGATATTAATACTAATAATAATAATTACTATACTTATATCATTTATAATACTTTCAATAACAATAATAATAATAATCACAATAATAATAAATAATAATAAAGATAATAATAATGATATTTAATATTAGTAAGAAGGCTACCTCACAAGAAAGAATCCCATAAAAAAAAATAACTGCTCTCCCCCTGGATCGAACCCGAGACCTTTCACTCAATCACAAACACACAACACCACTCAGCTACTTCCATTTTTCTGATTAATTCTTCAAACCAATTTTATTTAACCCAACTAATTCGGTTTCCTTCTTTCCTCTTTTTCAAAAAAAAAATAATACCACCGCCCGGGATCGAACCCACAACCTCCCGTTCATCACAAACACCCTTAGTCATCTAAGCTGCCATGTCTTTCTTGAAATATTTCGTACGCTCAAATATATAAACTATATTAAACTGTTTATTATCATCATTCTATCATCTTTAATCAACTGTTATCATCATCATCGATCGGCAATTTCATCATCATCATTCTTTCACGTATTAACATCATCTTGTTACAAATACCCATTATATTCATCATCATCTTGCTCGTAACATCAGGATCATTATCATTACGATCACATAAAATCATAAACTCTATTCATCATCTTTCAACTAACATAGTTACTCGTCATCATCATTAATATAATCAACCTCATCCTCGTATGCTATTGTCACGATCATGTATATCATTGATTGAACTATTCGGTACATAAATGCAAGATGACATTCAATATAATTTTAAACAAAAAGAGTTGAGACAAAAAGGTTTCCTTTGCTCCTGTAATTGACGAGAGGAGACCCACAACTCATCCCACTTGTAGATCAAAACTCTCCCTTGATAGAAAAACATAAAACGCAAATTATATATACCAAGATATCATCATCACACATTTATTAAATATATCATAAAAGGAAACAAGACTTTCCCTTTTTGTCTCCCTCTAAACTCGTCCACCGAAAGAAAAAAAATGAAAAGGAGTTCCCACATTTCACTTTACACCTAGCAATTGCTTTATATGATTAGGAATTATAATATTCGGTACTGGGGATTTTTGTTGGTTTTAAATGGGAAAAGAAATAGCTAACGGGATTAAAGTGGTGATTTGGTTCATGCCTTGGGTCGATAGAACAAGAGGAAAGGAAAGAAAAGGAAAAAAAAATAATGATGGTTCGTTCATAATATTGGGGTGAGTTATCAAACACAAACAGATATTAGGAAGTAATAAAAAAATTGTAGCAGTTTTTCCAGGGTTTTCGTGGTGTTTGGACTGGAACAAGGAAGAAAAAAAATGTGCAGCAAGAAAATGTTTTCATAGTGGTTATGAGCCTGAATGAAACGTATATACATATAGCAGCAGTAGCTGTTTGTTTTCTAGCTGTGTAGGTTACAAGATTATGCAGCAGCAACGATGGCTTGCGGTAGTTTGCCGTAGGTGATGATGAATGTGTAGCTCGCCCTGACAGATAAAGAAACAGAAAGGAAAAGAACGGAAGTGGGTGTGTTCATGATCAAGGTGATGGTGGATAAAAATCTATATTTTTCTTTCCATCTATATACTTTGTATTTGTATATGTAATTATATATATAAATTGTGGTGATACAACAATAATAAATGATCAAGTTTTTGTATTGTAGGGCTCATGGTGGTCGACAGACATATTCGAGTTAGAAGGAAACGAACAAAGAGAGAAAATAAAAGTGAAGTCGATTGATAACTGCCTTTGTCTTGTATATAAGATTGTATTTGATTTGCAACCAAATTAGGGACAGGAAACAACAATCAATAAAGTTTGAAAGTGAAAGGAAATGATTTCTGTATTGTTTATATTCTATATTGTTTGATGTTAATTTAATAAATACAATTATAGTCATAATAATAATAATACCTTCAATAATATAAAAAAATAACAATAATAATATTAATAACAAATATAATGATAATCTTTAACAATATTGTTAATAATGATCTTAACAATAATAATATAATTGATAATATTAATAAGTGGTATTATAATAATATTAACGATAATTATAATAGTTTTAATAATTTTAGTAATATTAATAATACTGATATTAGTATTACATTCATATTAATATTAATAATAAATAATAATAATGAACTAATAATAACAATATTGGTATAACAATTATATTGTTAACTTGTAACCCCATTTAATATATTAATACTACAATTTATTAATTATACAATATATTGTATGATATCTTTCAATGAATATTTAATATTTATGACTTTTATATATATACAAAATACATATAATAATAATAATAATAATAATAATAATAATAATAATAATAATAATAATAATAATAATAATAATAATAATAATAATAATAATAATAATAATAGGAATCATACATCTTTATATATATATATAGAGTCATTTTAATTAAAACTTAATTACTCTGTATATTATTTTATATTCATATATATATATACTTATATTTATATTTATATAGATACATATACATGTTTATTTACAAACAACTGTTCGTGAATCGTCAGAAGTGGTCACAGGTCAAATGCGTTCATGAAAATAGTTCAAACATTATGAGACTCAGTTTAATAGACTTTTGCTTATCGTGTCGAAATCACATAAGATTAAGTTTAAATTTGGTCGAAAATTCTCGGGTCATCACACATCATTCCGGGACACCCTTCGGATGTGATATAAATTTCGAAGTACTAAAGCATCCGGTACTTTGGATGGGGTTTGTTAGGCCCAATAGATCTATCTTTAGGATTCGCGTCAATTAGGGTGTCTGTTCCCTAATTCTTAGATTACCAGACTTAATAAAAAGGGGCATATTCGATTTCGATAATTCAACCATAGAATGTAGTTTCACGTACTTGTGTCTATTTTGTAAATCATTTATAAAACCTGCATGTATTCTCATCCCAAAAATATTAGATTTTAAAAGTGGGACTATAACTCACTTTCACAGATTTTTACTTCGTCGGGAAGTAAGACTTGGCCACTGGTTGATTCACGAACCTATAACAATATATACATATATATCAAAGTATGTTCAAAATATATTTACAATACTTTTAATACATTTTGATGTTTTAAGTTTATTAAGTCAGCTGTCCTCGTTAGTAACCTACAACTAGTTGTTCACAGTTAGATGTACAGAAATAAATCGATAAATATTATCTTGAATCAATCCACGACCCAGTGTATACGTATCTCAGTATTGATCACAACTCAAACTATATATATATTTTGGAATCAACCTCAACCCTGTATAGCTAACTCCAACATTCACATATAGAGTGTCTATGGTTGTTCCGTAATATATATATATATATATGGGTCGACATGATAGGTCGAAACATTGTATACGTGTCTATGGTATCTCAAGATTACATAATATACAATATAATTTGATTAGGTTATGGTTGGAATAGATTTATTACTAACTTTCACGTAGGTAAAATGAGTAGTTTTTATCAATCTTGTTTTACTCGCCATTTCTTCGTTTCTAATCCGTTTTGAGTGATTCCAGTGGCCACGATTTCGTATTGAACTTAACTTTATGAATCTAAATAGAAAAAGTATAAGTTTATAGTCGGAAATACAAGTTACAAGTCGTTTTTGAAAGAGGTAGTTATTTCCGTCGAAAGAACGACATCTTGATGACCATTTTGAAAAACATACTTTCACTTTGAGTTTAACCATGATTTTTGGATATAGTTTCATGTTCATAAGAAAAATCATTTTTCCAAAAGTATAGCTTTTAAATCAAAGTTCTTCTTAGCTTTTAATTATCCCAACCAAAACATCCCCTGGTTTTACTAGGACGGCGTATATCCAGTTTATGGTATTTATCGTGTTTTCGGTTTTTAAATCATTAAGTTAGCATATCATATAGATATAGAACATGTGTTTAGTTGATTTTAAAAGTTTAGTAAGAAGGATTAACTTTATTTGCGAACAAGTTTAGAATTAACTAAACTATGTTCTAGTGATTACAAGTTTATAACGTTGAATAAGACAGCTTTTTATGTATGAATCGAATGATGTTATGAACATCATAACTACCTCAAGTTCCTTGGATAAACCTACTGGAAATGAAAAAAATGGATCTAGCTTCAAAGGATCCTTGGATGGCTTGAAAGTTCTTGAAGCAGAATCATGACACGAAAACAATTTCAAGTAAGATTTCCACTCGAAATAAGATTGTTATAGTTATAGAAATTGAATTAAAGTTTGAATATGATTATTACCTTGTATTAGAAAGATAACCTACTGTAAGTAACAAAGGTTTCTTGATCTTGGATGATTACTTGGAATGGATTTAGAAAACTTGGAGTAAACTTGCAATCTTGGAAGTATTCTTAATTTTATGAAACTAGAACTTTTGGAATTTATGAAGAACACTTAGAACTTGAAGATAGAACTTGAGAGAGATCAAATAGATGAAGAAAACTGAAGAATGAAAGTGTTTGTAGGTGTTTTTGGTCGTTGGTGTATGGATTAGATATAAAGGATATGTAATTTTGTTTTCATGTAAATAAGTCATGAATGATTACTCATATTTTTGTAATTTTATGAGATATTTCATGCTAGTTGCCAAATGATGGTTCCCACACGTGTTAGTTGACTCACATGGGCTGCTAAAAGCTGATCATTGGAGTGTATATATCAATAGTACATACATCTAAAAGCTGTATATTGTACGAGTACGAATACGGGTGCATACGAGTAGATTTGTTGATGAAACTGAACGAGGATGTAATTGTAAGAATTTTTGTTAAGTAGAAGTATTTTGATAAGTGTCTTGAAGTCTTTCAAAAGTGTATGAATACATATTAAAATACTACATGCATATACATTTTAACTGAGTCGTTAAGTCATCGTTAGTCGTTACATGTAAATGTTGTTTTGAAACCTTTAGGTTAACGATCTTGTTAAATGTTGTTAACCCAATGTTTATACTATCAAATGAGATTTTAAATTATTATATTATCATGATATTATGATGTACGAATATCTCTTAATATGATCTCTATACATTAAATGTCGTTACAACGATAATCGTTACATATATGTCTCGTTTCAAAATCATTAAGTTAGTAGTCTTATTTTTACATATGTAGTTCATTGTTAATACACTTAATGATATATTTACTTATCATTTAACATAATTAACCAAGTGTATCAATATCTTAATATGATTCATATGTACCTAGTAAGACGTTATAACGATAATCGTTATATATATCGTTTTCGAGTTTCTTAATTTAATAGTCTCATTTTTATGTATATAACTCATTGTTAAAATACCTAATGAGATACATACTTATAATAAACTCATGTTAACTATATATATAACCATATATATGTCATCGTATAGTTTTTACAAGTTTTAACGTTCGTGAATCACCGGTCAACTTGGGTGGTCATTTGTCTATATGAAACCTATTCCAATTAATCAAGTCTTAATAAGTTTGATTGCTTAACATGTTGAAAACACTTAATCATGTAAATATCAATTTCATTTAATATATATAAACATGGAAAAGTTCGGGTCACTACATGTAGTTCATTGTTAATATACTTAATGATATGTTTACTTATCATAATATCATGTTAACTATATATATATATATATATATATATATATATATATATATATATATATATATATATATATATATATATATATATATATATATATATATATATATAACCATATATATGTCATCATATAGTTTTTACAACTTTTAACGTTCGTGAATCACCGGTCAACTTGGGTGGTCAATTGTCTATATGAAACCTATTTCAATTAATCAAGTCTTAACAAGTTTGATTGCTTAATATGTTGGAAACACTTAATCATGTAAATAACAATTTCATTTAATATATATATATATATATATATATATATATATATATATATATAAATATAAACATGGAAAAGTTCGGGTCACTACAGTCATCTCCTTCCGCCGCCCATTTTAATCGCGCCTTTTGTTTAAGCATACACGATTTTTCATCTTCTTTTTTTATCCATCTGTTCCTCGCATTTATCCACTCCTCTTGTTCGCCCAAATTTAAACTTCCTGGGTCTGCTTTTTGTTCAAAACAGTCGACTACTCGTTTAAGATTATCAGTTTCTGAATCTAAGGTGCCATACTTGTTTTTGCTCCAAGACCTTAACACTTCTTTGATGTTCTTCATTTTGTTACGAAAAATGCAGTCTGGGCATGATCCTTCGACCTTTTTGTTCCAGGCATCGATTATTAAAGGTTCAATATCACTACATTCAAGCCAAATATCAAACACTTTAAACGGCTTTGGTCCGAAATCATCATTTTTGTCTCTAAGAATCAGTGGTGAGTGGTCTGAAGTCTTCCTATCGAGTGCAATTACAGAGACATCATTCCATGCTTGCAAGAAACCCTCTGAGATTAGGAATCTATCTAATTTACTCAACTTTGTACCATCATCGCTTATTCGGGTGAATCTTTTACCTACCAGTGGAGCTTCGATCAATCTCCTGCTTTCGATGAAATCATTAAAAAGGGCTGCTCTATTTTCGTTGAAAATACAATTTTGTCGTTCCGATTCAGCTCTCACTTCATTGAAATCGCCTCCGATTACCCATTGAACGCCCTGGTAATTCATGATGTTATCTAACTCGCTCCAGAATTTTTTTTTCCCGCATCTTCGTGAGGACCATACACATTGATAACGATTTTTTCTTCGTCTTTCCCTTTCCATTTTCCTTTGATGGCTAAGAAGAATTGTTTTTCCACTACTTCATTGACACAAAAACATGAAGGATCCCATATTAAAAGCATTCCACCCGACTTTCCAATTTTTGGTTTCTGGATGTAATTAAAATTTGATGAGCCCCAAATTGATTCAACCCATTTATCATTCACCGAGTTACATTTGGTCTCCTGTACACATACAATATCAGGTTTCTCTGAGGTCCGCATATTTCTAAACTACCTGATTATGTTTTTGTGTTTGTCATCCTTTTTAAACCCTCTTATATTCAAAGACATAATTTTCATGATGGAAATAAGGAAACGATAAGCATGGTTGGGATTTTATTGCTTGTTTACCCATCCTACTCCCAGTTTGTCACCAAAAGCTTCCAACCCTACACTCGCAGATGATGATTGTGATTTACTTTTCGATCTTCCCTCCTTTTTAACAGGAGCTTCATTCATTGAAAGCTTACCACCTTTCTGCTTTTGCCTTTCCAATTGCTTAAAACGAAGAAACTTAGATGACGATCTCAGGTTACCAGCAGGATTTTTATGGTGTTTTTTTTGTCTTTGTTAGGAGGTTTGGGATTGTTTTTAATTTTATTTAAAGGGTAGGTGGAATTCGGTAGGGAAGGGGGGTTATGGGGGTGTAAAGGGGTTGGCTGAGATGAGTGTAATTTGACGGTGTTAGGGTTGGAATGGAGGTCTCTGGGGTTGAAAGGGAGATCGTTGGCATGAGGGATCGATGTTGGGGTGGGGGATTTCAGTGTGTTAGGGTGAGTTTTATCAGTTTGGGTATGAAATAGTGTGGGTGATCTGGTAGTCGAGGTATTGTGGGGTTGAGAGCGGAAGGAGACATGGTGAAGATTAGCTATCCTAATGGGACTCAATGGGTTAGTATTGATTTGGTTGCTTGAGGACTGTTGGGCTGGTAGGGGTGCATCGAAACAATTGGGAGTTACAACTGGGCTAGTTGGGCTTCTGGGGGTGTCTTGTTGGGTTGTTCGAGTTTTTGGCTCCAGTTTTTGGACTTAGGTTGAGGTTTGTTTGTTATGTTACCACTAGTTGGGCTTCTTATTGGGCTTTTAGGGCTGTTCAATTGGCCAACTCTATATGACTTACCTAGTATTGGATTGGGTACGCTGTCAGCTCCATCTTTTTGGACACTTTTAGGATATGAAGAGTTTACCTTATCGTAATTTACAGCGCCGTCATCTACTTTTTCGTTTATCGAGTCATTCACGCTATTCTCTACATCTGCACCATCATTATTGCCATTGCAGAAATTATCACTAGTTTCCATGCATTTTGATGCTTGGTCTTCTGCCTTTTCATGGACGCTTTTAGTCGGAAATTCTGTTTCCGGTATCGATTCATTGTCGGAAAGTTTGTATTCATCAGAGTAGTAATTTTCTGCATCCCATTCACTAATTGGAATGTCATCTTCCTTGATATCTAATTCATAGACATCATGACATTCTTCAGACCCTCTGACATAAATTAGTGAAGAGTTAACCTTAACCGTTAGTGTTTCTTGGATGGGATTTGGGCCTCGATATTTCACTAGAACTTTTCCAGCGATTAAATTTTGATGACCTTCGGTGATGCTACAATTTTGGGTGTCTAAGACCGGACCCCACCAATTCGCTATCTTCCTAAAAGTATCTTCCTCCCAGCATGTTATGGGAACTCCATAGATGCTCACCCAAGTTAGTCTTCCAGGGAATGCACGATTACTTTTCCACCTTTCTAGGTTGGGGATCCATCATTTTAGGTTGTGGTGTTCCTCATTTACGATATTCTCTACTGCTTGTTCGGATTCAAAAACTAGCATAACCTCAAGCCCTCCAATGTATTTAATTGCAAAGTTATTCAGCCCTTCTTCTTCACATAGGGTTTGAAGTTGTTCCAGGATGTTAATGTTTTCCACTTCCCCGAAAATAGCCTTTTTCAAGAGTTCATCATTACATTTAACATTATCAATCATGATCATCCTGGGTTTCTCCCAAGGGTTAGGGCTTGGTTATTGTTCCGGGTTATGTTTTCGTTCATGGTTTGAGTTTGTTTGATTTGGTTTAGGATAGGATGTGTTGTTTACATGCTGATTAGGGTTCTGTGGTTGATGCTTCGGAGGTTGTTGGGGTTTTGGATGATATCTAGGGGTTGGGTTAGGTTTAGGGTATTGTCTTGGGTAACTTCGTTGGTTTTGATGGGATTGGTTATGTTTTGGTTGACGTTCAACATGGTGGTACTGTTGTGGTTTGTGGAAGGTTTGTGGGTGATCGAAGTGCTGGTGGTTTGGTGGGTTTGGAAAAGGATTATGTTGGTGGAATTGTCTTCTAGAATGGTTAGATACCACATCATTGTATCTCCTCCCATCTGCTTTAAACCACCTGTAATCTTTCCCATTTCCCTCTTGTAAGGGTATTTTTGCCTGTTGAGAGTTAGGTCACCATTATTTTTGTTGTCTTCTCCTTTTGCTTTGTAAATCCTTAGGTATGAATCTCCCAGCCTTATTGATCTTAAGTGTTGAAACGACTCGACAAAATCTTCATTGACGGCATCATTAACTTAGGTCCCGTTGCGTGGTCATAGTCCCTAAATGAGACGCGTTTGACCAAAATTATGTCGCATTCATTTGAAACGTACAAGACTTACAAAGTTTAGTTTACCCAACGGTTCGACAGCAAGTTTAAGTTTACAAAAGTAGTAAAGTATAAATGAAATAACTTGCGATATAATTAGTTTAAAATCACGGTTGCTATAAATAGCGTAAGTATGTAAACATTTGTTTGAATCCAAAGGTGCTATCACTAGCGCATGCATGTATGCTTGACCCCAAACAAGTATGAGTGTATGCGGAAGCATGTATCAAATAGCCATTCATGAACCTGAGAAACATATAGAAAAACTGTCAACGAAAAACGTTGGTGAAATCATAGGTGTTTGTAATCGTTGTTTTTGAACCACAAGATTTTGTATAGTTGATTATCCAAATCGTTTATATTCCAAAAGTATGTTCGCGAGCACCCAATTATCAAGACTTAACTATTTTGTACCCTGTTACGTAGTGTTAGAACATACACTAAACAAGAAAATATATTTCATCCGCTAACGGTAGCGAACCGTCCGAATGAGGCTCGTCAAGACCATGTGATTACATAATATAAGTTCACGTTTACACCCTGCAAGTGTAACTAATGATAATTGAATTGAGGCTTTTTGTTCTAAATCGCACGTGGAATGTTTGTTTCTTCGTACTTATGTTCAAAGCATAAAAGTAAGTAGTACAAGATATAACAAAGTATATGTTTCTCAGCCCACAATTTAAAAGAATAAAAGTTGTTGAAAAGGTGGGACTATTGAAAGGACCCGTTCATATTCATTATAAACGATTCACAATAGTTGATTACATTGCGAGGTATTTGACCTCTATATGATACATTTTACAAACATTGCATTCGTTTTTAAAAGACAATCTTTCTTTACATCGAAAATTGACAGGCATGCATACCATTTCATAATATCCACTATCCAACTATAAATTGATTTAATAATAATCTTTGATGAACTCAAGGACTCGAATGCAACGTTCTTCGAAATATGCTATGAAAGACTCCAAGTAATATCTTTAAAATGAGCAAATGCACAGCGGAAGATTTCTTTAACACCTGAGAATAAACATGCTTTAAAGTGTCAACCAAAAGGTTGGTGAGTTCATTAGTTTATCATAATCATTTATTTCCATCATTTTAATAGACCACAAGAATTTCATTTCCAGTTCTCATAAATATACGTCCCATGCATAGAGACAAAAATAATCATTCATATGGTGAACACCTGGTAACCAACATTAACAATATGCATATAAGAATATCCCCTATCATTCCGGGATCCTCCTTCGGACATGATATAAATTTCGAAGTACTAAAGCATCCGGTACTTTGGATGGGGTTTGTTAGGCCCAATAGATCTATCTTTAGGATTCGCGTCAATTAGGGTGTCTGTTCCCTAATTCTTAGATTACCAGACTTAATAAAAAGGGGCATATTCGATTTCGATAATTCAACCATAGAATGTAGTTTCACGTACTTGTGTCTATTTCGTAAAACATTTATAAAAGTTGCGCATGTATTCTCAGCCCAAAAATATAAAGGGTAAAAAGGCAAATGAAACTCACCATACTGTATTTTGTAGTAAAAATACATATAACATCATTGAACAAGTGTAGGGTTGGCCTCGGATTCACGAACCTATATTAATGATATATATTTATATGACGGTCAATATTTGTCTAATAATTTAGGCCAAGTCATAGTGTACCACAATCCTAATGCTCGAGTCAGACTCAACAGTATAGTAACATGTTATATTACTCATGTTTAGTTAAAATTCTAGTAAAAGGTGACGTGTGAAACAACGTATAACAAATGGTTTCATAATCATAAAATAGTATTTTAGTTTTTAGAGAAAGTCAATACAAAAATATTAACTGAAAAGTTAACGGAAAAGTCAAAGTTCAATGTCAAAAGTCAAAGGTTAAAGTAAAAACGAGGTCGCATGCAAAAATACAATAACTTATACAAAAAATGATTTTTCGGTCAAACATGACTAAACGGCCTTTAGAAAAATTATCGGAGCTCTGATTGATAAACGGCCAAAGATAAAAGTTACACATTACCAAAAAGATTAAGCATAAATTTTACAGAAGTAAACTAAACCTAGACAACTCGTAGTTGCCAACGCGGTTTCGGCGTTTCAAAGTTAATTTTTCAGCTTTAATAAATTTACAAAAGTGACCGAGTAGCCTACTTTGGAGATTTTTAGAAAATTCCTCGAAACTCGGATTGACAAACGGTCAAAGCCTGGAAATTCTAGTTACCACAAAGATATAACATGATTTTTGGCAAAAGTAAACACACATCAGGCCGACCATGACAACTGATACAAAACTGACATTTTTAATAAAAAAGTTTCAACTCTTTTTAGAATTTTAAAATGTGACCAAACAGTCAACTTTGTCGATTTTTAGAAAAATCGTCGAGACTCGAATTGACAAACGGCTAGAGTCGTTTGTTAGACCTTACAACAAAGAATTCAGTGGTATTTTTGTTTTAATCTGAAACAACGCAGATCAGCGAGAATTTCAGTTTCCGTATCGACGTTTCATCAAAATTTACAAAACTTCTTTTATCCATAACTTGACAACCGTTCAACGAAACGAGACGTGCTTTATATGAAAATTCATCTACTCGACGAGTAGAATCCAAATAACCACTTTTTATTACTCAGAAAATTAGTTCACTAATTATCATTAGCAATCTTAATTACGAAATTAATTGTTTAATTCATAACTTTCTAACCGTTCATCGAATCCATTCGATATCTAAATGAAAAGTTATTAATTTTTCGCTAGCTTTCCAACGACATGCATATCTTATATCTTATCTCATCCCTAGTATAACAACCTTTAAGATTCAACATAACCTATCTAATGGTAATATCAAATATACAAGCATGCATAATCCTATTTTCTCGAGCACTAGTCAGGGATACACTATTAGTATGTAAAAATTAAATTAGGAGTACTCACGTATCAATATTGAGATTCAATATTGTAGGAAAGGTACGTAGACGCAACGGAGATGATAACTACCAAATTGACTTCACGGGCATACCCATGAACCATACCCATCACCTCCATAGCCATAACCCATAATTTCCCTAGCCCTATGCTACTCATAAAACTTGTCTTGAAATGATCCGCTCATGACCTCGTCGTAATATTTTATGTATACTACTGATAATATTACTACTAATATTAATATAAATAGATTAATAATAATAATCTTTAATAATAGATAAAATATTAAATTAAATAAATATTGCAGAGTAATCAGGGAGATAAGTGGATATATGAATTGTGAAACTAACCAAAACGTGTTTGATATTTATAGAATGTTTTGGGACCCATTAACTGGAGTGATGAAGGAAAAAGCAACCGTAATTAGCGGCATATATGAATTGTCCAAAAAGGCCTAACTTTACATACATACATATGAACGTCCAAAAAAAGTAGCTTATATATAGATTTAATATTATTTAATATTTAATATATTTAATCTTTAGAATTAATTAAATATTATATTATATTTACGCTCATGGTAAAAATATAATTTTTACAAAAATGACACGGTCATAGTCTCACGACTCATGTACCACTTTCGGTTTTTCGGGCGCACTTTCGTACGTTTAGAAAACTAGCCTTTTACGTTACGTGACATGTACCTTTTACAAAAATTAGACTTATATAACAATAAATTACCTTTATAAAAATATAACTTATAAAGTTGAGCGTTGTGGTCATTTCCTTCAATAAATCAAAGTCTCGTTGTTTGTCAAAATATTTTATTTTAAATTAAACATTTTGTGACACGTACCATTATTAACAACTAGACTTAAATTAATTAAAAACTAACCCACTCAAAGTGTAACTTAATCTTTTGAGTGTTTTGGTCATTTACTTTTATAATTCATAATCTTGTTATTTATCAAAGCCTATTTATTAATATTAGTTTAATATCAAAACGTTTTATGACTAATTTAAATTAAAATTTATAATCTTATACATATTTTTAAAATATTCATCTAATAACATACTAGTTATCCTTTCAAAACTAATTATATAATTTAAGATCCTTTACAAAATCGAAAAATCCTATAACGTTTATGCTTTAAAACTTAATTTGATTTCATTCTTTTATGCGTAAATGTTTAGTTTAATTTCTTTAACTTTCTAAATAATATATCTTAATATAACATATCAAATGGGTTTATCTAGTCAACGAATCTTATCCCAATTATTCCTTCTATATGATAAATCGAGTATTATGAAATTCGATTCTCCACTAACTTTTGTCTAACTCCCAATAAGTGATACTTTGTTCTTACTTGTAAATCAATTTACCATTTATTCCGAATACCGTTAAAAAGTAAGGGTTTTCTAATTCAAAGTGGGTCTCATAACAGAGACTCGAAATCATAATTCAATGTATCTGATAATTCAATCATTTGATATTATCTCTTAATCTCGTCGATAAACTTACATCGAACAAATACGTTCATATAAAGTATTATTCATTCAATACCTTGATAGCATTTCCAAGTTCATAAAATAGATCTCATAGCTTATTTTCATATTAACTAATCCGTTCAATGTTTTACTAATATATCTCAATTTAATAATCACACATGTATATATACATGTATATTTATTTACACATAATTGTTCGTGAATCGTTTGGCATGGTCAAAGGGTAATTGATTATATGAATATAGTTTTCAAAACTTTCGAGACTCAACATTACATATTTTTGCTCATCGTGTCGGGAACATATAAAGATTAAAGTTTAAATTTGATCGGAAATTTCCGGGTCATCACAACTATGATCTCACCTCGAGTGTACGAGTATAAATGTACTTCACAAAGTAAACGTGTGCATGAAAGTTGTTTAGCCTTGACCTAAACAAGTAAGTTGCATCAATTGACACAAGGTCAGGCGAAATGTGTTCAATTAGTCCTATGGCTCGTTACGACTCGATTATATAGCATGTGAATCACGTTGTCAAGTTTCATGCAAGATATAAGTATAAAAGATGGTTTGAACGATTGCATAAGTATTTGGTTAAGTTTGACTAAAATTCAAACTTTGGTCAAGTCAAAGTCAACGAAAAAGTCAACACGTCCGGGTCGGGTCCCGAACTATTTTTCTGAGGTTTTTAATCATATATGAGCATGTTAGAACAAGTTACATGTTAATCGGAGGTGCGTAGCATAGTTAGAATTTAACGGTAAACGACCAACCAAAATCAGAACCTGGTAGTTCATCTGGACGGCGTCCAGAATGGATAGACGGCATCCAGCAGTGAAGGGTGGGATGGCGTCCAGAATATGGGACGGCGTCCCAATGAACTATAGGTTACTGAAGCTCGGGACTCAACTTATGAACACTTATGAACCGAAAACACTCAGGACACGTATCTTATATCGTTGGAAAGGTATTTTGACGAGGAATATAACTAAACACATATCATCAAATAATTACATCATTTAAAATGACCAAATCCTCATCGAATGATTGTTAAAAGTTCATCATTGATGTTTCAAGTTCGTAAAACGCATTTTATGATTCGGGCAACCAATTTACATGTATTATATGCCGTTTCGAAGGTAATTAAACATACATTGTAACTAAATACTTACTAACAACATGTCATAGCATTCAATATATCAAAAGTTCATTTCAAAGTTCATCAAACCCTAACCAAAATCAACAATTCAATTATTTTGTAAATGGAGCTTTTCTAAATCAACCTACACATCAAATTGAAGCTAATGATGCTACATGAACTTTAACATTTAAACAACATTTAATCACTCAAAACTCAAGATTAGGCACACCTATTTTTCATATTCAAGCTAGTTACTCAAAACAACAAATCGAGCAAACTAAACACATATTCACGTTAGACTTGAGCCATAGACACTAACTAACACCATTTCAAGTCTAAAGGTCTAAATTATGAAAAATTAGAGATTTTGAAAAGCTTACCCCAAGCTATGAAATTGGTACCAAATTGAAGAGGATGAAGAGAGGATCACGAATATGTAATTTGTTTTGATGTTTGCTTGCTTGAATTGAAATAGATGATGATTTAATGAATTGGGTGAGATGAGTGTTCTTGTAACTAGAGAGAAAAGATGTGGTGGGTGGTAGAAGTGAATGAGTGGAGATGAGATGGGGTTTGACCAGTTGACCTAGTCACTAGTTTGGCCCCTTGACAACTTTGGTCCCTCGAGTCTGAAAGCGGGTGCGTGAATTATCAAACGAATTATTTTAAATATGCGAGAATAAACGGGAGATGTTATAATCGAATCATGAAAATATTAAGAACGTTAGTTAACGAAAGATATGAATTTAGATAACGAAAGACATTATCTAAAAAAAAGACGGTGTTAAAATAAATTTAACGGAAAAACGCGGGATGTTACATTACCTACACCTTAAAAGAAATTTCGTCCCGAAATTTAGTTGGAAGTAGTAGTCGTTGTTTCTTCCTCAAGATATTGCGTTGTCAAATCTACGAATGAGTGAAGGTACTTCCTTGGGCATTTCAACAAACTTCGAAAATCGAGGTTTTACTTTGTTTTAAGGTTTGGTTTCACGATTCATAATTTCAACCGGTTCTCCTAGGAAGTGAAGTTCATCATCGATAGTAAGCCCATCAAAAGGAATAACAAGTTCTCGTTTGGCAAGACACTTCTTTAGGTTCGATAAATGGAATGTAGTATGAACGGAGACTTAAATGAGTCGGAAAATCTAAACGGCTAGCAACGGGTCCAAAAAGCCCCAAGATTTTAAAAGGATCAAAATTTCGTAGATTTAGCTTTCTACGTTTCCCGAAACGGATTTCACCTTTTCAAGGCGCGACTTTTAACGTTACGCGGTTACCCACTTGGAATTTGAGAGGTTTACGTCTAACATCGGCGTAACTCTTTTGGAGACTACGGGCTGTCCTGAGTCCTTCTTGGAATTGAACGATCATAACGGTTATTTCATGAATGAGTTCAAGTCCGGTGGTTTGCATGTCACCTACTTCGGTTCAACAATTAAGAAAATGACAATTGCGTCTACATGAGTTTTCGAAAAGTGTGGCATTAATACTCGTGTGATAACTATCGTTATAAGAGAATTCGGTTAAAGGCAAGGACTTTTCCCAAGTAAATTTGAAGTCGATAACATAAATTCGTATTATGGTTTTCAAAGTTTGAATCGTATGTTTGTTCGGTCCGTCGATTTGTGGTTGATGTGCTGTACTCATGTCTAAACGTGGTCCCGAGGCTTTTTGTAAGGCACTCCGAAATCTAGAAGTGAAACGGGATCTCGATCTGAAACGAGGTACATTTATTTAAGGTATATTTGAACAAGTTTTCGTTTCTCAAGAATTTCGCGCCGCGGAAGATTTATCGGTTTCCGAAAACGTTTGTTAGAGCAAGTTTCTTATCGGTTTCTGAAAAACGTTCGTTAGGACTATTCACCCTCGAGGCGAATACTACCATAATGTGAAGAGTCTCTCTCTCCATTGAGAATTTAGATAAAATATTTCCTTATACGGAAGTACGAGTGTAATGCGAGAGAAGTTTCTGCCTCGATGTGAGCATGACAAGCATATTGTAGTTCGTCGATAAAACTGTACGAAAACGAGATAGTATACACGTGTAACATATGTTTGAAGTCGAAAGAATTTGTCATTCAATCGGAAGCATAGATATGGTTCAATAATAATCGAAGGTGTGTCCCTGGTATGGTTGTTATCAACATTCTCGAAATTTTCGGATGTCCAACAAGAAAAATAAACTCATGTACATGGCACATGATGGTGATTAGGTTGATCGAGTCCAACCACCATCACGTGTCATTAGAACTTTGGTATAACTTACCGTAATATAACCACGTTGATCGAGTGTCGTTATATTACGCTAACTCATACATCCATTCCCACATCACTCCATAGATTCAAGTTCGTGTAATCGTGAAGATTTAAAATGAACAAAGTATAGCGACATCTCTAACGTGACTCGTATTGAATCGAAAGAATTAGTGCAACTCTGAAGATGCGTTTCCCGAGGGAAGTGTATAACTGGTTGTTCAGGTCAATGCGGTTCAAGTCAAACAATAATGTCTTTAGGCACGAAAAGAGTAACGAATTATGATAACGAGTAGTACGCAACCGTAGTGATAAGTATTGATGACGATACTCACCTAGAGTAGTGATGGGAGTAACAAGAAGTGGTAGATAGCAAGGAACACCGGTGTAACATCGGTAGTGGTCAAGGATCGTCATAGCGGTGGGAAACCTTGCAGCACTTATGAATAGTGAGCTGGGACGATGATGAATAACAATCTGGGAGACAGGGTTCCCGAACTAGTGTGATTTACGAAGTCGTCGTCATCCATACGTGTATGAATCTTGAAATTACGCGTGTCACCAGAAAGTGGTAGAGTACAGGATCATATGAAGAAAATTTGGTACCATTAAGGAGTTCACCTAAGAAGGATTCAAGTATAATGCACAAGTAGTCAAGTAAGTGCTATCTATAGCAAATGTAAGTCAGGATGCAATGATTAACTATCCAGTTGTAGTCTAGATTCACTAATGAGTCCTAACGACTCCGTCAGACACACTAATGCATATCCTAGTTCCCTAAAACCAATGCTCTGATACCATCTGTAACGACCCGACAAAATCGTCATTGACGGCGTCATTAACTTAGGTCCCGTTGCGTGATCATAGTCCCTAAATGAGACGCGTTTGACCAAAATTATGCCGCATTCATTTGAAACGTACAAGACTTACAAAGTTTAGTTTACCCAACGGTTCGACAGCAAGTTTAAGTTTACAAAAGTAGTAAAGTATAAATGAAATAACTTGCGACATAATTAGTTTAAAATCACGGTTGCTATAAATAGCGTAACTATGTAAACATTTGTTTGAATCCAAATGTGCTATCACTAGTGTATGCATGTATGCTTGACCCCAAGCAAGTATGAGTGTACGCGGAAGCATGTATCAAATAGCCATTCATGAACCTGAGAAACATATAGAAAAACTGTCAACGAAAAACGTTGGTGAAATCATAGGTGTTTGTAATCGTTGTTTTTGAACCACAAGATTTTGTATAGTTGATTATCCAAATCGTTTGTATTCCAAAAGTATGTTCGCGAGCACCCAATTATCAAGACTTAACTGTTTTGTACCCTGTTACATAGTGTTAGAACATACACTAAACCCGAAAATATATTTCATCCGCTAACGGTAGCGAATCGTCCGAATGAGGCTCGTCAAGCCCATGTGACCACATAATATAAGTTCATGTTTACACCCTGCAAGTGTAACTAATGATAATTGAATTGAGGCTTTTTGTTCTAACTCGCACGTGGAATGTTTGTTTCTTCGTACTTGTGTTCAAAGCATAAAAGTAAGTAGTACAAGATATAACAAAGTATATGTTTCTCAGGCTACGATTTAAAAGAATAAAAGTTGTTAAAAAGGTGGGACTATGATCTCACCTCAAGTGTACGAGTATAAATGTACTTCACAAAGTAAACGTGTGCATGAAAGTTGTTTAGCCTTGACCTAAACAAGTAAGTTGCATCAATTAACCGGTTACGACACAAGGTCGGGCGAAATGTGTTCAATTAGTCATATGGCTCGTTACGACTCGATTATATAGCATGTGAATCACGTTGTCAAGTTTCATGCAAGATATAAGTATAAAAGACGGTTTGAACGATTGCATAAGTATTTGGTTAAATTTGATTAAAAGTCAAACTTTGGTCAAGTCAAAGTCAACGAAAAAGTCAACACGTTCGGGTCGGGTCCCGAACTATTTTTCTGAGGTTTTTAATCATATATGAGCATGTTAGAACAAGTTGCATGCTAATCGGAGGTGCGTAGCATAGTTAGAATTTAACGGTAAACGACCAACCAAAATCAGAACCTGGTAGTTCATCTGGACGGTGTCCAGCATTGAAGGGTGGAACGGCGTCCAGAATATGGGACGGCGTTCCAATGAACTACAGGTTGCTGAAGCTGAAATTTGACAAGTCTCGAACAAAACTCATTTCAAACTCAACTTATGAACCGAAAACACTCAGGACACGTATCTTATATCGTTGGAAAGGTATTTTGACGAGGAATACAACTAAACATATATCATCAAACAACTACATCATTTAAAATGACCAAATCCTCGTCAAATGATTGTTAAAAGTTCATCATTGATGTTTCAAGTTCGTAAAACGCATTTTATGATTCGGGCAACCAATTTACATGTATTATATGCCGTTTCGAAGGTAATTAAATATACATTGCAACTAAACACTTACTAACAACATGTCATAGCATTCGACATATCAAAAGTTCATTTCAAAGTTCATCAAACCCTAACCAAAATCAAGAATTCAATCATTTTGTAAATGGAGCTTTTCTAAATCAACCTACACATCAAATTGAAGCTAATGATGCTAGTAACACATTTAATACATGAACTTTAACATTTAAACAACATTTAATCACTAAAAACTCAAGATTAAGCACACCTATTTTTCATATTCAAGCTAGTTACTCAAAACAACAAATCGAGCAAACTAAACACATATTCATGTTAGACTTGAGCCATAGACACTAACTAACACCATTTCAAGTCTAAAGGTCTAATTTATGAAAAATTAGAGATTTTGAAAAGCTTACCTCAAGCTATGAAATTGGTACCAAATTGAAGAGGATGAAGAGAGGATCACGAATATGTAATTTGTTTTGATGTTTGCTTGCTTGATTTGAAATAGATGATGATTTAATGAATTGGGTGAGATGAGTGTTCCTGTAACTAGAGAGAAAAGATGTGGTGGGGAGGTAGAAGTGAATGAGTGGGGATGAGATGGGGTTTGACTAGTTGACCTAGTCACTAGTTTGACCCCTTGGCAACTTTGGTCCCTCGAGTCTGAAAGCGGGTGCGTCAATTATCAAACGAATTATTTTAAATATGCGAGAATAAACAGAAGATGTTATAATCGAATCACGAAAATATTAAGAACGTTAGTTAACGAAAGATACGAATTTAGATAACGAAAGACATTATCTAAAAAAAAGATGGTGTTAAAATAAATTTAACGGAAAAACGCGGGATGTTACAAGTGTGCTGCAAAAGCATCCGGATCGAGTATTTTGTCATATCTCATAAATCCAAACTTTTGTCCATTGGCTAGTAGTCTTCTCGCCATATAAATGTCTGTAACCGTTCCCTGCTTCTTGAAGAAACGCCACAGGTCTTCCACCGTCCAGGATGTCGGATGATTGAAGAATAAGAACGATGTCTCTTGTCGTCTTCTTACCCGTGAGTTTGTTGTCCGGTAGTCATAACCACCATTACCTCCATACGTCGCCGTCGTGCTCCATGTGTTGCCATACCTTGCCTTTCTCTCTCTAAAGACTCTCTCTCACACACACATTTTTCCAGACTCTCTCTCTCTCTCTCTCTCTCTTAAATGACTTGGTGTTTAGCTCAATGGAAACAAGAAACACAGTCATAAAAGAAGACATCCTTCGTTGTGTTCGTGTTCTCACTCACCTTTGAATCTTGATCATAAATGTAATATCCACACAATATATGCGCATTAAAGATTAGATTCTATTACAAGAGAAAACTTCATACATCAAAGGTATGAAGTTAACCGTACTTTGAGAAGTATTGATTGAGAGATCACAAGGGTCATTACCAACGGGACATGATGATTCTATATTCCAAGATGATGATCTTGAAATGATTATCATAATGTCCTTAAAACTAAACAATAATCTCAACGTCTTTTGCACTCTAGTTTGTTTTGATTTATATGATTGGAATATATTGGATCATTCGGCGCCACCCGTGAGACTCGAACCCATTACCACGTGGTCGTTGAGTACAAAAATGATGATTTGAATTGATCTAGGGGAGGGTATTGTTCTAATTCTTGCCCTATTTGTAAAGGCGTAATTGAGGTTTTCACATTGTCGACTTTCGATTCATTAGGGATAATTTCTTTGTTTTTAGTTTTTTCGCTAGTCGAGGCCATGTATGATGGTTGATAAGGAAACAAATACAGAAAAGTAATAAAAATGAATTGACCTTACTTTTTTAAGTAATCAAATGAACGGAAAAAGCGAAGAAGTTGAAGATAAAAAAAAATTGTAGGCGAAAATATGAATCTATGAGAATAATGCGACAATATATGAATAAAGAAAATTTTGGGAGTTTTTTTATAGGCAAGAAAGATAGTTAATCGGTTGAACGCGTATGATAATCTAACATTATTAAACAATGGGTTACTCAACGATGCTTGTATTCCACCGATGCGGCTTAATTAGACATGCCTAGTCAATTAGCTTCCAAGAATTCTGATCGCATCCTCGTCATTATTTGGGGTACTTGATCATATGTGCGTGTGCGCATATGTAATATCCACACAATATATGCTCATTAAAGGTGCATAGTGATCAATAAGTGAATAAATATAAGGCGCAACGTGTCAGCTTGGGCACACTATAAATATAAAGGTATGAACCTCATTTGAAGGTTAGATTCTGTTAGAAGAGAAAAGCTTCATACATCAAAGAAGGTATATGAAGTTATCGTACTTTGAGAAGTATTGATTGAGACATCACATGTTTCGTTACTAACGCGACATGGTGATTCTATATTCCAAGATGATGATCTTGGAATGCTTATCATCAGGTCCTTAAAACGTAGCAATAATCTCAACATCTTTAGCACTCGAATTTGTTTTGATATATATGATTGAAATAGGTTCGATATGTTCTCAAGCAGGTAACCACGATCTATTCAACTTGGGCGAATGGAAGGTGAACCCAGCAGCAGCCGTCCAGGTCATGATATATGTTAATATGAAAGTCAATGGTGTTCACATGACAAAATGAGTTCAACGTATAGAGTCACCCATAAATCTATTAAATGAAGAAGCTATCCACCATAGACATGACAAGAGCGCTCCACTTACATGTTTGGAGAAGACACTCATTCAAACAGTATCATGTGAGATTTAAGCTTAAAAGGAGATAATTACAATAAAAAAGATCTGCTTTGTTTTGGAAATCGTGATGCATGAATAGATCGTTCATATTAATTTTATTAATTGCAAAATTGAGAGTGCATTAGAGTGCTCCCAATGAAGACACTCCTTCATCTTAGTCCTCATATGCCACATCAGCGCCACATCAGCACTTCCTTCCAAGTACTAAACCCATGATTAAACACTCCCAACCATGACACTCATTCTTCCCTTTTTTTAATTATTTATGAAAATTAAATAATTATTTAAATAAAAGTAAACTTTTATTAAAAATTAAAAACATTACAAATAATTAAAATTAAAGTTTATTTATATTATAATATTAAAAGAATTATTATTTTTTAAATTACATTTAATTTAAAACTTATCCAATATTAAAAATAAATACGGAGCGAAATATAAATGTAAAAATAAGACAAGAGTTGTAGGCATTTGCAACTTGTGAGACCCACGAAAAATAATAAACAATTAAAAATATCTTTTAACTTCATCTTCATCATCTCATATATCTATATCCATCGGTACATATATCTATCTCCATCTTCATCATTTCTATTACCATTTTTATGCTTTCAAGCTCAAAAAATTAAAATAAAATAAAATAAAAGTTTTATTCACCGTCCTCAAATATTTCATAAAAGCACGAAATGGGAGACGGTAGGCTGGGCGGAGGCCTGGGCAGCCCGCTGCCGTCGGCGCCCAGGTGGACGCTAGGCTGGGCGGCCCCAGGACCCAACCTATGGGAGTGCTCTTATAAGCGTACCATGTACAGGAAGAATGGTAGTGCTTGCAGGGGCGGAACTTGAACTCAAAGACAGATGGGGCGGATGCGAAAATTTAATAAATTTTTCATTTCTAGCAGGAGTAACACTAATAAAAACCTTATTTTTCAGTAAAAATTTATTTTTTTAGTGTAAAACTTTTTTCCCGTTAAATACATGTGCGGCGGATACCCCCTTTAGGTTACCCTAAGCTCCGCCCCTGTGTGCTTTGGAGCTGCTATCCCTGATGATGAAAGGCCTTTTTAAACTATAAATTCTAGTAAATTCACTCGGGGTAACTTAGTTTTACAATCCCATCACACTTAGGGTGTGTTTGATAAAACATAATGTTTAAGCGTTGAATGATTCATAAACTGAATGATTAAAAGGTTCTGAATGAATTTAGTTTCGAATAACAATACGATGTTTGATAATTATTGTGAATGAACAATATGAATGAAGTAAAATTATCTTATTAACATTTGAGTATATAAAGTATTAGGATATGATTTATATAGGTTATTACAGAAAACATAGGTGCTTAGTGGTTAAGTGTGTGTTTCAACATTGAATGGTTCAGCTCTGAATGTTGAACTCATAAACAAACGTCTTGAATGCTGAATATTTCAACATTTACGGGTTGAACTATATAATTAAGAGATAAACAAATACACCCTTAGTTTACTTAGTTCGAAGTCTTCAAAGGCTCTATAACTACCCCCTTGGTTATTTCAGGAAGACATTACTTACAGGATGGTTTAACCTAATGGAACGTATATGTGTATGTGGGTTACTGATCGATCACTAAATCAAAATGAAAGACAATTGGAATCAAAATCGCTTTTTCATCAAAGGGAAATTACAATGCTTAAAACTGAGAATTGTGAAACTGTTGTTTGTACTGCAACTTCTACGTGATATTGAAAAACTAAAGATTGTGGGAGAAGAGACTTTCTCCATGTTGATGACTTCTTCCACAATTCTCTAGTTAAAATAGGAATCAATCACAACAACAACAAAACCTAATCACACAAAAATGGGATATGGGATAGGTAAGTTGTAGACAATCCTTCTCATTTCCTACAATTAAGAGAAGTCATTACTCTACCCAGAATGAAACACTCCCTAGAGTAGAGATTATCTTCTCTCTCAATGTCCTATGGATAGAGAGATTGTTTCTGAATGGACCTACGACCAATAAATAGGTTAAAAAAGTTAGACGCCATGAAAATGGTAGAATCAAATATCCAATAGTTCTAAACTTGCGTGAAGTTCAATTTAGAAATAGAGCCGATGAAAATAGGAATCAATCCTAACATTTAATCTGCTGGGCCTTTTTGAAGTGGACTGATTTTGGAGTCAAATTGGGCTTTTCAGAACTGGACTAGCTTTAAGCCCGGGAAATTCGCCAAAATACACTTTTTTAATGTTTTTGTTCAAAATACACTTTTAGAAGAAAAAAAAATTGTCTTTTAACCCCATTGGGTAGACCAAAATGTTGGTCGACCACCATATATCATGTGAAAGGACCCGTTCATATACATTATAAACGATTCACAATAGTTGATTACATTGCGAGGTATTTGACCTCTATATGATACAATTTATAAACATTGCATTCGTTTTTAAAAGACAAACTTTCTTTACATTGAAAATTGACAGGCATGCATACCATTTCATAATATCCACTATCCAACTATAAATTGATTTAATAATAATCTTTGATGAACTCAATGACTCGAATGCAACGTTCTTCGAAATATGCTATGAAAGACTCCAAGTAATATCTTTAAAATGAGCAAATGCACAGCGGAAGATTTCTTTAACACCTGAGAATAAACATGCTTTAAAGTGTCAACCAAAAAGTTGGTGAGTTCATTAGTTTATCATAATCATTTATTTCCATCATTTTAATAGACCACAAGAATTTCATTTCCAGATCTCATAAATATACGTCCCATGCATAGAGACAAAAAATAATCATTCATATGGTGAACACCTGGTAACCGACATTAACTAGATACATATAAGAATATCCCCTATCATTCCGGGATCCTCCTTCGGACATGATATAAATTTTGAAGTACTAAAGCATCCGGTACTTTGGATGAGGTTTGTTAGGCCCAATAGATCTATCTTTAGGATTCGCGTCAATTAGGGTGCCTGTTCCCTAATTCTTAGATTACCAGACTTTAATAAAATGGGGCATATTCGATTTCGATAATTCAACCATAGAATGTAGTTTCAATTACTTGTGTCTATTTCGTCAAACATTTATAAAAGCGCATGTATTCTCAGTCCCAAAAATATAAAGGGTAAAAAGGCAAATGAAACTCACCATACTGTATTTCGTAGTAAAAATACATATAACGTCATTGAACAAGTGCAAGGTTGGCCTCGGATTCACGAACCTAAATTAATTATATATATTTATGTGTTGGTCAATATTTGTCTAACAAATTAGGTCAAGTCATAGTGTACCACAATCCTAATGCTCGAGACTAATATGTAAAAGTCAACAAAAGTAAATTTGACTCAAAATAATTTTCAAAAATCTATACATGATTAATATATAGTTTAAATATCGTCGTTTTATATTTTTAAATATTTTTAAAAGATTTATTAGAGTAAATAATATAATTTATTTATTAATAAATAAAAATTTTATCTTAAATTTATATAATAAAATATACTTTTATATATATTAAGTTATAAAATTTATAGGGTTCATTTAATTTAATAAAGATAATATGATAGGTATTATTAAAGTAAGTTATTACAAGTAGTAAAATATGTTTGTATCACATATTTATTTGATAAAATAATATCTATAATGATAGTAAGTAAAAGTTGTATTATTTTGTAATAATAATTATTATTAGAAAAATATCAATATTTATAATTACTAAGATGACATTATGATAAAACGATAATTCTAATTATGATAACTTTAATATTTACGATAATTTTTAATATTATCTTTAAAATAATAATTCTATTTAAAATAATAATAATAATAATGATATTTTATAATAACAATGACATTCCTATTAAAATGATAATTTTTGTTAAAATGATAGTTTTAATACTAACGATACTTTTAATAATATTAGTAATGATAAAAATAATAAGAACAATAATTTTATCTAAATCAATATCTTATAATATTTTAATTTCATCATGATACTCTTACTCATTATTTCCTAATCGTTTCGTTTAATAGCTTTTAATCGTCTTTTATATCGTGTTCATAATAATGATAATAATAGTAATCAAAATAATTAGGTGTTACAAATATTTGTTTTAATTACACTAATATTAATAATGATAGTTACTATAACATTATTAACGATAATACTAATAATTATCTTAATGATAATATAGTAATAATAATAATAACAATAACAATAACCATTTTTAAATAATGATATATATATTATTAATGATAATAATAATAATACTAATAATAATAATAATACTAATTATAACTTTAACGATAATAACGATAGTAATAATAAAAAAATAACAATTTTTAATGATAAATCCCTTTTATTGATAAAGATAATAATAATGATAGTAATAAGATAAAACTAGAACGACGATAAAAACGACGATAATAATAATCATTTTTAATAAAAATATCGAAAATTCAATTGATTATAACTTCTAATCCGTTCATCGAAACCATTCGATATCTAAAGGAAAAGTTCTTAATTTTTCGCTACTTTTCCAAGGACATGCATATCTTATACCTTATCTCAACCGCAAGTGTAACTAATTCAAGATTCAACCTAACCTGTCTAAGGGCAATATCAAAAGTACAAGCATGCATAATCCTAAATACTCAAGCACTAGTTAGGGATACACTATTAGTATGTAAAAGTTAAATTATGAGTACTCACGTATCAATATTGAGATTTAATATTGCAGGAAAGGTACGTAGACGCAACGGATATGATAAACACTATATTGACCTCACGAGCATACCCATGAACCATACTCAATCACCTCCATAGCTATAACCCATAATTTCCTTAATCCTATCCTACTCGAAAAACAATTTCGAAATCACTCGGACAGCACTCCATCGTAATATTTTATGTATACTAATAATATCTTGAAATAATACGGAGTAAATATATATATGTAAATCGATTGAGAGAGTTTAGAGAAAAATATTTTCAAGTTTCTATGAAATAATGAAACCTATTGAATTCTATTTATAATAGATTTTTGAATTATTAAAATGAATTATTAAAGTATGAATTATTAAAGTGAATTATTAAAGTATGAATTATTAAAATGAATTATTAAAGTATGAATTATTAAAGTGAATTATTAAAGTATGAATTATTAAAGTGAATTATTAAAGTTAAAGTAAAGTAAAAATAAAGTAAAGGTAAAGTTTAAGTATAGTAAAAGTATAGAACTATGTACGTATAATACGCGTATAAATATATATAATATTAATTTAAATCGTTATATATATTTAATAAAATAAAATATAAATATCATTATCTTTATCATACTAGTTAAGTAATGAGTTGTCAAAAGTGGTTCTAGATATTTATAAAAGTTATATACGTTTTAATAATAAAGTTCTTTTTAAACTGAAAACGTTTTTGTACATTTGAAACTAAATAGATCAATCGAGTCTTTATGAGATTCAATCTTCCACTATCCTTTGTCTAGTTCTCAATGATTGACAATTTGTTCTTATTTATAAAACACTTTACCATTTTTCGAATATTTTTAAAATGGAAAGATTTCTCAAATCAACGTGTGCCTTTCAACAGAGACTTGTAATCATAATTCAATATATCTGATAATTCAATCATTTGATCTTATCTTCTAATTCCATTGATAAACATTTTGAAACAGATACAATCATATAAAGTATTTAATCTAATATTTTGTTTACGTTTCAAGTTATAATATATATACACATATACATATATAATCATATTCGTTTAATGGTTCGTGAATTGTTGGAACTTGGTCGAGGTTGAATGAATGTATGAACATAGTTTAAAATTCTTGAAATTTAACTTAACAAATATTGCTTATCGTGTCGGAAACATATAAAGATTAAAGTTTAAATTTGGTTGGAAATTTCCGGGTTGTCACAGTACCTACTCGTTAAAGAAATTTCGTCCCGAAATTTGAGTGGAAAGGTCGTGAATGATAATAAGTATGTTTTCATGATGCATACGGGCTGAAAATTAGAGTTTTATCATCAGCGAATAATTTGGATAAACAATCCATTTATATGAAGAGTACGAATGAAGCTAACATAGAAGAGTGAAATGAGTAAGTGTAGATTCATCTTATCATTTGACGTAGATATGATTGATTCCCAGATTTCAAGGGATTTGAAGAAAATCTTCTTAATAAGATTTGACTCTCCGGTAATCAAGGGAATTAGGATCCGCTTTAAATGCGATCGTCCATTTTAATTGTTCTGTCAGAGATTTTCTTATAAATTCACCTCCTTCGTTTCCTTACAACTCACACCTTCTGTTGATGCATTTTATGCAAGTACCTAGACATCTACCCACGTTCATTACAGGTACAACAGTTTACAGGCCACCATGATTGCTCGTTATTATCCTATCCGTGTTTGTATGTGGTTACAGGAACTGCAGGAACGAGATTTAGATGTTTGACTATGTTAGACTTAGTCGGACGTACGAGTAAAGCCTCACTAGTACGGCTGAAAAGCTCATACGCACGGTTGATGCTGAGCTAAGTCACAATTACAACCTAAATGAGAAGACATGAGTGAGTGATCACCCGTACGGCTGATGAAGCCAACTCATACGTGTGATGAATGAATCGTATGGGTGAGTCAACAGCAGGGGTATATAAAGTCTTATGTTCTTCATTTTAGGTTAAGCCTCTTATTTGTTACACACACTCAGATCTAGTGAGCTCCTTCGATTCTCTCTCAGTCCAAATCACCTAGGTGGTGAATAATAGCTCTAGGTGTTGATCTAATCACACTTGATTTAGTTGTGGTTTGACTAAATTAATCAAAAAAAAAAACTTAACCTATTCACTAGAGAGTTTGATTCACTTATTCCGCCATTGTGTGAGTTAATTCTGTTGTTTCTAAGTTCCTAGTCATGTTTCATCACCTTCTATTCTTTCCCCCTCAACTCATATTTTAAAGTATTCATCAATATGCTCCATCCAGTTCTGATTCTCGATATACTTCTAACTTTCATATCAGTCATTCTTCTTTTTCATCTACCGCCGGAAGAATCTATTTACTTCTACTATACTCTTGGGTTTATAGTGTTTCTAGTTCTCCCGTGTCTTTATATTGCTATATGCATCGATATATATGGTTTATAATTTCTGGTTTGTCGTTGAGCTTTATATGTTCCCTTATTTTTCAAAGTCTCTGCTTCTGTCTTCTATAATCATTATCATTCACAGTTAATGTTCTCTTTTAGTTGCTGCAATTTATACCTCAATTTCTATTTCGGAGTTTTATCCTTTCGTTTCTTCTTCTTGCGATTAAGCACCGCTTGTAATGGTCCAGAATTCACAGATATGAATTTCGGAATGAACATTGTTAATGTTTGATAAGGCTAAAAAGGAACATATATTTCATAGCAAAATCCCCCAAGAAAGACAAGATTTTAGTTGCAATTGTTCCATTTTCAAGTGATATTCGTTTATATTAAATAAGTGCGAAGACAAAAGGCGAAAACGACGAATTAAAGACACAAAGGTCCAAAAAGCTCAAATATACAAGATACAAATAAAAAGGTTCAAATTATTGATGAAGAACGTCTAAAAATGACAAGAGTACAAGTTGCGGAACGCAAAGTACACGATATAAAATAGTACGAAAGGACGTCCGAAAATCCGGAACCGGGACCCGAGCCAAGAAGAAACGCCCGACGCAATGGACCAAAAATATCTAGTCTACTATGCACATAAATATAATATAATATATAAATAATTATTAAAATTATTTATATTTTATATATATTTAATAAATATGTCGACGAACAAGAAGACAAAAGATATGTGAGCTGTCCAGCGTGGCCATGCGAGTCGCATGGCAAATAGGCATAAACCCATGCGAGTCGCATGGCAGTAAAAATCTGGCCAAATGCCTATAAAAAGGCAGTTTATGCACGAACTCAAACACATCTTTTTCTTTTCCTTCTCTGTAAACATATAACATAAATAAATAATTATAATTTTAATTATAATTTTAATAATTATGATTTAGTTTAGTATTGTAACAAATGATTTACGGGTTTTAAGTCAAGACTCTGCCCGTGTAATACTACGATATTAATACCCACTGTAAGTTATGTCTTTCCTTTTTAATTTAATGTCTCGTAACTAAGTTATTATTATGCTTATTTGAGCCGAAGTAATCGTGATGTTAGGCTAAAATATTAAGACGGGGTTATTGAACTTTGTACCATAATTAAGGTTTGGGCAAAAGACCGACACTTGTGGAAATTGGACTATTGACTATTAATAGATGGGGGGTATTGTCTAATTGAGTGACAACTCATTGGAGTCTGTCGAACCTATCTTCAAATTAATTAACCTAATAATTAATAATGATTATGGTTGTCCTATTTAGTGACGTTCATATGGAATCTGTTATAATCATTTAATTAATCAATTGGGTTGGGTAATTGATTATTCATTCTGATCAAGTGGATGAATTAATATTCATAAACTAATTAAAACAGGGGTAGATTACATACAGTGATAACTGGTGTAATTGTTGATAGAAGTGATAACTGCGTCACAGTTTAAATCCTTAATCAGTTGGAATATTTGACTTCGGGTATAAGGGTAATTTGACGAGGATACTCGCACTTTATATTTATGACCGATGGACTATTATGGACAAAAACCAGATAGACGTATCAAATAAACCAGGACAAAGGACAATTAACCCATGGTAATAAATTAAAATCAACACGTCAAACATCATGATTACGGAAGTTTAAATAAGCATAATTCTTTTATTGTATTTCTCATCGTATCTTTATTTACTGTCATTTTAATACTCGCAATTTTATTTACTGTCATTTTATTTATTGTCATTATTTTACGCACTTTAATTATCGTCATTTATCTTTACGCTTAAAATATAGAATCGACAAACCGGTCATTAAACGGTAAAACCCCCCTTTTATAATAATATTACTACTTATATAATTATATATATTTTGTATAAATATAGTTAAAAATATAGTAAGTATCACCAGCTCCCTGTGGAACGAACCAGACTTACTAAAAACTACACTACTCTACGATTAGGTACACTGCCTATAGTGTTGTAGCAAGGTTTAGGTATATCCCATCCGTAAATTAATAAAACTTGTGTCATATTTTGTAGTATTTTGTATTAAAAATAATACTATTTCGTACCCTCACGCTACATCATCAAGTTTTTGGCGCCGCTGCCGGGGAGCACTAAAACGCTATATTTTTAATTTATATTTGCAAAAAAAATAAAAAATAAAAAAAAAAAAAACGTAAAAAATAAAAAAAAAAAATTATAAAAAAATATATTTTTAAGATTTTGTCTATAAAAAAAAAATTTTTTTTTTTAGTTTTATTACCTTTAGATTTTTAGACTATATTCGCAACTTTTAGTATTAAGTTTAGTTTTGCCATAGTTATTTTTACTTCTAGAATTTTTAGTTTTACCGTAAAATCCCTTAAGTGCTTTTTCTTTAGACTAAGATTTAGGTGCCTTAAAATTTTGCGACGCCATTTTTCGTGCTATTTTCTTATTTCGTATTTTTCGACGCCTTTTACCTATGTATCAATTACAATTCCAATTAGTGATCTCCATTTGTAGCTTTAATTTTAAGATAGTGATCGTTATAAGGTTGGATTAACCGCGTGTTTACAAACCACTCTTCGTCTTTTTCATTTTTCGACACTTTTCGACGCGCAATCTTTTTCTCTCTTATTTCTCGCCATTCTAGTTTTTAGGACTTAGAATTTTTTCTACTTCTTCTCTAAATTTCTTAAACTTACGAAAATTTATTTTAAGTGGTTAAATTGATAGACATCAAAATTTTCTGGTTCGTAGTAATAGTTGGATTTGTACGTGGACCGGGTTATTGGAGCCAAACAGTCCTCAATTATATTGAGACCAAACGAATCCTGCCCCTCTGCTGCATCTTTTGGCTATTCGAAACGTGGGCAAAATCAAAAAAGTCTATTAATTGGATAACTTATTATAATTTTTCTTTCCTTTTTAAAAACTAATAGGATATTCAGTGAATGCACCGAGCAAAACGTTCACCACCTTTCATACGTTCACCACCTGTAACTCGATCAAGACATCTAGCAAATATTGTCGCCGTTGATTTTTCTTTAGAATCGTCATCTAGTCGAACAAGAACTCCAACTCAAATTTCCGATAATCCATCTTTTGAACCCGACTTCACAATTAAGAACCCGGAGCATATTCAAGGACAATTCCAAGATCCTGAACCACTAATTATTCCTCCTGAACCACAAACCGTTAAATCAGAGTCCTCTAGTGATTCGTATTCAACAAATTCAATTATGGAAGTAACGGAACCTCTAAGTATGGAAGATCGAATGAGAGCCACACGCACGGGCCAAGGTCACGCCATTATTAAGCCAGAAGTTAATGCGCCAGATTATGAAATCAAAGGACAAATTCTACACATGGTAACTAACCAATGCCAATTCAATGGTGCACCGAATGAAGATCCTAACGAACACCTTCGTACGTTTAAAAGAATTTGTACACTATTCAAAATCCGAGAAGTGGAAGATGAGCAGATCTATCTCATGTTGTTTCCCTGGACTTTAAAGGGAGAAGCCAAAGATTGGTTAGAATCGTTACCTGAAGGGGCGATTGACACATGGGATGTTTTAGTTGAAAAATTTCTTAAACAATTCTTTCCGGCATCTAAAGCCGTGAGACTTCAAGGAGAAATTGTTACGTTCGCGCAAAAGCCAAATGAAACATTATATGAGGCGTGGACAAGATTCGGAAGGATGTTGAGAGGATGTCCTCAACACGGTTTAGACACTTACCAAATAGTACAAATATTCTACCAAGGTGTCAACGTTGCTACACGAAAAGACATCGACATAACAGCTGGTGGTTCCATCATGAAGAAAACCGCAACTGAAGCTTACAAAATTATTGATAATACAGCCTCCCACTCGCATGAGTGGCACCAAGAAAAAGATATTTTTCGTTCATCTAAAGTGGCTAGAGCCGATTCTAGCCATTACTTTGATTCCGTTTCCGCAAAAATAGATGCTTTCGAAAGACGAATGGAAAAGATGAATAAAGATATTCACGCAATACGAATCAGTTGTGAGCAATGCGGTGGACCACACTTATTGAAAGATTGTCACATTGAACCAACGATGGAACAACGAGAGAATGTTTCCTATATGAACCAAAGGCCGGGAAATAATTATCAAAATAATTATCAACCGCCAAGGCTAAACTTAAATCGAAATCAAAACATTCTTTACAATCCAAAAGGACCCGAAAATAACTGGTATAACCAACAAGGTCCGAATAACCAACCGACTCAAAACAACACTTTCAATCAACAAAGACCTAGCTTGTATAAACCACCACAACAACCCGAAGAGAAAAAGCCAAATCTAGAAGAAATGATGGCAAAGCTGATTGAATCTCAAACACAATTCATTACATCTCAAACCCAAACGAACGAGAGATTTGATCAGTCATTAAGAACTCAACAAGCTTCCATTTTGAATCTAGAAAAACACGTAGGTACTCTTGCTAGCATGATGAGTGAGAGGGAACAAGGAAAGCTACCGAGTAATACTGAAGTAAATCCTCGAAATGAGAATGTTAATATGGTTTCAACGAATTCTGAAAAACCAGCACCAGAAGATGGGAAGGTTTTAGATGAGAGTAACAATGAAGAAGTTACACCACCACCACCCGAGTATGTAAAGCCAATGGTGGCACCATACAAACCACCCATCCCGTTTCCAAGAAAAGGAGTTGAGTATGAGCAAGTGATAGGTAATAAAGATTGTGATACCTCTGGAAAGAAGAAGAAGAAAAAGAATAAGAAAGTGCAAGAAACAAAAGCCGTAAATATAAACCCGGTGAAGACAGTTCCACCAAAACCTCCACCTAGGGTAGGTGATCCGGGTGAATTTATTGTTCCTTGTCTACTTAGTGATTGTGTCATGTATGATGCACTAGCAGATTTAGGTGCAAGTGTAAGTGTTATGCCTCTTTCCTTATATAAGAGATTAGGTGTAGGTAAGTTAAGTCCAACGGATATGAGTGTTCGACTCTTTGATCAAACCATTAAGCACCCAGTTGGAATTGCTGACAACCTACCCATTCAAGTAGGTAATTTAACCTTTCTAGTCGAATTCATTGTCATTGACATAGAAGAGGACCCAAACATTCCTCTAATTTTAGGTCGACCATTCTTTGCGTCCACCGGGGCGTTATTTGATGTAGGAAATGGAAGAATGACACTTAGTAGTGGTAACAAATCGATCACCTTTATGATTCGAAAGTCTAAATCTCCACCAACCAAAACCATTGAACCAGCAAAAACGATTGGTAACAACCATGTTGTTTTACCAACTCCAACGGTAGTGCTTAATAATAATGAAACGCCTAAGTGTGGGGAAAATGAAGTAACACCTAATGATGACATGATAACAAAGAACCCCGTTGTTGATACGAAATTAAATGATCTCGTTATTAATAGTTCAATGAAGAAACTTATTAAACGGATTCGCGATGCTAGAACCAAGGGGAACTTTAAGTTATGTAACCGGTTAGTATCCAATCTATCACCTAAAGAAAAGGAGAAACTAGTTGAAATTGTGGATATTACACAGGAATCCGACCAATGGCTTAAAGAAAAAGTCACGGATATGCAAGTTGATTATGGACCAAGAGAAATTAACGATGAAGTTAATCACAATTTTGACACCACGGCTACCTAAGTGTGGGGAGATTCAAATGTTCTAAAAAGAAAATGCTATCTAGAGTTAGTTGTTCTGTTCTCGTGTAGTTCCGAGAATGGAACCCGATTGGTCTTTTCCGCTAGCAGACACTAAAGAACTAGTTTCCTCCCTCCATTCTGAATTTTTTTTTTATTTTGTAGGTTTTATATAAAAATTAATATGCTTTTTAAATTTAAGTTTTGTGTGATTTTAAAAACAAAATTTACTTTATTTCATTAAGTTAAAAAAAAAATTGATTTCTAAAATTCGTCGTGAGTTGAAGACTAGGTCATAGAGCCGAAATTGCTTTACCCGAGAGCGGGGCGAAAAATTTTGTTATCATTATTTTTAATTTTATTGATCTAAAGTATGCCAAAAAAAAATATTATATTTTATAAATTTTTGAACGTGGGGAAATATACCCAACTTCAAAAATATGTATATATGTTTGTAGTTTATATCATGAACACAACAGGGTAAAACAACGCACTTTCAAAGACTGTCATTAAAGTTCAGCAAAAGGTACCAATTTTGACGACAAGGCGCAAAATAACAAATGTTATATAACAAATGGAGGAATGAACGATGAGGCGCCATCAATCATTCGACGAGCTTTGTAATTACAAACTCGGTATTTTTAATCACTTTTCTACACTAATCACCCTCATGAATTTATAATTATAGTCTGATTTCATGCAAATGAGGGCATTGCATGATCTCAAGTGTGGGGAAGGGTTATAAATTCTCTCGGGTTTATACTTAGTTTAATTGCCAAATTTCATGAAAATTTGAAAAATTTTCAACTAAAATACTAGTAACGCAGTAGTTGTATTAGAATCTAGTGCTCTCTGATAACAAGGAACAGCCCTAGTCTTATATACTGACTACCCACTTCTAGTAAAAATTTTCAAAATTTTCAATTAAATGAAGTCAAAATCATGTTTATACATATTTATGAACGATGAAAACTAGGTGTTAATACCGAAATTATCGTTACCTCGAGGACATAAATTGAGAAACAACCCAAAACGCTTGAATTCATTTAAAAAGGAATAAAGAAGAATAAAAAGGCAAAGAAAGAAACTAAGTGTGGGGAGAATGTACCAAGTTATTCAATTAAAAACTATCTATCACATGTTTCTGTAAAGTTATTGCAGGTGCTTTTGTTTTGGACTTAATTAACAGTTTTACCCGGTTTATTGTAATATATTTGAAAGAAAAGATGGATCTACACGATGAATCAATTCCATCATTAAAAGGAAGTAAAGTCTTCCGAAAAAGACACGCGCTTCTTGATTTAGGTCATGAAGTTGTTGTCCAGACCAGCTGTAGGTTGACGAAAAATCTAGAAAAGTCATCTCTAAAATCGGCTGGAAATCCACGGACCTCAGCATCAAACAGGGTCGCCAAGTGGTCAGATTTATCCTAACCATGAGAAGGATTTATCTCGTACAATGGGGGGCACCGTGCAAATTAGCTGGATAAGACTAATGAATCAGATCCCCAGAAAAGGATAATCTCCTTAAAGATTAAAAATCAGCTTTTAAGACTGATATTACTCAATCCTTGAGATTGACCTTAAAGATTGAGAATTCAAACTCATGGAATTCAATGATATCTAAACTCGAGCTTGAACGAGAAAATATTTTGATCAAAAATACAAACCGATTTGTTTTCTGAAAACCCATTTTCAATGCGTTCATCACCATTGAACGTAAAATCCTAGGAATTCACCTGGAATTCATTAGGTCACCTGAACCAAATCGGGTGTCAACCGTAAGAACGGTGGTTGCATAGCATGGTCGGAGACAGGACCTTGTGCCAGACCGAAAAATCATAGGATGATCTTTACTATTGCTCCTACCAAGGATAGTACTAGCATCCGACACGTCAAAAGACCATAATCATCTGCATGTCATGGGACATTGCCTTAACAGTTTCTTGTTCATCGCTTTCCTTTACAACCGGACGGTAGTTTACCGAAAGGTAATATACGGAACAAGTAAATTGGATGTGTGCTTTCCGATACAGGGGTAGCAGTGGATTACACGAACCTAAATGTTTTTAGCCAAAATATTGATCCACAAATATATTTTGCAACACCGATGGTGGGTCAAATCAGAAAACTTGTCTAGGGTAAAATCTAGCTTGAATTTTTAAAAGATCAAATGTTTTCATAAAGATCCAATTTCCTAAAGGATCTACATTTTTATAGTCATGTGGGACTGTAAACCGCCTTTTAAATGTGCACTTTGCTTTGGAAACCGAAAATAAATCGGCTATTTGATTGCAAGTGTCGTTGACCTAAACCCAAGGCAACTGTGGATGACACACCCACCTTTAACCATGGTTCTATTGTTAATATCATTGTTTATACCGCTCTATCAAAATCACTGATGTACAAAGTGTGAAGAATAAAGAAGTGATTCGTGTGATGTATTATATTATTTCAAGACTGTATTGCTTGAGGACAAGCAACGCTCAAGTGTGGGGATATTGATAAGGCTAAAAAGGAACATATATTTCATAGCAAAATCCCCCAAGAAAGACAAGATTTTAGTTGCAATTGTTCCATTTTCAAGTGATATTCGTTTATATTAAATAAGTGCGAAGACAAAAGGAGAAAACGACGAATTAAAGACACAAAGGTCCAAAAAGCTCAAATATACAAGATACAAATAAAAAGGTTCAAATTATTGATGAAGAACGTCTAAAAATGACAAGAGTACAAGTTGCGGAACGCAAAGTACACGATATAAAATAGTACGAAAGGACGTCCGAAAATCCGGAACCGGGACCCGAGCCAAGAAGAAACGCCCGACGCAATGGGCCAAAAATATCTAGTCTACTATGCACATAAATATAATATAATATATAAATAATTATTAAAATTATTTATATTTTATATATATTTAATAAATATGTCGACGAACAAGAAGACAAAAGATATGTGAGCTGTCCAGCGTGGCCATGCGAGTCGCGTGGCAAATAGGCATAAACCCATGCGAGTCGCATGGCAGTAAAAATCTGGCCAAATGCCTATAAAAAGGCAGTTTATGCACGAACTCAAACACATCCTTTTCTTTTCCTTCTCTGTAAACATATAACATAAATAAATAATTATAATTTTAATTATAATTTTAATAATTATGATTTAGTTTAGTATTGTAACAAATGATTTACGGGTTTTAAGTCAAGACTCTGCCCGTGTAATACTACGATATTAATACCCACTGTAAGTTATGTCTTTCCTTTTTAATTTAATGTCTCGTAACTAAGTTATTATTATGCTTATTTGAGCCGAAGTAATCGTGATGTTAGGCTAAAATATTAAGACGGGGTTATTGAACTTTGTACCATAATTAAGGTTTGGGCAAAAGACCGACACTTGTGGAAATTGGACTATTGACTATTAATAGATGGGGGGTATTGTCTAATTGAGTGACAACTCATTGGAGTCTTTCGAACCTATCTTCAAATTAATTAACCTAATAATTAATAATGATTATGGTTGTCCTATTTAGTGACGTTCATATGGAATCTGTTATAATCATTTAATTAATCAATTGGGTTGGGTAATTGATTATTCATTCTGATCAAGTGGATGAATTAATATTCATAAACTAATTAAAACAGGGGTAGATTACATACAGTGATAACTGGTGTAATTGTTGATAGAAGTGATAACTGCGTCACAGTTTAAATCCTTAATCAGTTGGAATATTTGACTTCGGGTATAAGGGTAATTTGACGAGGATACTCGCACTTTATATTTATGACCGATGGACTATTATGGACAAAAACCAGATAGACGTATCAAATAAACCAGGACAAAGGACAATTAACCCATGGTAATAAATTAAAATCAACACGTCAAACATCATGATTACGGAAGTTTAAATAAGCATAATTCTTTTATTGTATTTCTCATCGTATCTTTATTTACTGTCATTTTAATACTCGCAATTTTATTTACTGTCATTTTATTTATTGTCATTATTTTACGCACTTTAATTATCGTCATTTATCTTTACGCTTAAAATATAGAATCGACAAACCGGTCATTAAACGGTAAAACCCCCCTTTTATAATAATATTACTACTTATATAATTATATATATTTTGTATAAATATAGTTAAAAATATAGTAAGTATCACCAGCTCCCTGTGGAACGAACCAGACTTACTAAAAACTACACTACTCTACGATTAGGTACACTGCCTATAGTGTTGTAGCAAGGTTTAGGTATATCCCATCCGTAAATTAATAAAACTTGTGTCATATTTTGTAGTATTTTGTATTAAAAATAATACTATTTCGTACCCTCACGCTACATCATCAATGTTCTAGGAAGAAAATTGTGATGGCACGATCTTGACTTGTCAAATTACTAGAATACCTTGGAAAAGGCCGAATCATCAAGAAATATTTTCTTGATATTTTAGAGGTTAAATAGAATACAAGAGTCGTATAACATGGCACATGATGATGTTATGATCTGTGAATCATCACGTTCCATTTAGAAACTCAGCATGACTTACTGTAATATAATCACATTGATCAAGTGTCATTATATTATACTAATTCATGCTTCAGTTCCCAACACTACTTCAAAATATTCCTATTTTAAACTTGAATGTTTCAGAATTTAGAAACTAAAATAGTTTCTTTTATGATGTAATACAGATAGCGCGAAGAGGTAAATGATTTCAAATAAGAAAAATTAAGAAAATATCTTCAGAAATATGGAGGATATTTATAATGAAAGATATGATGATATTTTAGAATTTCTAATATCAGAGGATGATGAAGAATATTGTCCGCAGGGGGTTAGTGTCAGGAGCAAGGTATTCGTTAATGACTTCAGCAGGTACTGAATCATTTGGATCCTTTGAAGTCAGGTTCAGTCTTTGTAATTTGTCCACAGCCTCCTTCCTACTTTGCTCAATCTGTTTTCCAGTTCCAAAACTTCTCTTTTTCTGCGCTTTGCCAGCACACTTCATCATTATCATCCAGCTTTTACCGTTTAAAGTCGTTTATAGTTTTTGCTGCTTTATCAGCATTTTTTCCATTTTCGGAGAACCAATTCGTAGTTCGGAGTGTTTTTCAGAAACTTCACATTCAAATTAAGTCCAGAAGATAGACGTTATATATACACATATAACTGTTGGCGTAGACATGCTGCGAGATTTCAAAATACTGATTGCTAATTCCCAATGATTCGTATGGCAATTCTCATTACAAGATGCGAATGAGTAAATGATGGTGTTTCAATGAATAATTATAATGACTTTTTGGAGAGGCTAAAGTCAAAGGGTAATGAAGTTGTTGGTACATCTGCTAATAATGTGGTGGAATGTAAAAGGTTCCCTGGTAACGATGGTGTATATCTCAAGGTTATAATAAGGTTAGTCTGACTGAAAAGTCAAAGTTGACTTGCTGGAGCTGTGACAAAACTGGCTACTTTGAATAGGAGTCGCAAAGTCATTTTTGCTAATAAATGCCAAAGAATCTGACGCGGATACGTTGTTTAAACTTTTACTTTGGTTTCAAGAGTTTTTTCGGGTACATAACTGTGGGTAACATGTGGTTGGATCATTATCTCGATTGCTCATCATTCGAAGTGTCTTCAGAAATTTTCGAAGAATTTGAACACAGATTGTAATCATTAACATACATTTGATGTTCTAACACAGTTTTGAAATCAAAATATAGCTTGTGAAAGATGTAAGGATCTAAGAGTGATGATTTTGGTCATATCTCAAGTTGAATTTTGAGATTTCAAAATCAGAATATGTAATTAAATTTTGAATGAGTATGGTTGTTTTGATTTCTATAAAAGAATGTATATTGTTGTGAAAGTAGGGAGTATAATTGATGATTTGCTAAATCAGATTCGAAGAATGTAACATATTAATTGTGAATTTATATATCTCTCGGGTATTACCTACCCGTTAAAAAAAAATTCACAATTAATATTTTGTACAAAATAATTTTATTACAGTCTTTATGAAAATATATATATGTATATTTTCTTCAGATGTAACATAGATTTAATGAGTTAATGTTAAATTAAACTCATTTGATTTACGGTTGAAACTAGAATTGAATGATCCCTAAAGGCTTTAAAAAGTACATAACTTTTATGCAGTATTTCTTTAATGACATTGAAATTATGAATCAATACTTCGTTATTTGTTGATGTATGATGTTCGGTTCGTGGAATTCTTGTGAATTTCGCAAAGTACGAATGATGTTATCTGAAAAGTTTCGGGTACATCGATGATGAAAGTGTAAAATCAAATATATACTTGATTTATTATGAATTGGAATTTGTTGAATTGCGATAGAGATTGTAGTTAACGCAGGTTAAGTTGCGGCCGAAGGACGTACATTATTGCATATCTGTAATATGAATTAACCGAGTAGTTAAGATTCACACACAATAGCTTAGCACGGAAAGATTTATTTCAATATATATATATATATATATATATATATATATATATATATATATATATATATATATATATACACATATAATTTCTTCAGAGGAAATGAGTTAATTCTTCATAACTCGTTGATACAATATACACGTTATTGATTCGTAATGATGTCCACAGTGATTCTTAAACTGACGGAGTTTGTGATGTTATCGGTGTTGTTGATTCGGATGTTGACTGTACTGACGATGCTGGTAACGCTGACGGTACTGTTGATGCTGTTGGTAAAGCAAGTTTAGCTTGTTAATCACACACCATTTTTGTCAGGGTTTCTACTCTTCCTTCTATCATTTTGGTTCGCTTAACTGATTTATGGTTAGGGCTAGATTAGATAATCTCTAAGACTTTAGAGATTACATAATCGCCGCGGAATGTTTCTCCAATGAAGTTATGAATTAATACTTTTTCGGTTATTGTTGTTGGTACTCCTTGGTATCTATGGTGCGTATGACGTTGATGCTCGTGGGACAGATTGTGAAGTTGAGGTTTACGACGCAGTTGTGGTTGGAGGTGGTAATGGTACTGTTGGTGTTGATGATGGTGGTACTGGTTATGCTGCTGATGCTGCTGCTGGTGTTTGTAATCTCTGCACCATATTCTCTAAAGCCACTACCCGAGCGCGAAGCTCATTGACTTCTTCTATTACACCGGGGTGATTGTCGGTTCGGACGAGCGGATAAATAAAATCTAAAATTTAATGTAATAAATAATCGTGACGAGATACTCTGGAAATGAGCGAGAAAATGGTGTTTCGGACAGGTTCGTCGATAAGTGCATCAGGTTCTTCGTCAAGAGGGCAATGTGGTGGATGGAAGGGATCACCTTCTTCTTGTCTCCAATGATTGAGGAGGCTACGAACCCATCCCCAATTCATCCAGAATAGGTGATGACTGATTGGTTGATCTATTCCGGTCACACTGCTTTCAGAGCTTGAATGGGATTCCATTTCGGAATCTGAGTGACTTGAACTGATGACGAATTCCATTTCGTACGATAGGATAAAGTATTTTTTTAATGAAATGATTTTGGCTAACGGATGGTATTCTAATTACATAGAATTACAGAGGACTTTGCGGGATATGTCAGACAAAGTTTAAAGTAACAGATACGATAAGATATGATTTAGCAGATATGCTAAGATATGAATTTTTGTCTATACACTATTCATGCAATCAATGCAGCAAGACGTGTCTTAGACTAAAAATGATAAACAGGTAATTTTCTGAGGATGATAAGTAGTTAATTTTCGACACAAAATGATAAGCAAAACTTTTGACATGCAGACACGGTCGAAGTCCAGACTCACTAATGCATCCTATCGACTTATCAGTTAGACACACTAATGCAGACCTGGTTCACTAAGACCACCACTCTGATACCAACTGAAAGGACCCGTTCATATACATTATAAACGATTCACAATAGTTGATTACATTGCGAGGTATTTGACCTCTATATGATACAATTTACAAACATTGCATTCGTTTTTAAAAGACAAACTTTCTTTACATTGAAAATTGACAGGCATGCATACCATTTCATAATATCCACTATCCAACTATAAATTGATTTAATAATAATCTTTGATGAACTCAATGACTCGAATGCAACGTTCTTCGAAATATGCTATGAAAGACTCCAAGTAATATCTTTAAAATGAGCAAATGCACAGCGGAAGATTTCTTTAACACCTGAGAATAAACATGCTTTAAAGTGTCAACCAAAAAGTTGGTGAGTTCATTAGTTTATCATAATCATTTATTTCCATCATTTTAATAGACCACAAGAATTTCATTTCCAGATCTCATAAATATACGTCCCATGCATAGAGACAAAAAATAATCATTCATATGGTGAACACCTGGTAACCGACATTAACTAGATACATATAAGAATATCCCCTATCATTCCGGGATCCTCCTTCGGACATGATATAAATTTTGAAGTACTAAAGCATCCGGTACTTTGGATGAGGTTTGTTAGGCCCAATAGATCTATCTTTAGGATTCGCGTCAATTAGGGTGTCTGTTCCCTAATTCTTAGATTACCAGACTTTAATAAAATGGGGTATATTCGATTTCGATAATTCAACCATAGAATGTAGTTTCAATTACTTGTGTCTATTTCGTCAAACATTTATAAAAGCGCATGTATTCTCAGTCCCAAAAATATAAAGGGTAAAAAGGCAAATGAAACTCACCATACTGTATTTCGTAGTAAAAATACATATAACGTCATTGAACAAGTGCAAGGTTGGCCTCGGATTCACGAACCTAAATTAATTATATATATTTATGTGTTGGTCAATATTTGTCTAACAAATTAGGTCAAGTCATAGTGTACCACAATCCTAATGCTCGAGACTAATATGTAAAAGTCAACAAAAGTAAATTTGACTCAAAATAATTTTCAAAAATCTATACATGATTAATATATAGTTTAAATATCGTCGTTTTATATTTTTAAATATTTTTAAAAGATTTATTAGAGTAAATAATATAATTTATTTATTAATAAATAAAAATTTTATCTTAAATTTATATAATAAAATATACTTTTATATATATTAAGTTATAAAATTTATAGGGTTCATTTAATTTAATAAAGATAATATGATAGGTATTATTAAAGTAAGTTATTACACGTAGTAAAATATGTTTGTATCACATATTTATTTGATAAAATAATATCTATAATGATAGTAAGTAAAAGTTGTATTATTTTGTAATAATAATTATTATTAAAAAAATATCAATATTTATAATTACTAAGATGACATTATGATAAAACGATAATTCTAATTATGATAACTTTAATATTTACGATAATTTTTAATATTATCTTTAAAATAATAATTCTATTTAAAATAATAATAATAATGATATTTTATAATAACAATGACATTCCTATTAAAATGATAATTTTTGTTAAAATGATAGTTTTAATACTAACGATACTTTTAATAATAATAGTAATGATAAAAATAATAAGAACAATAATTTTATCTAAATCAATATCTTATAATATTTTAATTTCATCATGATACTCTTACTCATTATTTCCTAATCGTTTCGTTTAATAGCTTTTAATCGTCTTTTATATCGTGTTCATAATAATGATAATAATAGTAATCAAAATAATTAGGTGTTACAAATATTTGTTTTAATTACACTAATATTAATAATGATAGTTACTATAACATTATTAACGATAATACTAATAATTATCTTAATGATAATATAGTAATAATAATAATAACAATAACAATAACCATTTTTAAATAATGATATATACATTATTAATGATAATAATAATAATAATACTAATAATAATAATAATACTAATTATAACTTTAACGATAATAACGATAGTAATAATAAAAAAATAACAATTTTTAATGATAAATCCCTTTTATTGATAAAGATAATAATAATGATAGTAATAAGATAAAACTAGAACGACGATAAAAACGACGATAATAATAATCATTTTTAATAAAAATATCGAAAATTCAATTGATTATAACTTATAATCCGTTCATCGAAACCATTCGATATCTAAAGGAAAAGTTCTTAATTTTTCGCTAGCTTTCCAAGGACATGCATATCTTATACCTTATCTCAACCGCAAGTGTAACTAATTCAAGATTCAACCTAACCTGTCTAAGGGCAATATCAAAAGTACAAGCATGCATAATCCTAAATACTCGAGCACTAGTTAGGGATACACTATTAGTATGTAAAAGTTAAATTATGAGTACTCACGTATCAATATTGAGATTTAATATTGCAGGAAAGGTACGTAGACGCAACGGAAATGATAAACACTATTTTGACCTCACGAGCATACCCATGAACCATACTCAATCACCTCCATAGCTATAACCCATAATTTCCTTAATCCTATCCTACTCGAAAAACAATTTCGAAATCACTCGGACAGCACTCCATCGTAATATTTTATGTATACTAATAATATCTTGAAATAATACGGAGTAAATATATATATGTAAATCGATTGAGAGAGTTTAGAGAAAAATATTTTCAAGTTTCTATGAAATAATGAAACCTATTGAATTCTATTTATAATAGATTTTTGAATTATTAAAATGAATTATTAAAGTATGAATTATTAAAGTGAATTATTAAAGTATGAATTATTAAAATAAATTATTAAAGTATGAATTATTAAAGTGAATTATTAAAGTATGAATTATTAAAGTGAATTATTAAAGTTAAAGTAAAGTAAAAATAAAGTAAAGGTAAAGTTTAAGTATAGTAAAAGTATAGAACTATGTACGTATAATACGCGTATAAATATATATAATATTAATTTAAATCGTTATATATATTTAATAAAATAAAATATAAATATCATTATCTTTATCATACTAGTTAAGTAATGAGTTGTCAAAAGTGGTTCTAGATATTTATAAAAGTTATATACGTTTTAATAATAAAGTTCTTTTTAAACTGAAAACGTTTTTGTACATTTGAAACTAAATAGATCAATCGAGTCTTTATGAGATTCAATCTTCCACTATCCTTTGTCTAGTTCTCAATGATTGACAATTTGTTCTTATTTATAAATCACTTTACCATTTTCCGAATATTTTTAAAATGGAAAGATTTCTCAAATCAACGTGGGCCTTTCAACAGAGACTTGTAATCATAATTCAATATATCTGATAATTCAATCATTTGATCTTATCTTCTAATTCCATTGATAAACATTTTGAAACAGATACAATCATATAAAGTATTTAATCTAATATTTTATTTACGTTTCAAGTTATAATATATATACACATATACATATATAATCATATTCGTTTAATGGTTCGTGAATTGTTGGAACTTGGTCGAGGTTGAATGAATGTATGAACATAGTTTAAAATTCTTGAAATTTAACTTAACAAATATTGCTTATCGTGTCGGAAACATATAAAGATTAAAGTTTAAATTTGGTTGGAAATTTCCGGGTTGTCACATCATGGTCGACCACCTCTTTTTTCAAGGTGGTCGACCAAGCTTCATTAGGTCCCCGGTCGACTATCATGTAAACATGGTCGACCACCTCTCATTTTTTTCGTGGTCGACTACCCAAAAAAAAAAAAAAAAACGCGGGCGACCCAATACATGGTCGACTACCCACAAAGTGTATCCAAAATTTGAACAGCAGCAGCTACAATTAATAACATGAACATGAAATCGAATTTTTTGATTCACTTGTTTTTAGGCCTTGATTCCTTCTTTAAACTTGTTGTAAATCATGAACATAACACTCGACAATTAACATCTCAACCTGAAACATCGTATAGTTTGCAAATTTGATGATGAACATAATAGGTTGACTTTTGGATTTCGAACTTTGACCTCGAAATTCGGTTACGATAATGAAGATTAAGAGTTCAAACTTTGCAGACACCATCACATTGTGAATTCTAACAACCCTGCTATTTTATTTTCCTCGATTTTGTTTCGAAACAATCCAGAAGCCAAAACAGCTTCGTTTTGAGCAAACGAAGAACACCGGTCGAATAACTTCGATTCTGTTGTTGTTAACTGAAATTTATCGATTACGAAGTTTAAGTTTCAGTTCTAGATCACAAATATATGTTCAATTTGTTGTTTGAATGATCTGTGACAAAATCTTGAATAAAAGTTCATGATGATGAAGATGATACAAGTACTGTAGAAGTTTGGTCATATTTTTTTATGTAGGTTTTATGCAATTAAACTTGATTTCCACTTAACTTCTTTCATAGCTCTGTATTTATGATATTAATGGTAATGATACATGAAAAGAGTGAAAACGATTCAAGTTCAAGTGGTGAATTATTAGAGAAGAAATGAGTTAAAAGTGAGATTGAGGATACATCATTATTTTGGGTAGTCGACCAAGTATTGGGTCGCCCGCGTTGTTTTTTGTTGGGGTAGTCGACCATGAAAAAAATGAGAGGTAGTCGACCATATTTACATGGTAGTCGACCGGGGACTCAATGAAGTTTGGTCGACCACCTTGAAAAAAGAGGTGGTCGACCAAGGTATATGGTGGTCAACCAACACTTTGGTCTACTCAATGGTGTATATTGACAATATTTTTTAAAAAAGTGTATTTTCTTTGAAAACTTAAAAAAAAAGAGTGTATTTTGGCCAATTACCCTTCACAAATCACACTTGCAACGTTCAAAGAGCAAAAAGGCTTCACCCGACCATTGAACTATTATCCAGCCGTAGATCTGTATGTATGGCGTATCCTTTAAAAGTACCACCTGTTAGCCGATTGCGATATACAGTTGCGTGTTGTCTTAGGTTGTCGATATTTTACTAGATAAATAAATGCCATTTTTAAACAAGATATGCTTTTTTTGTCTTTATATAAATGATTAGTAAATACAATTAGGCCATTTGATGTTTATTTTGTGCTCAACAAGTTATAGTAATTTTACCTATTGTTTTCAAGTTGAAACAGAGGTGCAAAAACACATAAGTTATTACCATGGTTACACCATCACAACTGAGGAGATCAAACCCGCTACAAAACTATGATATTGAACAATGATCATCTTTTTAAATCATAGATTTTTCTAACTTAATTCATGTATCTGGGGGATATTTAACTTCTTTGATTGGTCCTCCATATTATTATTTATGAACAAATAATTAAAGAACAAAAGCCCTATATTTACACCAAATCTAACTACATATATTAAACCAAGATTACTCATTTTGTTGCTTTTTGATGGTATTGACATAAAACTTCTTTTTGGATTTTTGCTTTGAGATGATTGGTTTAGGAAGTGTATGATATTTGTAGCTGTTTTTCATCTTCTTGTAAGGTTTCTTTTCTTTTTTTGGAAGATCTTCAATGCTTGTTACTCTTGCAAGAGATGTAAATGAGTCTGATTTCCCATGATAAAATTGTGAAAGTCCTCTTCTGCAATTAGTACACGAAATATTCATTTCAATATACGGATCTATAACGCAGAAATTAACCACATTTGGAATTATTTTGTGTAAAGCGTTGAGCTTAATTGATGGGTTAATTAAGATATGAAATACACGTTGTAGTATTTAAATTTGAATGTACAAAATTTTCAAATTTTTTGAAGATATTGAGCTTACTTGATGGGTTAACATAGACTAAGATATTCCTTTGGCACCAGAGTTGTTAGAAGTTTTTAAGAGCTTTGAGGTTTTACGAAAAATCTAATATTTAATAAAAAAAATCGTTTGTAACACGAACTTAAAAACTTTTATACAAACGGAAAAAGCTAAAAGTTACTAGAACTAGCTTTTAGCTTCTAGTTTTTCGTCATTTACTCTTTATTGTCTAACAGATTCAACTACCCTACCAAACATCAAAATATATATCTAAAAAATTAACCGCCGCTAGTTATCAGCTGAAAGCTATCAGCTACAATCTTTTTTTTTTTTTTTTTGAAAGGCAAAATAATTTTATTAATATATAAATATATGTACATTATACATCCCCGAAAAGTAACAAACATCCAACGATTATAACTACTAGACAAATGGAATAAAAAACCGACTATAAGTAAAACCCCCAGGAGAGGGGACTCAACGAATCGAGTAGGGACACGAAGTAGTACACAGTGCTGATCGAGCAGCGACAAAGCATAAACTCCAAGGCCCGTTTAACCCCTGAAGATCTTGCCTTATAGAAGGTTAGCCACGAGAAGCATAGGGGATGCTGTGGGGTATTAGCCAATGCCCACTCTTGATGTAACAACGCAATACGAGCTCGGGTTAATGAGCCATTGTGACCATTGAATTTGAGCTTTCTTTATTCGACCCGAAATCCATTTAAAGGATGAAAGTTGGATATCCGCTAGAATTGAATGTATGTCCCAGATTTGGTTTTGAAAGATTTTTAGGTTGCGATATCTCCAAATAGAATAACCGCAGACCCACTTGGTGGCTTCCCATATTTTTGAACCTATCGATGAGAGACTGGAGCTGCAGCTACTTGAAAATAAATCCGCGACGTTTAGTTCTGCCGGGGGAGAAAAATTCCACCATTTGTAAAAATCCAACCATATAGCTTTAACCTGGGGGCATGTGGCAAGAATATGTTCGGTTGTCTCGGACGAGTCTTGGCAGATATTGCAAAGAACCGAACCGAGGTCTAAACCACGTTTGTCAAGTTCGAGTTTAACTGGAAGTCGATGAAGTTTTGCTCGCCAAACGAAAAGTTCAACTTTTAATGGGACAGATCTGTTGCGTTTTGTAGGTGGTTTTACAGTTGAAGGTTGGAGACGAAGCATGTCTAAGTTTGCCGAAACTTGTTTGGTGAAAGAGTTATCCGAATCTGTTAGGGTGCAAAGCCACGAGTCTTCGGTAACGTTATTAGTATTCTGAAGTGGAGTAAAGTTCTCGATCAAACTTGATAGCTCCTCCATATCGCTAGCGCTTCTGCCCCTTGGAGAATGGAGCCAACTGCCATTGAATGAAAAGGATGACCCAGCTAAGTCCACCCGATCGAAGACGGTGCAACTTTTATCAGTATCAAGTGCAAATAATCGGGGGTATTTTTCTTTCAGAATGAAGCTCCCAAGCCAACGGTCGTGCCAAAAAGCTGTGCGTTTAATCTTTTTGTATACTCAGTATATATTAATCCAATTTAATCTTTTTGTGAATATTTTTTTCTTATACGAATAATTAATCAAAAATTAAACAAATTTAGAATCTTTTTGTGTAATCAATTGTACTAACTTGATGGATAACTAACAAATGATATATCCATTTCAATAATCGGATCAAATCAAATATATTTGGAATTTTGTTATGTAAATAAAGAAACTTACTTGATAGGTAAGTGGGACATGAGGTCTGACAGATCATATAGAGAAGATCTACTGGAATTAGCTGAAGAAGAAGAAGCATCATCCACTGTGTCAAATGATGAAGATGAAGAACAATTCAATGATGATGATGATGATGATCCATTTGAAATTGTTGAAGCTTCTTCATTAGAAGAACATGGATGTTGCTTTCCATGTTCTTGTAACAATCCCTTGACAGCCCAACTTTTATGATGATCATGATGATCTTTAGAGTTTTGATTTCTACCTTCACCCATAACCATTGGATTTTGATCAAAATGATATTAATAATGTTGATTATGATAAATGAAAATTGCAGTTTTTAATTTTTTATATTGTTGATTGTGGTGAGTTTGACTATAAAGAAAATGTGTGTCTGAAAAACATAGATCAAAGATAAAATTGGAGTCATTCTTGGGGACATATAAATATGGTTATGATATGATGATTATGATAAAGACCAAGAAATGCTTAGACACGTGGCAGTAATTTGTTGGCATGTGGAAACATACCAAGTCTAGCCATTTGCCAAACAAGATATGGATGAATCAATTTTAAAGCAATAAGTAAAATTGTCATCTTTATCTTTTTCCCAAAAAACTAGATTTCCAATTTAAGGAAAAGATTTTTTTTTATTTTTTTAAAGGCAAGGCCCCAAAGTGAGGTTAATGTTGATTGAACCTGAGTCTTCTTTGGAGATTCTCAAGCACCCAACCACTTAACCACCCCTTTGGGGTTGGAAAAGATTTTAAATTTCAATAGCACATGAGAGTGTTTAATGTTTAATTGACATATTTATTGTTAACTGTAGGATATGATCAATGGTGGTAGTGGTGTTGGTGTTGCAGGTTCACCGGGTGTGGTCATTTCGACCACAATTGGTTTGGAGGCACCTGTTGAGTGTAATTTTGAATTTGTTTTGCCATCGACAGATTGAAAATTTCTGAGTAATATTTAATTGTGAGATCTTAATTTATCTTTACATTCTAAAAAGGATATTTAAATTTGGAGAGGGATAAGAAATTCCCGTAGGAAGGTGTGTGAAAAATCTTGTCGAATCGAATGGATTAATTTACGAAAAAAGAAAAGAGTTGGCGGCTTCAAAGGGGAATGTTTCTAATGTTTGCAACGGGTCGAAAAAAATGTCAAAAAGTTCTCAAAAAAGTGTGGCGTTTAGCTTGCAAGATTTGGAAGAAGATTTAGACGTGGGCGATGCGATTTAAAGTCTTTTTCAAGTAGCACCATCTTATGGTTGTGATGTGAAATTTATATTATTAATATTTTAAGGATGCTGGAATTTATAATTAGAGGATATTGGTTATTAATCTACAATTTTTGATACACTATAATAGGCATATTTGAAGAGTTGAGAGTGGCAAAGCATCCACATGCATCCCCCTGTCTCTGATCTGTTGGTTATGGTTTAAGAATGGTTTACATCCGGTTGGTTGTGGTTTTATATTTTCTGGCGTCGGAAATCTTCATGTCGGTAGGAATCTCCTTTCTCTTTGCTAATTGTAGTGGACAAATGCTTAGTGGTTAGATGTTCGGTGGACATAGTTTGGGTGATTCCTCGTTCGAGTTGGTTGTCACTTGTCGTGAATCGTCCGTTGAGGGTGTCAGACGATTTTGTTTGATTTTAAACCTTCGAGACAACCTTATTTTGGTGGTGTTCGAAGATTGTATTTTTTTGTAGAGGTGTTTCAAGTGTTGGTTTGTTCATTTCATTTACATCAAGTGTTTCGATGCTTTGTTGGTGTTAAATTGTTATAGTTGAGTTAATTGGTGAAATAGTTTTCAATGTAATTGGTTCATATTTGAGTCTAGGTTATTAATTTTAGTGAAGATCATTATATCTTTCAATCATATCCAGATCTGACTCGTTTTTAATATTTTTTGATCCTCTGATCTTTTAAGTACTGCAATGTATTTTGAAAACACTTATATTTTTTTTCGGCTTAAAAACGAAACTTATATAAAACAAGAAACTTCAACAAAATTGAAGCTCCAAACAAACGTACAACCAAAACGAAAACCGAGCTTAAAACAAGAGAAACTTAACAAACTAAGCTCGAACCAAACTTGAAAACACTTATATTACCTTGACATAACTTTTATTACTTACATAAATTTATGACAAAAAAATTGAAGGGTTATCGGTCCGGCAGTATTAGAGAAAATCGTTAATTTTGAATGAGTGAGTTTGAGTTCCGTTCTACATATAAAGAAAAAGGTTTGAGTTTACTCTTAAATTTAATTAAATAAAAATTTAAAAACGTTTCTAGTGTAGGAGATATGGTTTGACCAAACCCATATATACACGTATGTGAAGCGGATAAGTTTAGACGGCTTAAATTGATTGGATATGGATGGCCATCTTCTCTAAGTCAACCTAAATTTATTCTATTTCATTTAGTGATAGTGATACTACACTAATAATTAAGAAGTATATTATACATATATTCATTTAGGGGTTACTTTGGAGCTACCTTAGGCGCGATTAAGGAGGCTCTCACTGATTTAATTGGGTTACGAAAAGTGAAAAAATCCCTCTTGTGACGAAAAACTCAGTGATCCTTGATTGGTTGATCCGGATCAACCATGTTTGTTGGGCGATTTTTGTGTGCCTTAGTTGTAGAATTGGTTTAGTATGATTGCTGGCTTTTTTTAGCCGTAGTTCATTTCCTTATCGTGATGTTTACTTTTTGTTGTAGTTGGTTGCTCTTGTCTCGTTTTGAGTTCTTTTGTTGTTTTAGGTTAGACTCGTTTGGAAATAGTTTGGTAGGTATTGTTGGTTTTTTTATTTGGGGTGTTTGTTGAGTGCTTTTTGCTTGCAAAGCTTGTCGAGTTTTTGTCATATGTGGTTTTTGGGTTCTTCACATCTCGCACGAACCTAGTTTCTTAATACAGTATAGTTTTAGTTTTTCGCCATAAGAACGAAAAAACCTTTTATAATATTGAGAGAGCTTTGATTAGGTTGCATAGGTTTGTCTTTCGTTAAATTATGTCTGTGACCGTTTTATGATTCAATATGTTTGAATTCATTTGCATCTTTATTAACCTTTTTTCGAAAGAAAAAACCTGAGAATTGTAGTGTTAGGGTAATAGGGTTAAATACATGGAACATGGATAAGATATAATGACATTTTGTATTATGATTTATAAAGACTTTGATCTTAATAATTTATCAATATAAAAAAGTCTTTAATTTCGAAATGATGACGACCTCTGCACCCCTCAACGATCACCCTAACCAGGAAATCCTAACCCTAAACCTTTATCAACTGCTCTGTCGCCGCTAACCACCTTTTTTTTTCTTTCTCAAAATCCGATCGTTTGTCCGGAACATCCTTCTTCCCCAATTAACCTTACCACTCTTAACCCCTTAACCTTTGCTGTTTTTTTAACCCTTCAATCTTTCCTAACGAAAGCGATGATTATCTTCCTGGATTTTCTCATTCTACTTCAGCTAACAACCAGAAACCTAATGAAGCCACTGATTGCACCATTTTTTATTGGGAGACTTACGGTAGGCTTCGACTTGCAGTAAGTTTGGATTCGTGGTTGAACTCAAAAGATAGTCGGATCGAACGTATGCATTCGTTAAAGTCAAGTCACATACTATCGCGAGTGTGGATGTTCAATCTTTGGATGTTACCTCTATGTTTGGTTACCCGATTACGTCGGGTGGGCTAATCGATCACGAACTCATTTTTGTCTCAAAATCGACAATTTATCCCGTAATCGTAATCTGGTCATTAGGGTCAATTACGACATTGTGAACAAGTTGGATCTTTGTGCGCTTTTGGTTGATTCCATCCCGTTTTCGGAATCAAAATTGATTCGGTGTTTAACCGTCGAGGGGTCCTGGTTACTCACATTGCTAAATGAAGGCCTTTTGCACTTGTTGTTGTTTGCTCGGATGTTGCTAATGTGACGACCCGGAAATTTCCGACCAAATTTAAACTTTATCTTTATATTATTCTGACACGATAAGCAAAGTTTGTTAAGTTGAATCTCAAGAATTTTAAACTGTGTTCATACATTCATTTAACCTCGACCAAATTCTGACGATTCACGAACCATTATATAAATATATATGTGTATATGTATATGTATGTATATTATAACTTGAATACATTAACAAAGTATTAGATGTATAATACTTTACATGAACGTATTTGTTTCCGTATATGTTTGATATATTTATCAACGGAATTAGAAGATAATGTCAAATGATTGAGTTATCTGTTACATTATGATATTATTATAAGTTTTTGTGGTGAGGTCCACGTTGATTTGAGAAATCTTTTCCTTTTAACGGTATTCGGAATATTTTGTAAAGTGATTTAAAAGTAAGAACAAAAGTATCATTAATGAGAGTTAGTCAAATGTTAGTGAAGTTTCCCGTTTGATTTTCAAAAGCGTGCTTTACATTGATAGCCCCGTGTCCCTTGATAACTTAATTATTTAGTTCTCATAATATGAAAAACATTATTTGATATAATAACTCCTATTATTTAAACGAGTTTCAATTATATAAAACGGACTTTGAAATATTATTAGTTTTGAAAAACTATATATTATTGTTAAATAAGTCAAAAGTTCAAACGAGAACCAGAAAAAAGCGAGAACTGCGAGAACCATGAAATTACAAGGATTTTCACATGTAAGTAGATTAAATCACATATAAATGTTGATGGAGAGTAAGATTAAACGAAAATTGGGTTGAAAAAACCTATAATTTAACTATATAATCAAATATATAATTTCTCTTTCACATGTGCAGATGTGTTTGTGAACATGTGAACATTTCATATAATTCACAATTGAACATGTAATTTGTAGTTGTGAACATTTGTTTGCCAATGATACGAATACCAGACAACAGTATTATGTAATTTGTTGAATATAAATGCACATAAATCATGTAATTAGGAAGTTCTCGCAGTTCTCGCCCTTTTTGTGGTTCTCGTTTGAACTTACCCCTGTTAAATAAATATTTCAAATTTATATTTTGAAATGAAATATATATATATATATATATATATATATGTATATATATATATATATACACACACACACACGCACAATGTAATAAAATTAATTTAGTTATAAAATGTTTTGTGTTAAAATAAAACTATTATATATATATATATATATATATATATATATATATATATATATATATATATATATATATATATATATATATATATATATATATATATATATATATATATATATATATATATATATATAACGTGACGTCAGTTTATAAAAGCAAATGACCAAAACAACCAAATGTATAAGTTACACTTTGAGTAATATAATTACCAATGATTTTAGTCCATATTTTGATAAGGGTACGAGCCACGAAACGTAAAGTACAAGTTTTCTCAGCGTACGGAAGGACGTTCGAGAAACCGGAACTGAGACATTAGTCGAGCGATAACGTATATGTCATTGGAACTAAAATTACAAGTTAGTTATACACATAAATATAATATAATATTTATATAATTATTAAGATTTAATATATATATAATTATATCAATAAAATGGGTGTCGGCAGGATAATTACAACGAGTGTGAGCTAGATTTGAAGGCCATGCGATCGCATGGCCATACAACCTTCAAACCATGCGATCGCATGGTGAGGTTAGGTGGGATACATCCTTTAAAGCTCGACCGATTTCGCGTTTTCTGATTCATAATTCAATCTCTCCATCTATCTACTCCGTAAATATTTATTATTTATATTATTATTATTATTATTAAACTTTTATTATTAAGATTCATATTAATCTTATTATTATTAGTAGTATATGTATTATTATACATAAAATAATACGACGAGGTCATGAGCGGGTTATTTTTCAAAAATGTGTTTTTCGAGTGGGATAGAGCTAAGGAATTTATGGGTTATAGCTATGGAGGTTATGGGTATGGTTCATGGGTTTTGTTCGAGAGGTCAACTTAGCGTTTATCATCTCTGTTGCGTCTACGTACTTTCCTGCAATATTGAATCTCAATATTGATACGTGAGCACTCATATCTTATCTTTTATCAATTAATAGTGTATCCCTGACTAGTGCTTGAGTATATATGATTATGCATGCTTGTATATTTAATTTCGTCGTTATATAGTGTATGTTGAATCGCGAGTTTATTACATATATTAATGATATAAGGTATATGATATGCATGTCATTGGAAAGCTGTCGAAAAATTAATAACTTTTCATTTAGAAGTCGTGTGTGTTCGTTGAACGGATTAAAAGATATGGTCAACTGAATTATATTAACTCTAAAATTATTATTATTACTATTATTATTATCGTCGTTATTATTATTATCTAATAATTATTGTTATTATTATCATTATCATCATTAATATAGGTATTATCATTAAAATTGTTATTGTTATTATTATTACTATCGTTCTTATTAAAAATTAACATTTTTATAAAAACTATCATTTTATTATTTTTATCATTATTATTATTATTAAAAGTATCATTAATATTAAAAATTATCACTTTTATTAAAATTATCATTTTTAATAGAAATATCATTGTTATTATAAAATCTTATTATTATTAACATTTTAGTATTAATATTATTAAAAATTATCATTTTGAATAAAAGTATTATTTTATAATATTATTATTATTGTTATCATTAATATTAAAAATCATTATTATTAAAATTATCATGTTTGTTAGAAAATATTATTTTAAATATTAAAACTTATATTTTTCATTATCATTTTTATTAATATTATTGGTAACAACAATATTATTATCAATATTATTATCATTAACGTGACTACAATATTTTTTTATCATTATCAGTAATAAGATTATTATTATATTAGTATTATTACAAAAGATTATTATTTATTATCAAAATTAATATTATCTTTAGTAAATATAGATATGGTTATTATTACTAATATTAAAATAATTAATATTAGCAATACAAAATAATACAAATTTTACTCATTATTATTATTATTATTATCAATTTTATCAAATAAATATGTGATACAAAAATATTTTTATCACACACGAGATAATTACATTAATAATACATACCACAATATTTTTATGATATTAAGTAAACTTTATAAATTTTTATATATATAAAAATATATTATTATCGTATATAAATTTTAATATAAATTTTTATAAATGATTTGCATTATTTACTCTAATAAAATCCGATAAATATATTTAAATATATAAAACGACTATATTTAAGTTATATTAGAAACATATATTGATTTTGGAAGTCATTTTGAGTTAAGTTGACTTTTGTTGACATTTGCATATCGATCTCGAGCATTAGGATTGTGATACACTACGACTTGACCTAAATTGTTAGACATATATTGACCATTATATAAATATATATATACTTAATATAGGTTCGTGAATCCGAGGCCAATCTTTCATTTGTTCATTGCCGTCATATGCATAATTACTACGAAATACGGTATTGTGAGTTTCATTACTCCCTTTTTATATATATTTTTGGGCTGAGAATACATGCGCTGTTTTTTATAAATGTTTAACGAAATAGACACAAGTACTTAAAAACATTCTACGATTTGATTATTATACCGGATATCACCCCTTTTAGCTTGGTAACCTAAGAATTTGGGAACTGGCCCCAAATTGACGCGAATCCTAAAGGTAGATCTACGGGCACTAACGACCCCCATCCTGAGAGTTTGGATGCTTTAGTACTTCGACTTTTGTACAGATGTGTTAATCTTGTACGTATACAGATGTGTTAATCCTGTATCTTTGGGGATATCCTATATGCATTATTGTTAATGTCGGTTACCAGGTGTTTACTCGTATGAATGGATTTGTATATAGATGTGTTAATCCTGTATGTTGTTTTTGAAAATGAAATCTTGTGGTCTATTAAAAATTATGGAATGATTGATTATGATAAACTAATGAACTCACCAACTTTTTGGTTGACACTTTTAAGCATGTTTATTCTCAGGTATTAAAGAAACCTTCCGCTGTGCATATTCTCATTTTAAAGATATTGTTTGGAGTCATTCATGGCATATTTCAAAAGATGTTGCATTTGAGTCGTTGAGTTCAACAATATTATTACTAAGTCATTTATAGTTTGGATATATTATGAAATGGTATGCATGCCTGTCAACTTTCGATGTAATGAAAGTTTGTCTTTTAAAAACGAATGCAATGTTTGTAAAATATATCATTTAGAGGTCAAATACCTCGCAATGTAATCATATGTTATTGTATTCGTCCTTATGGATTAGGACGGGTCGTCTCAGCTAATCTGGCCAAGCTTACCTCCGTACACCCTTGATTAGATGACTTTAACCATTGAACCTTTTTCGACAAGTTCGGATTGCATTTTTTGTTTTTGATGGGTAGTCATTTCTGGTATTCCAACTAGATATGTGTCAAGAGAAAAATTTCAGAAGTGGTGAAGTCCATGGGGAATGTTCTGTATGTTGCTAAGTCTAATATCGAGCTCAAACAATTGAGGATTGCTAATGCCTTTGTTGTATTAAATACCCATTTTTTTATCTATTAATGTGGTAAAGGATGTACATAATACTCTATTCTTGGATTCGTTTACTATTCGATTTAACGAAGTTTTTGATCTAAGCACCATCATTCTTGAAAGGACCCGTTCATATACATTATAAACGATTCACAATAGTTGATTACATCGCGAGGTATTTGACCTCTAAATGATACATTTTACAAACATTGCATTCGTTTTTAAAAGACAAACTTTCTTTTCATCTAAAGTTGACGGCATGCATACCATTTCATAATACATCCAACTATAATTGACTTAATAATAATCTTGATGAACTCAATGACTCGAATGCAACGTTTTTTGAAATATGTCATGAATGACACCGAGTAATATCCTTAAAATGAGCTAATGCACAGCGGAAGATTTCTTTAATACCTGAGAATAAACATGCTTTAAAGTGTCAACCAAAAGGTTGGTGAGTTCATTAGTTTATCGTAATCAATCATTTTCATAATTTTAATAGACCACAAGATTTCATTTATATAAACATCCATCTCATATCAGGCATTTCGCAAACCGCATAGAGATAAAAATCATTCATATGGTGAACACCTGGTAACCGACATTAACAAGATGCATATAGAATATCCTCATCATTCCGGGACACCCATCGGACATGATAAACTCGAAGTACTAAAGCATTCCAAATTCCAGAATGGGGGTTGTTAGTTCCCGTAGATCTACCTTTAGGATTCGCTTCAATTAGGGGCCAGTTCCCTAATTCTTAGGTTACCAAGCTAAAAAGGGGCATATTCGATTCGATAATCCAACCATAGAATGTAGTTTCGATTACTTGTGTCTATTTCGTAAAATATTTATAAAAGCGTATATATTCTCAGTCCCAAAAATATATATTGCATAAGCATTTAAAAAGGAAGCAAATGAAACTCACAATACTGTATTTTGTAGTAAAAATACATATGTCGTCATTGAACAAGTGCAAGGTTGGCCTTGGATTCACGAACCTATATTAATTATATATATTTATGTTTGATCAATATCTGTCTAACAATTTAGGTCAAGTCGTAGTGTATCACAATCCTAATGCTCGAGACTAAATATGCAAAAGTCAACAAAAGTCATATTGACCAAAATGTCTTCCAAAATTTATACATGATTATTATATAGTTTAAATATAGTCGTTTTATATATTTAAATATTTTTTAACATATTTTATTAAAGTAAATAATATAGTTCTTTTATTAATAAATAAAATTTTATATTAAAATTTATATAATAAAAATATACTTTTATATATCTTAAATAATAAAATTTATAAAGTTCATTTAATATCATAAAAATAATATGATAGGTATTATTAATGTAATTATATTATACGTAGTAAAATATCTTTGTATCACATATTTATTTGATAAAACAATATTCGATAATAATAATAATAAGTAAAAGTTGTATTATTCTGTAATAATTATTATTATTCTACTAATAAAAATAACAATAATTATATTTTCTAAAAATGATAAATTGATAATTTTTATTAATAATAGTACTAAAATGATAATAATAATAATAATGATGTTTCATATTAACAATGATATTTTTATTAAAAATAATAATTTTAGTAAAAATGATAGTTTTAATATTAATAATACTTTTAATAACAATAATAGTAAAATAATGAAAACGATATTTTTCATTTAAATCAATATCTTACAATATCTTAATTTCATCATGATACTCATACTCATTATTTCTTAATCGCTTCGTTTAATAGCTTTTAGTCGTCTTTTATATCGCGTTCATATTAATAATAATAATAGTAATCATAATAATTAGATGTTACTAATATTAGTTTTAATTATAATAATACTAATAATAATAATATTAATGATAATACTAATAACTATTTGAATGATAATAATAATAATAATAATAATAATAATAATAATAATAATAATAATAATAATAATAATAATAATAATAATAATAATAATAATAATTATAACCTTAATGATAATAACGATAATAATAATAATAAAAATAAAAATAATATCTTTTATTAATAACGACAATGATAATAATAATAATAATAATAATAATAATAATAATAATAATAATAATAATAATAATAATAATAATAATAATTAGATTATAACGACGATAATAATAATCATTTTTACAAAAATTCAATTGACTATAACTTCTAAACCGTTCATCGAAACCATTCGATATCTAAATGAAAAGTTCTCAATTTTTCGCTAGCTTTCCAACGACATGTATATCATACACCTTATCTTAATAGCATACATATTTAATTCAAGATTCGTCATAACCTATCTAACGACAATAACGAACGTATAAGCATGCATAATCCTATATACTCGAGCACTAGTCAGGGATACGCTAATAATATATAAAAGTTAAGTTATGAGGGCTCACGTATCAATATTGAGATTCAATATTGAGGGAAAAGTACGTAGACGCAACGGGGATGATAAACACTAGTTTGACTCACGAGCAATACTCCCGAACCATACCCATAACCTCCATAGCTATAACCCATAATTTCCTTAGCTCTATCCCGCTCGAAAAACAATTTCGAAATCACTCAGACATCACTCCGTCGTAATATTTTATGTATACTAATAATATCTTGAAATAATACATAGTAAATATATATATATATATATATATATATATATATATATATATATGTAAATCGATTGAGAGAGTTTAGAGAAAAATATTTTCAAGTTTCTATGAAATAATGAAACCTATTGAATTCTATTTATAATAGATTTTTGAATTATTAAAGTGAATTATTAAAGTATTAATTATTAAAGTGAATGATTAAAGTATGAATTATTAAAGTGAATTATTAAAGTTAAAGTAAAGTAAAAATAAAGTAAAGGTAAAGTTTAAGTATAGTAAAAGTATAAAACTATGTACGTATAATACGCGTATAAATATATATAATATTAATTTAAATCGTTATATATATTTAATAAAATAAAATATAAATATCGTTATCTTTGTAATACTGGTTAAGTAATGAGTTGTCAAAAGTGGTTCTAGATATTTATAAAAGTTATATACGTTTTAATAATAAAGTTCTTTTTAAATTGAAAACGTTTTTGTACGTTTGAAACTAAATCAAATAAATATGATAATTTTGTTTTCCAAAACTAAATATATTTAAGAATCATTTTGTTTAAAGTTTAAAATAATGGAAATCGTTATATCATAAAACGTTTTAGAAAAGTAGAATCATATATATATTCATAATAGGTTTCAAGTTTTTAAATTACAGTCTGTTGGTGAAGCATGGGATAAAGTCCAAAGGTTAAATAAACGTATGAAATCATCTTAATGAAAAATGTCGAGTTACTTAACTTGTCGATATCCAACATCTAAGTTATTTACACTCCACGTTCTTACTTATAAATCACTTTACCATTTTCCGAATGTTGTCAAAAAGAATGGATTTCTTAAATCACAGTGGACCTCATAACTGAAATGTCCCGTTCATATTGATTTTAAACGTTCCATATTAATTGATTTCGTTGTGAGGTTTTGACCTCTATATGAGACGTTTTTCAAAGATTGCATTCGTTTTTAAAACAACTATAACCTTTATTTTATCGACAAGGTTAAAAGGACACCACCTAGATTATTCAGAAATGATAATCTAAAAATATCACACTTACACACTACCAATACATATTGGTTTACAATATTAATATGTTACAACAAAGTAAATCTCGAATGCAGTTTTAAATAATATTATACAAGCATGCTGACACCAAATCTTGTCCATATTTTAGCATGCAACAGCGGAAGCTCTTAATAATCACCTGAGAATAAACATGCTTTAAACGTCAACAAAAATATTGGTGAGTTATAGGTTTAACCTATATATTTATCAAATCGTAATAATAGACAACAAGATTTCATATTTCAATATACATCCCATACATAGAGATAAAAATCATTCATATGGTGAACACCTGGTAACCGAAATTAACAAGATGCATATAAGAATATCCCCTATCATTCCGGGAAATCCATCGGACATGATAAAAACGAATTCGAAGTACTAAAGAATCTGGTACTTTGGATGGGGTTCGTTAGGCCCAATAGATCTATCTTTAGGATTCGCGTCAATTAGTAGATCGGTTTACTAATTCTTAGGCTACCAAGCAAAAAGGGGCATATTCGGCTTCGATCATTCACCCATATAATGTAGTTTCATTTACTTGTGTCTATTTCGTAAAACATTTATAAAACTGCATGTATTCTCATCCCAAAATATTAGATTTTAAAAGTGGGACTATAACTCACTTTCACAGATTTTTACTTCGTCGGGAAGTAAGACTTGGCCACTGGTCGATTCACGAACCTATAACAAATATGTACATATATATCAAATTATGTTCAAAATATATTTACAACATTTTTAATACGTTTTACTGTTTTAAGTTTATTAAGTCAGCTGTCCTCGTTAGTAACCTACAACTAGTTGTCCACAGTTAGATGTACATAAATACATCAATATATATTATCTTGAATTAATCCACGACCCAGTGTATACACGTCTCAGGCTAGATCACAACTCAAAGTATATATATTTTTGGAATCAACCTCAACCCTGTATAGCTAACTCAAACATTACTGCATATAGAGTGGCTATGGTTGTTCCAAATAATATATATACATGGGTCGATATGATATGTCAAAACATTTGTATACATGTCTATGGTATCCCAAGATTACATAATATATTAGAATACATGTATAATACAATATGAGTTAGAATAAGCAAAATTATCCAATCTTGTTTTACCCATAACTTCTTCGTTTTAAATCCGTTTTGAGTGATTCAAGTTGCTATGGTTTCATATTGAACTTAAGTTTATAAATCTAAACAGAAAAAGTATAAGTTTATAGTCGAAAATACATGTTACAAGTCAATATTATAAGAGGTAGTCATTTCAGTCGAAAGAACGACGTCTTGATGACCATTTTGAAAAACATACTTTCACTTTGAGTTTAACCATGATTTTTGGATATAGTTTCATGTTCATAAGAAAAATCATTTTCCCAGAAGAACAACTTTTAAATAAAGTTTATCATAGTTTTTAATTAACTAACCCAAAACAGCCCGCGGTGTTACTACGACGGCGTATATCCGGTTTTACGGTGTTTTTCGTGTTTTCCGGTTTTAAATCATTAAGTTAGCATATCATATAGATATAGAACATGTGTTTAGTTGATTTTTAAATTCAAGTTAGAAGGATTTGTTGAGTCCCCAAAATAATTAAGGATTTAATTATGACAAAACAATATTTATTTGCACTAAAGTGTTATGTGCAGCCAGCACAAGTTTGTTTATGTATAGTCAGCTAATATAGCTGTGTCGAGTGTTTAGTATGCTGCCTAGTCTATCAGCACAAGGTAGAAATGTATTCTTCGAATCAGCACAGGATGTGCACCCAGCAAATCAAGAATATCAAGTGACTCAGCATATGAAGGACCAGTAAGTCTGGATATCAGCATACAACACAAGACAGCCATGCTCCATTACAAGCATGGTAAGTTTCCCTGAGTGGTCTACATCAAATGCACTATTCAACCTAAGTCGAAGACAAAGTTGAACAGAGAAGGACACGCGTCTGCGGCTGACAAGTGACCTTACAAGACTGCATGGGAATGCAGAAGTTTAACTTATGTGCAGACATAAGTTATCCGTTGTCCACACCTAGGGAACACAACATTCTATTTGTTTAATCAAATAGTGGTGCCAAACCGAATTGGGGTGTTCCTGCAAATAGCTACTAAAGAGGAAAGAAATGGAGCACGCCTCCTTACACAATTATCCCCTCAAGTACAGACATCCTATGTACCAGTGGACAATAGATCAATTACACGGTTAATAGAACTACTATATATATTGTTGTATCTACTATTGTAAAAAACTAGTGGTGTGGGTTTATCTGTTAGAGTCCAAACCGTGTAATAGCTTTAGTTTATCTCTTAGCTATAATCTAGGTAATCTGTTTCAACCAACTATCATTTCCGCCAAGGATAGTTGTGATTCTTTCTGATTTAATCAATAAAGAATAACCGTTGAAAATTACCTGTGACTCTATCTTATTTACTACAGAATACTAAACGTGTTTAACTGACTAGTTAATTAAGAAAAGAATTGTATTCACCCCCCCTCTACAATACTCCTGTTGTTATTAAGGGACCAACAACTGGTATCAGAGCTTCAGTCTTGATAATTAATATCTTGGATCTGAATTCTCTTATGGCTTCGTATTCAAACTCAGCTTACCTTGAGAATGGCTCGTCTCACAGACCACCTAAGTTTGATGAAGATGAGTATGAAACCTGGAAGGCAAGGTTCATGCTCCATCTTGAGTCTGTGGATCCACTCATGCCTGGAATTGCCAAAGATGGCCCTTTTGTTCCCACTGAGATAGTTGGTAGTGCACCAGCAACAGCTGACACTCCTGCCATCCCTGGCAGAGAGGTTATTCTCACTCCCTCTAGATGGGATGATGAGGATAAACGTCGAGTTGGTCTTGACCCTAAAATCAGAACCCAGTTAGCCATAACTTTGCCTAACCCACTGTTCAAACTGATCAAGGGAGAAGAAAATGCTAAGCTTATGCTTGACTACCTAGATGTCACCTATGAGGGTATGGGAGAAGTTAGGCAGAACAGGATGATTGCTCTTAAAAGAGAATATGAAATGTTCTTTGCCTATAAGAATGAAACCCTTAAGCAAACCTTCATTAGGTTTAACTCTTTGATAGCAGACCTGATCACTTTAAATGTGAACTACACTGAATTTGAACAAGTGAACAAATTCATTGATGCACTGCCATGTAAATGGAGACCTGTTACTGACCCATTAAGAACCACACAGACCCTAAAGAACTTTAACCTGTCTTCTCTCTACAGTTCCCTTTGGAATCATGAGAAGGCAGAAGCCAAGTTTGAACTTAACATGAAAGAAAACTTTAGGTCTGCCCCCACCACTTCAAAATCATCTAAAAATGATGATACTGCTCTTATTGCTGCTGCTAAATGGAAGAAAGCTCAAAAAGCTTTACTGGTTCAAAAGTTACTGGCAGAACAAGAGTCAGCTGATAGTGTTGAGGAAAGTGGTACTGGGTCTGAAGAAAGCAGTACTGATGAAAGTGATGTAGAAGGGTTTGCTGAAGGTATGGCTCTGCTGGCTAGGCAGTTCAAAAGGTTCAATCGTAGTAGAACCAGCAAGTCATACAAAGGGAGCAAAAAGCCAAGTGCTAGGTACAACAGCAAGTCAGTCAAGGGTCCTAAATCTGAGTGCTTTAATTGTGGTAAGGTTGGACATTTTACTGCTGAATGCATGTCCAAGAAACCTTCCACGTCACATGCTAACTCTTTCTCAAAAGCTGATAAGTACAAAAACAAGTACAAAGCTATGAAAGCTCAGATGAAAGAAAGTGCAAAGACTGACAAGAAGGGTAAACAGCCAGAAAAGGTTCTAGTTGCTGAACATCATGACTGGGATGAAGCCAGCACGTCTTCATCTTCTGATAGTGATACTGATGATGATGGTGCTGGTTACGCTACTGGTAAAAAGCTGTGTTTGATGGCCAAAGAGGTCGAGGAGTCTGATGAGGATGATGGTGGTAGTACGTTTTTGGCTGATATGAGGGAAGCTGATCAAAACAGAGATTCTCCTCAATGGAAAACTGAAATGATGTATAAGGTTGATAATTTTCGAACTTATACTGATGATGAAAAAGCTGAAATGTTTGACTACCTAAGAATTGACTTATGCAGAAGCTGCAAACGTGAAGAGAGTTTGAAATCTAGTAACAAATCTTTAAATGAAAAACTCAAAGGCAAAAATGATGAAATTAAGATCTTAAAAGATACAATTTCCAAACTTGAAAAACAAAATTTTGCTTTAGAAACTCTTCACGTTGAGGTAGCAGAAGTCAAGACCCAGCTGGACAATCTCAAAAGAGTTGTTGCTTCATGGTGCACATCTGCTCAACGCACAGCTAAATGTGTTAACGAGCAGGTGCCTGCCCAAGTTCAAGCCTTCTTTGCTGGTGACTATGCTGCTGCTGCAATTGCAGAAGTTACTTTCATGGACTCGATTCTTGAAACTGATCCTGAAGCTGTCTTGCCAAATACTTTTGCCAAGATAGTTGAAGGTAAAAAGGTTGTGACAAACAAATTTGTTAGACCTACTGTGTCCCTACCACCTGCCATGAAAGAAATTTTGGAGGATGAAGTTAGAGCAAGAGAAGCCAGTAACTCAATTGATGAGACTACTGACCCCTCAAGCATCTACTACATGACTCCGAAAGAAAGATGTATTAAAAGGGAAATCACTGAAAACAATTTGAGAAAAGTTAAACCAACTGATTCCCCTTCGTGTTCGAGTTCTACCAGTGCTAAGCCAGCTGATGACCAATCTACTGGTCACCCAGTAGCTGCAGACAAGCCAGTGAAATGAAATACTGGCAAATCTAAGGCAGCAGTTAAGATACCTACTGGTTCATCAGCATCAGAAGACAAGCCAGCAACTTCCCACGCTAACTTGTCAAATGATAAAGGGAAGACAGTTCGCCATGGTCATGGTACTGGTTCCAAAAGGAAAGCTGCCCATAAGGGAAAAGCAAAAATTGACTCGACTGATGAGCTGTCTATCACTGAGATAATGACAGTCAAGCTTGACCAGCTAATTGAGGCAGTAACCAAAAGTCGACCCGATTTTACTGCCCCTATTAGATCTGTGCATGACCAGCCACAAAAGCCAAAAGTGAGAAAATGCTACAAATGTGGATAACCAGTGTACTCAAACCCAAACCCCATCTGCTGCTTCTTCTAGCAAGCCAGTAGAAAAGAAGAAGTCATCAAAGGTGACTCCTTCAGAACCCATCCTTGGATGGGTTCCCAAAAAGAACTAATCTCTAAGCTATTATGCAGGGCATTCAAAACAAGCAAATCTGGTATCTTGATAGTGGTTGTTCGAGAAATATGACCGGAAGTAAGTCCCTGCTGATGGACTATCAGGAAAAGGATGGTCCAGTTGTTTCGTATGGAGATAATTCATTGGGTTACACAAAGGGTTTTGGTACTTTGACAAATGGGAATGTCACGTTCTCAAATGTTGCATATGTAGTTGGGCTTAAACATAACTTACTCAGCATAAGCCAACTGACAAGCAAGAATAAGATAGTCCAATTCAGAAAGAAAATTGGTACTATTTTTGATAAGACAGGGAAGCCACTGCTGACTACAAAACGTCATGAAAACATGTATCAAATTGACATGAACACAGCAGTCACAACAACTGATACTTGTTTCTATTCGAAGGCAGCAGACAACCTGAAGTGGTTATGGCATAAGAGACTCTCACATCTCAACTTCAAAGATATTCACAAATTATCCAGTAGAAGTTTGGTGTCTGGGCTACCCACAATGTCTTATGTGAAGGACAGATTGTGTCCTGGTTGTGAAAAGGGGAAACATCACCATGCCTCGTTCAAATCAAAGCAAATCTCATCTGTTGAGAAACCATTTCACTTACTTCATATGGATCTATTTGGTCCAGTGAATGTGGCCAGCTGTAGTGGGAAGAAGTATACACTGGTTATTGTTGATGAATACTCGAGATACACTTGGGTGTTCTTTTTGAGGCAAAAGAGTGAAGCTGCTGATGAAATCATCAATTTTATCAAAAGAATGGAGCTTTTGAATGGGCAACTGGTGAAGCAACTAAGAAGTGATCATGGTACAGAATTCAGAAATGCTACATTAGAAGAATTTTATGCTGACAAAGGTATTTCCCAAAATTTCTCTGCTGTGAGAACACCTCAGCAAAATGGTGTTGCAGAAAGAAGAAATAGAACTCTCATTGAAGCAGCAAGATCTATGTTGGCTGAGTCTGGGTTGAAGAATTCCTACTGGGCAGAAGCTGTGAATACTGCCTGTTTTACCCAGAATAGATCTCTTATTGTGAAAAGACATCAGAAAACTGCTTATGAAGTTCTCAAAGGAAGAAGACCCTCAATTTCATTTCTTCATGTATTTGGCACTCCCTGTTACATTCTAAATAATAGGGATCAGCTGGGCAAATTCAATGCTAAAGCTGATGAAGGTATATTCCTTGGATATTCCAACATGTCAAAGGCATATAGGGTCTACAACAAAAGAAGGGGTTGTTTTGAAGAATCCATTAATGTTACATTCGATGAAACTGCCTCTGCTTCATCTACTGATCGTGAAGATGAAGTGTTACTGTTTGAAGAGCCTACTCAGCAAGCTCTTGATGATGAAGAGCCAGCAGCACAACCCTCACCAATCCATGCTGCTGGGTTCTCTGATGATGAAATGGAACATTCTGTTCCATCTGTGTCTAAACCAAGTGGACCTACTGGCTCTACTGAAGTGCTGCAACTTGAGCCTAGGTCTGCTGGTTCTGAGAGATCACAAGCTGGTACTGTTTCTACTGATATTGATCAGCAATTTTCTGTTGCTGCTCACTCATCTGAACCAGCTGATGATCAAGATGCTGTGTGTTCTACAACCAGCTCACCTGTTCATAACACCAAATGGACAAGGGAGCATCCGATTGAGCAGATTATTGGTAATCTTGCGAGTGGTGTTAAAACACGGAGGCATGCAACCAGCAACTTTTGTATGCATGTTAATTTTGTGTCTACCATTGAGCCCATGTGTCCTGAGGAAGCACTTCAAGATCCTAGCTGGGTTGGTTCAATGCAAGAAGAAATTACTCAGTTTGATAGGAACAAAGTGTAGACATTGGTACCTGAACCTGAGGATAAGACTAAGAAGATCATTGGTACTAAGTGGGTGTTTAAAAACAAGATGGATGAAGATGGTGTCGTTATCAGAAACAAAGCAAGATTGGTTGCTCAAGGGTTTAGACAGGAAGAAGGATTGGATTATGGGGAAACTTATGCACCAGTGGCTAGGATGGAAGCTATCAGATTGTTCTTAGCATATGCTGCTAGGATGAACTTTAGAGTATTTCAGATGGATGTTAAATCTGCATTTCTGAATGGGAAGCTGCAAGAAGAAGTTTATGTCAAACAGCCTCCTGGTTTTGTAAGCAGTAAATATCCAGACCATGTCTACAAGTTAGACAAAGCTCTTTATGGCCTTAAACAGGCTCCAAGAGCATGGTATGAGACACTTCATGTGTATCTCACTGGTATACATTTTAAAGTTGGAACAATTGATACCACTCTATTCTCAAAAGAGATAGATGGTGATCTCTTGTTGGTACAGATATATGTGGATGATATTATTTATGGTTCTAAAAATGAAAAACATTGTCAAGATTTCTCAAAACGTATGTCAAAGGCATATGAAATGAGTTTACAAAGAGATCTGCAATACTTTTTAGGATTGCAGATCAAACAACTTGATGATGGAATATTTATAAGTCAAGATAAATATATCAAAGATATGTTAAAGAAATTTGGTCTGACCTGTTTAAAAGACATAGGGACTCCAATGGCAGCATCCATTAAAATAGATGCTGATCCAAATGGTGAACCAGTCAATATCACTGAATATAGAGGTATGATTGGATCCCTACTTTATCTCACAGCCAGCAGACCAGATATTATGTTCGCCACATGTCTCTGTGCCAGATATCAAGCTGATCCTAAAGAGTCACACTTGCTGGCAGTAAAAAGAATATTCAGATACCTAAAAGGTACTGCTAAACGTGGTCTTTGGTATCCCAAAGACCAGGATTTTGAACTAATTGGGTATTCAGATGCTGACTTTGCAGGGTGTAAAATAGACAGGAAAAGTACTACTGGTGGTTGCCAGTTACTGGGTAGTAGGCTAGTCAGCTGGACAAGCAAAAAGCAAAATACTGTGTCCACATCTACTGCTGAGGCAGAATATGTCTCTGCTGGTAGTTGTACTGCTCAAGTACTGTGGATGCAAAGCCAGCTAAAGGACTATGGTGTTCATGTTACAAAAACTCCAATCTACTGTGACAACACCAGTGCAATTGCTATCACCAACAATCCTGTGATGCACTCAAGGACTAAGCACATCGATGTTCGGTATCATTTCATAAGGGATCATGTTCAAAAGGGTGACGTTGAGTTACATTTTATTTCTACAGACCAGCAATTAGCAGACCTATTTACAAAGCCATTAGATGAGAAACGTTTTAACTATCTCATCTCTGAGCTGGGTATGCTTGAACTTTAAATAAAAGATAACTTTTGTTGGTGTGCTGGCTCTACAACGTGTAGGGCAAACCAGTAAGTCACATTTATTTACTTACTGCCTACATGTCAAACAACCAGCACAGCAAGGTCTTTTATATTTTGGTTACTTAAATGGTTTCAATGAAATAATAAATAGCTCTCCAAATTTAATGATTCCTTAAAACTGGAAACTCATTTACTTCCAATGATTTAAATTAAATTCATGACATATTAAATGTAACAAAAGTATTTTGTATTTAATGCAAAAATTATTTTTGAGGTTTTAAATCAATTTGTTTGAAATGAAATCTGATGCATTTAATGCTGAATGGGAAGAATGAGTGTTTAAGCCGTATAAATGTCATGTCAACAGTCTGTGTCCCCTTGAAAACGTGCCAGTCTGTCACATCTGCCCACGCGCCTGCAGATGACAGTAATTTTCTCTCTCCTGCACTTTTTCACCCAATTACAACGGATAAAAGTGTGTTTCATCTTATATAATAACCTTCGGTTATTCATTATTCAAAACACACACACTTTTACTCTCAAAATCCTTTCAATCTTCAATCTTCAAATCTTCATCCTACATTCATCAATGGCAGAACAACAACAACAATCACCACGTGCTGTAAGCCAGCAAGAGGAACAACAGCAACAACAACCTCAAACAGTCGAACCACAACAGCAACCACAACCTGCCCCACAACCGCAACCGGCACCGGCACCGGAGGAACCGGTGGTTCAAGAACAAGTCGTTCAAGGACCACTGTTCAATCTCCACCCCAACCTGATTAGGGCTCCCAATGCACCTGATCACTCACTGATTCGCCTATCTAGAGGCAATGCTGCACATGCCCTCTCTATCCCCAAATCGAAGGTTAACAAAGGGTATGAGGCCCTCATCGAATATATCCGTCAATCACCTCTGGCAAGAGCCATCACCGGTGTACCTTCCCGATTCTATGCTGCCTGTTTGGCACGATTTTGGTATACTGCCACTGTTGCCACCACTCCCGGCAACGTTCCATGTATTCGTGGCATGGTGACTGAAACCCTAAATTGCTCTGTCACCGTCGAAGCTATTAGACGTGCTCTTCAATTGCCCGGTGGACCATTTGTTGATTCACCTACTAGTGACGAATTCAGAAGGGAGGTGTTGGAGACCATTGGGTTTGCTGGACCAGTGGCACATACACCGTTGAGAAAGCATATGCCACCACTGTGGTACTACTTCTTTGGGTTGATGACTCAGTGCATGAGTCAAAAGTCAGGAAGCTTTGACCAATGCTCAGATTTTGAGCTCAAGCTTGGTCATGGGTTGTTGTTCAACAGGAACATCGATTACGCCCTTGAAATTTATTTGAGGCTAAGGGAAATGGTGACTGCTAGAGTAAGAACCAACTTGATTCCATTTCCACGATTCTTAAGCCTGGTATTTGAAAGTGAACTGGGTGAAGCTTATCAGCAAATTGCTGATCAATCATTTGAGGTCCCAGTAAAACAAGGGGGCATGCCAAAAGATGTACCTGCTGCTCCATATGCTGAGTTGACACCAGCAATGAACGAGTATCTTGCTGCTCGTCGTGGAGCCACCCAATCGACTGCCTCTGGTTCTGCACCAGCTGAGGGGGAGGGTCCTCAGCGAAAGCCAGCAACGCGAAGGAAGCAGCCAGCTACCTCAACTAGTACAGCCACCGTCTCATATACTGGTAAAGCAGTAGTTGTATTAGAATCTAGTGCTCTCTGATCATAAAGAACAGCCCTAGTCTTATATACTGACTACCCAATTCTAGTGTTGGAATCCGTTGCTCATCTATTTCTTGGTAACAGGCAAACCTAAGCGTGCTAAAGCTGGCTCCAAGCTAACCACAGGGGAGATTGCACCAGTCTCAGCTGCTGCTCCTGCAAAGGATGTAGCTATGGAACCTGGTGCGTTTCTAGACCAAACAGCAGAACAATCTAACTTAATTGAAAAATTGTTAACTGCTGACTTGAAAAATGTTGAGGGAGTTAATGGTATAACCCTGGCTCCCAAGCTGACTGGTTTTAAAACAGGTGTCAAGAAGAGTAGCAACCCATACTCTTCTAACCAGGCACTTCCACATTTTTCTGAAGTGAACTTAATGCAATACTCTCTGCTGACAGTACAACCAGCAGAGAACATAACTGACCCCCAAAGCAGGCTTAAGCTGGGTCTTCATCATGTTGAACCAGCTCAGGTGACTGCACAGCCTGTATGTTACTCGGATACTGATAAGAGTCACACTCCTACATCATTACCAGCCAGATATCTTACACTATCTGGGTCAACATGTGTTGCCAATGAGTCAGCAGAGTCACCGCTGTACTTACAGACACCTTCTTCTGTCTCATTCGAAGGGCTGACCAAATCACAAGTCTGTCCCCAGAGACCAAAAACAGATGCAATTGTTGAGTCAAATTTATTTGGTTCTATAGTTGCTAACATAACTTGTTCTATTGTTTCAGTTCTTAGCAGGGTAGATGAACAGGCAGAGGGGGAGCAAAATAAAGATGTTGTTATTCCTACTGGTGATATTGCTGCCTCTGCTACTGGTGTTGGTACCACTGATTCTGTTACTGGTGGTGCTGATGCTGGTACTGTTGATTCTGCTGCTGCTGGTGTTACTGAGGAGTTGGCCACTACTACTGTTCCTCCTCAAACTCTCAGTACCACTACTTCCACTACTGAGCATGATGTGGAAGATGTTATCATGGAAGAACCTCCTGTTCTTGAGAAGGTTATTGACAATATTGTCAAGGATGTTCTTCTTGATGAACCTGTCACCCAGCCAAGAGTGGACTCTGCATTAATGTCTGATGAGCCTGCTGATTCTTCTGATTCTTCTACTATGGAACGTCAAGTTCTTACAGAATCTGCAGTTCGTCATCCTACTGGTCCAATTTTGGTTGCTACTGAACCAACTGCTGAGATGGAGTTTGAAACCATTCAGCCGAATGCAGCTAATGTTATTGTCATTCCTGGTTCTGATTCTGGTATTGTTACAGCTGATGCTAGTGCTAGTGCTACGTTTCCATCTGATTCTTCTATGGATGCTGGTACTAGTGCTACTTTTCCTTCTGATACTGGTGCACAGGTTGCTGATGTTACGGATGCTGGTACCTCTGCTGACACAACTACTGATTCGACTAAGGCTCCTGTTACTGAGGAAACAAAGCCATATGTTGTGCAGGTACCAGATCCAGATGAAGTTGTTCCTAACTTCATTTTCAAGGGAGCTTCAATCTCTCCCAAGATTGCTATGCTGGTCGATCAGCTGACCTTTGATCCCGAATCTGCAATAGTCTCAGCCAGCAAATTACCTCGTGAAGAGATGGTTGAGCTATTATCTCAGCTTGATAGACCAGCTAGAGAAGAAATTTATGAGAGGATAGCCCTGCTGGAGCAAATCAATGAACAGCCTTACTATCATGTTTTTGGTATGGCTCCAGCTGCTTCACCATTTCCTGGTACATAGAGGCCTCTCAAGTTTGTCATCGATCCTACTACTGGTAAGTGTGTTATGCAAAATGTCCCTGATTCACCAGTACCTTCTTCTTCCTCAGCTTCTTCCTCCTCATCTTCTTCTGATGGGGATGCTGATGAAGGTACTGGTAAGGGCGAACCAGTCATTCCTGATAACGTGACTGGTTCCAAAGACAAACCAGTGGATCTTACTGATGACAATGCTGATAATAATGCTAACAAGGATATCAGTGGTTCTAAGCCTTCGGGCGAAGGTAAAAACGATGGTGATCATGGTGATGAGTCAGCTCCTGACCTTCCACCTCCACCACCCCACGGTGATACTCCTCTGTTAGCTGGTGCTGACCAACCTTCAACCTCTGCATACTTAAAGTTCAATGCAGATGAGGTTGCTGATATTTCCACCTTTGCTGTCTATAAGACACTGCAAGGGATCACACCAAATTTGGAGGAAACTATTCGCAGAGCTATTGTTGATAGTGTCTCTGCTGCTGTGAGATCTGCTGGAGAGGCTGTTACAACTCCTATTGATCTTAAACTCCAGCAGGTGTGTGCTTTTGCTGATGTGGCAGTCGAAGCAATCACAAAGCACCATGAAGATGAAGAGGAGCTTGAAAGGCGAATTATCTCTCACAATGAGTACTGTGAAAATATCACCCGACTCCAAGCTGATTTGGATGCTGCTAACCGCAGAAATACTTTCTTAAATGAGGAGAATAGGGTGTTACATGAGAGATTGGAATCGCAGGAAGCTCAAATGGCTAACATGATTCCTGCTGCTGCCTATGTTCAGATGGTTGAAAACATGCAACGAATGGCTGCTTTGCAAGGTGATGTTCGAGCCATCGTTGAACAAATGGCTATGGGTGTAGCCAGGAATGAAGTTAGATCCTCCAATCTTCTGCTAAGACAATTTGGTGTGGATCCTGGTGCCCATCTTACTCCAGAGGTTGCTGAGTGGAACAATTTTGCCTTCTCTGCTCCTCAGTCAGACAGTGATCTTGATGCTACTGTCTCCCCTTCTATTCACCCTACTGCCCGTGCTGATGACAAAAAGGGGGAGAAAAAGTCCAAAAAGAAATCTAAAAAGAGAAAACAGTCTGAGGGGGAGCATGAACATGAAAAGGCTCCTAAACAACCCAGGAGAGATGGAGATGGTGATGGTGATGGTCAAGACACTGGCCCTAAGCCCAGCAACGCTCATACTGAAGCTAGTGGTGCACAGGCAACTGGTGGTACTCAACCCAGTGTGTCTGCCACACCAGTGGATGATATTGGTTCTGGCAGTAAGCCCAGTGATGTTTCTGATATGGCTGTAGCTGAAGCTTTTGTGCTGTCTCAATCTATTGAACGTAAAATGAAGAGGAAGTTAGAGAGACATCAAAAGCGACAGCAGGAACTAGATGATGCCTTCAATGCCAAGTTTGAGGCCTTTGCTGAACTTAAACGTCGTAAGATTATGCACAGAAGATGGCTGAGTCCAAAAGCAATGGAAATCGATGATGACCTGACTGCCTTTGATAAACACAGAAAAGAGGCAAGAAAAAGAAATGCCAAGTTCATGGTCAAATACGACAAACAGAGGGCAAAGCTGTATGCACAGAGAGCAGAAAGAATCAGGAACATGACTCCTGCTGAGATGAAGGATTACCTTGATTCTACTGAGTCAACTGGTGGAGTTAGAGCTGATATTTTCATGAAATGGGTTGATGCTATGTTAGAAGCCAGATCTACTCCTCAACCAGCATCTGCTGCTCAGCCAGCTACACAACAAACACAGCCAACAGAAACAATCATCCTTGATGATGATGATGTTATTAGTCAGGGGGAGCATCTTGCTATTGTTCCTTACCTGCCTCCTATTCAACCAGTATCGACACAAGAACCATCAGCTGAACCCAGGCCTATTGACAAACACAGGGTGAAATCTGCTCCTAGGGACAATCAGCCCCTGAGGAAAGGACCCCTATTCGAGGCAGCTGATGAAGGTACTGAAGTGGTTGAGCCAGCTGATACTAATCAGTCAGCTGGAATTGAAGACACAGCAAGGAGTGCTGTGATAGAAGACCCAGCCAGAAGTGTGCTGCTGGGTAGTACAAGTGTTGAAGACCCAATAAAGTCGGTTGAGCTGGGTGCTAAACAAGTAGATGATGAAACGGTTGATCCTTCTGACTTCACAGTCTGGGGAAGAGACGGCCAAACATTTGTTCTATCTCCTCTTCCTCCCCAGATTCAAGTTTACTTTGACAGAACACAGGATAACCAGGTCAATCAGCATCCAGTTAGTTCATCTGGCAGCTATGAATCATCTATGTATCCTCCATCTTCCCCAAGGGTTCATGACAAACATATCACTTGGGAAGATGACTCAGTAACCCATGGTGAGCCGAACATCAGAAAAATGAACCTAGATGAAAGAGATGCCTACAGACTTCAGATCACTGTTCCAGAGCTGCTTGAACAAAGACAAATTGAGCTTAATGAAAGAATTCGTCAAGTCAGGCTGCTGCATCATCCTCTTGATCAGCCACACTATATTGCTGCACTAACCCATGGCATTGACATTAGGGTGTACTTGAATAACAGTGGTCTCAAGCTCTCCACTACTGATGAAAGAATTCATTTTGAAGATGCTCTCCAGCTGGGTATGGATATAAGGGAGTATTGTGCTGCCCTTAGTACTGAAGAGGGTAGAAAGATGGTTGAAGCAGTAAGATCCCTGAACATTTCTTATGATGATTATCTGTTGGGTTTAGCTGCTGAAAGGGAAGCCAGAGAAGCTGCTGATGCTGAACTTGCTGAACGAAGAAGGCTTCAGGATATTGAAGACAGATTGGCTGCTGACAGAAAGCAACAGGCTGAGTCCCTCAAACTAGCCAGAGCCATTGTCAAAGAACAGGATAAGGTTTTTGATAAGATAGAAGCTGCTGAGAAAGTACCTACCACTGCTCCTGTAGTACCTGATCACAATATTGAGTTTCCTGATACTTATTATAAGAGCAGGTATGGTAATGTGATGAATAGAAGATCTAATCCCTGCAGAATTATCAAGGTAAACAGAGGGACAAAAAGGGCTTTCAATGTTGTCAGGGATAACAATGTTCAAGAAAGGATTAGTTTTGATGACTTAAGAACTCTTGGATTCAGTGAATGGATAGAAATCTTGGAGTATTTCATTGGTAAAGGTGAGACTGCTATCAAGAGTGCTCTTAAGACTGAACTCCAACAGCTGTTCAAGAAGGCAACTAAGTTTGGGAATGCACCAGTAGTTGATGTTGATGAATTTCTTGCTCAAAAGCCTAAAAGGAAGCAACCTACTGGTGAAGGACCATATGGGAGAAGCCGAATCGTTCTACCTCCTTTCATCCCTGTTTATGACCCTGCTGAATTACCTCTCCTGTTCCCTGAAGCCTGGAAGATTAAACAAGAGGAGCTATCTGATGAAGAAAGAGAAAGAGAAAGGGATAAAGATAGATAGTCTCCTATGTGCTTAACTTGTATCTTTTGTAATTTACTTTTCATTACGAATTATCTTGTAATTATTGTATATATCTGATGTAACGAAAGTAAAGTGAGTTTATCTTTAAAATCATATCAAATTATAAGATATAGATAACTCAGCAAAAGATCCCAAAACAAGCTTAAAGGGACAAATTTACTGTCTACTCTCACTAGGTCCCTAAGTGCTGGCTTTAGTGTTTTCTCTTCAAGTCATAGGTTTTGTCATCATCAAATAGGGGGAGATTGTTGAGTCCCCAAAATAATTAAGGATTTAATTATGACAAAACAATATTTATTTGCACTAAAGTGTTATGTGCAGCCAGCACAAGTTTGTTTATGTATAGTCAGCTAATATAGCTGTGTCGAGTGTTTAGTATGCTGCCTAGTCTATCAGCACAAGGTAGAAATGTATTCTTCGAATCAGCACAGGATGTGCACCCAGCAAATCAAGAATATCAAGTGACTCAGCATATGAAGGACCATTAAGTCTGGATATCAGCATACAACACAAGACAGCCATGCTCCATTACAAGCATGGTAAGTTTCCCTGAGTGGTCTACATCAAATGCACTATTCAACCTAAGTCGAAGACAAAGTTGAACAGAGAAGGACACGCGTCGGCGGCTGACAAGTGACCTTACAAGACCGCATGGGAATGCAGAAGTTTAATTTATGTGCAGACATAAGTTATCCGTTGTCAACACCTAGGGAACACAACATTCTATTTGTTTAATCAAATAGTGGTGCCAAACCGAATTGGGGTGTTCCTACAAATAGCTACTAAAGAGGAAAGAAAGGGAGCACGCCTCCTTACACAATTATCCCCTTAAGTACAGACATCCTATGTACCAGTGGACAATAGATCAATTACACGGTTAATAGAACTACTATATATATTGTTGTATCTACTATTGTAAAAAACTAGTGGTGTGGGTTTATCTGTTAGAGTCCAAACCGTGTAATAGCTTTAGTTTATCTCTTAGCTATAATCTAGGTAATCTGTTTCAACCAACTATCATTTCCGCCAAGGATAGTTGTGATTCTTTCTGATTTAATCAATAAAGAATAACCGTTGAAAATTATCTGTGACTCTATCTTATTTACTACAGAATACTAAACGTGTTTAACTGACTAGTTAATTAAGAAAAGAATTGTATTCACCCCCCCCCCCCCTCTACAATACTCCTGTTGTTATTAAGGGACCAACAGGATTAACTTTATTTGCGAACAAGTTTAGAATTTACTAAACTATGTTCTAGTGATTACAAGTTTAAATCTTCGAATAAGATAGTTTTATATGTAAGAATTGAATGATGTTATGAACATCATTAATACCTCAACTATAGTAGGTAAACCTACTGTAAGTGACAAAAATTGATCTAGCTTCAAAGGATTCTTGGATGGCTTGAAAGTTCTTGAAGTAGAATCATGTCACGAAAACAAGTTCAAGTAAGATTTCCACTCGAAAAAAGATTGTTATAGTTATAGAAATTGATCCAAAGTTTGAATATGAGTATTACCTTGAATTAGAGAGATAACCTACTGTAAATAACAAAGGTTTCTTGATCCTAGATGATTGCTTAGAATGGATTAGAAAACTTGTAAGTAGACTTGCAAACTTGAAAGTGTTCTTGAAGTTTACTTGAGTAATTGTTTTGAAAGTTGATCTATGTTAGGATTTATGAACTAGATTGAGCTAGGTTTTGTTGAATATGATGAATAACACTTAGAACTATGAGAGAACACTTGAGAGAGAGTAGTTTGATGCATGTAAGTTGCAAAATGGATGTGTTTATGGTGATGCATATGGACGTGAATATGGGGTGGCATTATAGTCTCTATTAGTTTGTAATTTTGTGAGATATTTCATACTAGTTTCCAAATGGGTAGTTCCACATGTTTGTTGACTAAATGAGGGCTGCTAATATCTGCATTATTATGTGTATTTACCAATAGTACATACGTCTAGAAGCTGGGTATTGTACGAGTACGAATACTGTTGCATACTAGTAGAATTGTTGATGAAATTGAATGAGAATGAAATTGTAAGCATTTTTGTTAAGTAGAAGTACTTTGATATGTATCATGAAGTCTTTCAAAAGTGTATGAATACATATTAAAACACTACATGTAAATACATTTTAACTGAGTCGTTAAGTCATCGTTAGTCGTTACATGTAAGTGTTGTTTTGAAACTTTTAAGTTAACGATCTTGTTAAATGTTGTTAACCCATTGTTTATTATATCTAATGAGATGTTAAATTATTACATTATCATGATATTATAATGTATTAATATATCTTAATATGATATATATATATACATTTAAATGTCGTTACAACGATAATCGTTACATATATGTCTCGTTTCGAAATCTTTAAGTTAGTAGTCTTGTTTTTACATATGTAGTTCATTGTTAATACATTTAATGATATGTTTACTTATCATTTATCATGTTTAAATATAGTGTATACATATCTTAATATGATTCATATGTATTTAGTAAGACGTTGTTATAACGATAATCGCTATATATATCGTTTTCGAGTTTCATAATTCAATAGTCTCATTTTTATGTATATAACTCATTGTTAAAATACCTAATGAGATACTTACTTATCATAATATCATGTTAACTATATATATATATATATATATATATATATATATATATATATATATATATATATATATATATATATATATATATATATATATATATGTCATCATATAGTTTTTACAAGTTTTAACGTTCGTGAATCACCGGTCAACTTGGGTGGTCAATTGTCTATATGAAACCTATTTCAATTAATCACGTCTTAACAAGTTTGATTGCTTAACATGTTGGAAACACTTAATCATGTAAATATCAATTTCATTTAATATATATATAAATATGGAAAAGTTCGGGTCACTACAGTACCTACCCGTTAAATAAATTTCGTCCTGAAATTTTAAGCAGTTGGAGGTGATGACGTATCTTCTGGAAATAAGTGCGGGTATTTATTCTTCATCTAATCTTCTCATTCCCAGGTGAACTCGGGTCCTCTACGAGCATTCCATCGAACCTTAACAATTGGTATCTTATTTTGCTTAAGTCTTTTAACCTCACGATCCATATTCGACGGGTTCTTCGATGAATTGAAGTTTTTTGTTGATTTGGATTTCGTCTAACGGAATAGTGAGATCTTCTTTAGCAAAACATTTCTTTAAATTCGAGATGTAGAAAGTGTTATGTACAGTCGCGAGTTGTTGAGGTAACTCAAATCGGTAAGCTACTGGTCCGACACGATCAATAATCTTGAATGGTCCAATTTACCTTGGATTTAATTTCCCTCGTTTACCAAATCGAACAACGCCTTTCCAAGGTGCAACTTTAAGCATGGCCATCTCTCCAATTTCGAATTCTATATCTTTTCTTTTAATGTCAGCGTAGCTCTTTTGTCGACTTTGGGCGGTTTTCAACCGTTGTTGAATTTGGATGATCTTCTCGGTAGTTTCTTGTATTATCTCCGGACTCGTAATCTGTCTATCCCCCACTTCACTCCAACAAATCGGAGACCTGCACTTTCTACCATAAAGTGCTTCAAATGGCGTCATCTCAATGCTTGAATGGTAGCTGTTGTTGTAGGAAAATTCTGCTAACGGTAGGTGTTGATCCCAACTATTTTCGAAATCAATAACACATACTCGCAGCATGTCTTCAATCGTTTTTATCGTCCTTTCGCTCTGCCCATCAGTTTGTGGATGATAGGCAGTACTCATGTCTAGACGAGTTCCTAATGCTTGCTGTAATGTCTGCTAGAATCTTGAAATAAATCTGCCATCCCTATCAGAGATAATAGAGATTGGTATTCTATGTTCGGAGATGACTTCCTTCAAATAAAGTCATGCTAACTTCTCTATCTTGTCATCTTCTCTTATTGGCAGGAAGTGTGTTGATTTGGTGAGACAATCAACTATTACCCAAATAGTATCAAAACCACTTGTAGTCCTTGGCAATTTAGTGATGAAATCCATGGTAATGTTTTCCCATTTCCATTCCGGGATTGCGGGTTGTTGAAGTAGACCTGATGGTTTCTGATGCTCAGCTTTGACCTTAGAACACGTCAAACATTCTCCTACGTATTTAGCAACATCAGCTTTCATACCCGACCACCAAAAATGTTTCTTGAGATCCTTGTACATCTTCCCCGCTCCAGGATGTATTGAGTATCTGGTTTTATGAGCTTCTCTATGTACCATTTCTCTCATATCTCCAAATTTTGGTACCCAAATTCTTTCAGCCCTATACCGGGTTCCGTCTTCCCGAATATTAAGATGCTTCTCCGATCCTTTGGGTATTTCATCCTTTAAATTTCCCTCTTTTAAAACTCCTTGTTGCGCCTCTTTTATTTGAGTAGTAAGGTTAATGTGAATCATTATATTCATAGCTTTTACTCGAATGGGTTCTCTGTCTTTTCTGCTCAAGGTGTCGGCTACCACATTTGCCTTCCCCGGGTGGTAACGAATCTTAAAGTCGTAATCATTCAACAATTCAATCCACCTGCACTGCCTCATGTTCAGTTGTTTCTGATTAAATATGTGTTGAAGACTTTTGTGGTCGGTATATATAATACTTTTGACCCCATATAAGTAGTGCCTCCAAGTCTTTAATACAAAAACAAACGTGCCTAATTCTAAATCATGCGTTGTATAATTCTGCTCGTAAATCTTCAATTGTCTAGATGCATAAGCAATTACCTTCGTTCGTTGCATTAATACACAACCGAGACCTTGCTTTGAGGTATCACAATATATCACAAAATCATCATTCCCTTCAGGTAATGACAATATAGGTGTCATAGTTAACTTTTTCTTCAACAATTGAAATGCTTTCTCTTGTTCATCTTTCCATTCAAATTTCTTCCCTTTATGCGTTAATGCAGTCAAGGGTTTTGCTATTTTGGAAAAATCTTGGATGAATCTCCTGTAATAACCAGCCAGCCCTAAAAATTGACTATGTGTTTCAGAGTTTTCGGGGTTTCCCACTTTTCAAAGGTTTCAATCTTTGCTGGATCCACCTGAATACCTTCTTTGTTTACTATATGACCGAGGAATTGAACTTCTTCCAACTAAAATGCACACTTTGAAAACTTAGCGTACATTTTTTCTTTCCTTAACAACTCTAGCACTTTTCTCAAATGTTCTTCGTGCTCTTGGTCGTTCTTTGAGTAAATAAGTATGTCATTGATGAAAACAATGACAAACTTGTCAAGTTATGGTCCATACACTCGGTTCATGAGGTCCATGAACACAGCTGGTGCGTTAGTCAACCCAAATGGCATAACCATAAACTCGTAATGACCGTAACGCGTCCTAAAAGCAGTCTTTGGAATATCATCCTCCTTCACCTGCATTTGATGATACCCAGAATGTAAATCAATCTTCGAATAAACCGACGAGCCTTGTAGTTGATCAAATAAGTCATCGATTCTCGGTAGTGGGTAGCGGTTCTTGATGGTAAGTTTGTTCAACTCTCGGTAGTCGATACACAACCTAAATGTACCATCCTTCTTCTTGACAAACAAAACAGGAGCTCCCCACGGTGATGTGCTTGGTCGAATGAAACCACGCTCTAAAAGTTCCTGTAACTGACTTTGTAATTCTTTCATTTTGCTGGGTGCGAGTCTGTATGGAGCACGAGCTATTGGTGCAGCTCCTGGTACAAGGTCTATTTGAAATTCAACGGATCGATGTGGGGGTAATCTCGGTAATTCTTTCGGAAATACATCGGGAAATTCTTTTGCGACGGGAACATCACTGATGTTCTTTTCTTCAGGTTTAACTTCCTCGATGTGTGCTAGAATGACGTAACAACATTTTCTTATTAGTTTTTGTGCCTTCAAACTACTAATAAGATTTAATTTCGCGTTGTTCTTTTCTCCGTACACCATTAAAGGTTTTCCTTTTTCACGCATAATGCGAATCGCATTTTTGTAACCAACGACCTCTGCTCTCACCTTTTTCAACCAGTCCATGCCAATTATTACATCAAAACTCCCTAACTCGACTGGTATTAAATCAATTTTAAACGTTTCATCCCCCAGTTTAATTTCTCTATCCCGACATATATTATCTGCTGAAATTAATTTACCGTTTGCTAATTCGAGTAAAAATTTACTATCCAAAGGCATCAATGGGCAACTTAATTTAGCACAAAAATCTCTAATCATATAGCTTCTATCCACACCCGAATCAAATAAAACATAAGCAGATTTATCGTCAATAAGAAACGTACCCGTAACAAGCTCCGGGTCTTCCTATGCTTCTGCCGCATTAATATTGAAAACTCTTCCGTAGCCCTGCCCATTAGTATTCCCCTGATTCGGGCAATTTCTAATAATGTGGCTTGGTTTTCCACATTTATAACAAACAGTGTTGGTATAACTTGCTCTGACACTATTCGTTCCGGCATTAATTGTTCCGACACTATTTGTTCCTTTAGTTCTGTTAAACTTTGATCCGTAGACCTCACACTTTATCACACCCCCAAATAGGGCCTGGGGTATTTGTGACTAATTATATATCAAATCACAGTTGTATAAACGAGAACGACTCTACATGAGACGTTTTGTTGAGTTTTGCAGCGAAAGATAAATGTCTTTAATTGATATGATATGTAATGAAGACTCCAAGCATAGCAAGCAATCATCATCAAAGCAGTAGATATATAGCGAAAGCAATACTTAAGTACCTGAGAATAAACATGCTTAAAAAGGTCAACACGAGGTTGAGTGAGTTCATAGGTTTGTCATAAATAATGATTTCAGTAATAGTGTTAGACCACAAGATTTATTTTCATAAGTAGATCACTCAGATCCAGTCAAGTTGATCTCCCGCAGGATCAAAAAGTGATGCCAGTGCGTGATATTTAGACTAAACGTTGTTTGCCCCATGACAAGTTGTTATGTCCTTGTCGTTTAATTTCATTATCAAGTAATACAAAGACTTAGTCAAATGTATCGGGGACGTTACTCCCGATAGGCCTATCCCCAATAATTAAGAATGCCGCAGCAATTAAAAATATCACTGTAGGGACTTAGTCGGACATAGTCGGGTATAGCATAGTTTTAACAGTTGGTACTGATATTTAGACTAGACTTTCAAGTTTGCCCCGTAACAAGTTATCATTTATACTTGTCGGTTGAGGACTTGCTGGTCATAGCCCAACATATCACAGTTTAATAGTTGGTACTTGTATTTAGACAAGACTTTCAAGTTTGCCCCGTAACAAGTTATCGTTTATACTTGTCGGTTGGGGACTTGCTTGTCATAGCCCAACATATCACAGTTTAATAGTTGATACTTGTAAAACAGTTATAAAAGTTGCGCATATATTCTCAGCCCAAAAATGTAAAGAGTAAAAGGGATCATATGAAACTCACATTAAATAGCAGTTGAAGTATTCCACGCAAGAAGGAAAGTAAAGCAAGTAAGTGATCTGGATATCAACCTTGAGGTATAACGTTTGATTAGTTAATGTCTAACTTGACATAAAGTATGTTTATTAATATAGCAACTATATTGACAGTGACGGTTTTCGAGAAAAGTTCCTATTTCTCAAAAGTTTCTATTTTTGGAAACCTACTATTTATGAAAAACTTCCACTTATAGTAAGCTTCTAGTTTAAGAATGTTCGGGTTATAATTCTTAACAAAGATGTTGTACAATTTCGCCCAAACTTCGTCGCTAACATGCAAGTCACTCGAATGATCTATTGTTACCGAGCGGCCCAGGATCTCTTGACCAGAATCTAAGTCTTGGCATTCGAGATCCACAAGCATCCCATAATGGTAACAAAGATCACCCTAGGCCACAAGTAGCGGTGATGTTTGTAGTCTTTGTACGCTATCTTTAATTATAACCTTCACATTAGGTGCGTATATACATATATATTCATTAATTCGATTTTAATTATAACTCCTATATATTAATTCATAAAAATACTTTTATAATTTTTAGTAACATATATTACTAATTATAACATGTTATTTATTTTAATTTTAATTGCATATAATTTATAACATTATTTACATGTTTCGGTAAAAAAAATAATAAACTGAAGTAAATATTAAAAAGTAAAAAGTAAAAAGTAAGAAAAGAATACTTACTAGTAGTAATTCTTCAAAGAGAGAATGAGAAAATTTTTGGTGTGAGTTTGAATGAGAAATGAGGGGTATTTATACTTGAAAAAATTAGGTAAAAAGAATAAAATAATTAAAAGAAAAAGAAATATTTTAATTTTTAATGGGATTTTAAAATTCAAAAGTATTAAATGTTAGGTCATGAGATAATGTACAAAATAAAATAATAAAAGTAGTTTTCCATTATAATTTTTAATTAAAAAGTAATTTATTTATTTATTTATTTTATTAAAAAATCATTTATTTTAAGGATTTTTTTCTATATATTTTTTTTAAAATAAACAAATTGATTTACTACTTTTTCAAGAATATTTGTCAATATTTTTTTTATTCATAATAACAATACTGATAATAAAGATATTAATTATTGATATCTTGTTTAAAAAGGATATTAACAATAATAATATTAATATATCAAATTAATGCGTAATTATTTACAAATAATTGTTCATGAATCGTCGGAATTGGTCGAGGTTAAATGAAATCATATAAAGATTTTTGTTTAAATTTTGCCGAAAATTTACAGGTTGTCGTTCAGCAATTCTACTCGGCAGCTATAAAGGCAATTCTAGTTAATACACAAGTCGTTCAGCAAAAGAAATAAAGACACGTAATTCATAAGTCCATAAACAAGTCATGTATTCTGGTTTTACTAAGACGACTTCCCATCCTTGGTCTTGTGGAAAGTAACCGTTATGACCATTGGCTAGGCAGCATGTTGTAATGTCGTCAAAAGGACGAGGGTTTCGTAATGTCCAACAGCCCCGTAATAATATAAAAACCTTGTTTCTCACCCCAACTACTGAATCCGTCACTTGTGGGAAGGTTTTATTTAAAAGTTGTAATCCGATGTTCTTTTTCTCACTTTGGTAAGAAGCGAACATCACTAACCTGTAAGCATAACATGCTTCTTTATGTTACATGTTAGAAGATCTTTCTAACTCACGAAATCCTATGTTGGAATATGTTGAGTCAAAATAGGTTCTTAACCCGTAGCGTAAAATTGCATTTGGGTTCCTCGCATTTAACGCTTTAAAGAAAATACGGCGTAACTTACGGTCTCCCCAATGTGATATACCTCACATATCAAAGGAAAGCCTTTTATAAACTAAGGCATTTCTGGAAAGTCTTTCAAATATTTGAAAAGTTAATTTCGCCATAACTAATTGTGCTGATGAATTCTGACCAACTCTAGACAAGATTTCATCAATCATATCCTCTGGTAGGTCTTCTAAAATATTCGGTTGTCTACCCTTAACGTCCATTTTGTGTTTTTATACTGTAAAATAGACAAGGATTAGATTCGTAAAAGATAATTAACAAACAATATAAGCAATTTTTACATAGAACATAAAAGAACAAGCACACTACAATACATATAATACACAACATGATTACAACCCTCTAATCTGAATCACTGGTTTCTTCTTCTTCGGACTTAGTTCGTTTTCCTAATTTTCTAGGGATATATGGTGTTCCTCTAATACGAGCCGTCGTTTTCCACAATGGTTTAGAAAAACCTGGTGGTTTAGAGGTTCTCGGGTTATTGTTACATTTTAGGAAATACGGATGTTGCCGATACATATAAAGTTCATCGGGGTTGGAATCAAGTTTCTCTATTTTTATACTTTTTCCCTTATTATTTTCTTTTGCTTTATTAAATTGGGTCGTGGTAATTTCTATAACATCATCGGAATCCTCATCGGGATCCGATTCATCAGAAAATTGGTAATCTTCCCAATATTTTGCTTCCTCGGCGGAAACACCATTGACCATTATTGATTTTGGTCCGTTGGGTGAGGATTTTCTTTTATTTAATCAATTTACTGTAGGTATCAATATTTCTTCCTCCGGAACCTCTTCTTCTTCCGGTTCCTTCTCTTCCGGTTCGTCCTCTTCCGGTTCCTCTTCTTCCGGTTCCTCCTCTTCTGGTTCCTCCTCTTCCGGTTCCTCTTCGGGAATTTGTGAATCTTCCCAAAATATATTCGACTCTTCATTATTATTAGGTGAGTCGATGGGATTTGTACTAGTGGTAGACATCTATCACACAATATCAAACACATTAAGAGGTTAATATATCACATAATATTTACATGTTAATAATATATAGTTTCCAACAAAAGTGTTAAGCAATCGTTTTTAAGAAAATACGGTCGAAGTCCAGACTCACTAATGTATCCTAACAAAATTGATAAGACACACTAATGCAAATTTCTGGTTCTCTAAGACCAACGCTCGGATACCAACTGAAATGTCCCGTTCATATTGATTATAAACGTTCCATATTAATTGATTTCGTTGCGAGGTTTTGACCTCTATATGAGACGTTTTTCAAAGACTGCATTCGTTTTTAAAACAACCATAACCTTTATTTTATCGACAAGGTTAAAAGGACACCACCTAGATTATCCAGAAATGATAATCTAAAAATATCACACTTACACACTACCAATACATATTGGTTTACAATATTAATATGTTACAACAAAGTAAATCTCGAATGCAGTTTTAAACAATATTATACAAGCATGTTGACACCAAATCTTGTCCATATTTTAGCATGCAACAGCGGAAGCTCTTAATAATCACCTGAGAATAAACATGCTTTAAACGTCAACAAAAATGTTGGTGAGTTATAAGTTTAACCTATATATTTATCAAATCGTAATAATAGACCACAAAATTTCATATTTCAGTATACATCCCATACATAGAGATAAAAATCATTCATATGGTGAACACCTGGTAACCGACATTAACAAGATGCATATAAGAATATCCCCAATCATTCCGGGAAATCCATTGGACATGATAAAAACGAATTCGAAGTACTAAAGCATCCGGTACTTTGGATGGGGTTGGTTAGGCCCAATAGATCTATCTTTAGGATTCGCGTCAATTAGTAGATCGGTTTACTAATTCTTAGGCTACCAAGAAAAAAGGGGAATATTCGGCTTCGATCATTCACCCATATAATGTAGTTTCATTTACTTGTGTCTATTTCGTAAAACATTTATAAAACTGCATGTATTCTCATCCCAAAATATTAAATTTTAAAAGTGGTACTATAACTCACTTTCATAGATTTTTACTTCGTCAGGAAGTAAGACTTGGCCACTGGTCAATTCACGAACCTATAACAAATATGTACATATATATCAAAGTATGTTCAAAATATATTTACAACATTTTTTTTACGTTTTACCGTTTTAAGTTTATTAAGTCAGCTGTCCTCGTTAGTAACCTACAACTAGTTGTCCACAGTTAGATGTACAGAAATAAATCGATATATATATTATCTTGAATCAATCCACGACCCAGTGTATACACGTCTCAGGATAGATCACAACTCAAAGTATATATATTTTTGGAATCAACCTCAACCCTGTATAGCTAACTCAAAGATTACTGCATATAGAGTGTCTATGGTTGTTCCAAATAATATATATACATGGATCGATATGATATGTCAAAACATTTGTATACGTGTCTATGGTATTCCAAGATTACATAATATATTAGAATACATGTATAATACAATATGAGTTAGAACAAGCAAAATTATCCAATCTTGTTTTACCCATAACTTCTTCGTTTAAATCCGTTTTGAGTGATTCAAGTTGCTATGGTTTCATATTGAACTTAAGTTTATGAATCTAAACATAAAAAGTATAAGTTTATAGTCGGAAATACAGGTTACAAGTCAATATTATAAGAGGTAGTCATTTCAGTCGAAAGAATGACGTCTTGATGACCATTTTGAAAAACATACTTTCACTTTGAGTTTAACCATGATTTTTGGATATAGTTTCATGTTCATAAGAAAAATCATTTTCCCAGAAGAAAAACTTTTAAATCAAAGTTTATCATAGTTTTTAATTAACTAACCCAAAACAGCCCGCGGTGTTACTACGACGGCGTATGTCCGGTTTTACGGTATTTTTCTTGTTTTCAGGTTTTAAATCATTAAGTTAGCATATCATATAGATATAGAAAATATGTTTAGTTGATTTTAAAAGTCAAGTTAGAAGGATTAACTTTATTTGCGAACAAGTTTCGAATTTACTAAACTATGTTCTAGTGATTACAAGTTTAAATCTTCGAATAAGATAGTTTTATATGTAAGAATCGAATGATGTTATGAACATCATTACTACCTAAATATAGTAGGTAAACCTACTGGAAGTAACAAAAATTGATCTAGCTTCAAAGGATTCTTGGATGGCTTGAAAGTTCTTGAAGTAGAATCATGACACGAAAACAAGTTCAAGTAAGATTTCCACTCGAAATAATATTGTTATAGTTTTAGAAATTGAACCAAAGTTTGAATATGAGTATTACCTTAAATTAGAGAGATAACCTACTGTAAATAACAAAGGTTTCTTGATCCTAGATGATTGCTTGGAATGGATTAGAAATCTTGGAAGTAGACTTGCAAACTTGAAAGTGTTCTTGAAGTTTACTTAAGTAGTTGTTTTGAAAGTTGATCTATGTTAGGATTTATGAACTAGATTGAGCTAGATTTTGTTGAATATGATGAAGAACACTTAGAACTATGAGAGAACACTTGAGAGAGAGTAGTTTGATGCATGTAAGTTGCAAAATGGATGTGTTTGTGGTTATGCATATGGACGTGAATATGGGGTGGCATTATAGTCTCCATTAGTTTGTAATTTTATGAGATATTTCATACTAGTTTCCAAATGGGTAGTTCCACATGTTTGTTGACTAAATTTTGGCTGCTAAGAGCTGCATTATTATGTGTATTTACCAATAGTACATACGTCTAGAAGCTGGGTATTGTACGAGTACGAATACGGTTGCATACTAGTAGAATTGTTGATGAAATTGAATGAGAATGTAATTGTAAGCATTTTTGTTAAGTAGAAGTACTTTGATAAGTATCATGAAGTCTTTCAAAAGTGTATGAATGCATATTAAAACACTACATGTATATACATTTTAACCGAGTCGTTAAGTCATCGTTAGTCGTTACATGTAAGTGTTGTTTTGAAACTTTTAAGTTAACGATCTTGTTAAATGTTGTTAACCCATTGTTTATTATATCTAATGAGATGTTAAATTATTACATTATCATGATATTATGATGTATTAATATATCTTAATATGATATATATACATTTAAATGTCGTTACAACGATAATCGTTACATATATGTCTCGTTTCGAAATCTTTAAGTTAGTAGTCTTGTTTTTACATATGTAGTTCATTGTTAATACATTTAATGATATGTTTACTTATCATTTATCATGTTTAAATATAGTGTATAAATATCTTAATATGATTCATATGTATTTAGTAAGACATTGTTATAACGATAATCGTTATATATATCGTTTTCGAGTTTCATAATTCAATAGTCTCATTTTTATGTATATAACTCATTATTAAAATACCTAATGAGATACTTACTTATCATAATATCATGTTAACTATATATATATCCATATATATGTCATCATATAGTTTTTACAAGTTTTAACGTTCGTGAATCACCGGTCAACTTGGGTGGTCAATTGTCTATATGAAACCTATTTCAACTAATTACATCTTAACAAGTTTGATTGCTTAACATGTTGGAAACACTTAATCATGTAAATATCAATTTCATTTAATATATATATATAAACATGGAAAAGTTCGGGTCACTACAATAACATGGACCCGTAATCATATCACAATGTATCTGATAAATCAACCATTTGATATTATCTTCTAATTCCATCGATAAATATATTGAAACAAATATGTTCGTGTAAAGTATTATACGTTTAATACTTTATTAATATTCTCAAGTTATAATATATATATATATATATATATATATACATATATATACTATATATATATATATACATATATATACATATCTATTTATATATATAACAGTTCGTGAATCGTCGGAATTTGGTCGAGGTTATAATGAATGCATGAACACAGTTTAAAATTCTTGAGATTTAACTTAACAAACTTTGCTTATCGTGTCGGAATAATATAAAGATAAAGTTTAAATTTGGTTGGAAATTTCCGGGTTGTCACAGTATCTACCCGTTAAAGAAATTTCTTCCCGAAATTTGAATGGGATGGTCATGGCTGACAATAAGTATGTTTTCATGACGTATACGAGTTGGAAATTAGAGTTTTATTATCATCAAGTAATATAGATAAAGTAATTTGATTTTTGTGAAGAGTATGAGTGAAGTTATCACAAAAGAATGAAATGAGTAAATGCACGTTCTTTTTAACCAATGATATAGTCACAGTTGATTTCCGGAATTCAAGAAATTTAGAGAAAATCTTCGTAATAAGATTTGGTTCTTCGGTAATTAAGGAAGTTAGGATCCGCTTTGATTAAATGAGATAATCTGTTTTGATTGCTCTGTCGGATATTTTACTATATATCCACCCCCTTCGTTTCCTTATTTCCACAACTCACACCTTTTATTCTTTCTCCCTCAATTCATACTTTATAGCATTCGCTAATATGCTCCATCTAGTTCTGATTCTTGATATACTCCTAACTTTCATATATGTCATTCTTCTTTTTCATCTGCTGCCGGAAGAATCTATTTACTTCTACTATACTCTTGGTTTTATAGTGTTTTTAGTTCTCCCGTGTCTTTATATTGCTATATGCATCGATATATATGGTTTGAAATTTCTGGGTTGTTGTTGGGTTTTATATCTTCCCTTTTACTTCAAAGTCCATGTTTCTGTCTTCTATAATCATTGTCATCCACAATTAATACTCCCTTCTATTTACTGCGATTTATACTCCAATTTCTATTTTAGAGCTTTGTCCTTCCGTTTCTTCTTCTTGCGATTAAGCATCGCTTGTAATGGTCCAGAATTCACAGATATAAATTTCGGAATGAACATTGTTAATGTTCTAAGAAGGAAATGGTAATGGAACGGTCTTGATTTGTTAAATTACCAGAATACCCTAGAAAAGACCGAATCATCAAGAAATATTTTCTTGATATTTTAGAGGTTAAATAGAATACAAGAGTCGTGTAACATGGCACATGATGATGTTATGATCTGTGAATCATCACGTTCCATTTAGAAACTCAGCATGACTTACTGTAATATAATCACGTTGATCAAGTGTCATTATATTATACTAACTCATGCTTCAGTTCCCAACACTACTTCAAAACATTCATACTTTATACTCGAAGGTTTCAGAATTTAGAAACCAAAACAGTTTTCTTTATGATGTGATACAGATAACGCGAGGGGATAAATGATTTCAGATAAGAATGGTTATGAAAATATCTTCAGAAATATGGAGGATATTTATAACGGAAGATACGTTGATATCTTAGAATATTTAAAATAAGAGGATGATGAAGAATATTGTCCGCAAGGGTTTTAGAGCAAGGAGCAAGGTATTTGTTAAGGATTTCAGCAGACACTGAATCATTTGGATTCTTTGAAGGTAGATTTCGTCCTTGTGATTTGTCCACGGCCTCCTTCATACTTTCCTCAATCCGTTTTTCAGTTTCAAACCTTCTCTTTTTCTGAGCTTTGCCAACCCACTATTCTTTATCATCAAACTTTTTACTGTTAAGGTCATTTACAGTTCTTGCTGCTTCATCAGCATTTTTCAAAATTTCAAGAACTAGTTCGCAGTTTAGGGTGTTGTTCAGAAACTTCACATTCGCAGTATGTAAGTCCAGGAGATAGACGTTATATGTATAACTGTTGGCGTCGACATGCTGCAAGATTTTAAAATACTGATTTGCTAATTCCCAATGATTCGTATGGCAATTCTCATTACAAGATGCAGATAGGTAAATGATGGGGTTTTGATAATTATAATGATTTTTCGAAAAATCAAAAATCAGTGAAGTTGTTGGTAAGTTTATTGCTAATGTGATGGAACATAAATGGTTCTCCGGTAACGATAGCGAAAGGGCAACGTATATATCAAGGTTATAATAAGGCTGTTTCGACTGAAAAATTCGAAGTTCACATGCTGGAGCTGTGACAAAACTGACTACTTTGGAGAGGAATTGAAAAGTTATTTTAGCTAATAAATGCCAAAGGGTCTGACACGGATACATGTCAAACTATGAATTTGGTTTCGAGAGTTTCTCAGGTACATAACTGTGGTTAACATATGGTTGGATCATCATCTCGATTGTTCATTATTTGAAGTGTCTTCAGGAATTTTGGAGGGTTTGAACACAGATTGAAATCGTTAATATACATATGATGTTCTAGCACAGTTTTGAAGTCAAAGTATAGCTTTGAAAGTGATAGTGCTCTAAATGAACATATATTTAGTATCAATATCCTTCCAATATGTAAAGGTTTTAGTTACCATTGTTCTATTTTTATGTAATAATCGTTTAAATAAATAAGTGCGAAGACAAAAGAAGAAAATGACGATTTGAAGACGCAAATGACCAAAAAGCTAAAAAGTACAAAGTACAATCTAAGTGGTTCAATTTATTGATAAGAAACGCCTAAAAATGACAAAAGTGCAAGCTGCGAAACGCAAAGTACAAGATATCTAAGCGTACGAAAAGGCGTTCAAAAATTCGAAACTGAGACATAAACCGAGCATCAATGTACAACTCAACGGAGCTAAAATTACAAGTCAACTATGCACAAGAATATAATATAATATATATATATAATTATATAAAATTATATATTATTATATTATATATTATAATATTCAGCAGCCCACGTTTAACTCAATTTGGTGAGCTAGAATTCGAAGCTCCGCACTCGCGGAGCTGTAAGGCACAAAAGTACCGCACTTTCGGAGCTGTACAGTTCAAAGTGGGCCTATAAAAGTTCACGCATTCTGCTCGAATTCTACACTCCTTTTTCTTTCTTTCTCTCTATGTAATATATATTTATAATTTTAATTTTAATTTTAATTTAAGTTTAATAATAATTGGGTTATTGTAAGAAATGTTTTACGGGTTTTAAAGTCGGAACTCTGTCAGTGTAACGCTACGGGATAAATAATCACTGTAAGCTATATTCTTCCTTTTTAAATTAATGTATCGTAACTAAGTTATTATTATGCTTATTTGAGCCAAAGTAATCGTGATGTTAGACTAAATATTAAAGACGGGGTTATTGGATTTTGTACCATAATTAATGTTTGAACAAAAGACCGACATTTGTGGGCATTTGACTATGGACTATTAATAGATGGGAGGTATTGTCTAATTGAGTGACAACTCATTGGAGTCTGTCGAACCTATCTTCAAATTAATTAACTTAATAATTAATAATGATTATGGTTGTCCTATTTAGTGACATTCATACGGAATCTATTATAATCATTTAATTAATATTCATATCTAATCAAAACATGGGTGGATTACATACAATGATAACTGGTGTAATTGTTGACAGAAGTGATAACTGCGTCACAGTTTAAATCTTTAATTAGTTAGAATATTTGACTTCGAGTATAAGGGTAATTTGACGAGGACACTCGCACTTTATATTTATGACCGATGGACTATTATGGACAAAAACCAGATAGGTTTCAAATAATCCAGGACAAAAGGACAATTAACCCAGAGTAATAAATTAAAATCAAAACATCAAACATCATGGTTACGGAAGTTTAAATAAACATAATTGTTCTATTTTATATCTCATCGTATTTTTATTTACTGTCATTTTATTTATTTTCATTTTAATTTTGTTATTTATTTTACACACTTTAATTATTGTCATTTACCTTTACGCTTAAAATATAAAATCGACAAACCGGTCATTAAACGGTAAAACCCCCCTTTTTATAATATTACTACTTATATAATTATATATATTTTATACAAATATAGCTGTTAAAAATATAGTACGTAATCACCAGCTCCCTGTGGAACGAACCGGACTTACTAAAAACTACACTACTCTACAATTAGGTACACTGCCTATAGTGTTGTAGCAAGGTTTAGGTATATCCCATTCTATAAATAATTAAAACTTGTGTAATATTTTGTCGTATTTCGGAGTAAAAATAATAGTATTTCGTACACCTCCGCTGCATCATCAAGTTTTTGGAGCCGCTGCCGGGGACTCGGTGAAAAACGCTATATTTTTATAAACTATATTTTTGTAAAAATATATTATTTATTATTTCTTAAAAATATTTTGTTTTAGTAATAAGTGTTAAAAAATTAAAAAGAAATATATATATATATATATATATATATATATATATATATATATATATATATATATATATATATATATATATATATATATATATATATATATATATATATATATATATATATATATATATATATATATATATATATATATATATATATATATATATATATAAGATTGTCTTTAAAAAGTATTTTTATTTAGATTTTAAAATATAAATTTATTTTTATTAAATTATCTATCTTTTACATTGTAAAAAAATAATAAATAAATAAAAAAAAACCCGGACGATTTTGAGCCTACAACAACAACTGAACCTGCATACTCCGCGATCACGGAGCCAAACAGACAAAATACCACGCAATCGCGTAGGCCTGTCTGACAGGAAACATAGTACGCATTAATTACAGAATTAGGGTTTAATTAATAATTATTATTATTATTATTTACCCTAATTAGGGTTTTTTAATTAATAATTAGTTTTTAATTTTATTCTTAATATATAATTCGTATTTTTAGTCTAAATATTATTATTAATTATATAGAATAATATTTTTATATAATAATAATATAAAAATAATATTTTTAATTTAAATTTTATTTTTATCATTTTAGTTTATATATTTTTATAATTTTTTTCTTTTAATCGTTTAATTCGTAATTTTTATATTTGTCGTTCGTTATATAGTTTTAAGCTTAGTATTTTGCCGTAGTATTTCTAGATTTTTAGGCTTTGCCGTAAAATCCCTTAAGTGCTTTTCTTTAGATTAAGATTTAGGCGCTTTAGAATTTTACGACGCAGTTTATAAATTTTAGTACCTTTTTAAGTAATTGCCGTTTTCCGTTTAGAATTCATTTAAGCTTTAATACCTTTAGATGCAAGTTTTAATATTTAGTTTTTAGACTTTTAAGTTTCGATGCTCTACTTTCTTATTTTTATTTTTCGACTTTTTATTTTTCGACGTTTTTCGACGCACTCTTCTTCTTTCTCATTTCTACGCTCTAGTTTTTAGGACATAGAATTTTCTTTATTTTCTTTAAATTTTGACGAAAAATTATTTTAAGCGGTTAAATTGATAGACATCCAAAATTTTCTGCTTCGTAGTAATAGTTGGATTTATTAGTGGCTGAGTTGTGGATTTTCCGATTTAAAGGATCCTGGCTCCCTGCTGCATCTTTTGGCTATTCGAAACGTGGGCAAAAGCAGAAAAGTCTATTAATTTGATAACTTATATAATTTCTAATAGGATATTCAGTGAATGCACAGAGCAAAACGTTCACCACCTTTCATACGTTCACCGCCTGTAACTCGATCAAGACATCTAGCTAATATTATTACCGTTGATTTTTCTTTAGAATCATCATCTAGTCGAACAAGTACTCCAATTCAAATTTCCGATAATCCATTTTTTGAACCCGACTTCACAATTGAGAACCCAGAGGATATTCAAGGACAATACCAAGACCCTGAACCACTAATCATTCCTCCTGAACTACAAACCGTTAAATCGGAATCCTCTAGTGATTCGTATTCAACAAATTCAATTATGGAAGTAACGAAACCTCTAAGTATGGAAGATCGAATGAGAGCCACACGCACGAGCCAAGGTCACGCCATTATTAAGCCAGATGTTAATGCGTCAGATTATGAAATCAAAGGACAAATCGTACACATGGTAACTAATCAATGCCAATTTAGTGGTACACCAAAAGAAGATCCAAACGAACATCTTCGAACCTTTAATAGGATTTGTATTCTATTCAAAATCAAAGAAGTTAAGGATGAACAGATCTATCTCATGTTGTTTCCCTGGACTTTAAAGGGAGAAGCCAAAGATTGGTTAGAATCGTTACCTGAAGGAGCGATTGACACATGGGATGTTTTAGTTGAGAAATTTCTTAAAAGATTCTTTCCGCATCTAAAGCCGTGAGACTTCAAGGAGAAATTGTTACGTTCGCGCAAAAGCCAAATGAAACTCTATATGAGGCGTGGACAAGATTCAGAAAGTTCTTGAGAGGAGGTCCTCAGCACGGTTTAGACACTTATCAAATAGTACAAATATTCTACCAAGGTGTCGACGTTGCTACACGAAAAGACATCGACACAGCAGCCGGTGGTTCCATTATGAAGAAAACCACTACCGAAGCTCACAAAATCATTGATAACACAACCTCCCACTCACATGAGTGGCATCAGGAAAAAGATATTTTTCGTTCATCTAAAGCGGCTAGAGCTGATTCTAGCCATGACTTTGATTCCGTTTCCGTAAACATAGATGCTTTCGAGAGACGAATGGAAAAGATGACTAAAGATATTCACGTAATACGAATCAGTTGTGAGCAATGCGGTGGACCACACTTAACGAAAGATTGTCACATTGAGCAAATGATGGAACAACGTGAGAATGTTTCCTACATGAACCAAAAGCCGGGAAATAATTATCAAAATAATTATCAACCGCCAAGGCCAAACTTCAATCGAAATCAAAACATTCTTTACAATCTAAATGGACCCAACAATAACTCGTATAACCAACAAGTCCGAATAACCAACCAACTCAAAACAACACTTTCAATCAACAAAGACCTAGCTTGTATAAACCACCACAACAAACCGAAGAGAAAAAGTCAAATCTGGAAGAAATAATGGCAAAGCTAATGGAATCTCAAACACAATTTATTACATCTCAAACCCAAACAAATGAGAGGTTTGTTCAGTCATTAAGAACTCAAAAAGCTTCCATTTTGAATCTAGAAAAGCACGTAGGTACTCTTGCTAGCATGATGAGTGAGAGGGAACAAGGAAAGCTACCGATTAATACTGAAGTAAATCCCCGGAATGAGAATGTTAATATGGTGTCAACAAATTCTGAAAAACCAGCTCCAGAAGATGAGACGGTTTTCGATGTGAGTAACAATGAAGAAGTTACGCCACCACCACTACTCGAGTATGTAAAGCCAGTAGTGGTGCCATACAGACCACCCATCCCATTTTTAAGAAAAGGAGTTGAGTATGAGCAAGTAATAGGTAATAAAGTTTGTGATACCTCTGTAAAGAAGAAGAAGAATAAGAAAGTGCAAGAAACAAAAACCATAGAAGTAAACCCGGTGAAGACAGTTCCACCAAAACTTCCACCCATGGTGGGTGATCCGGGTGAATTTATTGTTCCTTGTCTACTTAGTGATTGTGTCATGAATGATGCACTAGCAGATTTAGGTGCGAGTGTGAGTGTTATGCCTCTTTCATTATATAAGAGATTAGGAGTAGGTGAGTTAAGTCCAACAGAGATGAGTGTTCGACTCTTTGATCAAAAAATTAGGCACCCAGTTGGAATTGCTGACAACCTACCCATTCAAGTGGGTAATTTAACCTTTTTAGTCGAATTTATTGTCATTGACATAGAAGAGGACTCAAATGTTCCTCTAATTTTAGGTCGACCATTCTTAGCATCCACCAGGGCATTATTTGATGTACGAGAGGGTAGAATGACACTTAGTGATGGTGACAAATCGGTCACCTTCGTGAGTCGAAAGGCTAAATCTCCACCAACCAAAATCGTTGAGCCAACAAAAACGATTGGTAAGAACCATGTTGTTTTACCAACTCCAACGGTAGTGTTTAATAATAATAAAATGCCTAAGTGTGAGGAAGATGAAGTAACACCTAATGATGACTTGATAACAAAGAACCCCGTTGTTGATACGAAATTAAATGACCCCGTTATTAATAGTTCAATGAAGAAACTTATTAAACGGATTCGCGATGCTAGAACCACAGGGAACTTTAAGTTATGTAACCGGTTGGTATCCAATCTATCGCCTAAAGAAAAGGTGAAACTAGTTGAATTTGTGGATATTACACAGGAATCCGACCAATGGCTTAAAGCAAAAGTCACAGATATGCAAGTTGATTATGGTCCAAGAGAAATTGACGATGAAGCTAATCACAATTTCGACACCACAGCTACCTAAGTGTGGGGAGATTCAAATGTTTTAAAAAGAAAATGCTGACTAGAGTTAGTTGTTCTGTTCTCGTGTAGTTCCGAGAATGGAATCCGATTGGTCTTTTCCGCTAGCAGACACTAAAGAACTAGTTTTCTCCCCCCATTCTGAATTTTTTTTTATTTTTTTAGGTTTTTTATGAAATTAATATGCATTTTAAATTTAAGTTTTGTGTGAATTTAAAAACAAAATTTACTTTATTTCATTAAGTTTAAAAAAAAATGATTTCTAAAATTCGTCGTAAGTTAAAGACTAGGTCATGAAACCGAAATTGCTTTACCCAAGGACGGGGCGAAAAATTTTGTTATCATTATTTTAATATTATTGATCTAAAGTATGCCAAAATTATTATATGAACATGGGGTTATATACCAAACTTCAAAAATATGTATATATATGTTTGTATTTTATGTTATATACAAAACAGGATAAAACAGCGCACTTTCAAAGACTGTCATTAAGTTCAGCAAAAGCTACTAATATATCAAATGTGATATAAAATAATATGTTTGCAAACTTGGTATTTTTAATCACTTTTCTACACTAATCACCCTCATGAATTTATAATTATAGTCTGATTTCATGCAAATGAGGGCATTGCACGATCTCAAGTGTGGGGAAGGGTTATAAATTCTCTCGGGTTTACACTTAGTTTAATTGCAAAATTTTGTGAAAATTTAAAAAAATTTCAACTAAATGAATTCAAAATCATGTTTATACATATTTATGAACGATAAAACTAGGTGTTAATGCCGGATTTATTGTTACCTCGGAGAGAACATAAATGGAGAAACAACCAAAAACACTTGAATTCATTTAAAATGGAATAGAAGAGAATAAAAAGGCAAAGAAAAGAATAAATAAAAGCCAAGTGTGGGAAGACTTCACGAAGTTCTTTAAATCATATATCACATATTTTTGTACAAGATTATTGCAGGTACTTTTGCTTTGGACTAAACTAATCAGTTTTACCCGATTTACTGTAGTATATTTGAAAGAAAGATGGATCTACATGATGAATCTATTATATCATTAAAAGGAAGTAAAGTCTTCGAAAAAGACACGCGCTTCTTGATTTAGGTCAGGAAATTGTCGTCCAGACAAGCTGTAGATTGACAAAAAATCTAGAAAAGTCATCTCTAAAATCAGCAGAAAATTCACGGACCTCAGCATCAAACAGGGTCGCCATGTAGTCAGACTTATCCTAGTCATGAGAGGATCTGTCTCGTAAAATGGGGAGGGCGCCGTGCAAATTAGCTTGATAAGACTAATGAATCAGACTCCTAGAAAGGATAATCTCCTTAAAGATTAAAAATCAGCATTTAAGCCTGATATTACTCAATCCTTGAGATTGACTTTAAAGATTGAGAAGTACAAACTCATGGAATTCAATGATATCTAAACTCGAGCTTGAACGAGAAAATATTTTGATCAAATTAAAACCGATTTGTTTTCTGAAAATCTTTTTTCAATGTGTTCATTACCATTGAACGTAAAATCCTGAGAATTCACCTGGAATTCATTAGGTCACCTGAACCAAATTGGGTGTCAACTGTAAGAACGGTGGTGGCATAGCATGGTCGGAGACAGTACCAGGTGCCAGACCAAAAAATTATAGGGTGATCTTTACTATTGCTCCTACAAAGAATAGTAATTTCATCCGACACGTTATGGACCATGAACATCTGCATGTCATTAGACATTGCCTTAACAGTTGCTTGTTCATCACTTTCCTTTACAACCGGACGGTAGTTTACCGAAAGTTAATATACGGAGCAAGTATACTGGACGTGTTGCTTTCCTAATACAAGGTTAGCAAATGGGTGACACAAAACCATAAGTTTTGAGCTAAAATTTTAAAATTTGAAACCCACACAACCCACAAAAATAATTTATGAACACCGGTGACGGGTTATTCTGGAAAACTTATCTAGGGTAAAAGCTAGATTGAATTTTTATAAGATCAAATGTTTTCATAAAGATCCAATTTCCTTAGAGGATCTAAATTTTCATAGTCATGTGGGACTGTAAACCACATCGTTACTATCATTGTTTATACCGCTGTATTAAAATCACTGTTGTACAAAGTGTGAGAATAAAAAAAGTGATTCGAGTGAAGTGTGATTTAATTTCAAGTTCTGTATTGCTTGAGGACAAACAACGTTCAAGTGTGGAGATATTTGATAGTGCTCTAAATGAACATATATTTAGTATAAATAACCTTCCAATATGTAAAGCTTTTAGTTACTATTGTTCTATTTTTATGTAATAATCATTTAATTAAATAAGTGCGAAGACAAAAGAAGAAAATGACGATTTGAAGACGCAAATGACCAAAAAGCTAAAAAGTACAAAGTACAATCCAAGTGGTTCAATTTATTGATAAGAAACGCCTAAAAATGACAAGAGTACAAGCCGCGAAACGCAAAGTACAAGATATCTAAGCGTACGAAAAGGCGTTCGAAAATTCAAAACAGAGACATAAACCGAGCATCAACGTACAACTCAACGGAGCTAAAATTATAAGTCAACTATGCACAAGAATATAATGTAATATATATAATTATATAAAATTATATATTATTATATTATATATTATAATATTCAGCAGCCCACGTTTAACTCAATTTGGTAAGCTGGAATTCGAAGCTCCGCACTCGCGGAGCTGTAAGGCACAAAAGTACCGCACTCGCGGAGCTGTACAGTTCAAAGTGGGCCTATAAAAGCTCACGCATTCTGCTCAAATTCTACACTCCTTTTTCTTTCTTTCTCTCTATGTAATATATATTTATAATTTTAATTTTAATTTCAATTTAAGTTTAATAATAATTGGGTTATTGTAAGAAATGTTTTACGGGTTTTAAAGTCGAAAATTTGTCCGTGTAACCCTACGCGATAAATAATCACTGTAAGCTATGTTCTTCCTTTTTAAATTAGTGTATCGTAACTAAGTTATTATTATGCTTATTTGAGCCGAAGTAATCGTCATGTTAGACTAAATATTAAATACGGGGTTATTGGATTTTGTACCATAATTAATGTTTGAACAAAAGACCGACACTTGTGGACATTTGACTATGGACTATTAATAGATGGGAGGTATTGTCTAATTGAGTGACAACTCATTGAAGTCTGTCGAACCTGTCTTCAAATTAATTAACTTAATAATTAATAATGATTATGGTTGTCCTATTTAGTGACATTCATACGGAATCTATTATAATCATTTAATTAATATTCATATCTAATCAAAACAGGGGTGGATTACATACAGTGATAACTGGTGTAATTGTTTACAGAAGTGATAACTGCGTCACAGTTTAAATCTTTAATTAGTTAGAATATTTGACTTCGGCTATAAGGGTAATTTGACGAGGACACTCACACTTTATATTTATGACCGATGGACTATTATGGATAAAAACCATATAGGTTTCAAATAATCCAGGACAAAAGGACAATTAACCCAGAGTAATAAATTAAAATCAAAACGTCAAACATCATGGTTACGGAAGTTTAAATAAACATAATTGTTCTATTTTATATCTCATCGTATTTTTATTTACTGTCATTTTATTTATTTTCATTTTAATTTTGTTATTTATTTTACACACTTTAATTATTGTCATTTACCTTTACGCTTAAAATATAAAATCGACAAACCGGTCATTAAACGGTAAAACCCCCCTTTTTATAATATTACTACTTATATAATTATATATATTTTATACAAATATAGCTGTTAAAAATATATTACGTAATCACCAGCTCCCTGTGGAATGAACCGGACTTACTAAAAACTACACTACTCTACGATTAGGTACACTGCCTATAGTGTTGTAGCAAGGTTTAGGTATAACCCATTCTATAAATAATTAAAACTTGTGTAATATTTCGTCATATTTCGTAGTAAAAATAATAGTATTTCGTACACCTCCGCTGCATCATTAGAAAGATGTAAGAATCTAAGAGTGATGTCTTCTGTTAAATCTTGACTTGGATTTTGATTTGTCAAAATCTGAATATGTAATCAAATTTGGATGAGAATGGTTGTTTTGATTTCTATAAAAGAATGTATATTGTTGTGAAAGTAGTGAGTATAGTTGGTGATTGCTGAATCAGATTCGAAGAATGTAACATATTAATTGTGAATTTATATATCTCTCGGGTATTACCTACCCGTTAAAAAAAATTCACAATTAATATTTTGTACAAAAGAATTTTATTACAGTCTTTACGAAAATATATATGTGTATATTTTCCTTTAGATGTAACATAGATTTAATGAGTTAATATTAAATTAAACTCATCTGATTTATGGTTGAAACTAGAATTGAGTAATCTCTAAAACTTTAGAAATTACATAAGTATTTCTTCAATAATATTATGAATCAATACTTCATTATTTGTTGATACATGATGCCGGTTTTTGTGAAATTCTTGTGAACTTCGCCAGGTACGAATGATGTTATTTAGAAAGTTTCAAGTACATCGATGATGAAAGTGTAAAATCAAACATATATTTAAATAATACACTTGGTTTATTATGAGTTAGAATTTATTGAATTGAGACAGAAATTGTAGCTAACGATGGTTAAGTTGCGGACAAAGGACGTACCTCATTGCATATTAGTAATATGAATTAACCGAGTAGTTAAGATTCACACATAATAGCTTAGTATGGAAAGTTATATAAAATATACATATAATTTCTTCAGAGGGAGTGAGTTAATACTTCATAACTCGTTGATACAATATACGCGTTATTGATTCGTAATGATGTCCACAGTGATTCTTGAACTGACAGAGTTTGTGATGTTATAGGTGTTGTTGATTCTGATGACACTGACGGCACTGACTGTGATGGTGATGCTACGGTACTGTTGATGATGTTGGTAAAATAAGTCTAGCTTATAAATCACGCATCATTCTTTTCAGGGTTTCTACTCTTCCTTCTATCATTTCGATTCACTCATCTGATTTATGGTTAGGGTTAGAATAGATAATCTCTAAGACTTTAGAGATTACATAATCGCCGCGGAGTGTTTCTCCAATGAAGTTATGAATCAACATTTCATCGTTTGTTGTTGTTGGTATTCCTTGGTATCTACAGGGTGTATGACATTGGTGCTCGTGGGACAGATTGTAAAGTTGAGGTTTACGACGCGGTTGTGGTTGGGGTGGTAATGGTACTATTGGCGTTGATGATGGTAGTACTGGTTATGCTGCTGGTGCTGCTGCTGGTGCTTGTAACCTTTGCACCATATTCTCCAAAGCCACTACCCGAGCGCGAAGCTCGTTGACTTCTTCTATTACACCGGGGTGATTGTCGGTTCGGACGAGCGGATAAATAAAATCTAGAATTTGATGTAGTATATAATCGTGACGAGATACTCTGGAAATGAGAGAGAGAAAATGGTGTTTCGGACAGGTTCGCCGGTCAGTGCTTCAGGTTCTTCACCAAGAGGGCACTGTGGTGGATGGAAAGGATCGCCTTCTTCTTGTCTCTAATGATTGAGGAGGCTACGAACCCATACCCAATTCATCCAAAATAGATTATGGCTGATTGGTTGATCCATTCCAGTCACACTGCTTTCGGAGCTTGAGTGGGATTCCATATCGGAATTCGAGGGACTTGAACTAATGACGAATTCCATTTCGTTCGATTGAATAAAGGATTTTTTCGATGTGAAATGATTTTCCGGCTATCGTGTGGTATTCTAATTACATAGAATATCTATATATATAGCGCAAAAGATTTCATAGATTACGGAGGAATTTACAGGATATGTCAGGCAAAGTTTACAGTAACAGATTCGCTAAGATATGAATTTTGTCTATACACTATTCATGCAATCAATGCAGTAAGACTTGTCTAGACTAAGAATGATAAGCAGGCAATTTCTGACAAAAATGGTAAGCAAAACTTTTGACATGCAGACACGGTCGAAGTCCAGACTCACTAATGCATCCTAACGACTATCAGTTAGACACACTAATGCAGACCTGGTTCGCTAGGACCACCGCTCTGATACCAACTGAAAGGACCCGTTCATATACATTATAAACGATTCACAATAGTTGATTACATCGCGAGGTATTTGACCTCTATATGATATATTTTACAAACATTGCATTCGTTTTTAAAAGACAAACTTTCTTTTCATCTAAAGTTGACGGCATGCATACCATTTCATAATACATCCAACTATAATTGACTTAATAATAATCTTGATGAACTCAATGACTCGAATTCAACGTCTTTCGAAATATGTCATGAATGACACTAAGTAATATCCTTAAAATGAGCTAATGCACAGCGGAAGATTTCTTTAATACCTGAGAATAAACATGCTTTAAAGTGTCAACCAAAAGGTTGGTGAGTTCATTAGTTTATCGTAATCAATCATTTCCATAATTTTAATAGACCACAAGATTTCATTTATATAAACATCCATCTCATATCAGGCATTTCGCAAACTGCATAGAGATAAAAATCATTCATATGGTGAACACCTGGTAACCGACATTAACAAGATGCATATAGAATATCCCCATCATTCCGGGACACCCATCGGACATGATAAACTCGAAGTACTAAAGCATTCCAAATTCCAGAATGGGGGTTGTTAGTTCCCGTAGATCTACCTTTAGGATTCGCGTCAATTAGGGGTCAGTTCTCTAATTCTTAGACTACCAACCTAAAAAGGGGCATATTCGATTCGATAATCCAACCATAGAATGTAGTTTCGATTACTTGTGTCTATTTCGTAAAATATTTATAAAAGTGCATGTATTCTCAGTCCCAAAATGAAACAACCTGTCCATATTACTATAAACGCAGTACGTTATTCATTGGTCCCATAGCGAGGTATTTGACCTATATATGATACGTTTTAGAAAATATTGCATTCATTTCATGAAAAGCACACCATTATTATACATAATGCATGTTTTAAACAAGTGGGCGATTATTTAAAAAATAATCCCCATGATACATCGGTTTCCAAATACTACACATGTGACATAATAGTCGAATATAATACATGACAAAGGTTTTATTAAATGCAAAATTTCATTTAAACAAAAGCATGAGACTCCATGCACAGCTTGCTCAGATAATGCAACAGCGAAAGACTTTCTTAAGGACCTGAGAATAAACATGCTTAAACAGTAAACACAAAGGTTGGTGAGATATGTAGGTTTAGCATCGATATAAATATAGACCATAAGATTTCATAGTTATAAGTATATGTACACTCGCAAGTGTATAAAAGTATTCTATAAGTTGTTGAGCGCTTCGGTAACCATACTTAACTATTAATGTGGCATATTCCCTTTATTATGAAATCTCCCTACACTGTACCAAGTGTAGTAAAAACGAAATACTATGCAACCGTTTACGATACTAGAGCGACTAGCCCGGTTGGGGTTGTCAAACCTGATAGATCTATCAATAGGATTCGCGTATACATGTTCTTACAACATGTAAATATTAGTTACCAAGCTATTAGGGAAGATATGCAAAGTGGTACAACTCAACGTAGAATATATTTTAAGTACTTGTGTCTATAGCGTAAAACATAAAATGCATGTATTCTCATCCCAAAATATTTGTAGAGTTTAAAAATGGGACTATATACTCACAGTAGTAAAAGTATATTAATAATAAGTTTTCAACTTATTAAAAATATGACCGTCGTCCTTGGATTCACGAACCTATAACAATAATAACGATTCAGATAATAATACGACATATGAATAAAATAAAGCAAGTTCATAGAATACTTATATAATAATTTTTAACATTTCGTGTTAGTAGTCCATTGTTAGTAGTCCTTTGTTAGTAGTCCAAAATAGTCCGAAAAGTCCAACAATCCAATAATCGGTATATATATATATAATCTTAGAATTACCCCACAACGTATTGTATACGTATTGTCTTTGCATCAACCCAGAGACGTAATGTATACGTATTGTCTTAGAATTAACTAAGACATATTGTGTACATATTGTCTTAGGATTTATCAAAACGTATTGTATACTTATTGTGTTAGGACGTACCAAGAATATTATTATACATATATACAATCACAGAATTAACCAAGATTATAATATTTTGTTATACTACTGATAACATGTCCAAATGTATATAGGATATAGGAAAAGTTAACAAGTATATGGTTAATATAGTTTTTATAATATAAATTTTGTCCATACAACGTTAATTTTAGCTGATTTTGTTTTGCTCGCCAAATATTCATTACAATTCCGTTTAAAGTGAATCAAATTGCTATGGATTCATTAAGAAGTAAATTTTACAAAACCAATTCGAAAAGTTCATCCCAAGTAGTAATTTTTAGAGCTTTACCCTCTTTTTGTGTCGGTGGACAGATTTGGAAAAATCACGGCATCCACCCAATATATGATTTTTGATAAAATACTTCCACTTTGTCTAAAATCATGAAAAAATTACTTGAAGTCTTATTTACATATATTAACATATTTAAAAAGTCTTCGAACTCAAAGTCTAAGATAGGTTTTTAATTCCCAACCCAAAACAGCCCGCTTTTTACCGAATGTAGATTAAGGGATATATGTTAAGTTTCAAGGTGTTCTTCATATGTACAAGTTATAATTTCTTATATTAACTTAATATAACATCATAATACATATAAATAAGTGTTATTAGAGTTAATTTAAAAAGAGTAGATTAGTTTTTCGAACAAGCTTGGTGTTCACCAAAACAAGTTCTAGTTTTTACAAGTTTTATAAGTATAATAAGATAGCAACTATACAAGGAATTGAACAAGGATTTTGAGAAGTATTTTACTTTGATTATGAAGAGAAAAGTTGCTGAGATTAAAGTATGATATGAGAGCATTCAAGTGTGTGTTTTTAGTTTAAGAAAATGTGGAGTAAAAATGAGTTAAAATGGTCCTTATTTATAAGCTTATAATTTTGGCTTTTAGTGAAAATATCTAAGATAAGTTAAATTGTATTAAGTCATGCATGACATATTAAATTGATTAGGTCATGGATGACATATTACACAAATAATTGCAGATTTCTATTGGTATATACCAATAGTAATACTTCTAGAAGCTGTGTATAATACGGGTAAAAATACCGTATGAATGCGAGTAGAATTCTTGAGGAAATTGAACGAAAATACGAGTATAGCTATCCTTTATATCTATTGGTATATTATAAAGTATATTCAATACTTGTAAGGATGTATTTACACTCGTAATACATTATATATTTTTTACATTTTAACATAAGTTAATTACGTCGTTTAAATAGTAATATATATATTGTTTGAAAACTCTTTAAATTAGTAGTATGAAAATATATATATAATACTTTGTTAATATACTTAATGAGATATTTAATTATCATATTTTCAAGTTAAATATATATAAATCCATATATATATACACAATAATTAAACAATTAAATCAAGTTATGACGTTCGTGAATCGTCGGAATAAAAGGGTGACCAAAAGCTTGTGTAAAACTCTTTCCAGAGGTTCAAGATTTATTAAAATTTATTTCTTATCAATTCGGAATTATATAAAGATTAAGTTTAAATTTGGTCGGAAATTTCCGGGTCGTCACAGTACCTACCCGTTAAAGAAATTTCGTCCTGAAATTTGATCGAGGTCGTCATGGCTAACAACAAGAATGTTATTATGATGAATATAATTTGATTCATAGGGTTTTATCATGATTGAGAAATATGGACAAAATAATTCGATTACTCGAAACGTATGAGTGAAGCTATCGTAAAAGAGTTAAATGAGAAAATTGGGATTCGTCTTATCTTTTGACGTCATCACGATTGATCTCCGGATTAAAGAAAATCTTTGTAATCTATATAAGATTTGATTCTTCGGCGATTAAGGAAATTATGATCCTCTTCGATTTAATGCAATAATTTGTCTCGATTTCTCTGTCGGATATTTTACTATAAATCAACCTCCAACATTTCCTTATTTTCACATCTCCCATCTTTTATACTTTCTTTCTTTCTTCGTACTTCCAAAATATTCGTCAATATGCTCCATCCAGTTTTAATTCTTGATATATTCTTGACTATCACATCTGTCATTCTTCTTTTTCATCTTCCACCGGAGGAATCCGTTAATTTCTACTATGCTCTTGGGTTTATAGTGTTCTTAGTTTTCTCGTGTCTTTATATTGCTATACGCATTGATATACATGGTTTTGTAATTTCTGCGTTGTCTTCGTGCTTATATTTTTCTTTATATTTTGGAGTTTCATGCTTCCGTCTTCTTTTCCCGACTTCAAGTCAAGCGATTAATGATCTAGAATTCATAGATATGAAATTCGGAATGAACATAGCTAATGCTCTAAGAGAGAAATTGTAATAGCACAATTTGACTTGTGAAATTACCAGAATCCAAAGGAAAAGATAGAACTATCAATAGAATATGTTCTTGATATGTTTAGAGATTAGATTGAATGTAAGAGTCATGTAACATGGCATATGATGACATTATGGTATGTGAATTATTACGTTCCATTTAGAAACTCAGCATGACTTACTGTAATATAATCACGTTGATCAAGTGTCATTATATTATACTAACTCATGCTTCAGTTCCCAACATTACTTCAAAAGCATTCATACTTTACACTCAGAGGTTTCAGATGTTTAGAAACTAAAACAGTTTTCTTTATGATGTGATACAGATAACGTGAAGGAATAAATGATTTCAGATAAGAATGGTTATGAAAATATCTTCAGAAATATGAAGGATATTTATAATGGAAGATACGATGATATCTTAGAATATATAAGATAAGAGGATGATGAAGAATATTGTTCGCAAGAGTTTTAGAGTAAGGAGCAAGGTATTTGCTAAGGATTTTAGCAGACACCGAATCATTTGGATTCTTTGAAGGTAGATTTCATCCTTGTGATTTGTCCACAGCCTCCTTCAGGGTTTGCTCAATCCGTTTTCCAGTTCCAAACCTTCTCTTTTTCTGTGCTTTGCTAACATACTATTCTTTATCATCAACTTTTGACTGATACGGTTGTCTACAGTTTCTGCTGCTTCATTCAGCTTTTTCAAAACTTCATAGTACTGATTCGTAGGCTGAAGTGCTATTCCGGATTTCAGAATTATAATTCCAGGAAATAACGTTATATGTATATGCAGAAATGATGTGAGATTCAAGAATAATTATTGATACTTCCTGGGGTTTGGTATGACAATTATTGTTACAAGATGTAGATGGGTACATGACAAGGTTTTATAGTGATCTTTCAGAGAGATTTAAGTCAAAGAGCAATAAAGTTGCTGGTAAGCTTACTACTAATGTGGTGGAATATAAAAGGTACCCCAGTAACGATGGCTAAAAGACAACATATATATCAAGGTTATAATAAGGCTACCCCGGATGAAAAGTTGAAGTTGTCTTTTTGGAGCTGTGACAAAATTCGCTATTTTGAAAAGGATTGTAAAGTTATTTTGGGTAATAATAATGCTAAAGGATCTGATACGGATACGTGTTGAACCTTTACTTAGGTTCAAGTGTCCTCCGAATGCATATCAATATGCATATATTCTTCGTATGTATCGTGTGATTGGTTCATTCTCTCGATTGTTCCTTAGTTGAGATGTTTTCAAGAATTTTGAAGGGTTTAGACGTAGGTTGTCATCGTCAATATCCGTATAATGAATTCGTCGTGAATCTTAAATGATACGAATATCTTTATGAGTTCTGTGAATGAAAGTGATGTTCTAGTATATTTTGAATTTAACGTATGATTTTGAAGGATGTAGGAATTTAAGATTGATGGCACTTCTTAAATCTTGACTTGGATTTTGATCTGTCAAAATCAGAATATGTAATTGAATTGGTATGGAAAATGGTTGTCTTGAATTTTGTGAAATGATGTATATTGCTATGAAAAGAGAGAGTATAATTAACGATTGTCGAAACATCATTGAAAATGTACAGTGTAACATATTAATGTGAACTTAAGTATTTATCGGGTATTACCTACCCGTTAAAATAAAATTTCACAAGTAATATTTTGTACAAAAGAATTTTTATTACAGTCTTTATGAAAATATATGTATGTATACTTTCTTCAGATGTAATATGGATTTAATAAGTTAATATTATATTAATCTCATTTGGTTTACGGTTGGAACTAGAAATGAATAATCCCTAAAACTTTGGAGATTACATAATCGTCGCAGAATATTTTTTCAAAGTAAATGAAATAATGAATTAATACTTCATCACTCATTATTGTTGGTATCCCTCAGTACCTGCGGTGCGTATGATGTTGATGCTCGTAATGCGGCTTGCGATGTTGAGGCTTGTGATGTTGTTGGTACAGCAGCTGCTGGTGCTGGTAGTGGTTTGATGTGAGTATAGATGATGAGAATTTGTTTTGTTTTGTATTGTGAAAGAAGATGTTTAAAGTTTCTTGAATAAAAAGAGAGGTCAAGAGCTTTATAAAGGGAATGAAATGATGTAGGATGCACTTGCTAATGAAGTTTTGCTTTTCATGACAATAATTTTTTTTTTTTTACTAAATAATTCACCATGCAAGATACGGAGTAAAGGTCGGATAGCCAATAATATTAGTAATATTATACTCGTTGCGGTATATCCTGGAAAGGAGAGTGAAAATGGTGTTACAAACGGGTTCGCCGGTAAGTGCCTCATGTTCTTCACCAAGAGGGCAATGTGGTGGATAGAAGGGATCACCTTCTTCTTATCTCCAATGATTAAGTAGACTACGAACCCATCCCCAATTCATCCAAAATAGATGATGGCTAATTGGTTGATCCATTCCGATCACACTGCTTTCGGAGCTCGAGTGAAACTCCATATCGGAATTCGAGGGACTTGAACTAGTGGAGAGTTCCATTTCGTACGATTGAATAAAGGATTTTTCGATATAAGATGATTTCCGACTATCGGATGGTATTCTAATTACATAGAATATCTATATATATATATATATATATATATATATATATATATATATATATATATATATATATATATATATATATATATATATATATATATATATATATATATATATATATATATATATATATATATATAGAGCAAAAGATTTCATACATTACGGAGGAATTTACGGAATATGTTAGGCAAAGCTTACAGTAACAGATACACTAAGATATGAATTAGCATATACGCTAAAATATGAACTTTGTCTATACACTATTTATGCAATCAATACAATAAGATGTGTCTAGACTAAGAATGATAAGCATGTAATTTTCTAAGGGTGATAAGCAGATGATTTCCGACTAGAAATGATAAGCAAAACTTTTGACATGCAGTTAAGGTAGAAGTCCAGACTCACTAATGCATCTTAATAACTACCCGTTAGACACACTAATGCAAGACATGGTTCGCTAAGACCACCGCTCTAATACCAACTGAAACAACCCGTCCATATTACTATAAACGCAGTACGTTATTCATTGGTCCCATAGCGAGGTATTTGACCTCTATATGATACATTTTAGAAAATGTTGCATTCGTTTCATGAAAAGCACACCATTATTATACATAATGCATGTTTTAAACAAGTAGGCGATTATTTAAAAAATAATTCCCATGATACATCGGTTTCCAAATACTACACACGTGACATAACAGTCGAATATAATACATGACAAAGGTTTTATTGAATGCAACATTTCATTTAAACAAAAGCATGAGACTCCATGCACAGCTTGCTCAGATAATGCAACAGCGGAAGACTTTCTTAAGGACCTGAGAATAAACATGTTTAAACAGTCAATACAAAGGTTGGTGAGATATATAGGTTTAGCATCGATATAAATATAGACCACAAGATTTCATAGTTATAAATATATGTACACTCGCAAGTGTATAAAAGTATTCTATAAGTTGTTGAGCGCTTCGGTAACCATACTTAACCATTAATGTGGCATATTCCCTTTATTATGAAATCTCCCTACACTGTACCAAGTGTAGTAAAAACGAAGTACTATGCAACCGTTTACGATACTAGAGCGACTAGCCCAGTTGGGGTTGTTAAACCCGATAGATCTATCAATAGGATTTGCGTATACATGTTCTTACAACATGTAAATATTAGTTACCAAGCTATTAGGGAAGATATGCAAAGTGGTACAACTCAACGTAGAATATATTTTAAGTACTTGTGTCTATGGCGTAAAACATAAAATGCATGTATTCTCATCCCTAAATATTTGTAGAGTTTAAAAATAGGACTATATACTCACAGTAGTAAAAGTATATTAATAATAAGTTTTCAACTTATTAAAAATATGACCGTCGTCCTTGGATTCACGAACCTATAACAATAATAACGATTCAGATAATAATACGACATATGAATAAAATAAAGCAAGTTCATAGAATACTTATATAATAATTTTTAACATTTTATGTTAGTAGTCCATTGTTAGTAGTCCTTTGTTAGTAGTCCAAAATAGTCCGAAAAGTCCAACAGTCCAATAATCGGTATATATATATATATATATATATATATATATATATATATATATATATATATATATATATATAAAATCTTAGAATTACCCCATGACGTATTGTATACGTATTGTCTTTGCATCAACCCAGAGACGTATTGTATACGTATTGTCTTAGAATTAACTAAGACATATTGTGTACGTATTGTCTTAGGATTTATCAAAACGTATTGTGTTAGGACGTACCAAGAATATTATTATACATATATACAATCACAGAATTAACCAAGATTATAATATTTTGTTATACTACTGATAACATGTCCAAATATATATAGGATATAGGAAAAGTTAACAAGGATATGGTTAATATAGTTTTTATAATATAAATTTCGTCCATACAACGTTAATTTTAGCCGATTTTGTTTTGCTCGCCAAATATTCATTACAACTTCGTTTAAAGTGAATCAAATTACTATGGATTCATTAAGAAGTAAATTTTACAAAATCAATTCGAAAAGTTCATCCCAAGTAGTAATTTTTAGAGCTTTACCCTCTTTTTGTGTCGGTGGACAGATTTGGAAAAATCCCGGCATCCACCCAATATATGATTTTTGATAAAATACTTCCACTTTGTCTAAAATCATGAAAAAATTACTGGAAGTCTTATTTACATATAGTACTTATTTCTAAACTCTTAGCCTCGAACTCAAAGTAAGATAGGTTTTTAATTCCCAACCCAAAACAGCCCGCTTTTTACCGAATGGAGATTAAAGGATATTTGTAAGTTTCAAGGTGTTCTTCATATGTACAAGTTATAAGTTCTTATATTAACTTAATATAACATAATAATACATATAAATAAGTGTTATTAGAGTTAAGTTAGAAATATTAGATTAGTTTTTCAAACAAGCTTGGTGTTCACCAAAACAAGTTCTAGTTTTTACAAGTTTTATAAGTATAATAAGATAGCAACTATACAAGGAATTAAACAAGGATTTTGAGAAGTATTTTACCTTGATTATGAAGAGAAAAGTTGCTAAGATTAAAGTATGATATGAGAGCATTCAAGTGTGTGTTTTTAGTTTAAGAAAATGTAGAGTTAAAATGAGTTAAAATGGTCCTTATTTATAAGCTTATAATTTTGGCTTTTAGTGAAAATATCTAAGATAAGTTAAATTGTATTAAGTCATGCATGAAATATTAAATTGATTAGGTCATGGATGACATATTACACAAATAATTGCAGATTTCTATTGGTATATACCAATAGTAAATACTTCTAGAAGCTGTGTATAATACGGGTAAAAATACCGTATGAATGCGAGTAGAATTCTTGAGGAAATTGAACGGAAATACGAGTATAGCTATCCTTTATATGTATTGGTATATTATAAAGTGTATTCAATACTTGTAAGGATGTATTTACACTCGTAATACATTATATGTTTTTTTATATTTTAACATAAGTTAATTACGTCGTTTAAATAGTAATATATATATTGTTTGAAAACTCTTTAAATTAGTAGTATGACAATATATATATATATATATATATATATATATATATATATATATATATATATATATATATATATATATATATATATATATATATATATATATATATATATATAAAATACTTTGTTAATATACTTAATGAGAAATTTAATTATCATATTTTTCAAGTTAAATATATATAAATCCATATATATATATACACAATAATTAAACAATTAAACAATTAAATAATTAAATCAAGTTATGACGTTCGTGAATCGTCGGAATAAAAGGGTGACCAAAAGCTTGTGTAAAACTCTTTCCGGAGGTTCAAGATTTATTAAAATTCATTGCTTATCAAGTTGGAATTATATAAAGATTAAGTTTAAATTTGGTAGAAAATTTTCGGGTCGTCACACAAAAATATATATTGCAAAAGCATTTAAAAAGGGAGCAAATAAAACTCACAATACTGTATTTTGTAGTAAAAATACATATGTCGTTATTGAACAAGTGCAAGGTTGACCTTGGATTCACGAACCTATATTAATTATATATATTTATGTTTGATCAATATCCGTCTAACAATTTAGGTCAAGTCGTAGTGTATCACAATCCTAATGCTCGAGACTAAATACGCAAAAGTCAACAAAAGTCATATTGACCAAAATATCTTCCAAAATTTATACATGAATATTATATAGTTTAAATATAGTCGTTTTATATATTTAAATATTTTTGAACATATTTTATTAAAGTAAATAATATAGTTCTTTTATTAATAAATAAAATTTTATATTAAAATTTATATAATAAAAATATACTTTTATATATCTTAAAAATAAAATTTATAAAGTTCATTTAATATCATAAAAATAATATGATAGGTATTATTAATGTAATTATATTATATGTAGTAAAATATCTTTGTATCACATATTTATTTGATAAAATAATATTGATAATAATAATAATAAGTAAAAGTTGTATTATTTTGTAATAATTATTATTATTCTATTAATAAAAATAACAATAATTATATTTTCTAAAAATGATAAATTGATAATTTTTATTAATAATAGTACTAAAATGATAATAATAATGATGTTTCATATTAACACTGATATTTTTATTAAAAATAATAATTTTAGTAAAAATGCTAATTTTAATATTAATAATACTTTTAATAACAATAATAGTAAAATAATGAAAACGATATTTTTCCTTTAAATCAATATCTTAATTTCATCATGATACTCATACTCATTATTTCCTAATCGCTTCGTTTAATAGCTTTTAGTCGTCTTTTATATCGCGTTCATAATAATAATAATAATAATAATAATAATAATAATAATAATAATAATAATAATAATAATAATAATAATAATAGTAGTAACATCTAATATTAGTTTTAATTATAATAATACTAATAATAATAATATTAATGATAATACTAATAACTATTTGAGTGATAATAATACTAATAATAATAATAATAATAATAATAATAATAATAATAATAATAATAATAATAATAATAATAATAATAATAATTATTATTATTATTATTATTATTATTATTATTATTATTATTATTATAATTATAACCTGAACGATAATAACGATAATAATAATAATAAAAATAACAATAATATCTTTTATTAATAACGACAATGATAATAATAATAATAATAATAATAATAATAATAATAATAATAATAATAATAATAATAATAATAATAATAATAATAATAATAATAATAATAATAATAATAATAATAATAATAATAATAATTAGATAATAACGACGATAATAATAATCATTTTTACAAAATTTCAAGTGACTAGAACTTCTAAACCGTTCATCTAAACCATTCGATATCTAAATGAAAAGTTCTCAATTTTTTGCTAGCTTTCCAACGACATGCATATCATATACCTTATCTTAATAGCATATGTATTTAATTCAAGATTCGGCATAACCTATCTAACGACAATAACAAACGTATAAGCATGCATAATCCTATATACTCGAGCACTAGTCAGGGATACACTAATAATATATAAAAGTTAAGTTATGAGGGCTCACGTATCAATATTGAGATTCAATATTGCAGGAAAAGTACGTAGATGCAACGGGGATGATAAACACTAGTTTGACTCGCGAGCAATACTCCCGAACCATACCCATTACCTCCATAGCTATAACCCATAATTTCCTTAGTTATATCCCGCTCGAAAAACAATTTCGAAATCACTCAGACATCACTCCGTCGTAATAACACTAATAATATCTTAAAATAATGCGGAGTAAATATATATGTAAATCGATTGAGAGAGTTTAGAGAAAAATATTTTCAAGTTTCTATAAAATAATGAAACCTATTGAATTCTATTTATAATAGATTTTTGAATTATTAAAGTGAATTATTAAAGTATGAATTATTAAAGTGACTTATTAAAGTATGAATTATTAAAGTGAATTATTAAAGTTAAAGTAAAGTAAAAATAAAGTAAAGGTAAAGTTTAAGTATAGTAAAAGTATAAAACTATGTACGTATAATATGCGTATAAATATATATAATATTAATTTAAATCGTTATATATATTTAATAAAATAAAATATAAATATCGTTATCTTTGTCATACTGGTTAAGTAATGAGTTGTCAAAAGTGGTTCTAGATATTTATAAAAGTTATATACATTTTAATAATAAAGTTCTTTTTAAACTAAAAACGTTTTTGTACGTTTGAAACTAAATCAAATAAATATGATAATTTTGTTTTTCAAAACTAAATATATTTAAGAATCATTTTGTTTAAAGGTTAAAATAATGGAAATCGTTATATCATAAAACGTTTTAGAAAAGTAGAATCATATATATTCATAATAGGTTTCAAGTTTTTAAATTACAGTATGTTGGTGAAGCATGGGATAAAGTCCAAAGGTTAAATAAACGTATGAAATCATCTTAATGAAAAATGTCGAGTTACTTAACTTGTCGATATCCAACATCTAAGTTATTTACACTCTACGTTCTTACTTATAAATCACTTTACCATTTTCTGAATGTTGTCAAAAAGAATAGATTTCTTAAATCACAGTGGACCTCATAACATGGACCCGTAATCATATCACAATGTATCTGATAAATCAATTATTTGATATTATCTTCTAATTCCATCGATAAACATATTGAAACAAATACGTTCGTGTAAAGTATTATACGTTTAATACTTTATTAATATTCTCAAGTTATAATATATATATATATATACATATATATATATATACATATCTATTTATATATAACGGTTCGTGAATCTTCGGAATTTGGTCGAGGTTATAATGAATGCATGAACACAGTTTAAAATTCTTGAGATTTAACTTAACAAACTTTGCTTATCGTGTCGGAATAATATAAAGATAAAGTTTAAATTTTGTTGAAAATTTCTGGGTTGTCACAATTCTTAAGGATGGTTTTTCTTCAGATTCTCTTGCTAAGTCAAACCAAGCAATTTAGCTTGGTGAGTTGATTCCGAAGTCGGATGTTCATGATACAAGAATCGGTTCGGATGGTCGTGATGGTGATGTGCTCAACCAGGGTATCACGTCCATGGGTTACGATGTTTATGCCAATCAATATGATAAAGCCAATAATGTTATAAGAGCGCACCTTTAAAATGCTACTACTCGTACCGTGAATGACTTGTGTATGTCCTTGAATGATCCGGATGTTGATTCAGTTGACTTTATTGTGCCTGATGTTATTGAGTCCCTGTTGTAGCTACAGTTTATGTGAATATTTAGAATGATTTTTTGTGCTCCCAATTTCTGGGAGACTCTGGTTTTGTTGGTTGTGGTGAGAGTTCGGATCCTTTTGTTCCTACTTCCTCGGTTTCATCTTGTTCGCTTGTGCATTTAGATCGTAAACCATTGTATAGAGATATGCTTTTAGTAAAGGTTCTTATTCCCTTGCCGAACGACGACATTAAGGTTTTAGTTGACGTTCTCGTGGTTGTTGGTTCCTTTGTTTGTTAATAAGTCGGGTTCGCCGTCGGATGTCTCTTCATCAAAAGTTTTTATGGAGGGACTCCAACGCTTCGAACTACTTTGCTACGGTTGATTCTAAGTTTGAAAAAGTTGTTAGTATGAAACAATTTGACGAATCTTTCGGTTATACTGTTTCTAGTTTCAATGGTCCTTTTAGCTCTTGGATGAGATAATGAAGTATAGTCGCGCGGTTAAAGTAGATGTCATTCCTTTAAAATCAAGTGCCCCGTCCAATGACATAGCTAAGCCGAAAAAGTCTATGAAAAAGAGACTGGTGCAGGGCGGATAGATGAGCGAATTTTTTGGAGTTCGTGAAGGATATTTAAAGTGTTGCCATTTACCTTTGTTTGGCTTTCGAATTCTCATCCCATAGATGGTACTTTTCACCGTCGTTACAATTAGGTCCCCTCTTTTGTAGTCGACGTTGCTTTATTTGTATTTCTTTTTTTTGTAGGTCCTTTTATATTTGCTCGTTGTTAGTTGTTTTGGTTGTAATTTTCGAGGCTTCATCTTTTGGATAAAGTATTCTCAATAAGTTCTAATGTTAAAGTATTTTTCAACAAAATTAATAATAATAATGTATCAATCTTGGTAATCTATAAATTTTATTGAATTTCTAAAATGATGACATCGTAAATAAGCTTTTTTCATTCATTAAAAAAATCAAAAAACAAAAAGAAAAAAATCTAAGCAACTTAAGTGATATCATTAATCATTTAATTTACAATTAAAAATATAATCTTTAGATGACCCCATCACCATATGTACAAAATATGAAACATTATGTACAATTTTATAATAAAACACATCCATTACCATATGTATAAACTTTAAAACAAATTGTATAATCTTTTACAAAACACTCATTTAAATCATGTATAAACTTTGAAGCATAATTGTACAACATTCATATAATAATTATATTTTAATTTTTAAAAATTCAAGATGCATTTGTTATTACTAATAATTATTATTAAAAATATAAATTCTCAATTTTTAAACATACTTTATTATTATTATTTATTATTTATTATTTATTATAGATATTATAATAATAATAGTAATTATTATTATTATTATTATTATTATTATTATTATTATTATTATTATTCAAAATATGAGTTCTTTTTACGGAATTAATTACGTTACATATTTATGCCAAATACATGTCTCAATAAAAGTTTGATTTGTAGGTTTTTATGAAGAAAAAAAATAGTAATTGCGATGAAAATTGGAAGAGGGTGGTGATGGATTTAATGTAGTTAATTTATTCTAACCAACTTAATTACATCAATATGTTTATAAAAATGAAAAGTTTTTTAGTCGGAATCCGTGATTACACGGGGCATTAAACTAGATGACTTTAACATGTACATTCACTTAATACATAAAACACATTAAACTATTTTGTTTAAACTAATTTGTGGTTCCACAGGTCATTTTACTAGTATTTATGTAAGTTCAAAAATAATTATATTTGTAAGAAATACTAGCTAATAAATTTAGGCAAATTTATTTTATATAATGCCCAAATTAATATTACTATAGGTACGTAAAATTCAATAAAAACCTATAAAAATTGAAAGAGTTAATTATCTATAGTGAAGATTTAAACTTAATCTCTACGGATTATTCTTTGATGTTTTGCCTATAAAAAAATTGATAAATTATTATGGTTTTCACATATACTTTTATGATGTGCATCAACAATTGGAAGTTTTCAAAATTAAAAATAAAAATTTACGGAGAAATTTACATAAAAAATAAATTGACTGGCCGATCAAAGAAACTAACTTGAAAAGGTTTCAAAATTAAAAAGAAAATTTAAAACTAATCATACATAATACATTATTATCATGGCATATTGTCATCAAGCCAAAAAAGTCGAAACCAAGTTTGAAAAATAGTTTTCGAATCGAACGAAATCGAAAACCGAATTAAAATTCGGTTTTTGGTTCTAATTTTGTTTTGAAATTTCTAAAATTGGTTAACCGAAAATCAAATATAAAACCGAATTCAATTTAGACATTATTAAATAAATATATTAAGTTATTAATATTATTGTCTACATGTGTTAGATATATAATTTGAACAAATAATTTACCTTTTCAAGTCAAAGTATGTTTACTTGAATTTAAAATTTTAATTAGATTATTAATTCATATTGTTTTGATTTCTTTTTATCCACATTCTTACTTATACATGTAAGTTATTAAATTTATTTATTTTCTTAATATAATATAGTATGTATGTATTGTATTATGATTATGATATTTTATAAGTTTATTGCATTTAAAAAATTTGTATATATGTATATTAGTTTAGTATGATAAAACGATAATGTTTGTTCATTTAGCAGGAAAAAAGTAAAAAATCTATATTATATCTATCTATATTCTATAATATATATAAACAAAGTCCTTTTTTTCCTAATCATTTTCAAGATAAGTGATCATTAGATCAAAAACCAACTTTCAATATCACCCGTTGGATTAATATATTTAACTATATTACTTTATTTATTTACGTACACCATGTTGATGAAAATTATGTAGTTTTTTTAAGGCGAAAATATTAATATATATATATATATATATATATATATATATATATATATATATATATATATATATATATATATATATATATATATATATATATATATATATAAAGATAGTAAATGTGACAACCCGGAAATTTCCAACCAAATTTAAACTTTATCTTTAAATTATTCCGACACGATAAGCAAAGTTTGTTAAGTTAAATCTCAAGAATTTTAAACTGTGTTCATGCATTCATTATAACCTCGACCAAATTCCGACGATTCACGAACCGTTATATATAAATAGATATGTATATATATATATATATATATATATATATATATATATATATATATATATATATATATATATATATATATATATATATATTATAACTTGAGAATATTAATAAAGTATTAAACGTATAATACTTTACACGAACGTATTTGTTTCAATATGTTTATCGATGGAATTAAAAGATAATATCAAATGATTGATTTATCAGATACATTGTGATATGATTACGGGTCCATGTTATAAGGTCCATTGTGATTTAAGAAATTTATTCTTTTTGACAACATTCAAAAAATGGTAAAGTGATTTATAAGTAAGAACGTGGAGTGTAAATAACTTAGATGTTGGATATCGACAAGATATTATTAGTATACATAAAATATTACGATGGAGTGAAGTCTGAGTGATTTCGAAATTGTTTTTCGAGCGGGATAAAGCTAAAGAAATTATGGGTTATAGCTATGGAGGTTATGGGTATGGTTCGGGAGTATTGCTCGTGAGTCAATCTAGTGTTTATCATCCCCGTTGTGTCTACGTACTTTTCCTGCAATATTGAATCTCAATATTGATACGTGAGCCCTCAGAACTTAACTTTTATATATTATTAGTGTATCCCTGACTAGTGCTCGCGTATATAGGATTATGCATGCTTATACGTTCGTTATTGTTGTTAGATAGGTTATGTCGAATCTTTAATTAAATACATATGCTATTAAGATAAGGTATATGATATGCATGTCGTTGAAAAGCTAGCGAAAAATTGAGAACTTTTCATTAGATATCGAATGGTTTCAATGAACGGTTTAGAAGTTATAGTCAATTGAATTTTTGTAAAAATGATTATTATTATCGTCGTTATTATCGTCGTTATAATCTAATTATTATTATTATTATTATTATTATTATTATTATTATTATTATTATTATTATTATTATTATTATTATTATTGTTATTATTATTATTATTATTATTATTATTATCATTGTCGTTATTAATAAAAGATATTATTGTTATTTTTATTATTATTATTATCGTTATTATCGTTAAGGTTATAATTAGTATTATTATTATTATTATTATTATTATTATTATTATTATTATTATTATTATTATTATCATCATCATCATTCAAATAGTTATTAGTATTATCATTAATATTATTATTATTAGTATTATTATAATTAAAACTAATATTAGTAACATCTAATTATTATGATTACTATTATTATTATTATTAATATGAACGCGATATAAAAGACGACTAAAAGCTATTAAATGAAGCGATAAGGAAATAATGAGTATGAGTATCATGATGAAATTAAGATATTGTAAGATATTGATTTAAAGGAAAAATATCGTTTTCATTATTTTACTATTATTGTTATTAAAAGTATTATTAATATTAAAACTATCATTTTTACTAAAATTATTATTTTTAATAAAAATATCATTGTTAATATGAAACATCATTATTATTATCATTTTAGTACTATTATTAATAAAAATTATCAATTTATCATTTTTAGAAAATATAATTATTGTTATTTTTATTAGTAGAATAATAATAATTATTACAAAATAATACAACTTTTACTTATTATTATTATTATTATCAATATTATTTTATCAAATAAATATGTGATACAAAGATATTTTACTACGTATAATATAATTACATTAATAATACCTATCATATTATTTTTATGATATTAAATGAACTTTATAAATTTTATTATTTAAGATATATAAAAGTATAATTTTATTATATAAATTTTAATATAAAATTTTATTTATTAATAAAAGAACTATATTATTTACTTTAATAAAATATGTTAAAAATATTTAAATATATAAAACGACTATATTTAAACTATATAATAATCATGTATAAATTTTGGAAGACATTTTGGTCAATATGACTTTTGTTGACTTTTGCATATTTAGTCTCGAGTATTAGGATTGTGGAACACTACGACTTGACCTAAATTGTTAGACAGATATTGATCAAACATAAATATATATAATTAATATAGGTTCGTGAATCCAAAGCCAACCTTGCACTTGTTCAATGACGGCATATGTATTTTTACTACAAAATACAGTATTTTGAGTTTCATTTGCTCCCTTTTTAAATGCTTTTGCAATATATATTTTTGGAACTGAGAATACATGCGCTTTTATAAACATTTTACGAAATAGACACAAGTAATCGAAACTACATTCTATGGTTGGATTATCGAATCGAATATGCCCCTTTTTAGCTTGGTAGCCTAAGAATTAGGGAACTGGCCCCTAATTGACGCGAATCCTAAAGGTAGATCTACGGGAACTAACAACCCCCATTCTGGAATTTGGAATGCTTTAGTACTTCGAGTTTATCATGTCCGATGGGTGTCCCGGAATGATGGGGATATTCTATATGCATCTTATTAATGTTGGTTACCAGGTGTTCACCATATGAATGATTTTTATCTCTATGCAGTTTGCGAAATGCCTGATATGAGATGGATGTTTATATAAATGAAATCTTGTGGTCTATTTAAATTATGGAAATGATTGATTACGATAAACTAATGAACTCACCAACCTTTTGGTTGACATTTTAAAGCATGTTTATTCTCAGGTATTAAAGAAATCTTTCGCTATGCATTAGCTCATTTTAAGGATATTACTTGGTGTCATTCATGACATATTTCGAAAGACGTTGCATTCGAGTCATTGAGTTCATCAAGATTATTATTAAGTCAATTATAGTTGTATGTATTATGAAATGGTATGCATGTCGTCAACTTTAGATGAAAAGAAAGTTTGTCTTTTAAAAACGAATGCAATGTTTGTAAAATGTATCATATAGAGGTCAAATACCTCGCGATGTAATCAACTATTGTGAATCGTTTATAATGTATATGAACGGGTCCTTTCAGTTGGTATCAGAGCGGTGGTCTTAGCGAACCGGGTCTGCATTAGTGTGTCTAACTGATAGTCGTTAGGATGCATTAGTGAGTCTGGACTTCGACCGTGTCTGCATGTCAAAAGTTTTGCTTATCATTTTTGTCAGAAATTGCCTACTTATCATTCTTAGTCTAGACACGTCTTACTGCATTGATTGCATGAATAGTGTATAGACAAAATTCATATCTTAGCGTATCTGTTACTGTAAACTTTGCCTGACATATCCCGTAAATTCCTCCGTAATCTACGAAATCTTTTGCGCTATATATATAGATATTCTATGTAATTAGAATACCACCCGATAGCCGGAAAATCATTTCATATCGAAAAAATCCTTTATTCAATCGAACGAAATGGAATTCGTCATTAGTTCAAGTCCCTCGAATTCCGATATGGAATCCCACTCAAGCTCCGAAAGCAGTGTGACTGGAATGGATCAACCAATCAGCCATAATCTATTTTGGATGAATTGGGTATGGGTTCGTAGCCTCCTCAATCATTAGAGACAAGAAGAAGGCGAGCCTTTCCATCCACCACAGTGCCCTCTTGGTGAAGAACCTGAAGCACTTACCGGCGAACCTGTCCGAAACACCATTTTCTCTCTCATTTCCAAAGTATCTCGTCACGATTATATACTACATCAAATTCTAGATTTTATTTATCCGCTCGTCCGAACCGACAATCACCCCGGTGTAATAGAAGAAGTCAACGAGCTTCGCGCTCGGGTTGTGGCTTTGGAGAATATGGTGCAAAGGTTACAAACACCAACAGCAGCACCAGCAGCATAACCAGTACTACCATCATCAACGCCAATAGTACCATTACCACCCCCAACCACAACCGCATCATAAACCTCAACTTTACAATCTATCCCACGAGCACCAATATCATACGCCCTGTAGATACCAAGGAATACCAACAACAACAAACAATGAAATGTTGATTCATAACTTCATTGGAGAAACACTCCGCGACGATTATGTAATCTCTAAAGTCTTAGAGATTATCTTTTCTAGCCCTAACCATAAATCAGATTAGTGAATCGAAATGATAGAAGGAAGAGTAGAAACCCTGACAAGAATGATGCGTGATTTATAAGCTAGAATTATTTTACCAACAGCATCAACAGTACCGTAGCATCACCATCACAGTCAGTGCCGTCAATGTCATCAGAATCAGCAGCACCTATAACATCACAAACTCCGTCAGTTCAAGAATCACTGTGGACATCGTTACGAATCAATAACGTGTATATTGTATCAACGAGTTATGAAGTATTAAATCACTCCCTCTGAAGAAATTATATGTATATTTTATATATCTTTCCATACTAAGCTATTATGTGTGAATCTTAACTACTCGGTTAATTCATATTACTAATATGCAATGAGGTACGTCCTTCTTCCGCAACTTAACCATCGTTAGCTACAATTTCTGTCTCAATTCAATAAATTTCAACTCATAATAAACCAAGTGTATTATTTAAATATATGTTTGATTTTACACTTTCATCATCGATGTACTCGAAACTTTCTAAATAACATCATTCGTACCTGGCGAAGTTCACAAGAATTTCACAAAAACCAGCATCATGTATCAACAAATAACGAAGTATTGATTCATAATATTATTGAAGAAATACTTATGTAATTTCTAAAGTTTTAGAGATTACTCAATTCTAGTTTCAACCATAAATCAGATGAGTTTAATTTAATATTAACTCATTAAATCTATGTTACATCTAAAGGAAAATATACACATATATATTTTCGTAAAGACTGTAATAAAATTCTTTTGTACAAAATATTAATTGTGAATTTTTTTTTAACGGGAAGGTAATACCCGAGAGATATATAAATTCATAATTAATATGTTACATTCTTCGAATCTGATTCAGCAATCACCAACTATACTCACTATTTTCACAACAATATACATTCTTTTATAGAAATCAAAACAACCATTCTCATTCAAATTTGATTACATATTCAGATTTTGACAAATCAAAATCCAAGTCAAGATTTAACAGAAGACTTCACTCTTAGATTCTTACATCTTTCAAAGCTATACTTTGACTTCAAAACTGTGCTAGAACATCATATGTATATTAACACTTCAATCTGTGTTCAAACCCTCCAAAATTCCTGAAGACACTTCAAATAATGAACAATCGAGATGATGATCCAACCACATGTTAACCACAGTTATGTACCTGAGAAACTCTCGAAACCAAAGTCATAGTTTGACACGTATCCGTGTCAGACCCTTTGGCATTTATTAGCTAAAATAACTTTTCAATTCCTCTCCAAAGTAGTCAGTTTTGTCACAGCTCCAGCAAGTCAACTTTGAATTTTTTAGTCGAAACAGCCTTATTATAACCTTGATATATACGTTGCCCTTTCGCCATCATTACCGGAGAGCCATTTATGTTCCATCACATTAGCAATAAACTTACCAACAACTTCACTGATTTTTAATTTTCCGAAAAATCATTATAATTATCAAAACCCCATCATTTACCTATCTGCATCTTGTAATGAGAATTGCCATACGAATCATTGGGAATTAGCAAATCAGTATTTTAAAATCTCGCAGCATGTCGACGCCAATAGTTATACATATAACGTCTATCTCCTGGACTTACATACTGCGAATGTGAAGTTTCTGAAAAACACCCTAAACTGCGAACTAGTTCTCAAAATTTTGAAAAATGCTGATGAAGCAGCAAGAACTGTAAATGACCTTAACAGTAAAAAGTTTGATGATAAAGAATAGTGGGTTGGTAAAGCTCAGAAAAAGAGAAGGTTTGGAACTGGAAAACGGATTGAGCAAAGTATGAAGGAGGCTGTGGACAAATCACAAGGACGAAATCTACCTTCAAAGAATCCAAATGATTCAGTATCTGCTGAAATCCTTAACAAATACCTTGCTCCTTGCTCTAAAACCCTTGTGGACAATATTCTTCATCATCCTCTTATCTTAAATATTCTAGGATATCATCGTATCTTCCGTTATAAATATCCTCCATATTTCTGAAGATATTTTCATAACCATTCTTATCTGAAATCATTTATCCCCTCGCGTTATCTGTATCACATAATAAAGGAAACTGTTTTGGTTTCTAAATTCTGAAACCTTCGAGTATAAAGTATGAATGTTTTGAAGTAGTGTTGGGAACTGAAGCATGAGTTAGTATAATATAATGACACTTAATCAACGTGATTATATTACAGTAAGTCATGCTGAGTTTCTAAATGGAACGTGATGATTCACAGATCATAACATCATCATGTGCCATGTTACACGAATCTTGTATTCTATTTAACCTCTAAAATATCAAGAAAATATTTCTTGATGATTCGGTATTTTCCAGGGTATTCTGGTAATTTAACAAATCAAGACCGTGCCATTACCATTTCCTTCTTAGAACATTAACAATGTTCATTCCGAAATTTATATCTGCGAATTCTGGACCACTACAAGCGATGCTTAATCGCAAGAAGAAGAAACGGAAGGACAAAGCTCCAAAATAGAAATTGGAGTATAAATCGCAGCAAATAGGAGGGAGTATTAACTGTGGATGACAATGATTATAGAAGACAGAAGCAGGGACTTTGAAGTATAAGGGAAGATATAAAACCCAACAACAACCCAGAAATTTCAAACCATATATATCGATGCATATAGCAATATAAAGACACGGGAGAACTAAAAACACTATAAAACCAAGAGTATAATAGAAGTAAATAGATTCTTCCGGCGGGAGATGAAAAAGAAGAATGACATATATGAAATTTAGGAGTATATCAAGAATCAGAACTGGATGGAACATATTAGCGAATGCTATAAAGTATGAATTGAGGGAGAAAGAATAAAAGGTGTGAGTTGTGGAAATAAGGAAACGAAGGGGGTGGATATATAGTAAAATATCCGACAGAGCAATCAAAACAGATTATCGCATTTAATCAAAGCGGATCCTAACTTCCTTAATTACCGAAGAACCAAATCTTATTACAAAGATTTTCTCTAAATTTCTTGAATTCCGGAAATCAACTGTGACTATGTCATTGGTTAAAAAGAACGTGCATTTACTCATTTCATTCTTTTGTGATAACTTCACTCGTACTCTTCACAAAAATCAAATTGCTTTATCTATATTACTTGATGATAATAAAACTCTAATTTCCAACTCGTATACGTCATGAAAACATACTTATTGTCAGCCATGACCATCCCATTCAAATTTCGGGACGAAATTTCTTTAACGGGTAGGTACTGTGACAACCCGGAAATTTCCAACTAAATTTAAACTTTATCTTTATATTATTTCGACACGATAAGCAAAGTTTGTTAAGTTAAATTTCAAGAATTTTAAACTGTGTTCATGCATTCATTATAACCTCGACCAAATTCCGACGATTCACGAACCGTTATATATAAATAGATATGTATATATATGTATATATATATTATAACTTGAAAATATTAATAAAGTATTAAACGTATAATACTTTACACGAACGTATTTGTTTCAATATGTTTATCGATGGAATTAGAAGATAATATCAAATGATTGATTTATCAGATACATTGTGATATGATTACGGGTCCATGTTATGAGGCCCACTGTGATTTAAGAAATCTATTCTTTTTGACAACATTCGGAAAATGGTAAAGTGATTTATAAGTAAGAACGTGGAGTGTAAATAACTTAGATGTTGGATATCGACAAGTTAAGTAACTCGACATTTTTCATTAAGATGATTTCATATGTTTATTTAACCTTTGGACTTTATCTCATGCTTCACCAACAGATTATAATTTAAAAACTTGAAACCTATTATGAATATATATGATTCTACTTTTTTAAAACGTTTTATGATATAACGATTTCCATTATTTTAACCTTTAAACAAAATGATTCTTAAATATATTTAGTTTTGAAAAACAAAATTATCATATTTATTTGATTTAGTTTCAAACGTACAAAAACGTTTTCAGTTTAAAAAGAACTTTATTATTAAAACGTATATAACTTTTATAAATATCTAGAACCACTTTTGACAACTCATTACTTAACCAGTATGACAAAGATAACGATATTTATATTTTATTTTATTAAATATATATAATGATTTAAATTAATATTATATATATTTATACGCGTATTATACGTACATAGTTTTATCATTTTACTATACTTAAACTTTACCTTTACTTTATTTTTACTTTACTTTAACTTTAATAATTCACTTTAATAATTCATACTTTAATAATTCACTTTAATAATTCATACTTTAATAATTCACTTTAATAATTCAAAAATCAATTATAAATAGAATTCAATAGGTTTCATTATTTCATAGAAACTTGAAAATATTTTTCTCTAAACTCTCTCAATCGATTTACATATATATATATTTACTCCGTATTATTTCAAGATATTATTAGTATACATAAAATATTACGACGGGGTGATGTCTGAGTGATTTCGAAATTGTTTTTCGAGCGGGATAGAGCTAAGAAAATTATGGGTTATAGCTATGGAGGTTATGGGTATGGTTCGGGAGTATTGCTCGTGAGTTAAACTAGTGTTTATCATCCCCGTTGCGTCTACGTACTTTTCCTGCAATATTGAATCTCAATATTGATACGTGAGCCCTCATAACTTAACTTTTATATATTATTAGTGTATCCCTGACTAGTGCTCGAGTATATAGGATTATGCATGCTTATACGTTCGTTATTGTCGTTAGATAGGTTATGTCGAATCTTGAATTAAATACATATGCTATTAAGATAAGGTATATGATATGCATGTCGTTGGAAAGCTAGCGAAAAATTGAGAACTTTTCATTTAGATATCGAATGGTTTCGATGAACGGTTTAGAAGTTATAGTCAATTGAATTTTTGTAAAAATGATTATTATTATCGTCGTTATTATCGTCGTTATAATCTAATTATTATTATTATTATTATTATTATTATTATTATTATTTTTATTATTATTATTATTATTATTATTATTATTATCATTGTCGTTATTAATAAAAGATATTATTTTTATTTTTATTTTTATTATTATTATTATCGTTATTATCGTTAAGGTTATAATTAGTATTATTATTATTATTATTATTATTATTATTATTATTATTATTATTATTATTATTATTATTATTATTATTATTATTATTATTATTATCATTCAAATAGTTATTAGTATTATCATTAATATTATTATTATTAGTATTATTATAATTAAAACTAATATTAGTAACATCTAATTATTATGATTACTATTATTATTATTATTATTAATATGAATGCGATATAAAAGACGACTAAAAGCTATTAAACGAAGCGATTAGGAAATAATGAGTATGAGTATCATGATGAAATTAAGATATTGTAAGATATTGATTTAAAGGAAAAATATCGTTTTCATTATTTTACTATTATTGTTATTAAAAGTATTATTAATATTAAAACTATCATTTTTACTAAAATTATTATTTTTAATAAAAATATCATTGTTAATATGAAACATCATTATTATTATCATTTTAGTACTATTATTAATAAAAATTTTCAATTTATCATTTTTAGAAAATATAATTATTTTTATTTTTATTAGTAGGATAATAATAATTATTACAAAATAATACAACTTTTACTTATTATTATTATCAATATTATTTTAACAAATAAATATGTGATACAAAGATATTTTACTACGTATAATATAATTATATTAATAATACCTATCATATTATTTTTATGATATTAAATGAACTTTATAAATTTTATTATTTAAGATATATAAAAGTATAATTTTATTATATAAATTTTAATATAAAATTTTATTTATTAATAAAAGAACTATATTATTTACTTTAATAAAATATGTTAAAAAATATTTAAATTTATAAAACGACTATATTTAAACTATATAATAATCATGTATAAATTTTGGAAGACATTTTAGTCAATATGACTTTTGTTGACTTTTGCATATTTAGTCTCGAGTATTAGGATTGTGATACACTACGACTTGACCTAAATTGTTAGACAGATATTGATCAAACATAAATATATATAATTAATATAGGTTCGTGAATCCAAGGCCAACCTTGCACTTGTTCAATGACTACATGTGTATTTTTACTACAAAATACAGTATTTTGAGTTTCATTTGCTCCCTTTTTAAATGTTTTTGCAATATATATTTTTGGGACTGAGAATACATGCGCTTTTATAAATATTTTACAAAATAGACACAAGTAATCGAAACTACATTCTATGGTTGGATTATCGAATCGAATATGCCCCTTTTTAGCTTGGTAGCCTAAGAATTAGGAAACTGGCCCCTAATTGACGCGAATCCTAAAGGTATATCTACGGGAACTAACAACCCCCATTCTGAAATTTGGAATGCATTAGTACTTCGAGTTTATCATGTCCGATGGGTGTCCCGGAATGATGGGGATATTCTATATGCATCTTGTTAATGTCGGTTACCAGGTGTTCACCATATGAATGATTTTTATCTCTATGCAGTTTGCGAAATGCCTGATATGAGATGGATGTTTATATAAATGAAATCTTGTGGTCTATTAAAATTATGGAAATGATTGATTACGGTAAACTAATGAACTTACCAACCTTTTGGTTGACACTTTAAAGCATGTTTATTCCCAGGTATTAAAGAAATCTTTCGCTGTGCATTAGCTCATTTTAAAGATATTACTTGGTGTCATTCATGACATATTTCGAAAGACGTTGCATTCGAGTCATTGAGTTCATCAAGATTATTATTAAGTCAATTATAGTTGGATGTATTATGAAATGGTATGCATGCCGTCAACTTTAGATGAAAAGAAAGTTTGTCTTTTAAAAACGAATGCAATATTTGTAAAATGTATCATATAGAGGTCAAATACTTCGCGATGTAATCAACTATTGTGAATCGTTTATAATGTATATGAACGGGTTCTTTCAGCAAAGATCCGGTGGTACATACGAACAACAAAAATTTGAAAGGTCTCGCTCTGATCGTCCAACAAATTGGACGATAACATTGAAAGAGAGCGAGCACATTAAAAATGTAAATGACAATACAAACGAATAACCACCAAACCTAAATCTAAAAATATATAAAACCGGACACGTATCTAACGCCGCAATTGCCACTACTCAAAAACCACACAACTACAATGAACACCGGGCACTCCAGTAGCACTTAACCCGAGGCCTGCAAATCAAAGTAACCTCTCGTACCCGAAAAATCACGTAATAACTCCTAAACCAGAGAACCCTGTTGTTAGGATTTTCAGCTTTGTTTATAATTGCACAATACGTTAATGACTGCTTGGTTGCACGTTGTTGGCGGTGCAGGTGACGTTGATGGTTATATTGATGGTGGCTGTGATGATCAGCATTATTTAGGGGCCATTGAAAGTTCGAGTTGTACCTTGGTTGTGTTAATTTAATCTGCCTTAAGCCACTTTCCAAGGACATGGAAACATTGATGGATCAGACAAGAACTGGTGGGCTACATCCTGAATATAGAAGAACACAAGTGCAAATATAATTTTCCTATTCAGTTAGTCCAAGTTAATTCTAAGTTTAAATGCTACATCCTGAATATAGAAGAACAAGTGTAAATATAAGTTTTCATTTTAGTTAGTCCAGTTAATTCTAATTTTGATTTGATAATTATGTAGCATGGGTCACAGCGGTTCGTATTGACTAGAAACATTTTTTCATTCATTTTCTTGAAATATATTCAATCATTCGATATAATGTGACATTTCGCGATTAAATTTCATTCTCATGTCCTTTCATTAAAATAGGTAAATCATCATTGATCATAATACTGAACAATATACATTGTTATAAGATCCTAACATCCTCTTGATAACTCACAAGTCACAACCAAGTAATGATATAGATATAAGTTGGTTATAGATCTTATACATTATGGTAATCAATTAAATTTAACTTTGTACCTACTTTTAGACATTCATGCATACTTCTTTTTACTAAATTTTCAAATTTAATAATCTACCATGTTTTATCGCGAAACTCGCTAGTTATAAGCTAGTTGATTTTCAAAGGTAAATTGGGTTTAACCAAATTCAAATTCGGTTTTGATATTTGAATTCCATGATTTTGGATTTTGTTTATTTCAGTTTCAAAACAAAATTTAATAATTCAAAAAATCAAAAATCGAATCAAATAACACCCCTAAATTAGAGCAGTCCAATGCCAATAGCAAAAAAACAAAGCTTTGTCCTTTGATCTCTTGACACTGTCCTCATATTGTCTTGCGCATAGCTTGTCGCTCAAATTCATAACTTTAAATTTTTTTTAATTTGTGAATTTATTTATTTAACTTTTATCAATATATCAATACAAAAAATTATATTACGAAACTATATCTTTTTAGAAATCTTTAATTTTTTCTTTGTTGTTACTTAGTTAGTCTATTTTATATTAATTTTTCTAAATTTATTGAATTAATTTTATTTAAAAAACAAAAAATAAATATGGAAGATTGAAAGTTGCTATCTATAATAAGATGGAAAAAAATTGAATAGAATATCCCATTCTGCAAAATTATATACATAAATATTTGCTACAAGGCTTTAACCTTCTGATGATGTCGATAAATTGTAAAGTGTGTAAGTTATCATAGACCTCTGTAATATTTTCCAATTAAATGTACTCATACTTTTCAATATGTAAACCATTAAAATATAAGTTAATAAATCATTAATCATTCAAGTTTCAATATTTTGGTGCTTATTAACCGGAAACTGTTTTAATAAATACTTTTAAATTAAAAAGAATCTAACTCAATAGAAACCGATTAAGATAAAGATGTTAATGAAAAAGATTAATTAATTAATTAAATGTGGGGAAAATGATTGTTGAAGAATTCCAACTGATAAAAATGGAACACAACTGCCCACCTTCCCCATGTCACATTTTTTTTGCAGAGATTTCTTTCGATCAAAGTGCACAAGCACAACGCCGATACACACATATCCCTGCTTTTTTCTTCAACTACTTATTTTTCAATATTCAAATTTAAATCAGTAATCAATAGAATTAAGAAAAAGTAAAACATAATCTTTTTAGAAAAATACCGATAATAGAAAATCATTTCGAAATATAGGAAGAACAGAAATAGGAGATTGAGCAGCTGGTGTATCATTGCGGTCGTATGGAATATATAGAGGATGAATGAATAAAAGATTAGGGTTATATTTAGCGTCTTGGGCTCTAGTAGCTTAAAGAAGGAAAAAAAATTATTTTGAGGACAGGCCCAAACTTGATTCGGATATATTTCAAGGCCCGGATTAGAACTATAGCCTCTTCATACTTTTACAAGAGTAACTACGTATTTTAACGGCCCAAATTGACACTAAAAGTTTAATCATCAGCATATAGGTTGTAGATTTTTGTAATAATAAACGGAAACAAAATTGAACAAACACTTTGTTATAAATTTAGTAGTTAAATTTGGATGGTAATTAGTCAAATATGGATAGTAAAATTTGTACTATATATATGTGCATAATGTAAGTTACAAAAACACACATATACATTAAATACATCACACCTCTCTTTAACCTCTTTCTCTCCTATATCTTCTACAACACATCTCTCTTTTATTGGTTCTTTCAATTTGAATATATTGAACCAGGCCACTAAAGGTAGTTATAAGCCTACTGAAATATAACACGTTATCAGCACGAAGTGCTCCGTATAATCAAGGTTTATCTAAGCAAGCACACGTCACTAATCAAGGTAAGAAATTATCTAACTTTTATTAACTTCACTAACATTTATATTTATGTTATTTAAGTTATATATGGTCGGTTATACCGCCTGAATTATATTTCTGTAATCTAACTTTTATTAACTTCACTAACATTTATATTTATGTTATTTAAGTTATATATGGTCGGTTATACCGCCTGAATTATATTTCTGTAATCTAACTTTCATTAACTTCACTAACATTTATATTTATGTTATTTAAGTTATATATGGTCGGTTATACCGCCTGAATTATATTTTCTGTAATCTAACTCTTATTAACTTCACTAACATTTATATTTATGTTAATAAGACCTCATGATTGTACGCAACACGTCATTTGACAACACGGTACTTTATGTACGTAACACGTCATTTGACAACACGGTACCATGGGTCGAGATTAATTCCGATCAATACGAATACGATGGGGTCTTTATATGTTATCTAACATTTATGATTACTTATGCAATTAATCATTATTTATTTCATGCATACTAATGTTTATTCTTAAAAGTAAATCTTAAAAGTTAAAATAAGAAAAAATAGTTTGTATTTTTATTAAAAGTAAATCTTAAAAGTTAAAATAAGAAAAAGTAGTTTATATTTTTATTAAAAGTAAATCTTAAAAGTTAAAATAAGAAAAAGTAGTTTGTATTTTTATTAAAAGTAAATCTTAAAAGTTAAAATAAGAAAAGTAGTTTGTATTTTTATTAAAAGTAAATCTTAAAAGTTAAAATAAGAAAAAGTAGTTTGTATTTTTATTAAAAGTAAATCTTAAAAGTTAAAATAAGAAAAAGTAGTTTGTATTTTTATTAAAAATAAATCTTAAAAGTTAAAATATAAAAAATAAATCTTGTCCTTTATATTACTCATACGCGTTTTGATATAGTGACTTTATTCGTTAACGTCAACTAACGACGTTACAACGGTCATATATACATAACGGTTGTTAACGTCAACTGACGACGTTACAACAACTATATTTTTCAAATATAAAATAAACATCTCCGTTTTCACATTTTCACAAATCAATCTTCATTTTTCAGATTACTACTCTCAAAAAGTTTTTGTAAAAATGATTCACACAAGGATGATTTTTCCTATTGTATTGGTCATATTAACTATTATCATTGTTGCTAATATACCACCGGGTGAACCTATATTCTATCCTGCCCTTGTGATTTTATTATTTGTAATCATACCATTATTCTGTTGTTTGCTACTTATGAATTTAAAATGATTCTAATTTCATTTTATTATTTGTCTATGAATAGAAGTTGATTATGATTATGATTTATGTTATTCATCTTTTTGATAATAGAAAATGTCGAATTTGAAAAGGCTTAAATTTGCTCATTTAGAACAAGTGGGAACAACTACTTAACATGGGTTATGAATGTAGAAAAACATCTCGAATCAAACGGTATTTTAGAAACCCTGAATGAAAATAACAATTATTCCGAACAAGAGAAAGCAATAGTAAGTATTTTTCTTAGCAAACATATTGACGAGTCCTTAGAATCTACATATTATATGATCGAAAATCCAAGTGTATTATGGAAAATACTCAAAGATAGATACGATATTAATTATCAAAAAAACAAAAAAAATAATAACGGTGATCCATGAAAGAATAAAATTAAAGATATTAGTAGACGCTCTTATAAGAATTCCGGAGATTCTTATTAATGATCTGGTAACGTGGATCATCAGTCTAGTATTTCTTGAATACATGAACATCTTGTTTAGCTCTACAAATAAGTCCCAAAAGAAAAGAAAACGAGAGTGAATCTGTTGACAAATCTTGATTAAATTAACCCTGAGCTACCTTGAGACTTGAATGGTTTGAATTTTCTAAGATGCCTAGTTTTTTTTATGTATCACTCATAAATAAATGGTTTTAGACCATAACGCATATGTTTTATTAAGTGTTATCTTTTATGTACTTCAGATTATAACTTGTTTGCAGGTAATATAATTTGATTATCTTGCTGAAATATAACTCATTATTTGCTTATCTTATTTGAAGTTTTAGTATGAATCCTGCAGAAATACAACATCAATTAAATGGTAAAGACCTATGTATTGCAGATAGTAGTAACATACACACTATGATCAAATCTAAGAAATATTTCATTGATTTAAATCAAATGAAGGAATTATAAATACTATATCAGCTCTTGCAAACTTGATATAAGAAACGAAAAAGGCAAAATTTCATATTACCAAATGGTACGAATTTTTTGGTAAACAATGTCTTGTTTTCTCCCAAATCAAAGAGAAATTTGTTAAGTTTCTCTGATATATATCATAATGGATATGATTATCAGTCAATGATAATCGAAAATGAGAAATATCTATGTAGCACCGAAAAGCGCATAGGATTAAAAGCGCATATGATAAAAAGCGCATATGATGAAAAGCGCAGCGCATATGATTAAAAGCGCATATGATAAAAAGCGCATATGATGAAAAGCGCATCGCATATAATTAAAAGCGCATCTAATGAAAAGTGCATATGACGAAAAGCGCGGCACATATGATTAAAAGCGCATATGGTGAAAATGATATATGATGAAAATCACATATGGTGATTAATGAAAAGCACATATGGTGATTAATGAAAAGCACATATAGTGATTATCGAAAAGCACATATAGTGATTAACGAAAAACACATATGGCGATTAATGAAAAGCACATTGAAAAATAATCACCAATGTTTCTTGAAAGAATTCAAGGGTATATATATGGACCAATTCATCCATCATGTGGACCATTTTTCTAATAGACGCATCTAACGCATGGTCTCATGTTTGTGTGTTATCAAGCCATAATATGGCATTTGCAAAGTTTCTTGCACAAATTATTAAATTAAGAACACATTATTCTGATTACACCATTAAAAGGATGAGACTTGATAATGCTGGTGAGTTAACATCTCAAGCTTTTAATGATTATTATATGTCTACAAGGATTGTTGTTGAACATCCAGTTGCTCATGTGCATACACAAAATTGGTTTAGCTGAATCAATAGATAAACGCTTACAGCTAATAACTAGACAATTAGAAATGAGTACAAAACTCTCAATATTTATATGGGGACATGTAAATTTATATGATGTGACATTAATTCGCATTAAATCAAGTGCAAGTTATAAATATTCTCCATTACCAACTTAATTTTGGTGGAGACCAAATATTTTCCATCTTAGAACATTTGGTTGTGCAGTGTATTTTTAATTGAACAACCACAACAAATGGTTCCTCAAAGAAGGATTGAAATATATGTTAGATATGAAACATCTTCAATCATAAGATATATTGAACCCATGACGGGTGATGTTTTTACAGCAAGTTTTGTCGATTGTCACTTTAATGAAACATTGTTCCCTATATTAGGGGGAGAAATGAAATATAAATAAAATGATGTTTCATGGTGTAAACATCAATTAAGAAATATTGATCATCGCACAAAAGAATGCGAAAAGACAGTTCAAATATAATGCATATGCAAGAACTTGCAAATTAATTACTTTATGCATTTAAAGATACAAAAAATAAGTGACTAAATCATTGATGTGCGAAAAGTGGTATATGAATTATCGTATGGAAAATACCGGTTTTAGAGATTGCTACACACTAACGGGCAGTGTACCCGATCGTGTAGTAGTATAGTAACTGGTTTAGTTCCGTGTATCGTTCCAAGGACAGTTATATCAGTCAAACTAGAATTAGAAACTATATTATGATTAACTAAGTGAATGAAAGTTAAAAGTACAAGTTTTATGTTTTGATGGCTATTTAACGATTTAGCCAAATCAAAGAAGGTTAAATGTAAAAACAATATTTTTGTCTTTTAAGTTTATGAAATGATGATAAATACAAATAAAGCAAGTAAGATAGTTTTGAATTAAATCAAAGAGATGAAATGTTTATCTAGATATTTTACCCTCGGTATTGGATGTAAGTTTAGATATTAAGTCCTGATTGAATAATTATGTGTGTAGTTATCTAATAGGTTCACTAAGAGTTCTCTCGGATAAACACGCAAATACAATAACAAGATCAAGGGTTCCCTTTTCACTATGGTTCTTGTATTTGTAATCAAATAACTATAAGCATGCTAATCACCTAAATCGACTCGCCAAGAGTTCTCTTTAGCAAGTACTCAAACTAGAATTACTAAGCGAGGGTTCCCTATAACTTAGACCTTTTAGTTTGTGACTAGTTGATCAACAAAATCAAAGACTTGAATAACAATTGTCTTTGCGTTCGCTCTACACAATTCATTCCTATTTTGTTTAACCGTTTTAATCTAGTTTACCCCCTTGGTCCGGTTTAGCAAACAATCAATCTAAGACAAGTTGATTGTAAATCAATATGATACATCAACAAGAGTTCTCTTTATCAACAACATATCAATTAACTAGATACAAATGATTTTAACAACAATAAGCATGGTTCTTAATTCAAGCTTCAATCTATCACGCATAATACATTCAATCAATAAGATTACATCCAATACCTTGGTTATTAATCTAGACAAACATTATAGAAACTAGCCAATAATCATGGTAACAGACAACAATACAATCAAATTATTAACTGAAATCATTGCTGAGAACAAGTAAATAACCTACAAGAACAAGAGTTCTTGGATGAAAAAGGTTTTGATGGATGATGCCTTGATGTTGAGCCTCTTCAAAGAGGTTGGAGTTCTCCAATTTGCTCCTGAAAATCGCCTCTAAACTCCCTGGTTCGTATTCTGATTAAACAGTCCCTCAAACACTGAAGTTTTAAAGTGGAGAAATTAGGTAAAAAGCCAAAAAGTCGGCCACACCTACTACGGGACGTCGTCCCAAAATGCAGGACGGCGTCCCGAATTAAAGGTCAAGACGGCGTCTCGAACCCCCTAGACGGCGTCCCAGATCAAAAGCCAGGACGGCGTCTTCAATCCCTGGACGGCGTCCTCAAGTACTGATTTTGACTGTTTCATTTTCTTTTCAATATTACTTCATTCGGACGAAGCCTAACACCTTGGAAGCTTTGTTTTATCATTTTAGAGTGCTATCTTGACCCTAACTCGTATCGGGATCAACCAATGTCATAAATCATCAAAATTCTTTGTAAATCATTCTTCCGATATAAACTTGCGCATCTTGGTTTATTATTTGTAGAACACCTTCATCATCCTTGATTCTAGAGCGTTTTTAATGATATTGCGATAGATATATATGATGTTATTGAGCAATATCAAAACACCCCACACTTAAACCTTGCTTGTCCTCAAGCAATTCTTTCGTTACAAAGTAGAACAATATCAAACATAATCACACAATATAGATTACAAACATTACATGAATCACTCGTAACACACAAAACACACACGTTGATATGAAACACAAGTCACACTATATAAAACACACGCTTTAAGTAACACACTCACGCTATATACACTATGGAAACACACGCTTTAAGTATAGTACACTTTTATTGAAATCACTCGCACGCTATATTCACAATGGAAACACACACACACATTTTTGGTAGATTAGAGCCAAGTATCCGAAAAATTTGATCCTAGGAAAATCAGGACCTTGATGAAAACGTTTTATGGTTTTGAAAATATCATGCTAGTTTTTAATACTAGACACGTTTTCCGATTTTGTCGGATTTTCTGAATTTTGAAAAATGAGTGCGGGTTTCCCGCTATTGGTTAAGCCAATCCCTCCCACGGTACCTAACATCATGAGATGTCGGTAGAAAATAATGTGCTTAGGAGGATACACATTACATCCGGATATCATTGACAATTATGAGGTAATCATCTAATCCGTTAAATCAATCATTAAGATTGAGGTTCATCAGTCTTAAAAGCTGATATCTTACCTTTCTGGAGGTTATCCTTCCGGGGATCTGATAAATCACTAACATTTTGTGTATACATGGTGCCCCCCCGTTTTACTAGTTAATCCCCCTCATTGAAACAAACCTTGACTACCAGTTTCCCTGTTTGACGTTGAGGCCTGGTAGATTTCCAGTCGATGTTAGTAATGAATTTTCAAGAGTTTTTATCACCCTACAACTGGTCTGGACTACATCTTCTGAATTGAATCAGTAAGTGTGTCATTCGGAAGACTTTACTTCCTTAAGGATGGAATGGATACATCCTATTGGTCATAATAGGTGGTCGGACGCAACATTGTCCTTTTTAGGAGAAACAATGAGGATCGTCCTTAAGGTTTTCGATCTGGCGCGAGATCCGGTTTCCGACCACGCTATACAATCACCGCTCTCTCACGGTTTACACTCGTTTTGGTACAAGTGACCTACAAGTTAGCTTACTAAACTAGTAGGATTTTCATTCAAATAATTGAATGATAGTGCAACTTCAAAGACTATTAATAATTTAAAATGTAAACCAATCATTTATTTTCTAGATTTTAAGACCATAATGTGTATAACGTGGTTTTTGGGCTTTTAATCGTTTTTAAGGCTACTTGAAAATTTTAAATTTTTTTTTTTTAAATAAGTTATGTTGCCTTGAACGCCTTAATTTTAGTAAAACGAGTTCCTGATAAATTTCTATTCCCCACCCCACACTTGAGATCATGCAAGGCCCTCATTGCATGAAATCAGAAAAAGGATTAAATTTAGAGGGCAAAGTGATAGGGTGATTGTAGAAATTTTCAATTTTTAACCTGTAAATCGTGGAACATGTAGACGGATGCTGCTGAACTTACTGCCAGCATAAGAGCATCGTCCAGTCCGCGATTATCATCATACACACATCATAATATCAAATGTCGCTGAACTTAATGCCAGTCTTTGAAGTTCAATCATGCTGCACAAATTAACAAACCACACAAATCACAATAAAAATAACGGTGTTTTTACAACCACAACCGTTTATCAAAGCACACCATTAGTACATTATTACAAACCGAAATATTGTCTAAAATCACACCACACAAATTAAATTGTCGCAAAACAAAGTACAAAATGATCAAAGGCACGCAGGCCTAGTTATCAAACAGCCAAAAATAATTACCCGAACCATCTCTGTACGGGCGTCCCTGTGGATATTGCTGCTCAAATCTGTTCCGAGCATCCTGCAATGCAGCGGTATTATCATAAATCGGGTGAGGCGGAGGTGGGTTTTGAGGATCCGTGTAATATTGGGGTGTCAGACGTGTCGTCCCATAGTACTGCTCGGGGTTGGAATAAAACAACTCTGAGTTATGGTTATTCCAATCAATACCATAACTCATCCATCCCTGATCGTGCACTTGAGCAATCTGTCATTGCTCCATTCGCTGCTGACTACCCCACATTCGATCGTTGTGCATCCTTTGTTCGTTCGGGCTCAACCTCATGTTATTAACACTACCAACCAAACTGTCCCAACTTGATTGGGACGGATGCCACGGAACCTGTTCACCAACATTAGTCTGTGCCTCCATTTCCGCCTCCTCTTCCTGCCGCTGCTCTTGCTGAACACCACTGCCACTTACGTCACCTGCACCAACTGCCACAAAAGGCACCAAATGACCATTTCTATCTTTCATAATGATTTCAGCATTAATATAAAAAACCTTTTTTAATGGTTTCATTACGCTCGTGTACTCCTGTAATCTACTGAAATCAATGTTAAAATGTCGGGCAATTCGGGTGATGTAGTGGCCTCCCAGAAGTGGCTTCCGTAGCCGTGTCTCAGTCGCAATGGCAAGGAAATAATTACCGATTAGCCCAGGAATGTCGGTATAGGAACCCCGCTTGATTTGATCCATAATCCACAAATCTAATGTTTTCACCTTCTCATGACCCTCAATCCTCGCATTAAACGTGCATGCGATGAGTCGATGAAGCAGCTTATCATCCCGGGCTGCGATTTCATTGTACCTGTGCTTGCTTGATCTAAAATGTGCAGGCGCAATATTTTGCTTACAAATTCTGCGCCAATAAGAGGTGTCATCAAAAACATGCCGGCCAACGTAATCAGAAGCCCGTAAGTATTCACCTAACTGATTATCGGTGAATTCCTCAAAAATTCCCAGAACTCTACAAAGCTGTAAACTGCTTATACCCCTATCTTGGCCCCCGAGACGAAACCGTAGAAACTCATTCGATAAATAATCGCTGACATTGTTAAACCGCATGGTAGAGTAAAATTCTTTAAGCAGCACCGGATAGATTGGTTCATTGATGCTAAAAACCTGTTCCCAAACGTGGGTGACTACTCTACCGTAAGGAATGGCGAGTAAATTAGAAACATGTCGGCGCATGCCCGCCTCTTCCAATGGCCCCCAGATAAAATACCAAGTTGTATTAATCGGCCTACGGTTTATTCTCTCAAATGTTTCCGTATAGTCTTCATCGTTCTGAACCTGTGTTAATCAAACTCGAGGATCGTTTAGATCCTCCTCCTCTTCTTCTCCGGAAGACGATGATGAATGATGTTGTTGTTGTGGTGGTGGTGGTTGTCGTGGAGGAGCCAAACCTGCTGTCCTTCCTCTTTTTGCCGGTTCTCCTCTGCTTGATTGTCCCTGCAAAACATTATACACCAAACCAAAAGAACATAGAAACCGTTGTGTTAATGTTAGCTAAAAACATAACCGAGTAGCAGGAGAACTTCATCATTCAATTCCTAGTTCAAAAGCATTATGATTCATTTAAACGAAAGTGCATGTTCACAATTTTAAACCAAAGTCAACCAAAGTCAACATGAATTCGTTAATACACCTTCAAAAAAAATGAAAATCATAACTTCACAATGTAGCACAAACTTAGGACTCAAAGATTCAAGTATGTTGTGTCATAGGTCATAACATTTAACTTTGCATTCTAATCATATTCATCACAAATCATAATACAATTTTCACAATTTTTAGCTCAAATGACCATCTTAACATCATACATTATGGCATTCCATTCCATTAATTTGATTCAACAGGCCCTTACAAATGAAAAACAAGCATACACATTTCATAAATTCATTACAATTCAACAATATGCTTAGAAATTCACTAACATTCAAAAATGACCCGGCCAAGTTGACATCAACATCACCAACACAATCATATACTTCACAAGAATCATAAACATCATACATAAACTCAACATCATAAATTAAGCATCCCAAATTCGGATTTAATTTCTACAAACCCTAGAATCATGAACAAACCCTTAAAAACATGTAATCTTTGCAAAATAAACACATTAAGGGCAATTAAACTACTAAGGTATGTTAATCTTAACAATAATCATGCAAATCAAACACCCCACACTTATCCTTCACCAATTTATAGATATAGACATACAATTCAAGTAATTGATAAAGAAAAGTGTAAAAATGGAGTATCCATACCAAAAAGTTCATGATTTGAAGCTTGAATTTGAAGAATAAATCGCGAATTTGAGGTAGAGATTAGGGTTTTTGGAGAGTGGTTCGTGTTAGGGCAGAGAAAAATAGAGAAGAGTGTGTTTTGTGGATAAGAAATGAGTGGGTAGGTGTATAAAATGCGTATTATTTTCTGAATCAGGGGTTCAGGACGGCGTCTCGGCCAACAGGACGGCGTCTCGGTTTAAGAGTTGGGACGGCGTCTAGCGTTTTGGGACGGCGTCCCTGTTTGTAATGTGGGACGGCGTCTAGCGTTTTGGGACGGCGTCCCGGTTTGTAATGTGGGACTGCGTCTAGCGTTTTGGGACGGCGTCTCGATTCTTTAAGTGGGACGGCGTCTAGGGTTTTGGGACGGCGTCCTGTTTCACTAAAACTCACTGATCAGATTTTCTGAGTCGCGCGTGTTTAGAGGTCATACGTTAATCATTTTGTACCAAACTAAAATTTATCGTGCACACAATACAAACCTAATTACAATTGTGAACCAGTTTTTTTTTTTTACGAGTCGTTCACCAAACTCGTCCCCATTTAGATTTAGGCGTTTTTCTTGAAGTTGAGGCTAACCTCATCCTCAATTTCTAGGGGACCATCAACATAGTGTTTGACCCGGTGGCCATTCACTTTAAAAATATCACCCTTCCCGTTCTCCATTTCGACTGTACCATAAGGGTACACCTTTCTAACAACAAACGGTCCCGTCCATCGGGACTTAAGCTTTCCGGGTGATAACTTGAAACGGGAATTATAAACAAGGACACGATCGCCTTCCATGAATTCCTTTGGACGTTTCAATCTTTTGTCGTGCCATTGTTTGGTTTTTTTCTTGTAAATTAGAGAGTTGTCATAGGCTTCAAGCCTCAACTCGTCTAATTCATTTAGTTGGGTCAAACGTAACCGACCCACTTCTTGGTAATCCAAATTGCATGCCCTTAGCGCCCAATGTGCTTTATGTTCAATCTCCAACGGGAGATGGCATGCTTTTCCGTATACCATACGGAAAGGATTTGTTCCAATCGGTGTTTTGTAGGCCATGCGAAAAGCCCACAATGCATCGTTTAACTTGGTTGACCACTCTTTGGGATTGTCACCAACGGTCTTTTCAAGTATGCGTTTTAATGACCGGTTGGTGTTTTCAACTTGCCCACTCGTTTGGGGATGATAAGATGTCGAAATTTTATGGATTACTCCATATCTTTTCAACACCTTTTCCAATTGCTTATTGCAAAAGTGGGTGCCCCGGTCACTTATAAGAGCTTTTGGTGTGCCGAACCTAGAGAAAAGTTCCATCAAAAAGTTTACCACTACTCGGCCATCATTTGTTGGTAGAGGTTTTGCCTCCGCCCATTTAGAAACATAATCTATGGCGACAAGTATGTAGAGGTAAGAATGAGATTTTTGAAAGGGGCCCATAAAGTCAATTCCCCAAACATCGAACACCTCGCATACTTGGATGCTTTGTTGAGGCATTTCATCCCGTTTAGTTATTTGACCGGCCCGTTGGCACACGTCACAAGCTTTACAGACAGCGTAGGCATCTTTGAATATGGTAGGCCAATAGAAACCGGCCTCGTAAACTTTCTTCCCCGTGATTTGGGGACCAAAGTGCCCACCTGTTGGACCAAGGTGACAGTCAAGTAGAATTTCGGTGCATTCCTTTCCTGAAACACACTGACGGATTATCCCATCGGGACACTGTTTAAAGAGATATGGGTGTTCCCAAAAATAGTATTTTAAGTCACTAAAGAATTTCTTTCTTTTCTGGTGTGACATACCCGTTTCAAGGAATCCACCCGCAAGATAGTTGGCAATGTCTACAAACCATGGATCATCAATTTTCTCAACTCTCATGAGATTTTCATCAGGAAAATTATCTTGGATAACGGTCTCATGTAGAACCCCAAGATTCGTGTTCTCAAGTCGAGAAAGGTGATCGGCAGCTAGGTTTTCGGCACCCTTTTTATCTTTTATATCGATGTCGAATTCTTGCAAAAGCAAGACCCAACGTATTAAACGGGGTTTAGCATCTTGCTTAGAAAGCAAGTACTTTAAAGCCGAGTGGTCAGTGTAGACAACCGTCTTTGCTAGCACTAAATAGGATCGGAATTTGTCAAACGAAAAGACGATTGCAAGGAGTTCCTTCTCGGTGGTAGTGTAATTAAGTTGGGCTCCTTGCAGTGTCTTACTAGCATAGTAAATGGGCTTGAAATGTTTTTCTATTCTTTGCCCCAAGACGGCACCAATAGCAAAGTCACTGGCGTCACACATAAGTTCGAATGGTATTGACCAATTCGGCGATATGAGAATCGGTGACTGCGTGAGCTTTGCTTTAAGAAGATTAAAGGCGGTAAGACACTCGTCCGTAAAGACAAATGGAGCGTCCTTCTCAAGAAGTTTGTTCATGGGGGTTGCAATTTTGGAAAAATCTTTAATGAACCGCCGGTAAAAACCGGCGTGCCCCAGAAAACTTCTAACACCTTTCACATTCGTTGGTGGCGGTAATTTGGCTATTACTTCCACTTTAGCCCGATCCACCTCAAGACCTGCACAAGAAATTTTATGACCCAATACAATTCCCTCTTTTACCATAAAATGGCATTTTTCCCAGTTTAGTACAAGATTTGATTCTTCACACCTAATCAACATACGCTCAAGATTTTTAAGACATGAGTTAAAAGAATCACCGAAGACTGAGAAGTCATCCATGAATACTTCCATAAAGTCTTCAATCATGTCATGAAAAATAGCTACCATGCACCTTTGGAAGGTAGCAGGAGCATTGCATAAGCCAAAAGGCATACGCCGATAGGAGAAAGTACCATAAGGACATGTAAAGGTCGTTTTCTCTTGGTCCTAGGGTGCTATAGGGATTTGGAAATATCCCGAGAAACCGTCAAGAAAACAATAAAAATTCTTTCCCGCTAATCTTTCCAACATTTGATCAATGTAAGGAAGGGGAAAATGGTCTTTTCGGGTAGCATCATTTAATTTCCTGTAGTCAATGCATACCCTCCAACCCGTGATAGTCCTGGTAGAAATTAATTGGTCGTTTTCATTTGTGACAACGGTCATGCCACCCTTTTTGGGCACGCATTGGACCGGACTCACCCAAGGACTATCCGAAATTGGATAAATAAGACCCGCATCTAGGAGTTTTACAATCTCCTTCTTAACAACTTCTTGCATATTGGGGTTGAGTCGCCTTTGTCTTTGTACACACGGCTTATAGTTATCTTCCATTAATATCTTATGTGTACAATAAGAGGGACTTATACCCTTGATGTCATGAATTTTCCATGCTAGAGCCGTTTTATGGGCTTTTAACATGGAAACAAGCTTAGATTTCTCACTTACAGAGAGTTCGGATGAAATGATCACCGGGAGAGTAGAACCTTCTTGTAGGTAAGCATATTCCAAGTGATTTGGAAGTGGCTTTAGTTCCAAAACGGGAGGTTCTTCAATCGATGTTTTACATCGGTATTCATTCCCTAAATCCAACTTTCTGTACTCTTCATCATTTGGCTCATACCCGTTAGCCATCAAAGTGGTCAACATCTCCACTTCTTCCACCATTGTTTCATCATCACCTTCCGCAAAAATGCATTCTCCTGTACCTTGCAATTCTGGAAATTCCTGCAATAACTCCGAATACGTGTCTACGGCTTGCAGATAATAACATTGATCATCAGTAGACTCGGGGTATTGCAAGGCATGGTCAACGGAAAAGGTAACCTTCATATCCTCAATACTAAGGGTCAATTTCTGCCCATGAACATCTATCATAGCTCTAGCGGTATTGAGGAAAGGTCGACCTAATATAAGAGGCACACGTGTGTCCTCCTCCATGTCTAGAATTACAAAGTCAGCCGGAAATACTAGGGTACCTACTTTTACTAACATATTCTCTAAAATTCCACGAGGGAATTTAACAGAGCGGTCTGCTAGTTGGATTGCCATTCGAGTTGGTTTCAGTTCCCCGGGGTTTAGCTTAACATATAATGAATAAGGCATTAAATTTATGCTAGCCCCTAAATCCGCTAATGCTTTAATGCATTCCAAATCTCCCAGGAGACATGGTATGGTAAAACTTACAGGATCAGCTAACTTTTTCGGTATTTTGTTCATCAAAATTGCTGAACAATTAGCATTCATGGTGACGGATGAAAGTTCCTCCATTTTCTTCCGATTAGTAAGTAAGTCTTTTAAAAACTTAGCATACTTGGGCATACCTGAGATTACATCAATGAAAGGCATGTTTATGTTAATTTGTTTAAACATATCTAGGAATTTCGACCTTTCGGCCTCTAGCCTCTCTTGTTGTTGTTTTCTTGGGTATGGGAGCGGTGGTTGATATGGTTTCACTACGGGTTTTTCCCGTTCTTCCTTTTCAACCACTTTTTCCTGGTCCTTAACCGGTTCATCATTTTGGTTCAATGGAACCCTGAAATCAGAATTTTCGGGCATTATTGGAGCATCGTATGCTAGACCACTCCGTGTGGTGATAACATTTGCGTGCTCATTTCGTGGGTTTTTACTGGTATCGCCCGGTAAACTACCTGGTTTCCTCTCGCTCAGTAAATTGGCTAAACCACTCATTTGTTTTTCTAAATTTTGAATTGATGCTTGTTGGTTTCTAAATTGATGTTTGTTTTTCTCGTTGGTTTGGTTTATATTTGTGACAAGCTGAGTTTGTGATGTAATTAACTTTTCCAACATACTCTCTAAATTTGACTTTTTCTCTTCCTGTTGGGGTTTTTGGTAAAAACCCGAAGTTTGTTGTTGGAACCCACTACCTGACCCTTGTTGAAAATTGGAAGTTTGACCTTGAGGGTTGTAGGGGTTGTTAAAGTTCCGGTTAAATTGGGCTCTTCCCTGAAACTGGTTATTATTTCTTTGGCTTATGAAAGCCACTTCTTCTTTTTGAGCCATGGTTAATCCGGCATCACAATCTTTTCCTAAGTGGAGACCTCCACAGTATTCACAACCTACTTTCATACTATGGATTTTCTTGGTGATTTTGTCCATGTTTCGGACAACACCATCTATTTTTACACCTAGGGAGCTTAAGTCATCATAAGCACCGGCGCTTTGGACTTGAGCATTTCGAGTAATTGGGCGTTCTTGATGCCACTCATGAGAATAATCGGCTAGTTTCTCAATTATCTCATAAGCCTCTTGCTCGGTTTTGTCCATAAGAGAACCACCGGCCGCTTGGTCAATTGAAATTCGGGTTGCTACATCACAACCTTTGTAAAAGATTTGGACCTTTTGAAAGGTATCCAAACCATGGTTTGGACAACCTCTTAGCATTTTGGAAAATCGATTCCATGCTTCGTACAGGGTTTCCATCGGCTTTTGATAGAATTGGGTAATTTCGTGTTGGAGTCTCGCGGACTTGGATGCTGGAAAATATTTCTTAAGAAATTTTTCCAACATACCATCCCACGTTTCTATCGTAGCCTCGGCCAATGAATCTAACCAACTTCGTGCTTCCCCTTGGAGTGTCCAAGGGAAAAGTCTTAATAATATGGCCTGGTCAGTTTCTGGTTTAAGTTTAAATAGAAGACATATCTCTTGAAAGAGACGAATATGTTCGTTTGCATCTTCATTCGGACCACCACCAAATTGACACCTGTTATTAATCATTTGAAGAATAGGTCCTTTTATTTCAAAAGTTACCTCACCAGTAGGTGGAGTAATAGCACTACCTTGTCCGGTCCGGGTTGCTTTCATCTTTGCTGCCATTGATTGTCGTGGTACCAACGGTCTTTCTCCTTCCATTTCAAAATTTGGGGGTTGAACGAGTTTATCAAAGTCTGAATATCGAGGCTTGGTCGTACTTGATTCTGAATCAAAGGTTTCTTGCTTTGATGAAGATTCAAAAATTTCAAGTACTTCTTTTGAAATCCTACCAAGCTTTCTGTGATGACCCAGAAATTTCGACTAAATTTAAACTTAATCTTTGTATGATTAACATTTCCGACACGATAAGCAAAGTCTGTAAAACTGAATCTCAAAATTTTTGAATTACTTTTATATATTTAAATACCTTCGGTTGTTTTCGACGATTCGCGAACAATTATATGTAAAAAGATACATATATACTATAACATGAAAAGGTAACAATGTATTAATTGTTTGATACCGTACATTAAACTTATTGGTTTAAATATCTATTTGAATGTATATGATAAGTTGAAATATTTATTATTAAAATTTATTTATAAATAACGTCCAATGTGTATTTAAAAACTGATTTATGTATATTAAAAAGATATATACATATATATAATAAACGATAGTAACATTCGTTTATTGATTCAATTGATATTTAGATAAGTTAACTAAAGCGTTTAAGATGAACCAGTTAAACACTAATTTGCTACAGTGTTTTCAAATTGCCACATTACTCAAAATGCTACAGTGTTTTCGAAAATCACTATTTGCTACAGTGAAATTGACTTTGCTACATAGAGGTCAAATACCTCGCAATGGGACCAGATGTTGACGTGTTCGTCCATATGGATTTGGAGCGATCGTCACAGTTGGTATCAGAGCGTTGGTCTTAGCGAACCAGAATTTGCATTAGTGTGTCTAACCGGTTATTGTTAGGATACTTTAGCGAGTCTGGACTTCGACCATGTCTGCATGATAAAAGTTGTTGCTTATAATTTTTTTTGTTAGAAATTACCTGCTTATCATTCCTTGTGTGGAAAATTACCTACTTATCATTTGTAGTCTAGACACACCTTATTGCATGGATTGCATGACTAGTGTATAGACAAAATGAATATCTTAGCATATCTGTTACTGTTACCTTTACTTGACAGTTTCCGAAAGTTTCTCCGTAATTTGCGGAACCTTTGTACTATATAAAGGTATTCTATGTAATTAAAATATCATCCGATATCCGAAAATCATTTCACATCGAATATTCTTTATCTAACCGTATAAGATGAATTCTACAAGTAATTCGAGTTATTCGGATTCCGATATGAATTTCCACCTGAGTTCCGAAAGTAGTGTAACCGGAATGAATCAATCAATCAGTCATCACCAATTCTGGATGAATTGGGGATGGGTTCGTAATCAACTTAATCAATGGAGACAAGAGGAAGGCGATCCTTTTCACCAACCGAATTCACCTCTTGGTGAGGAACCTGAGGCACTTACCGGCGAACCCGTACGAAACACTATCTTCACCCTCATTTCCAGGATATCTCGCAACGATTATATGATAACCAAAATTTTAAACTTTATTCATCCTCTCGTACCAACCGCCAATCATCCCGGAATAATAGAAGAAGTTAACGAGCTTCGCGCTCGAGTTGTGGCTTTGGAGAATATGATGCACAATTTGCAGGCATCACAGGCAGCACCGGTAGCACCACCAGTACCAGCAGCACAACCAACAACAGTACCAGTACCACCAACAACAACATCCGCACCGGAAACCTCAACCTCACAATCTGTTCCACGAGTATCAACCTCATATGCACCGTAGGCACCGAAGAATACTAATAACCATAAACGATGAAGTATTGATTCATAACTTCATTGGAGAAATATCCTGCGACGATTATGTAATCTTTAATATAGAAGAGATTATTCGTTTCTAGTTCCAACCGAAAATCAAATGAGTTTAATAACTCATTAAATCTATATTACATCCGAAGGAAATATACATACATATATTTTCATAAAGATTGTAATTGAAAATCCTTTTGTACAAACTGTTAATGATGAGAATATTTTAACGGGTAGGTAATACCCTAGAAATATATAAATTCCACATTAATATGTTACACTATACATTCTTCAATTCTGATTCAGCAATCATTAACTATACTGCTCAAACCTATAGATATACGTATCTGTTCATCGCAGAATAACCATTTTCATTCAATTTCATATTCTGATTTCGATAGATCAGAATCCAAGTCAAGATTAAACGAAAAACATCACTCTTAGATTCCTACATCTTTCAAAACCATGCTTCGAAAACCATGCTTTGAATTCAGAACAGTACTAGAACATCATATGATTACATTTTGCGTTCAAACCCATCGAAATTATTGGAAACACTTCAACTAATGAACAAACGAGAAGACAAACCAACTACCCGATATCTACGAGAAGAAAGATTTGTACTTATAATCATACATCTGGAAAGCTCTCGAAACCTAAGTAAAACTTTAACACGTATCTGTGATAAATCCTTCGGCATTATTATTACTGAAAATAATCTTACAATTCCTTTTCAAGTATCCAGTTTTGTCACAACTTCAGCAAGTCAACTTCATTTGGATAAGCCTTAATTAAACCTTGACATATAGGATTACCCTTTCTATTGTTGTTACCGGGGAACCTTTTATATCCCATCATATTAGCAGTAAATGTACCAGCGACTCCGTCACTCTGCTATTTAAATCTCTCCGGAAATCACTATATATACCTTGAAATCTGAACATGTACTCATCCACATCTTGTAACAATAGTTGCCATTCCAACTATCGGGAATTTGCAATCAGTATTTTGAAATCTTGCAGCACGTCTACGCCAACAGTTATATGTGTACATATAACGTCTACCTCCTCGAATTACATACTTCGAATGTGAAGTTTTTGAAAAACACCCCAAACTATGAAACTAGTTCTCTGAAATTGGAACAATGCTGATGAAGCAGCAAAAACTGTAAACGACCTTAACAGTCAAAAGTTTGATGATAAAGAATAATATGGTGGTAAAGCTGAGAAAAAGAGAAGGTTTGAAACTGGAAAACGGATTGAGCAAAGTATGAAGGAGGGTTGTGGATAAATCACAAAGACTAAACCTGCCTTCAAAGGAATACAAATGATTCAGTATCTGCTGAAGTCATTAACGAATACCTTGCTCCCGATACTAAACCCCTACGGACAATATTCTTCATCATCCTTCGATATTAGAAATTCTAAGATATTATCATATCTTTCATTATAAATATCTTCGATATTTCTGAAGATATCTTCATAACTATTATCATCCGAAATTATTTATCTCTTCACGCTATCTGTGTTACATCATAAAAGAAACTATTTTAGTTTCTAATTTCTGAAAATTTTGAAAAATGGATGTTTTTGAAGTAGTGTTGGGAACTGAAGCATGAGTTAGTATAATATAATGACACTTGATCAACGTGATTATATTACAGTAAGTCATGCTGAGTTTCTAATGGAACGTGATAAAGGTTCACAGATCCCACCCTCATAATGAACCATGTTACATAACTCTTTTATTCTATTTAACCTCTAAACATATCAAGAAAATATTTTCTTGATGATTCGGTCTTTTCCGGATATTCTGGTAATTTGACAAATCAAGATCGTGCCATTACGATTACCTTCTTAGAACATTAACTATGTTCATTCCGAAATGTATAGCTACGAATTCTGGACCAGTATCCGCTTGACTTAAGGTCGGGAAGAGAAAACGAAAGCATGAAGCTCCGAAATATAATGGAAAATAAAAGCCAGATAAAAACACATAAATTTACAAACCGTGTATATCAATGCGTATAGCAATATAAAGACACGGGAGAATGATAAATACAACTATCCCTAGAGCATAATAGAAATAAACAGATTCTTCTGGTGGGAGCTGGAAAAGAAGGATGAGTGTGGCAAACGTCAATATTAGGTCAAGAACCAGAACTGGATTAAGCATTTTCACAATCTTTTGAATGTATTAATTGGGAAAGAAAGTAGGAGTGGTGAAAATAAATGAAACGGAAGAGGTCAATTTATAGCGAAATATCAGACATAGCAATTGAGGTAGATTACGCATTTAATCAAAGGAAATCATAATTTCCTTAATTCCCGAAGAATCAAATCTTATTTAGATAATGAAGATTTTCTATTCCTTAAATTCCGGAAATCAATCGTTACTACGTCAAGAGATAAGACGCATCTCTATTCTCCATTTCACTCTATTACGATAACTTCTCTTATACGCTTCGAGTAATTGGATTGTTTTATCCATATTACTCAACGGTAATAAAATTCTATTTATCAACTCATATTCGTCATGAAAACATTTTTATTGTTAGCCATGACGACCTCACTCAAATTTCGGGACGAAATTTCTTTAACGGGTAGGTACTGTGATGACCCAGAAATTTCGACTAAATTTAAACTTAATCTTTGTATGATTAACATTTCCGACACGATAAGCAAAGTCTGTAAAACTGAATCTCAAAATTTTTGAATTACTTTTATATATTTAAATACCTTCGGTTGTTTTCGACGATTCGCGAACAATTATATGTAAAAAGATACATATATACTATAACATGAAAAGGTAACAATGTATTAATTGTTTGATACCGTACATTAAACTTATTGGTTTAAATATCTATTTGAATGTATATGATAAGTTGAAATATTTATTATTAAAATTTATTTATAAATAACGTCCAATGTGTATTTAAAAACTGATTTATGTATATTAAAAAGATATATACATATATATAATAAACGATAGTAACATTCGTTTATTGATTCAATTGATATTTAGATAAGTTAACTAAAGCGTTTAAGATGAACCAGTTAAACACTAATTTGCTACAGTGTTTTCAAATTGCCACATTACTCAAAATGCTACAGTGTTTTCGAAAATCACTATTTGCTACAGTGAAATTGACTTTGCTACAGTGAATTGCTACAGTAAAACACTATTTTAAAAATGTATTTTAGCAAATAGCGAGACGATGATTTATAGAAGTAAATGACCAAAATACTCGAAAGTTTAAGATATACTTTGAGTGGTATAGTTTAGGAATAATTTAAGGCTATATTTTAACAAAGGTACGAGTCACGAAATGTAAAATGCAAGTTTTCTCAGCGTACGAAAGGACATTCGAGAAACCGGAACCGGGACCCGAGTCAAGAAGAAACGCCCGACGCAACGGACCAAAAATATCTAGTCTACTATGCACAAGAATAAAATATAATATATATATAATTATATTAATTATTTATATATTTATATTTATTTTATATTATGTCGACAAGCTAGGAGCCAAAACAATGTGAGCTGTCCCTGGTCCTCATGCGAGTCGCATGGCCAGAAGGCCATTTCCATGCGAGTCGCATGACTCCAAATTTCAGGCCAAGTGCTATAAATTCTCGAGTTTTGGCCAGATAAATCACACACACATATATATTATTTTTACTCCGTATTTATTTATTTTATTATTATTATTATTATTATTATTATTATTATTATTATTATTAATAATAAGATTATTATTAATCTTATTATTTTTATTATTAGTGTTATTATTTTTGCGATACAAAAATAATAATGTACATAAAATATTACGACGGAGTGCTGTCCAAGTAATTTTTCAAAACGAGTTTCCGAGAAAGCTAGAGCTAAGGAAAATATGGGTTATTGCCAAGGAGGTTATGGGTAATATTCGGGGGTATTTTTGTGAATCAAACCTCGTACTTATTATCTCCAATGCGTCTACGTGCTTTCCTACAATATTGTATATCAATATTTAACTGTGAGTTTCATTTGCTCCCATTTTAATTGCTTTTGCAATATATATTTTTGGGCTGAGAATACATGCGCAGTTTTATAAACTGTTTTACTAAATGGATACAAAAACTAAAACTGATTTTGTGTGAGTTTCATAAAATCCCTTTTACTCTTTACATTTTTGGGGCTGAGAATACATGCAAATGCTTTATTAACCGATATACAATATTTATATGCGTGAGTTCATTGATCCCTTTTTATACATATTTTTGGGCTAAGAATACATGCGCTGTTTTATGAAATGAATACAAAAACTAAAACTGATTTGTGTGAGTTTCATATGATCCCTTTTACTCTCTACATTTTTGGGCTGAGAATACATGCAAATGCTTTATTAACCGATATACAATATTTATATGTGTGAGTTTCATAAGATCCCTTTTACTCAATATATTTTTGGGCTGAGAATACATGCGACTGTTTATAAATACTGAAAATACTAGATTTATATGCGTGAGTTTCATTGCTCCCTTTTTAATTGCTTTTGCAATATATATTTTTGGGCTGAGAATACATGCAATTTATTTTAAACGCAATGGATACAAGTACATACTTAATTCTACACTGAGTTTGAACCGAAAATCCCTTAGCTTTGGTAACTAGTAACTGCCGGTTATAAGAACTGGTGGGCGCGAGTAGTAGTATATGGATCCATAGGGCTTGATATCCCCGTCCGAGCTAGAGCGCTAGCCTTTTAACGGACGTATGCTATTTGAGAAGCGTACACGTTGGTTTGCGTGTATTATTAAGATGATTATACAAAGGGTACAAATAATATAAGCATTAAAGTTTAGTTACCAGGGTGCTCAATTTTGTAGAACCAATTGATAAACGTTTCGGATGAAACAACTGAAATCTTGTGATCCACCTTTTATGTAAAACCTATTGATAAACGTTTCGGATGAAATAACTGAAATCTTGTGATCCACCTTTTATGTAAAACCTATTGATAAACGTTTTGAATAAAACAACTGAACTTTTGTAATCCACATTGATATACGGATTATGTGTAATATTAAAACTATGAACTCACCAACCTTTGTGTTGACACTTGAAGCATGTTTATTCTCAGGATTCTAGAAGTCTTCCGCTGTTTGCTTATACGTGATACAAGATATGTGCTTGGAGTCATACATGCTATATACAAGAAACTTGCATTCACCAAACCATTACCATGTATCTTATTTTGACTGTATTGTCAACAGATGTATTATTGTAAACCATTTAAATGGTGATTGTCTATACGTAGAAATCATCAGATGTTAAAAACCTGGAATTTATATATTCATTTATGAAATACCTTTTCAAACGAATACAATGTTACAAAATGTATCACATAGAGGTCAAATACCTCGCAATGGGACCAGATGTTGACGTGTTCGTCCATATGGATTTGGAGCGATCGTCACACTTTCTATCAGGTTCTGTAAACGGTGTAAGTAATGGAGATTCTGAACTTCGGGTATGTGGCATATGCGACCTATAAACTGTCAATCACACAACTAACAAAAATTATTAAACATACTGATTCTATAAGTTTAAAAATCAAAGATTATTAAAAATTTAAAATAATTAAGAAACTACTTAATCACAAATCAGTTAATAATTCTATTTTGACACAAAACTGTCCCCGGCAGCGGCGCCAAAAACTTGATGTGCGAAAAGTGGTATATGAATTATCGTATGGAAAATACCGGTTTTAGAGATTGCTACACACTAACGGGCAGTGTACCCGATCGTGTAGTAGTATAGTAACTGGTTTAGTTCCGTGTATCATTCCAAGGACAGTTATATCAGTCAAACTAGAATTAGAAACTATATTATGATTAACTAAGTGAATGAAAGTTAAAAGTACAAGTTTTATGTTTTGATGGCTATTTAACGATTTAGCCAAATCAAAGAAGGTTAAATGTAAAAACAATATTTTTGTCTTTTAAGTTTATGAAATGATGATAAATACAAATAAAGCAAGTAAGATAGTTTTGAATTAAATCAAAGAGATGAAATGTTTATCTAGATATTTTACCCTCGGTATTGGATGTAAGTTTAGATATTAAGTCCTGATTGAATAATTATGTGTGTAGTTATCTAATAGGTTCACTAAGAGTTCTCTCGGATAAACACGTAAATACAATAACAAGATCAAGGGTTCCCTTTTCACTATGGTTCTTGTATTTGTAATCAAATAACTATAAGCATGCTAATCACCTAAATCGACTCGCCAAGAGTTCTCTTTAGCAAGTACTCAAACTAGAATTACTAAGCGAGGGTTCCCTATAACTTAGACCTTTTAGTTTGTGACTAGTTGATCAACAAAATCAAAGACTTGAATAACAATTGTCTTTGCGTTCGCTCTACACAATTCATTCCTATTTTTTTTAATTTTTTTAATCTAGTTTACCCCCTTGGTCCGGTTTAGCAAACAATCAATCTAAGACAAGTTGATTGTAAATCAATATGATACATCAACAAGAGTTCTCTTTATCAACAACATATCAATTAACTAGATACAAATGATTTTAACAACAATAAGCATGGTTCTTAATTCAAGCTTCAATCTATCACGCATAATACATTCAATCAATAAGATTACATCCAATACCTTGGTTATTAATCTAGACAAACATTATAGAAACTAGCCAACAATCATGGTAACAGACAACAATACAATCAAATTATTAACTGAAATCATTGCTGAGAACAAGTAAATAACCTACAAGAACAAGAGTTCTTGGATGAAAAAGGTTTTGATGGATGATGCCTTGATGTTGAGCCTCTTCAAAGAGGTTGGAGTTCTCCAATTTGCTCCTGAAAATCGCCTCTAAACTCCCTGGTTCGTATTCTGATTAAACAGTCCCTCAAAAACTGAAGTTTTAAAGTGGAGAAATTAGGTAAAAAGCCAAAAAGTCGGCCACACCTACTACGGGACGTCGTCCCAAAATGCAGGACGGCGTCCCGAATTAAAGGTCAAGACGGCGTCTCGAACCCCCTAGACGGCGTCCCAGATCAAAAGCCAGGACGACGTCTTCAATCCCTGGACGGCGTCCTCAAGTACTGATTTTGACTGTTTCGTTTTCTTTTCAATATTACTTCATTCGGACGAAGCCTAACACCTTGGAAGCTTTGTTTTATCATTTTAGAGTGCTATCTTGACCCTAACTCGTATCGGGATCAACCAATGTCATAAATCATCAAAATTCTTTGTAAATCATTCTTCCGATATAAACTTGCGCATCTTGGTTTATTATTTGTAGAACACCTTCATCATCCTTGATTCTAGAGCGTTTTTAATGATATTGCGATAGATATATATGATGTTATTGAGCAATATCAATCATATATACCAGCAGTAAATGCTTCAGCTAGAATTGAAATTACAAAAGCTGGCAATAATGTCACTCATGAGTCTTTGCTACGGCAGAAACGTGAGAGACCAATTGGTTCCAAAGATAAAAATCCTCGAAAAAGAAAATCAGCTGATAATGAGGTAAAAGAAAGTGTTCAACAAGAACCACAAATCAATACTCCTTCTGCAGAGGATATTGATAAATGTAAATACATAAATTGCAATAAATTATGCAATATTATGAAACTGAAATGAAATGAAAAATCTTGATGAGATATTTTCATATAATGTTACAATGACATCATAAATAAAGATGATGATCTGGAACCAAAATCTGTCATTGAATATCAAAATAGACGTGATTGAACTCAACGGAAATGAGCAATACGAGCTGAATTAGAATCGCTCAATAAAAGAAAAGTTTTTGGATCAATCGTTATCACTTTTAAAGATGTGAAACAATGGGATACAAATGAATTTTTATCCGAAAAGAAATGTGCAAATGAAGTTACAAGGCAAAACTAGACTTGTAACTCAAGATTTCCCACAAAGACCAGAAATGAATTAGGAGAAAAACTTATCCTCCTATAATGAATATAATTACTTATTAGATACTTAATCAACCTGGTAGTTATTTAAATGCATCTCATGGATGTTGTTACTACTTATCTGTATGGATCACTTAATAGTGATATATATATGAATATACCTGAAGGGTTAAGGTATCATAAGCATCTAATGCAAAACCCAAGGGAATATATTCCATTAAATCACAAAGATTTCTAAATGGGTTTATACAATCGGGACGTATGTGGTATAATCGATTAAATTACTACTTGATAAGAAAAAGGAATACATATAAACTTATTTGCACGTGTGTTTTATAAAAACAATGTTCGGATATGTGATCATAGCTGTTTATATCAATTATTTTAAATAAAGAAATCTATGAAGCCATTCAACTTCTAAAGAAAGATTTTAAAATAAAAAAAAAATCAAGTATTACGTTGATTTACATATTGAGCATATAACTAATGACTTACTTATACATCAAACAACTTATACCGAAAAGATTTTATAATATTTTAATATGGACAAGACAAAAACCATTAAGTACTCATATGGTTGTTAGATCTTAATATTGATACTAATCCATTTCATCCTCTAGAAGATCATGAAGATCTTCTTGGTTCAGAAGTTTCATATTTTAGTGCAATTGGGGCTCTTATGTATCTTACAAATTATACAAGATCTGACATTTCTTTTGCAGTTAATTTGTTGACAAGGTTCAGCTCAGCCCCTACCAAAATACATTTGAATGGGATCAAACAAATAGTTTGATACCTTCGGGGAACTACTGATTTATAATTATTTTATTCTAACAACTCGAAACAAGATTTGTTTGGTTATACAGATGCATATTATTTATCTGATCTACATAAAGCTAAATCTCAAACTGGATATGTATTCCTAAATGGAGGCACAGCAATATCATGATGTTCTCAAAACAAACACTTGTTGCAACATCATCAAATCATGCCGAAGTGATTGCATTACATGAAGCTACTCGGGAATGATTTTAGTTAAGATCAATGATACAAATCATTATTGATTCTTGTGGACTAGAACGCTATAAAAGCCCAACAACTATCTATGAAGATAATACAGCTTACATAGTACAAATGAAAGAAGAGTATCAAAAATGACAGAACAAAACATAAATGCTGACGAGGCGCTAAAGCTATAAACGGTCTTAACGGTCATAAGTTTGATGGAAAAGAATGGTATATTGGTAAGGCTCAGAAAAAGACTGAAAGGGAATAGGAATTGAAACAACAGTTTGAGCAAACCATGAAGGAGACTGTAGACAAATCACAAGGGTCAAACTTGTACATAAAAGATTTAGATGATACAGTTTCAGATGAAAACCTCAGATTCTTCTCATATACTCAAGATCTCGTAAAAGACAACCAGATTAAAATGAGATACGTTCAATCAATAACTCTGCTGATCTTTATACCAAAGCACTGTCAATCGCTGTTTTCAAAACATACGTTCACAATATTGGCATGAGGCAAGTTCAAAAGATGTGACGACTCAGCGTTGTCTACTTGAGGGGGAGTCAACTCTATGCTGCACTCTTTTTCCCTTAGCTAAAGTTTTATCCCACTGGGTTTTCTTTAGCAAGGTTTTTAACGAGGCAGTATTAACTGCTCTTTAAAAAAAATTACCATCCAAGGGGGAGTGTTGTAAATTTAGTAGTTAAATATGGATGGTAATTAGTCAAATATGGATAGTAAAATTTGTACTATATATGTGCATAATGTAAGTTACAAAAACACACATATACATTAAATACATCACACCTCTCTTCAACCTCTTTCTCTCCTATATCTTCTACAACACATCTCTCTTTTATTGATTCTTTTAATTTGAATATATTGAACCAGGCCACTAAAGGTAGTTATAAGCCTACTGAAATATAACACACTTTACATAATACGGAGTAACTTTTTTATAAGAGTCCATTTTCCATAATATGATTATGAGCTGCAAAATGCGTAAGTACAAATCAGAAGACTCATTTTCCTATATAGACGATAATAAAAATCGACGTTTCTCTTAGCCACACCGAACATTATTAACAAGTCATTGGGGCCTCACTGCATGCGACAGATAAGACTCGCAATTGACTCTTGTATGGTCCTTTTTTTTTTTTTTTTTTGTCTCTTTACCTCCTCCATTGAACCATATCAAATAACTAATACTTAGAGCACGAGGTGTCTGTCTATTTTTCAGTGTCCATTTTGAAATGTACCTCGAAATTAACTTTCAGTATTTTTCTCCCCACTGTCCCTTCCTCCCACGGTCATTTTTCAAAGCAGCAACGGTCATTTTTTTCTACCGTCCCTTGCTCGACTTCGAAAACCAACAGTGAGATCGACGCCGGCCCGATGTCAACCGACTGTCAATCCCCCAGTATTGGTGAGTTGCGACGGCTAAGAGTGACGACGGGCACCGTGTGCTCTTATATACTTATGTAGGCAAAACTAAATTTTTCGATAAATGTTATGTTATCTAACATAACTTGATATTCAATTCAAATTTATGTTATAAGGTAATTTGAAACATATCTCAAAACTCTCAAAGCAATTTAAAAAGACTTTCCTGTATGTGTGATACATTAAAAATATGGTTCCTGTTACAACTGATGCTTACCATGCCAGGTTTCACCAGAAAGGTTTATACTTACACTACCATTTGTGCAACAAGTACTTGTAGATGGATGAGATCATTTATAAACTGATGCCTACATTACCCTAAAAGACAGAACTCATGATCGCATGGCATTCCGTAAATCTTCTTGAAACATTCATTAAGGAAGAAGAAGAAGAAGAGTTTAAAACCCGACAAACACAAAGTCATTGGCATTTATGAAATTGCATTTCTACAGGGTAGCTGTTTCTGATACACTTCAATATTTAACTGTGAGTTTCATTTGCTCCCATTTTAATTGCTTTTGCAATATATATTTTTGGGCTGAGAATACATGCGCAGTTTTATAAACTGTTTTACTAAATGGATACAAATACTAAAACTGATTTTGTGTGAGTTTCATAAAATCCCTTTTACTCTTTACATTTTTGGGGCTGAGAATACATGCAAATGCTTTATTAACCGATATACAATATTTATATGCGTGAGTTCATTGATCCCTTTTTATACATATTTTTGGGCTAAGAATACATGCGCTGTTTTATGAAATGAATACAAAAACTAAAACTGATTTGTGTGAGTTTCATATGATCCCTTTTACTCTCTACATTTTTGGGCTGAGAATACATGCAAATGCTTTATTAACCGATATACAATATTTATATGTGTGAGTTTCATAAGATCCCTTTTACTCAATATATTTTTGGGCTGAGAATACATGCGACTGTTTATAAATACTGAAAATACTAGATTTATATGCGTGAGTTTCATTGCTCCCTTTTTAATTGCTTTTGCAATATATATTTTTGGGCTGAGAATACATGCAATTTATTTTAAACGCAATGGATACAAGTACATACTTAATTCTACACTGAGTTTGAACCGAAAATCCCTTAGCTTTGGTAACTAGTAACTGCCGGTTATAAGAACTGGTGGGCGCGAGTAGTAGTATATGGATCCATAGGGCTTGATATCCCTGTCCGAGCTAGAGCGCTAGCCTTTTAACGGACGTATGCTATTTGAGAAGCGTACACGTTGGTTTGCGTGTATTATTAAGATGATTATACAAAGGGTACAAATAATATAAGCATTAAAGTTTAGTTACCAGGGTGCTCAATTTTGTAGAACCGATTGATAAACGTTTCAGATGAAACAACTGAAATCTTGTGATCCACCTTTTATGTAAAACCTATTGATAAACGTTTCGGATGAAACAACTGAAATCTTGTGATCCACCTTTTATGTAAAACCTATTGATAAACGTTTTGAATAAAACAACTGAACTTTTGTAATCCACATTGATATACGGATTATGTGTAATATTAAAACTATGAACTCACCAACCTTTGTGTTGACACTTGAAGCATGTTTATTCTCAGGATTCTAGAAGTCTTCCGCTGTTTGCTTATACGTGATACAAGATATGTGCTTGGAGTCATACATGCTATATACAAGAAACTTGCATTCACCAAACCATTACCATGTATCTTATTTTGACTGTATTGTCAACAGATGTATTATTGTAAACCATTTAAATGGTGATTGTCTATACGTAGAAATCATCAGATGTTAAAAACCTGGAATTTATATATTCATTTATGAAATACCTTTTCAAACGAATACAATGTTACAAAATGTATCACATAGAGGTCAAATACCTCGCAATGGGACCAGATGTTGACGTGTTCGTCCATATGGATTTGGAGCGATCGTCACACTTTCTATCAGGTTCTGTAAACGGTGTAAGTAATGGAGATTCTGAACTTCGGGTATGTGGCATATGCGACCTATAAACTGTCAATCACACAACTAACAAAAATTATTAAACATACCGATTCTATAAGTTTAAAAATCAAAGATTATTAAAAATTTAAAATAATTAAGAAACTACTTAATCACAAATCAGTTAATAATTCTATTTTGACACAAAACTGTCCCCGGCAGCGGCGCCAAAAACTTGATGTGCGAAAAGTGGTATATGAATTATCGTATGGAAAATACCGGTTTTAGAGATTGCTACACACTAACGGGCAGTGTACCCGATCGTGTAGTAGTATAGTAACTGGTTTAGTTCCGTGTATCGTTCCAAGGACAGTTATATCAGTCAAACTAGAATTAGAAACTATATTATGATTAACTAAGTGAATGAAAGTTAAAAGTACAAGTTTTATGTTTTGATGGCTATTTAACGATTTAGCCAAATCAAAGAAGGTTAAATGTAAAAACAATATTTTTGTCTTTTAAGTTTATGAAATGATGATAAATACAAATAAAGCAAGTAAGATAGTTTTGAATTAAATCAAAGAGATGAAATGTTTATCTAGATATTTTACCCTCGGTATTGGATGTAAGTTTAGATATTAAGTCCTGATTGAATAATTATGTGTGTAGTTATCTAATAGGTTCACTAAGAGTTCTCTCGGATAAACACGTAAATACAATAACAAGATCAAGGGTTCCCTTTTCACTATGGTTCTTGTATTTGTAATCAAATAACTATAAGCATGCTAATCACCTAAATCGACTCGCCAAGAGTTCTCTTTAGCAAGTACTCAAACTAGAATTACTAAGCGAGGGTTCCCTATAACTTAGACCTTTTAGTTTGTGACTAGTTGATCAACAAAATCAAAGACTTGAATAACAATTGTCTTTGCGTTCGCTCTACACAATTCATTCCTATTTTGTTTAACCGTTTTAATCTAGTTTACCCCCTTGGTCCGGTTTAGCAAACAATCAATCTAAGACAAGTTGATTGTAAATCAATATGATACATCAACAAGAGTTCTCTTTATCAACAACATATCAATTAACTAGATACAAATGATTTTAACAACAATAAGCATGGTTCTTAATTCAAGCTTCAATCTATCACGCATAATACATTCAATCAATAAGATTACATCCAATACCTTGGTTATTAATCTAGACAAACATTATAGAAACTAGCCAACAATCATGGTAACAGACAACAATACAATCAAATTATTAACTGAAATCATTGCTGAGAACAAGTAAATAACCTACAAGAACAAGAGTTCTTGGATGAAAAAGGTTTTGATGGATGATGCCTTGATGTTGAGCCTCTTCAAAGAGGTTGGAGTTCTCCAATTTGCTCCTGAAAATCGCCTCTAAACTCCCTGGTTCGTATTCTGATTAAACAGTCCCTCAAAAACTGAAGTTTTAAAGTGGAGAAATTAGGTAAAAAGCCAAAAAGTCGGCCACACCTACTACGGGACGTCGTCCCAAAATGCAGGACGGCGTCCCGAATTAAAGGTCAAGACGGCGTCTCGAACCCCCTAGACGGCGTCCCAGATCAAAAGCCAGGACGACGTCTTCAATCCCTGGACGGCGTCCTCAAGTACTGATTTTGACTGTTTCGTTTTCTTTTCAATATTACTTCATTCGGACGAAGCCTAACACCTTGGAAGCTTTGTTTTATCATTTTAGAGTGCTATCTTGACCCTAACTCGTATCGGGATCAACCAATGTCATAAATCATCAAAATTCTTTGTAAATCATTCTTCCGATATAAACTTGCGCATCTTGGTTTATTATTTGTAGAACACCTTCATCATCCTTGATTCTAGAGCGTTTTTAATGATATTGCGATAGATATATATGATGTTATTGAGCAATATCAATCATATATACCAGCAGTAAATGCTTCAGCTAGAATTGAAATTACAAAAGCTGGCAATAATGTCACTCATGAGTCTTTGCTACGGCAGAAACGTGAGAGACCAATTGGTTCCAAAGATAAAAATCCTCGAAAAAGAAAATCAGCTGATAATGAGGTAAAAGAAAGTGTTCAACAAGAACCACAAATCAATACTCCTTCTGCAGAGGATATTGATAAATGTAAATACATAAATTGCAATAAATTATGCAATATTATGAAACTGAAATGAAATGAAAAATCTTGATGAGATATTTTCATATAATGTTACAATGACATCATAAATAAAGATGATGATCTGGAACCAAAATCTGTCATTGAATATCAAAATAGACGTGATTGAACTCAACGGAAATGAGCAATACGAGCTGAATTAGAATCGCTCAATAAAAGAAAAGTTTTTGGATCAATCGTTATCACTTTTAAAGATGTGAAACAATGGGATACAAATGAATTTTTATCCGAAAAGAAATGTGCAAATGAAGTTACAAGGCAAAACTAGACTTGTAACTCAAGATTTCCCACAAAGACCAGAAATGAATTAGGAGAAAAACTTATCCTCCTATAATGAATATAATTACTTATTAGATACTTAATCAACCTGGTAGTTATTTAAATGCATCTCATGGATGTTGTTACTACTTATCTGTATGGATCACTTAATAGTGATATATATATGAATATACCTGAAGGGTTAAGGTATCATAAGCATCTAATGCAAAACCCAAGGGAATATATTCCATTAAATCACAAAGATTTCTAAATGGGTTTATACAATCGGGACGTATGTGGTATAATCGATTAAATTACTACTTGATAAGAAAAAGGAATACATATAAACTTATTTGCACGTGTGTTTTATAAAAACAATGTTCGGATATGTGATCATAGCTGTTTATATCAATTATTTTAAATAAAGAAATCTATGAAGCCATTCAACTTCTAAAGAAAGATTTTAAAATAAAAAAAAATCAAGTATTACGTTGATTTACATATTGAGCATATAACTAATGACTTACTTATACATCAAACAACTTATACCGAAAAGATTTTATAATATTTTAATATGGACAAGACAAAAACCATTAAGTACTCATATGGTTGTTAGATCTTAATATTGATACTAATCCATTTCATCCTCTAGAAGATCATGAAGATCTTCTTGGTTCAGAAGTTTCATATTTTAGTGCAATTGGGGCTCTTATGTATCTTACAAATTATACAAGATCTGACATTTCTTTTGCAGTTAATTTGTTGACACGGTTCAGCTCAACCCCTACCAAAATACATTTGAATGGGATCAAACAAATAGTTTGATACCTTCGGGGAACTACTGATTTATAATTATTTTATTCTAACAACTCGAAACAAGATTTGTTTGGTTATACAGATGCATATTATTTATCTGATCTACATAAAGCTAAATCTCAAACTGGATATGTATTCCTAAATGGAGGCACAGCAATATCATGATGTTCTCAAAACAAACACTTGTTGCAACATCATCAAATCATGCCGAAGTGATTGCATTACATGAAGCTACTCGGGAATGATTTTAGTTAAGATCAATGATACAAATCATTATTGATTCTTGTGGACTAGAACGCTATAAAAGCCCAACAACTATCTATGAAGATAATACAGCTTACATAGTACAAATGAAAGAAGAGTATCAAAAATGACAGAACAAAACATAAATGCTGACGAGGCGCTAAAGCTATAAACGGTCTTAACGGTCATAAGTTTGATGGAAAAGAATGGTATATTGGTAAGGCTCAGAAAAAGACTGAAAGGGAATAGGAATTGAAACAACAGTTTGAGCAAACCATGAAGGAGACTGTAGACAAATCACAAGGGTCAAACTTGTACATAAAAGATTTAGATGATACAGTTTCAGATGAAAACCTCAGATTCTTCTCATATACTCAAGATCTCGTAAAAGACAACCAGATTAAAATGAGATACGTTCAATCAATAACTCTGCTGATCTTTATACCAAAGCACTGTCAATCGCTGTTTTCAAAACATACGTTCACAATATTGGCATGAGGCAAGTTCAAAAGATGTGACGACTCAGCGTTGTCTACTTGAGGGGGAGTCAACTCTATGCTGCACTCTTTTTCCCTTAGCTAAAGTTTTATCCCACTGGGTTTTCTTTAGCAAGGTTTTTAACGAGGCAGTATTAACTGCTCTTTAAAAAAAATTACCATCCAAGGGGGAGTGTTGTAAATTTAGTAGTTAAATATGGATGGTAATTAGTCAAATATGGATAGTAAAATTTGTACTATATATGTGCATAATGTAAGTTACAAAAACACACATATACATTAAATACATCACACCTCTCTTCAACCTCTTTCTCTCCTATATCTTCTACAACACATCTCTCTTTTATTGATTCTTTTAATTTGAATATATTGAACCAGGCCACTAAAGGTAGTTATAAGCCTACTGAAATATAACACACTTTACATAATACGGAGTAACTTTTTTATAAGAGTCCATTTTCCATAATATGATTATGAGCTGCAAAATGCGTAAGTACAAATCAGAAGACTCATTTTCCTATATAGACGATAATAAAAATCGACGTTTCTCTTAGCCACACCGAACATTATTAACAAGTCATTGGGGCCTCACTGCATGCGACAGATAAGACTCGCAATTGACTCTTGTATGGTCCTTTTTTTTTTTTTTTTTTGTCTCTTTACCTCCTCCATTGAACCATATCAAATAACTAATACTTAGAGCACGAGGTGTCTGTCTATTTTTCAGTGTCCATTTTGAAATGGACCTCGAAATTAACTTTCAGTATTTTTCTCCCCACTGTCCCTTCCTCCCACGGTCATTTTTCAAAGCAGCAACGGTCATTTTTTTCTACCGTCCCTTGCTCGACTTCGAAAACCAACAGTGAGATCGACGCCGGCCCGATGTCAACCGACTGTCAATCCCCCAGTATTGGTGAGTTGCGACGGCTAAGAGTGACGACGGGCACCGTGTGCTCTTATATACTTATGTAGGCAAAACTAAATTTTTCGATAAATGTTATGTTATCTAACATAACTTGATATTCAATTCAAATTTATGTTATAAGGTAATTTGAAACATATCTCAAAACTCTCAAAGCAATTTAAAAAGACTTTCCTGTATGTGTGATACATTAAAAATATGGTTCCTGTTACAACTGATGCTTACCATGCCAGGTTTCACCAGAAAGGTTTATACTTACACTACCATTTGTGCAACAAGTACTTGTAGATGGATGAGATCATTTATAAACTGATGCCTACATTACCCTAAAAGACAGAACTCATGATCGCATGGCATTCCGTAAATCTTCTTGAAACATTCATTAAGGAAGAAGAAGAAGAAGAGTTTAAAACCCGACAAACACAAAGTCATTGGCATTTATGAAATTGCATTTCTACAGGGTAGCTGTTTCTGATACACTTCACTTGCAGACATACATTCCAGTTACATAAAGAGTGATAAAATTGCAGGTCATTGATGTATAGACTTGTAGAGTACGACAGTCACGTACTTGGATAGGAATCGATGAGTGGATCCAAGGGCCACAACCGAGTCACTAGACTTCCCTTTTTGCATGTAAAGATGGTTTATAACGACGTGTTGAGGTCTAGATGAAGGAGGTGGGATCTCCATATGAGGTGAAGGCGTGTTTAGTAGTGTCATTTGCAGATGTGGCGGTACTAATGGTGGTTCCTTTGCGTAATCCTCCAAGGAAAGTTGTAAATTGTTGTAACTTGAATCTGGGGACTGAGGAGGTTCAAAACCAGATATGCTTTCAATGTCTTCAGGTACGTATTCCTGCACATACACAAAAAAACTTTCCATTAATTTTTTTAACTAATTTAATGGGAAACGCACTGGCATAATTTTATGAAATGCAATAAGATAACCTTTAAAATAGAGTTTCTAAGAACAAGAGTGTTCAAGACTTGATGACATGACATGAAAATATGCACTCGTCATTTAAACTAGAAATTCAAAATTTAATAGAATGTTCAGATCTTTAGATACGTCAACTACAATCTACTATAATGTCTTAATCCACCAACACCCTTTGTGTGATTGAACCCTTGACCATGTGCATTTTGAGGTAAAGAAGCCCCCACCCATTACTAACTGAGGTACGCGTCATTGGCATCTTCAATTGATCAGTCATACCGGTTATAAATATATGGTCCAAGAATAACCATTTCTAGTGCGTTACCAGGGTTCAAAGGATGTATTATAGAATTACATAGAAGAAAATACTATGTAATCTGCAGTTTATAGCGAGGTCACATTAAATATGCTAGAAGCGAAAGAGTAAAACATATATTGAAACATAGTAGAGTTTAAATGTTTAATACACTTACAAATGGTTTTTTTAACATATAATTATAAATGAATTGCGTTAAAGACTACTTCCTGGTATATAGAAATATACATTACCTAGTACTACTGAAGGACAAAAGAACACATCCAACAGCACACAGACTACTTTAATGCAAAAACAAAAGATATAAGAAACTGGAACAACATATAGTATGACATGACATGACATGACATGACATGACATGACATGACATGACATGACATGACATGACATGACATGATCAATCTAATAGAGACCACTTCATAGTTCTAAATATATAAATTTAAGCAATGAATAAGATGTTAAATAGCATTGTACATTTAAGATGGTACAAGGAGTAGATTTGTAATTTTGGCTCTTAAAATGTGGACACTATTTCAGCTTTAAAATGCATTAGAAAATACCTCAAAAATCAATGTTGGAGAATATAGCCTATCAAGTACTTAAGTGGCCTTCTATAACCAAACGGCCAAGCTTAACGTTAAGGAAGTAACCCGCCAACTAGGGGTCTGAATTTAAAGTCTCACTTAAGACAATGTGTATTTAGTATTTGAATTGTACATGATAAGTGGTATAGGGTACAGATTTGCCCTTTTCAAAAAGAGTTCTAAATAGTTAAGCTACCCATGTGCATAAGAACCAGTAAGACACATTGGAATGGAAATAATTCTTAATAAAAAAATCAATATGTCCCTCAATCGAAGTTAGCTGTTCATTATAAAACAAGATTCCTAGCAACTTTGTATCAGTCTGAAACCAAAGCATACTTAACATAAAAAAATATGACTCCTAGCAACACTTGAAGTTGTGAAAAGAACCCAGGCTAGTAGTCGAAAGTGAACCAGGATCTATCTATAATAATAAATAAATAATTGTACTTTAATGTAAGAAACTAAACTATAATGGATAAAAAATACTACCTGCAAATCTAAGATGTTGTAAGTATTGCCTCCTTCATCCTGTGTCCATGGCACATCAGGTGAATACCTCCATTGACCATCAACAACAAATCTATATTGGTACACACCCGACGGGAGAACTTTTAATATCATAAAATCTTTTCCTGATCTCTGCAACGGCTTCCTGTTCAATAACACAGAATCAAAGATTCAAAAAACGGATAACGTATTCCTTTAAATCTAAAGCAAGAGTTAATCATCAATATTAGAATAAAAATCACAAATAGACAGGTCTTTTTACCTTGTTTTCCAATTATCCCATGAGCCTTCCACAGCAACTTCATTTCCATCGTAGCTCCATATAATCATTGTTGGAATTCCTTGTTCGGTCGTCATCTCCTCGTAGCTGGCGGAGGTGTGCATCCATGAATTGCTCGGCTGCATCTCATCCGGTCTTTCTAAAGGCGCTACAGGTACCTGAATAACACGAAAAACATAACGACTTCTTCCTAAAATGTAATTCCCATTGAACCCAAGTACACAAACTTTTCCAAATTTCATATTGGCTCTTTGAATAACTAACAAGTATAAGGCGTGTGGGACAGTAACTCCAGCTACATGCAAATGAAAGTTGTTCATTCCTCTAATTAATAAGCCTTTTTAAAAAATTGGATAGAAGATTTGGTTTTTTCAAGAAAAGTCAATTAAAGCAAACGGATATCTTGTCATGGCAATCAATTTCAGATGAGAAAAAAAATAGAATTAAAAAAAAGCCACTACATACCTTATTCCTTATTCCTTATAAAGTTATATAAAAGTTAAAAATATCAGATTACTTAAACATAAGCTACAGAACTTTCGAGAATCTTAGGCGTTTGAACAATGAACAAAAAAATGCAGTTTTCAGAAGATAGAATTCACTTCACTTCTTTAAACATACAAAACATAAATTACTAAAGGGAATTAAATCCCATAGTACACATAAACATAAAGGTAGCTAGGGTTTCAATTGTTGTAGAATTACTTTAAATTAATCAAAATACATTCACCACATGCAATCAATCAATCATAATACATAGTGAGTACTGTGATAATACAGTATTCAGCAAGACCTGATTTAACACTGAATTTAATCAATCAATCATGATACAATATTCAACAATTAATGGATCTACTCCACACATACATGTATCAAAGAACGAAAGTAATAACAGATCTAGGATACAATGGCTGATGTATTAGCATTAGGGTTTTGAATATACCTGAGGAGTAAACATCAATGGAGAACCAGAAACCCTAGGGCTTGGAGGTGGCGAGTGGGCCATAAATTCAGCGTCATCAACAACACCACCACCTCCGGTAGTTGTACGGCCAATATCTTGACCATTTGCATCGTTACCAATTGATGATGTGCTATCACCACCACCATCTTCTCTACCATTTACGTTTCCCATTTCTAATTAATCTAATTATTGAATAAATTGATTGATTGATAAACTCAGATACTGATGATGATGATTGACGAAGTTAACCCAAATTAACACGTGATAGTCACCGGATCCGAAGTTTAGGTGTGAAATCGCAAACTGATAGTGCACAAGAAGAAGAAGAAGAAGAAGAATAAACAAAAATTGAAGAAGAATATCGAATTTTGGTGAAAAAGTGGTGAAAGAAGAGAGATTGACAAAAAGAAAGGGGATATAGTTTGGTTAATTGTTTGTGTTGTTATCAATTTTAGGGAGGCGATTGATTTTTGTTATAAAAAAATGGGTATGGGGGTATCAGATATTACAATGATTTGAAATGTTTCGGTACATTGTATTGTTGCGTGTTCGGATGGTGCGTGTAAAGGTTTTTGTTGTGAGTGATTTATTCTTTTCGAAAAATATTGGGATCTCGTGATTTTGGGCGACAAGAATTCAAATAAGATGAAGCAAAAGGCAGGTTTAGAAGATTCGTTTTGTTTAAGGGATAATGAGTTTGATATTGATTTTGGGGAGGCGGCCCAAGATCTTTTCAGGGAAGCCCCAGTTGAGGATTATTTTGGAGGTTCGAGTGGTGGTGGTATCGGTATCGCGGTTATTATAGAGAAGATGAGCAAGAATAAAAAGTCAAAGATGGATGGTGAGTTCACACGTCGAGTTGAAGATGGGGAGATTGACACAGGGTTAAAGAGCATGGTTTCTTTCAAGGTCTTGCAAATCATGGATTGCAAGCTCCTTCATCGACAACTTTGATCGGTAATGAGGCTTCTAACGTTTTATCTTACAAATTTGACAATCGTTCGGCAAGGAAATTCGGTGTGATTCGGTTGTAACACCTTAAAACCCGAGGTATTATTTTATTATTATTATATTATTAATATCTTGTGATCGAAGGGTTGGGTGTTATATTAAAACAAGTTCAGTTTCAGTTTCGTTGTCCTTCGTCAAGAAAAGGACTAACAACACAAAGCGTAAAAAGCTGAAAAGGAACCAGATGCGTTGCATCTGACCCTATGCGCAACATGGTTGCTTTTTATATTGAAAAACTTGGAAGGGTTGTATGTGTAAAGTGGTCAATGAATTTAATCCCAAAAATCTGATGAAGAAGTCATTTGTCATCTAGAATTATCTTGATAACTATCTTCATTCTTAGTAAGAGATATTAGAGGGGGGAGACTAGGATTTTTGGAGAATTAAAGCCATTGTGAAGTGCTTTGGTGTTTTATCTAGTGAAAAAGGAGGCATTCTGTGAAAGTCATCATCCTCGTCATCTTCATTTTCACTCTAGTTGGTAAGAACCCTAATTATTGAAGTTCTTAATAGACGATGTTATTTTTGATGAAACATGTCGAAGTTTTATGTGGGATTGGGCGAGAGATCCGACGAGTCGTACAAGGTCATAACTTGCGGAATGAACTGAATTGTGTGCATGTATTAATATCAACGCTAGCAAACTGGATTAATGGTCATGGTCATTATCAACGTCCAGGCAACTCACTGTCAAAAAAAATGTCTTAAGTTATCGAAGATCAGTGGCTAATTCATTTGGGAGTGAAGAAACTCAACGTAATTGTCTAGTACATAAAAAAAAAAAATAGAAGTTTTTGTTTGGAGAGTGTAACAACCCGACTTTTTCCGTTTACTATCGTTAGTTGTCCGTTAAGTATTTAACGGTGGTTACTTAGACTTGTGTGTTTAATTAAATTAAATACATACTTAGTAGAGAAATGTTTGAATTAATATGTTATATTAATATATTAATTTACGATTTATTTCGGATAGCGAAAGAACTAGAAAACGTTACGATTAAGTTTATCGTCTAGAAGACTTTTCAGTTTACGGAACTCAGAAAAACGACACAATAATTATTTTCAATAATTATTGACTTTAAGAAAATTATTTTTAATTTATTATTTATTTAATGAATTAAACTCGGTGATTGCGTTTCAACGACTAGTTAACGTTCCGGAGACCCGGTACTGTTAACGGCACTCGAAACGAACCACGCGCGTACCAAGAGTTAAGCAAAACGAGCCCGAACACCCCTAGAAGGGCCATTCGGACGACCCCCCCCCCCCCCCCCCCCATGGACACCTTAGTGGACTTGTTTGATTAAGTGGGTCATTAGTTTAATTAATTTAGGCCCTAAACTCAAGGTATAAAAGGCTAGAGCTCTTAAGGAAACCCTCATTCTTTAATTTTTTTGGCCGATTGCTTCCCCCCTCCCCTCTCTTTGTCGTCGATCACCAACCATAGCCATCAAAACTCAAAATTAGAAGAAAGCTTGCATACGAACGTTGTTCGAATCGTCGTTCTCTACGCGATAGTATAAGCAATTTGATTGTTTGAGGTATAACTGTTAACCTTAATTTCATTAATTCAGTTTTTTGATCAATTACATGGTGTATTAGAGTCTAGTGCTCAATTAATGGTGTCTAGTATTGCTAGTTGTTGATTGATTGCGAAATTAACGTTGTATGATTGAAAAATGAATTTGTTTATTGATGATCTGATTAAATTGATATATGATCTGACTTTGTAATATGTTTAATTAGAAATATATCGAAAAGTTATTAATTTTAGACTCCGATTTTGCGTGATTTCGTTATCGTATGCTCAAGATATGCGTAATCGAAGTTTACGTTAGGGTTTGCATGAAATTCGAATTTTCTGAGTTGCATGCTATGTGTTTTAGCTTATTAAAGTTATTCTAATGTATTCCTTGTGAAAATTTATGCAATTTAGACTAAAGATTTGCGTTAAAAGGTTATGTAATGCTTCCGATATGATTAAACGAAGTTTTGGTTCGTAAAGAATGCTGAATCTGTTTTTAAGTTTACATAAAAATTGCTAGAATGAACTAGCAATTGTTTTAGACTTTGAGCTTCTGGAATATATTACTTTATATATTCCTTGACATGTTTCATTTGTATGAGAACTTGCGAGAACGTGATTTGCCATGAGATAAATGCTCGTCCAAATGATATGTTCGATTGATGGTCAAAAACTGATGAGTCTGTAATGTTTTGCAAAACTTTACGAATTGGCTGAAGCAATGCTTATGATTATTTTATCACTTAAATTTTGAGATGTCTTGAGATGACACCAATTGGCCGTTCGTTGAAATCTATTTTCTATATTTTCTGAAAAATGTTTAAAAACTGACGCGCGAGCAGAATTTTCTGTAATGAACCTGAATTTGAGCCTTTCTGATATTGGACTTTTATTTATCGTATGAGGCCCTGTCTGGACTTTTTGGAATCTATTTTAAGTCTAGTTAAGATCTTGAGTTGATAATAATTTTATGAATTATGTGCTATGCGCTATGAGTGTATTTCTTTACGACGTATGATTTTCGAAGGTTTACTTTAAGATGTGGAAAATGCGATTTACTAAATTACGAGCGATAACATGTTATATGACTTAAGTATGATTTGTTGACCATGTTTGCATGACTTACTGAGATGTTTGACTTTAGTTGACCTATTTGATCGAGTTGACTTTTGGTTTGACTTTGGTTGACTTTAGTTGACTTGCTTGGATTAGTTGACTTTTACATGTTTGTTGAGTCAGTCTGAGCACTAGGACTTTACGTACACTATGGTTTGACTAAGTTTGACCTATTAGTGTATACTTAAGATGATTTACTTATTTAGGTTGCGTTGTTCAGTCGAGAGTGTTCGACTACAGTACAGTTTGCTAAGATCTTTACGAGTGCTTTTGCTAAGGTGAGTCTACAGTCCCTACTACGTTTTTACAGGGATGATATGCATGCTTTTTACAAATGTTTTACGTGTTTGGCACAAGTAACTTACTAAGATTATACATATGAGTTCAGATCAAAAATCTCTTAGCTTGATTATATTAGTTACTTTATAAGCTCGACTTATAGGGACGGTACCGTTAGGTTTGACAAACCTCACCGCAACGTTAAACAGGTGCTTATGTAGTTGTTACACGTACACTTGATAGGTGTATCGCCAGTATAGGGTAAACGAAAGACGTGGGCTCGGCCTACGCAAAGGTTAAAGTTTTATAATCAAGTGCTCATGATAATGTATACTTTTCCTATGATGTTTTCCAAGAAAATCTTGTGGCCTAACTTACGAAATGATCTACTAAACCTGTAGATTCACTCAACGTTTTTCGTTGACGTTTTGCATGTTTCATCTCAGGTACATAGAGCTAGTGCTTCCGCTTTATTTGAAGGTATGTGCTGTTTGCTGCTAGAACTGGACGGCATCCAACATGATTTCTATTTTTATTTCAAGAACAAATATTCGCATTTAAACAGTTTTCTCTGATGTTTTGGGTTCATATACTTTAGTCATTGATGTCAAATGTTTCCAGTTACATTTTCTTAAATAAATGACTTGTTTTCATGATTAATGCGAATATTTTTCGAAAACGTCTCATATAGAGGGCGTGACCGCTAAACTGTGGGACCAGGAGTTAATATTCCGTTAGTAGATTCTGACGGGGTATTACATTTGGTATCAGAGCAGATCGGTTACCTAGGACTAGGCTGCATTAGAGAGTTGAACGTTAGGATAACTAGTGCGTCTAGACTGTAACCGTAGACTCATTAAGTTGCATGAACCCTAATAGATGAAATTGTTATGATTACTTGGTATCTAATATGATATGATTACTAAGTGACTAACTTTGTGTTTTCTTTGAGTGCTAGATGACTTCTTCTAATCCTATCATTCTTACCGACTCCGACACGGAATCCGAGGAAACCGTGCAAGCGCAAGGAAACACGATACTCGAGTTTGTGGATGATACCGAATCGGAACCCGAGATGGAGACCGAGCATGAGAATGAGCCTAAAGGAAAGGAACCTGCAGAGGATACCGGAGAAGAATCGGAACCCGAATCTGAATCCGAACCTGATGTGGCCGATTCACCCTAAACACCTTTTGTTAAACCTGATTATGTTAACCCCTATGGACCGAGAGGCCACCGTAGGATACCGAAAGGACCTGCCAAGTGTAATAACCCATTTTATAAGAGTTTTCGTTATGATAATCAGTCACTTGAGATGTGTCGCCGTTTTCATCCCTATGATGCTTCTACGTCTACTCCTAAGCCTAGTACCTCCATTGCTGCTACTAATGACAACAACCCAAATAATCTCACCGTGCGAGTTGAAAATTTGGAGAAAATGGTCGAGTACTTGTTGAAGGAACTCCAGAAACACAAATAGAGATCGCTCGACTAGATTGTTCCACGCAATCAAACATTATTTGATTATTACTGTTTATTATATGATGTTCACACATACATTATTAGTTGTGGCTTTGCTTATGTGGTTTTACTTATGACATGAGGAATATGTTACTTTTACTGGTTATGCATGAATTTTGGAACAAGAAGTTTATTTCTTTAAGTGTTGGTTTACTAATGGCAATTTGTGTTAGTGATAATGTTACTAGTGTACATTGTTCTTACTACTGCTACTACTAAATGTTATGTATCGCTATTATATATCACTAGTGCTACTAGAATCGCTACGATTTAATATTAGTTACTATGCATCGTTCCGTTGCTAGTATATTTTATATGTCGATTTCATTGATACTAACCGAATGTGTTATCTTGACAAGAAAGATAATGCCGCCCAAGCCAGTTTCCCAAGGTGATGTTCGTCAGTGGATTTCCGAAGGAATAACCGAAGCTGTGGCAGAACTCCGAAACGGAATTAATAGTAATAATGTGAACGCTACAAATCAGCGAAATCAAGATACGACTAATACTCAAAACAATGGACAAGTAGGGTGTACGTACAAGACTTTCTTGAGTTGTGAACCACACTCGTTTAATGGCACCGAAGGTCCAGTTGATTTGACTCGTTGGTTTGAGAAGCTTGAGTCAGTTTTCCGTATCAGTGGTTGTAGAGATGCAGATAAAATGAAGTTTGTGTCTAGTAAGCTATCTGATGGTGCGTTGACATGGTGGAATACCTATGCAAACTCAGTAGGTATGGATCAAGCATTTGAGACCTCATGGGAGGATTTGAAATGATGAATGATCACAGAGTATTGTGAGAACTCCAAAACCTGAAGCTAGTGGGTACTGATTTGACTAGTTACAATAAGAGATTCTTTGAACTTGCCCTTATGTGTCCACATATGGTTACTCCCGAACATCGCAAGATCACTCTTTATGCGAACGGTTTGACCGAGAAGATTCAAAGTGGTGTAACTACTTCGAAGCCGAGAACTATACAAGAAGCTGTTGTGATGGCTAGTGAGTTAATCGATCAGGCCGAACATCGAGGAAAGACTCCTGCCTCAAATGAGACTAAAACACATGATAACAAGAGGAAATGGAATAATAACAATAACTCAGGGAAGAATTACAATCAGCAGCCCTTTAAGAAACAAGATACTGCTAAGAGTAATGCTGCAATTCCAAATTCTAATTCTGGTTATAAGGGAAAGTTCCCATTGTGTGCCAAGTGTAATAGGCATCATCCGGGAGATTGTTTGAAAAAGTGTGATAAGTGTAAGAGGAATGGACATTTGGCTGCCGAGTGTAAGACTGGTACGAATATGTGTTATGGGTGCGGAAAAGAAGGTCATTTCCGGAAGGATTGCCCAACTGCTAGTAAGACTAATGAACCTGCAAGATGAAGGGCTTTCAACATTAACTCCAGTGAAGCTCGTGATGATCCTAAGCTAGTCACGGGTACGTTTCTTCTCGATAATCAACATGTTTATGTACTTTTTGATTCCGGAGCTGATAGAAGTTTTGTGTCTAGAGATTTTTGCCATAATCTTAAAAATGTTGTATCGTCATTAGGAAATTTATATTCTATAGAACTAGGAAATGGTAATCTAATGAGTGCGGATAAGGTTTACCGTGATTGTACTTTGACTTTGGCTGGAATGTCATTTAAGATAGATGTGATACCTATTAAGCTAGGAAGTTTCGACCTTGTGGTTGGAATGGATTGGTTAGCCGAGAATAGAGCCGAAATTGTCTATCATCAGAAAGCGATTCGTATTCCTGTTGTTGAAGGTGAACCTTCAATGGTGTATGGAGAGCGAAGCAATACGCCATTACATTTTATTAATTGTTTGAAGGTGTAAAAACACATGAGGAAGGGTTGTCTTGCTATGTTAGTTCATGTAAGTAAAACTGAATCTGAAGGCAAGAAACTCGAAGATGTGGCCATTGTTAGAGAATTTCCCGATGTTTTTCTAGATCAGTTTCCCGGATTACCTCCGCATAGAGACGTAGAGTTCCAGATTGATTTAGTTCCTGGAGCGGCACCAGTAGCGCGTGCGCCGTATAGACTTGCACCACCCGAATTACAAGAATTGTCTAGTCAACTGCAAGAGCTTTTAGATAAAGGATTCATTCAACCAAGCTCATCACCGTGGGGAGCTCCAATATTATTTGTGAAGAAGAATGATGGATCTATGAGACTCTGTATTGATTATAGAGAGTTGAATAAGTTGACTATCAAGAATAGATATCCTTTGCCGAGGATTGATGACTTGTTTGATCAATTGCAAGGATCAGCATGTTATTCTAAGATCGATCTAAGGTCAGGTTATCATCAAATGAGAGTGAAGGAATCAGATATACTGAAGACAGCGTTTAGGACAAGCTATGGTCATCATGAATTTACAGTAATGTCGTTTGGATTGACGAACGCACCGGCTGTGTTCATGGATCTCATGAACCATGTGTGTAAGTCATATCTAGACAAGTTTGTTATAGTATTTATCGATGATATATTGGTATATTCTAAAAGTGAGAAAGAACATAAACAACATCTCCGTTTGTTATTAGAGATGCTCAGGAAGGAGCAGTTATACGCGAATTTTTCAAAATGTGACTTTTGGTTGCGAGAAGTGCAATTCTTGGCTCATATTGTAGGTGTCAATGGTATTCAAGTTGATCCTGAAAAGATAGAGACAGTGAAGAAATAGGAGACTCCTAAGTCGCCAACTCAGATACGACAATTTTTAGGTCTTGCTGGTTACTATAGGAGATTCATTGAGGGATTTTCTACTATTGCCCGACCGTTAACAGCTTTGACTCACAAGGGTAAGAAGTATAAGTGGTCAGAATTCCATGAAGCTGCATTTCAGTTGTTAAAGGAGAAGTTAACGACTGTGCCGATTTTGTCTTTACCCGAAGGAACCGAGGATTTCGTAGTTTACTGCGATGCTTCACGGCAAGGTTATGGTTGTGTGTTAATGCAACGTACGAAAGTGATTGAATATGCATCCCGACAATTGAAGATACACGAATTGAATTATATGACTCATGATCTAGAACTTGGTGCTGTAGTTTTTGCATTGAAGATGTGGAGACACTATTTGTATGGTACGAAGTTCACTGTATTCACGGATCACAAGAGTTTGCAACATATTTTTGATCAGAAACAGCTTAATATGAGACAGAGACGTTGGATTGAGTTGTTAAATGATTACGACTGCGACATTAGCTATCATCCTGGTAAGGCTAATGTAGTGGCAGATGCTTTGAGTAGGAAGGAGAGAATTAAGCCTATTCGAGTTAGGGCATTGAACTTGACTATTCGAAGGAACCTTACTTCCCAGATACGTGATGCACAGCTAGAAGCGTTGAAAGAAGAGAATGTTGCTACCGAATCACTTCGAGGAATTGATAAGAAGTTTGTCACTCGAGATGATGGAAACTGGTATTTTATCGACAGAATATGGGTACTGAAATTTGGTGGATTAAGGGAGCTAGTGCTAGAAGAGGCACATAAGACAAGGTATTCGATTCATCCTGGATCCAACAAGATGTACCAAGATCTTAAGGCACTGTATTGGTGGCATAATATGAAAGCTGAAATCGCTACTTATGTTGGTAAGTGTTTGACTTGTGCTAAAGTTAAGGCAAAGCATCAGAAGCCGTCAGGACTACTGACACAACCAGAGATTCCCCAATGGAAGTGGGAGAATATTACGATGGACTTTATCACTAAGTTACCTAAAATGGTAGGAGGTTATGACACGATATGGGTTATCGTGGATCGTCTTACGAAGTCTGCTCATTTTCTACCGATTAAGGAAACGGATAAGATGGAGAGGTTGGCACAGATTTACATAAAGGAAGTAGTTTCACGACATGGAGTGCCGCTATCTATTATTTCTGACAGAGACAGTAGATTTACGTCCAGATTTTGGCAATCTTTGCAATAAGCTATGGGAACTCGTTTAGACATGAGTACTGCATACCATCCTCAGACTAATGGTCAAAGTGAGAGAACGATTCAGACACTAGAGGACATGTTAAGAGCTTGTGTGATTGACTTTGGAATTGGATGGGATATACATCTACCATTAGTAGAGTTTTCCTATAACAATAGTTATCATGCGAGTATAAAGGCAGCGCCTTTTGAAGCACTGTATGGCAGAAAGTGTAGATCGCCTTTATGTTGGACTGAGTTAGGAGATAGTCAGTTAACTGGTTCGGAGATTGTACATGAAACGACTGAGAAAATCGTGCAGATTCGAGAAAGAATGAAAATAGCACGAGATCGTCAAAAGAGCTATGCAGATCTTAAAAGGAAAGATTTGGAATTTCAGGTTGGAGACAAGGTTATGCTTAAAGTGTCACAATGGAAAGGTGTAGTGCGCTTTGAAAAAAGAGGAAAGTTAAGTCCGAGGTATATTGGACCGTTTGAGATTACCGAACGAATTGGACCGGTAGCGTATAGATTGAAACTACCGCAGGAACTTAGCGAGGTTCACGATACTTTTCATGTTTCCAATTTGAAGAGATGCTTATCAGATGAAAGTTTAGTGATTCCATTAGATGAAGTGCAAGTAGATCCTAAGCTTAATTTCATTGAAGAACCTGCTGTGATTATGGATCACGAGATTAAGCAACTAAAGCAAAGCAGAATTCCATTGGTTAAGGTTAGATGGAATGCCCGAAGAGGATCAGATTTCACGTGGGAGCGTGAAGACCAGATGAGGCTTAAGTATCCGCAACTGTTTCCCGAGGAGACGACTACGGCGGATGACCACTAAAATTTCGGGACGAATTTTTTTTATAATAGGTTGGTAATGTAACAACCCGACTTTTTTCGTTTACTATCGTTAGTTATCCGTTAAGTATTTAACGGTGGTTACTTAGACTTGTGTGTTTAATTAAATTAAATACATAATTAGTAGAGAAATGTTTGAATTAATATTTTATATTAATTTACGATTTATTTCGGATAGCGAAAGAACTAGAAAACGTTACGATTAAGTTTATCGTCTAGAAGACTTTTCAGTTTACGGAACTCAGAAAAACGACACAATAATTATTTTCAATAATTATTGACTTTAAGAAAATTATTTTTAATTTATTATTTATTTAATGAATTAAACTCGGTGATTGCATTTCAACGACTAGTTAACGTTCCGGAGACCCGGTACTGTTAACGGCACTCGAAAAGAACCACGCGCGTACCAAGAGTTAAGCAAAAACGAGCCCAAACACCCCTATAAGGGCCATTCGGCCAACCCCCCCCCCCCCCCCCATGGACACCTTAGTGGACTTGTTTGATTAAGTGGGTCATTAGTGTAGCGACCCGACCAAATCATGTTTGACGGCGCCGACTACTTAGGTCCCATTACGTGGTCATAAGTCTTTAACATGACGTTTGACTAAAAATATGTCGCATTCATTTCATAAGTAAAAGGATGTTTCAAGTTTACAAATGTAGTTCAAAAGACTAGTTACATTACAAAGTTTAACGTACGAATGAAACCTATGCGACACAATTTAAAGTAGTCAAAAGATGCTCCAACTATGCATGTATACTCGACATCCAAGCAAGTATCAAAAAGAGTGCGGAAGCATGTATCAAGTAGCGTTCAAGGACCTGAGAAAACATATAGAAAGCTGTCAACGAAAACGTTGGTGAAATCATAGGTTTAAGTAAGTACAAGTGAACCACAAGATTTGTAACATTGATATAATAGTAATACATTCCAAAAGTTAATATTCACGAGCACCCAATTATCAATGCTTAACATTCCTTCCATAGAACCCCATCACAATAGTGTTAGAACATACACTGTTTCTCGAAAATATATTTCATTCGTAAACGGTAGCGAACCGTTTGAATGAGGGTTTGTCAAACCCATATGGCCATATAACATAAGTTCTCGCTTACACCCGGCAAGTGTAACTAATGATAATCGAATTGAGGATTTTTGTTCAAACTCGTATGTAGAATGTTTGTTTTCCTGTACTTGTGTTCACTTAGTAAAAAGAACGTTTATGTTTTCTCATCCCAAATGTAAGTTCAAAAAGAGTAAAAGTGGGACTATGATCTCACCTTGAGTGCACGTAGGTAAAAGTACTTCAACAAGTAAACGTGTGCAAGAACGAATGCTAGTCTTGACCTAAACAAATAGGTTTGTATCAATATTGGTAAACACGGTCGATCAAAGTGTTCAATTAGTCCTATGGCTCGTTACGACTCGATTATGTAGCATGTGAATCAAATTGTCAAGTTTCATGCAAGATACAAGTATAGAAACAAGTTAGAAAGATTGCATAATCATTTGGTTAAGTTTGACAAAAAGTCAAACTTTGGTCAGTCAAAGTCAACGAAAAAGTCAACACGTTCGGGTCGGGTCCCGAACTATTTTTCTGAGGTTTTTAATCATATATGAGCATGTTAGAACAAGTTACATGTGAATCGGAGGTGCGTAGCATAGCAAACATTTTTCGAAAATTGACAAAGTTGGACAGCCCACTTTGGCGCGCCGCGCGGGTATATGGCGCACCGCGCCATTACCTGTGCAGAGAATTCTGGCAGTTTTTAAGTTTTATGCACGAACCTAACTTCAAACAATCACCATTTATGACCCGCAAACAACCAAAGCATGTATCTTATATCATCGGAAAGGTATTTTGACAAGGAAAACAACTAAACACATTTCATCAATCACATTTACTTTTACAGCAACCAAAATCACATTCAAAGCTCCTCATTAAATGCATTCAAGTTCATAAATGAAATTCGATGATTCGGCAACCAATTTACATGAATGATATGCCGTTTTGAAGGTGATCAAGCATACAATACAACCTAACACTTACAAATAACATTTCATGTCATTCAAAGCATCAAAAGTCCATTTCAAGTTCATCAAACCCTAACCCAAATCCACCAAAACCAATAATCAAGTTTATGAAGTTTTCTAAAACAACCTACACATCAAATTGAAGCTAGTGCTACTAGTAACACATTTAATACTTGCACTTTACCATAACAACAACATTTAAGCAACCAAATCATGAATCAAACACACCAAACTTTCAAGTTCATGCTAGTTACTAAAAATAACAAGATTAAACATATAAATCATATATTCATGTTAGACTTGAGCCATAGACACTAACTAACATCTTTATAAGTTAAAAACATCAAGAACACTAAATCTAGTAATTTTAGAAAGTTACCCAAATGTAATGAAATCGGTATGGAATCGAAGAGGAAGTTGCAAGGATTCCAAATATGCAATTTTTTTGGATTGAAGCTTGATAGATTTGATTTAGATAATAAATCTTTGAAATGGAGAATTGGAAGAAAATGTGGAAGTATGAAAAGAAAATGAAAATGAAAATGGAAAAGAATGGGGAGGTGGGTGTTGACTAGTCAAAAGCTAGTCACATCTTTGCTCCCTTGGCGAAACTAGCCCCTCGAGTTCGGTTGCGGTTGCGTGAATTACTTAAACGAGATATTTTTAAAACGCGTATTAACGAAGGATATTATAATCATATAACGGACTTTAAATTAATAAACGGAAAAGTAAACGGAAAAAGGCGGGATGTTACATTACCTACTCCTTAAAAGAAATTTCGTCCTGAAATTTAAGTAGGCGTAGCAGTCGTTGTTTCTTCCTCGGGATCTTGCGTTTTCGAAACCGGGAACAAGTGGGGGTATTTCTTTTGCATTTGATCTTGCCTTTCCCAAGTAAACTCGGGTCCTCTTTTGGCATTCCAACGAACTTTGACAATCGGGATTCGGCTTTGTTTCAACGTCTTGACGGAGGTGTCCACAATTTCAACCGGTTCTTCCACAAAATGAAGTTTGTCATCAATAGTAAGTTCCTCGAGAGGGATGACGATATCGGGTTCGGCAAGACACTTTTTCAAGTTAGATACATGGAAGGTAGGATGAATGGAGATCAATTGAGGTGGTAGATCTAAATGATAGGCAACGGTTCCAATACGCTCCAAGATTTCGAAAGGACCAATATACCGCGGATTTAGTTTCCCGCGTTTCCCAAAACGGATTACACCTTTCCAAGGTGCAACTTTTAACATTACGCGGTCACTGACTTGAAATTCAAGGTCGTTGCGTCGTTTGTTGGTATAGCTCTTTTGACGACTTCGGGCCGTCCTAAGCCTATCTCGGATTTGAACGATTTTCTCGGTTGTTTCATGAATGAGTTCGGGTCCGGTGATTTGTGTGTCACCTACTTCAGCCCAACAAAGAGGAGAACGACATTTTCGGCCATATAAAGCTTCGAATGGTGCGGCGTTAATACCCGCGTGATAACTATTGTTGTAGGAGAATTCGGCGAGAGGCAAGTGCTTATCCCAAGATTTTCCAAAGTCGACTACGCAATCTCGTAACATGTCCTCCAAAGTTTGGATTGTGCGTTCGCTTTGTCCGTTGGTTTGAGGATGATATGCGGTGCTCATGTCTAAACGCGTTCCCAACGCTTCTTGTAAAGTACGCCAAAATCTAGAAAAAAAACGGCCATCTCGGTCGGAGATAATCGTTAACGGTACACCGTGTCAGGCTACGATCTCCTTAATGTAAAGTTGTGCGAGTTTCTCCATTTTGTCGGTTTCTTTCATGGCGAGGAAGTGTGCGAATTTGGTGAGACGATCAACAATAACCCAAATAGTGTCATAACGGCCCGTCGTTTTTGGTAGCTTGGTGATTAAATCCATTGTTATTCTTTCCCACTTCCATTGCGGGATTTCGGGTTGTTGAAGTAACCCTGACGGTCTTTGGTGTTCGGCTTTGACTTTGGAACATGTCAAACACTTGGCAACATAAGTAGCTACGTCCCTTTTGATGTTCGGCCACCAATATTGTTCTTTAAGGTCGTGGTACATCTTATTGGCACCGGGGTGAATTGAGTATCTTGACTTATGGGCTTCGTCTAAAATAAGGTTTCGCAAGTCCCCATAACTAGGTACCCAAATTCTTCCGTCGAAATATCGAAGTCCGGTCTCCCTAACTTCGAATCGAGAGACGAGAATGTTCAAGAGCTCGTGTGAAACGTTTTCATCCTTGAGAGCCTCATCTTGGGCTATCAGAATTTGGCTATTAAGGTTGGTGTGGATAGTGATGTTTAAAACTCGGACACAAAGAGGCACCGCTCTTTCTTTTCGACTTAAGGCATCAGCTACTACATTTGCCTTCCCGGGATGGTAATGAAGCTCACAATCATAATCGTTTAAGGTTTCAATCCACCTTCGTTGTCTCATGTTCAGTTGCTTTTGATCGAAGATGTGTTGAAGGCTTTTGTGATCGGTGAAGATGGAACTCTTGGTTCCATAAAGGTAGTGTCTCCACATTTTAAGTGCGAAGACAACGGCTCCGAGTTCGAGATCATGTATCGTATAGTTTCGTTCGTGAATTTTGAGTTGTTGAGAGACATAAGCAATGACTTTCTTTCATTGCATCAACTCGCACCCAAAACCATGTTTCGAGGCATCGCAATATACAACAAAATCATCATTGCCTTCGGGAAGTGACAAGATAGGAGCGGTGGTTAGTTTCGTTTTCAAGATTTGAAATGCGGATTCTTGTTCGGTAGCCCAAATGAATTTCTTTCCCTTGTGAGTTAACGCTGTTAGAGGACGAGCGACCAAAGAGAAATCTTTGATGAATCTACGATAGTATCCGGCGAGACCCAAAAATTGACGAATGTGAGTAGGAGTAGTAGGAGTCTCCCATTTACTAATGGCTTCGATTTTAGATGGATCAACTTTAATACCTTGGTCACTTACAACATGACCGAGAAATTGAACTTCCTTCAACCAAAATTCACACTTGGAGAATTTGGCATAGAGTCGTTCTTGTCTCAAGAGTTTAAGCACAAGTCAGAGATGTTGTTCGTGCTCTTCTTCGCTTTTAGAATAGACCAAGATGTCATCGATGAACACAATAATGAATTTATCGAGATACGGTTTGCACACGCGGTTCATAAGATCCATGGATACCGCCGGTGCATTAGTGAGACCAAATGGCATGACAAGAAATTCATAACTACCATAACGAGTCCGGAAAGCGGTTTTGGAGACATCTTCCCCCTTAACCCTTAATTGATGATAACCCGAACGGAGATCGATTTTCGAATATACACAAGACCCTTGTAATTGATCAAAGAGGTCATCGATGCAAGGAAGAGGATATCGGTTCTTAACTGTCAATTTGTTTAGTTCACGATAATCAATGCACATTCGTAGGGATCCGTCTTTCTTCTTAACGAACAAAATTGGAGCGCCCCATGGTGAATGGCTAGGTTGGATAAAACCATGATCAAGTAGTTCTTGGATTTGACTTTGCAATTCTTGCATTTCGGATGGAGCAAGTCTATATGGTGCACATGCTATAGGTGCGGCTCCCGGAATAAGATCGATTTGGAATTCAACCGGTCGATGAGGTGGAAGACCCGGCAATTCATCGGGAAATACATCGGAAAAGTCACTAACAATTGGCACATCATCGATATGCTTGTCATCGGACTCAACTTTCTTAACGTGGGCAATGATGGCAAAACAACCCTTACGGAGTAGTTTTCTAACTTTAAGGTACGAAACGAGGTTGAGTCCGGGGCAACTCTTATCGCCATAAACAATCAAAGGTTCACCATTCTCGATAGGAATTCGGATTGCGTTAAGATCACAAAGGATGTGAGATTTCGTTTTGGCTAACCAATTCATACCGATTATTACATCAAAGCTTCCTAATTCCATGGGTATCAAGTCAATTTCAAACTCATTACCCAAAATGTTTAATGTGCACCCCCGGTAATATGTGTAGGCACTCAATAGTTTCCCGTTAGCCACTTCAATGGTATAGGTGGTATCTAATGGAAGCGGTGGAGTGCTAAAAGAATGAGTCAAAGTCTTGGATACAAAGCATTTATCGGCACCCGAATCGAATAAACAAGTAACATAAGTGTTGTTGAGAAGAAACGTACCCGTGACTAGTTCATTTTCATTTCGGGCTTCCTCAGTGTTGATGTTAAAAGCTCGACCGCGCGTATTGGGGTTATCTTTCTTCTTCGGGCATGCATTTCTGTAATGGCCCGTTTGGCCGCATTCGTAACAAGTGCCCGTCTTTAGTGCATTGGGCCCCTTTCGAGCGATGGGGGTGACACTTTTACATTCGTTAGCCTTATGAACAACTCCTTGGCACCGATGGAAAATTAACTTGCCACATTCACCAAAGTGATGTTTGTTGCATTTGTTGCAAAGAGGTAGGTTCCCGGCATAAACCTTCTTGCCGTCGGAGGTGTAAGGCTTCTTAGCAAGGTTGTTGTTGCTTGATTGGGGGGCTTCCCACTTTCTTTTGTTATTACCCGACTTATCCTCGCCTTTAGGTGCTGGCACTACAATTTCGTCAACCGTTTCTATCAACTTGCAAAGCTTCTTGATGATTAGTGGGTTTGGATGACATTACCCCGTGTTTGATGCTCTTTGGAAGACCATCCATGTAAAGTTTAACCCTTAAAGCTTCGGGGTTCACAAGGTTTAGGCACATCAAGGCTAGTTCAGAAAATCGTTGATTGTAAGCCTTGAGATCGTTTTCGACCGCTTTCAAAGTCCTTAGCTCTTGTTCGAGCCTTCGAGTTTCTTCACGAGGGAAATATTCGACGATCATCTTTTCCCTTAGGTCGGCCCAAGAGAGGGCGTGAGCTTCATCGGTACCCACCGATTGTACATAGGTGTTCCACCATGTGAGGGCGACACCGGCGAAAGTGTGAGTGGAGTATTTGACCTTATCTTGGTCCCGACAACCTCTTATGCTAAAGACGGCCTCCGTTTGTTCGAACCATCGAGTGAGAGTAACCGGTCCCCCGGTTCCATCAAAAGTATGAGGTTTGTACCCCATGAAGGCTTTATAGGAGCATCCCTCGCTTGAGTTACCGGCTCCTTGATTGTTTTTGTTGTGGTTGTTGTTATTGTTGTTGTTGGAGGAGTGACCGGCCATAGCCGCATCCACGGCGGTGGCTATCATCCGTTGTAGAACTTGTTCGGGAGTCTCATGGCGTGGCACACGACGAGGAGGCATTGTTCCTTCAAAATACAAGAATACCATTGATTAGTATTTTCAATAATACTAATCATGATATGGAATAAGGATAGAGAGAAAAATTTTCCTTGACTCGCCTTAAATTCTTTATGCCACAATGTCAGAACGTTCATATGAGTCACCGTAATATAATCCTGAAAATTATATTACCCTGATTCATATGTGCATTCGACATCATTTCATATAGTCAAGGTGGCGCGTCAATCAAATTAAACAATGTGAGATTAAGATGAAACAAGAGTAGATATGAGTAGAAATGTTCGAGTACAATGCACAAGTAGTAAAGTAATTCCTACTTCAAGTCTATATGCCGGTTGTAGTCTAGACTCACTAATGTACCCTATGACTCGGGGGTTGACACCAATGAACTCTAAATCCCTACAACCAATGCTCTGATACCATCTGTAGCGACCCGACCAAATCATGTTTGACGGCGCCGACTACTTAGGTCCCATTACGTGGTCATAAGTCTTTAACATGACGTTTGACTAAAAATATGTCGCATTCATTTCATAAGTAAAAGGATGTTTCAAGTTTACAAATGTAGTTCAAAAGACTAGTTACATTACAAAGTTTAACGTACGAATGAAACCTATGCGACACAATTTAAAGTAGTCAAAAGACGCTCCAACTATGCATGTATACTCGACATCCAAGCAAGTATCAAAAAGAGTGCGGAAGCATGTATCAAGTAGCGTTCAAGGACCTGAGAAAACATATAGAAAGCTGTCAACGAAAACGTTGGTGAAATTATAGGTTTAAGTAAGTAAGTACAAGTGAACCACAAGATTTGTAACATTGATATAATAGTAATACATTCCAAAAGTTAATATTCACGAGCACCCAATTATCAATGCTTAACATTCCTTCCATAGAACCCCATCACAATAGTGTTAGAACATACACTGTTTCTCGAAAATATATTTCATTCGTAAACGGTAGCGAACCGTTTGAATGAGGGTTTGTCAAACCCATATGGCCATATAACATAAGTTCTCGCTTACACCCGGCAAGTGTAACTAATGATAATCGAATTGAGGATTTTTGTTCAAACTCGTATGTAGAATGTTTGTTTTCCTGTACTTGTGTTCACTTAGTAAAAAGAACGTTTATGTTTTCTCATCCCAAATGTAAGTTCAAAAAGAGTAAAAGTGGGACTATGATCTCACCTTGAGTGCACGTAGGTAAAAGTACTTCAACAAGTAAACGTGTGCAAGAACGAATGCTAGTCTTGACCTAAACAAATAGGTTTGTATCAATATTGGTAAACACGGTCGATCAAAGTGTTCAATTAGTCCTATGGCTCGTTACGACTCGATTATGTAGCATGTGAATCAAATTGTCAAGTTTCATGCAAGATACAAGTATAGAAACAAGTTAGAAAGATTGCATAATCATTTGGTTAAGTTTGACAAAAAGTCAAACTTTGGTCGGTCAAAGTCAATGAAAAAGTCAACACGTTCGGGTCGGGTCCCGAACTATTTTTCTGAGGTTTTTAATCATATATGAGCATGTTAGAACAAGTTACATGTGAATCGGAGGTGCGTAGCATAGCAAACATTTTTCGAAAATTGACAAAGTTGGACAACCCACTTTGGCGCGCCGCGCGGGTATATGGCGCGGTGCAGAGAATTCTGGCAGTTTTTAAGTTTTATGCACGAACCTAACTTCAAACAATCACCATTTATGACCCGCAAACAACCAAAGCATGTATCTTATATCATCAGAAAGGTATTTTGACAAGGAAAACAACTAAACATATTTCATCAATCACATTTACTTTTACAACAACCAAAATCACATTCAAAGCTCCTCATTAAATGCATTCAAGTTCATAAATGAAATTCGATGATTCGACAACCAATTTACATGAATGATATGCCGTTTCGAAGGTGATCAAGCATACAATACAACCTAACACTTACAAATAACATTTCATGTCATTCAAAGCATCAAAAGTCCATTTCAAGTTCATCAAACCCTAACCCAAATCCACCAAAACCAATAATCAAGTTTATGAAGTTTTCTAAAACAACCTACACCTCAAATTGAAGCTAGTGCTACTAGTAACACATTTAATACTTGCACTTTACCATAACAACAACATTTAAGCAACCAAATCATGAATCAAACACACCAAACTTTCAAGTTCATGCTAGTTACTAAAAATAACAAGATCAAACATATAAATCATATATTCATGTTAGACTTGAGCCATAGACACTAACTAACATCTTTATAAGTTAAAAACATCAAGAACACTAAATCTAGTGATTTTAGAAAGTTACCCAAATGTAATGAAATCGGTATGGAATCGAAGAGGAAGTTGCAAGGATTCCAAATATGCAATTTGTTTGGATTGAAGCTTGATAGATTTGATTTAGATAATAAATCTTTGAAATGGAGAATTGGAAGAAAATGTGGAAGTATGAAAAGAAAATGAAAATGAAAATGGAAAAGAATGGGGAGGTGGGTGTTGACTAGTCAAAAGCTAGTCACATCTTTGCTCCCTTGGCGAAACTAGCCCCTCGAGTTCGGTTGCGGTTGCGTGAATTACCTAAACGAGATATTTTTAAAACGCGTATTAACGAAGGATATTATAATCATATAACGGACTTTAAATTAATAAACGGAAAAGTAAACGGAAAAAGGCGGGATGTTACATTACCTACTCCTTAAAAGAAATTTCGTCCTGAAATTTAAGTAGGCGTAGCAGTCGTTGTTTCTTCCTCGGGATCTTGCGTTTTCGAAACCGGGAACAAGTGGGGGTATTTCTTTTGCATTTGATCTTGCCTTTCCCAAGTAAACTCGGGTCCTCTTTTGGCATTCCAACGAACTTTGACAATCGGGATTCGGCTTTGTTTCAACGTCTTGACGGAGGTGTCCACAATTTCAACCGGTTCTTCCACAAAATGAAGTTTGTCATCAATAGTAAGTTCCTCGAGAGGGATGACGATATCGGGTTTGGCAAGACACTTTTTCAAGTTAGATACATGGAAGGTAGGATGAACGGAGATCAAATGAGGTGGTAGATCTAAATGATAGGCAACGGTTCCAATACGCTCCAAGATTTCGAAAGGACCAATATACCGCGGATTTAGTTTCCCGCGTTTCCCAAAACGGATTACACCTTTCCAAGGTGCAACTTTTAACATTACGCGATCACCGACTTGAAATTCAAGGTCGTTGCGTCGTTTGTCGGTATAACTCTTTTGACGACTTCGGGCCATCCTAAGCCTATCTCGGATTTGAACGATTTTCTCGGTTGTTTCATGGATGAGTTCGGGTCCGGTGATTTGTGTGTCGCCTACTTCGGCCCAACAAAGAGGAGAACGACATTTTCAGCCATATAAAGCTTCGAATGGTGCGGCGTTAATACCCGCGTGATAACTATTGTTGTAGGAGAATTCGGCGAGAGGCAAGTGCTTATCCCAAGATTTTCCAAAGTCGACTACGCAATCTCGTAACATGTCCTCCAAAGTTTGGATTGTGCATTCGCTTTGTCTGTTGGTTTGAGGATGATATGCGGTGCTCATGTCTAAACGCGTTCCCAACGCTTCTTGTAAAGTACGCCAAAATCTAGAAAAAAATGGCCATCTCGGTCAGAGATAATCGATAACGGTACACCGTGTCGGGCTACGATCTCCTTAATGTAAAGTTGTGCGAGTTTCTCCATTTTGTCGGTTTCTTTCATGGCGAGGAAGTGTGCGAATTTGGTGAGACGATCAACAATAACCCAAATAGTGTCATAACCGCCCGTCGTTTTTGGTAGCTTGGTGATAAAATCCATTGTTATTCTTTCCCACTTCCATTACGGGATTTCGGGTTGTTGAAGTAACCCTGACGGTCTTTGGTGTTCGGCTTTGACTTTGGAACATGTCAAACACTTGGCAACATAAGTAGCTACGTCCCTTTTGATGTTCGGCCACCAATATTGTTCTTTAAGGTCGTGGTACATCTTATTGGCACCGGGGTGAATCGAGTATCTTGACTTATGGGCTTCGTCTAAAATAAGGCTTTGCAAGTCCCCATAACTAGGTACCCAAATTCTTCCGGCGAAATATCGAAGTCCGGTCTCCCTAACTTCAAATCGAGAGACGAGAATGTTCAAGAGCTCGTGTGAAACGTTTTCATCCTTGAGAGCCTCATCTTGGGCTATCTGAATTTGGCTATTAAGGTTGGTGTGGATGGTGATGTTTAAAGCTCGGACACGAAGAGGCACCGCTTTTTCTTTTCGACTTAAGGCATCAGCTACTACATTTGCCTTCCCGGGATGGTAACGAAGCTCACAATCATAATCGTTTAAGGTTTCAATCTACCTTCGTTGTCTCATGTTCAGTTGCTTTTGATCGAAGATGTGTTGAAGGCTTTTGTGATCGGTGAAGATGGAACTCTTGGTTCCATAAAGGTAGTGTCTCCACATTTTAAGTGCGAAGACAACGGCTCCGAGTTCGAGATCATGTATCGTATAGTTTTGTTCGTGAATTTTGAGTTGTCAAGAGGCATAAGCAATGACTTTCTTTCATTGCATCAACTCGCATCCAAAACCATGTTTCAAGGCATCGCAATATACAACAAAATCATCATTGCCTTCGGGAAGTGACAAGATAGGAGCGGTGGTTAGCTTCGTTTTCAAGATTTGAAATGCGGATTCTTGTTCGGTCGCCCAAATGAATTTCTTTCCCTTGTGAGTTAACGCGGTTAGAGGACGAGCGACCAAAGAGAAATCTTTGATGAATCTATGATAGTATCCGGCGAGACCCAAAAATTGACGAATGTGAGTAGGAGTAGTAGGAGTCTCCATTTACTAATGGCTTCGATTTTAGATGGATCAACTTTAATACCTTGGTCACTTACAACATGACCTAGAAATTGAACTTCCTTCAACCAAAATTCACACTGGAGAATTTGGCATAGAGTCGTTCTTGTCTCAAGAGTTTAAGCACAAGTCAGAGATGTTGTTCGTGCTCTTCTTCGCTTTTAGAATAGACCAAGATGTCATCGATGACCACAATAATGAATTTATCGAGATACGGTTTGCACACGCGGTTCATAAGATCCATGGATACCGCCGGTGCGTTAGTGAGACCAAATGGCATGACAAGAAATTCATAACTACCATAACGAGTCCGGAAAGCGGTTTTGGAGACATCTTCCCCCTTAACCCTTAATTGATGATAACCCGAACGGAGATCGATTTTCGAATATACACAAGACCCTTGTAATTGATCAAAGAGGTCATCGATGCAAGGAAGAGGATATCGGTTCTTAACTGTCAATTTGTTTAGTTCACGATAATCAATGCACATTCGTAGGGATCCGTCTTTCTTCTTAACGAACAAAATCGGAGCGCCCCATGGTGAATGGCTAGGTTGGATAAAACCATGATCAAGTAGTTCTTGGATTTGACTTTGCAATTCTTGCATTTCGGATGGAGTAAGTCTATATGGTGCACATGCTATAGGTGCGGCTCCCGGAATAAGATCGATTTGGAATTCAACCGGTCGATGAGGTGGAAGACCCGGCAATTCATCGGGAAATACATCGGAAAAGTCACTAACAATTGGCACATCATCGATATGCTTGTCATCGGACTCAACTTTCTTAACGTGGGCAATGATCGCAAAACAACCCTTACGGAGTAGTTTTCTAACTTTAAGGCACGAAACGAGGTTGAGTCCGGTGCAACTCTTATCGCCATAAACAATCAAAGGTTCACCATTCTCGATAGGAATTCGGATTGCGTTAAGATCACAAAGGATGTGAGATTTTGTTTTGGCTAACCAATTCATACCGATTATTACATCAAAGCTTCCTAGTTCCATGGGTATCAAGTCAATTTCAAACTCATTACCCAAAATGTTTAATGTGCACCCCCGGTAATATGTGTCGGCACTCAATAGTTTCCCGTTAGCCACTTCAATGGTATAGGTGGTATCTAATGGAAGCGGTGGAGTGCTAAAAGAATGAGTCAAAGTCTTGGATACAAAGCATTTATCGGCACCCGAATCGAATAAACAAGTAACATAAGTGTTGTTGAGAAGAAACGTACCCGTGACTAGTTCATTGTCATCTCGGGCTTCCTCAGTGTTGATGTTGAAAGCTCGACCGCGCGTATTGGGGTTATCTTTCTTCTTCGGGCATGCATTTCTGTAATGGCCCGTTTGGCCGCATTCGTAACAAGTGCCCGTCTTTAGTGCATTGGGCCCCTTTCGAGAGATGGGGGCGACACTTTTACATTCGTTAGCCTTATGACCAACTCCTTGGCACCGATGGCAAATTAACTTGCCACATTCACCAAAGTGATGTTTGTTGCATTTGTTGCAAAGAGGTAGGTTCCCGGCATAAACCTTCTTGCCGTCGGAGGTGTAAGGCTTCTTAGCAAGGTTGTTGTTGCTTGATTGGGGGGCTTCCCACTTTCTTTTGTTGTTACCCGACTTATCCTCGGCTTTAGGTGCTGGCACTACAATTTCGTCAACCGTTTCTATCAACTTGCGGGCCATGTTCAAAGCTTCTTGATGATTAGTGAGTTTGGATGACATTACCCCGTGTTTGATGCTCTTTGGAAGACCATCTATGTAAAGTTCAACCCTTAAAGCTTCGGGGTTCACAAGGTTTGGGCACATCAAGGCTAGTTCTGAGATTGTTTCCGACCGCTTTCAAAGTCCTTAGCTCTTGTTCGAGCCTTCGGGTTTCTTCACGAGGGAAATATTTGACGATCATCTTTTCCCTTAGGTCGGCCCAAGAGAGGGCGTGAGCTTCATCGGTACCCACCGATTGTACATAGGTGTTCCACCATGTGAGGGCGACACCGGCGAAAGTGTGAGTGGAGTATTTGACCTTATCTTGGTCCCGACAACCGCTTATGCTAAAGACGGCCTCCGTTTGTTCGAACCATCGAGTGAGAGTAACCGGTCCCCCGGTTCCATCAAAAGTATGAGGTTTGCACCCCATGAAGGCTTTATAGGAGCATCCCTCGCTTGAGTTACCGGCTCCTTGATTGTTTTTGTTGTGGTTGTTGTTATTGTTGTTGTTGGAGGAGTGACCGGCCATAGCCGCATCCACGGCGGTGGCTATCATCCGTTGTAGAACTTGTTCGGGAGTCTCATGGCGTGGCACACGACGAGGAGGCATTGTTCCTTCAAAATACAAGAATACCATTGATTAGTATTTTCAATAATACTAATCATGATATGGAATAAGGATAGAGAGAAAAATTTTCCTTGACTCGCCTTAAATTCTTTATGCCACAATGTCAGAACGTTCATATGAGTCACCGTAATATAATCCTGAAAATTATATTACCCTGATTCATATGTGCATTCGACATCATTTTATATAGTCAAGGTGGCGCGTCAATCAAATTAAACAATGTGAGATTAAGATGAAACAAGAGTAGATATGAGTAGAAACGTTCGAGTACAATGCACAAGTAGCCAAGTAATTCCTACTTCAAGTCTATATGCCGGTTGTAGTCTAGACTCACTAATGTACCATATGACTCGGGGGTTGACACCAATGAACTCTAAATCCCTACAACCAACGCTCTGATACCATCTGTAGCGACCCGACCAAATCATGTTTGACGGCGCCGACTACTTAGGTCCCATTACGTGGTCATAAGTCTTTAACATGACGTTTGACTAAAAATATGTCGCATTCATTTCATAAGTAAAAGGATGTTTCAAGTTTACAAATGTAGTTCAAAAGACTAGTTACATTACAAAGTTTAACGTACGAATGAAACCTATGCGACACAATTTAAAGTAGTCAAAAGACGCTCCAACTATGCATGTATACTCGACATCCAAGCAAGTATCAAAAAGAGTGCGGAAGCATGTATCAAGTAGCGTTCAAGGACCTGAGAAAACATATAGAAAGCTGTCAACGAAAACGTTGGTGAAATTATAGGTTTAAGTAAGTAAGTACAAGTGAACCACAAGATTTGTAACATTGATATAATAGTAATACATTCCAAAAGTTAATATTCACGAGCACCCAATTATCAATGCTTAACATTCCTTCCATAGAACCCCATCACAATAGTGTTAGAACATACAATGTTTCTCGAAAATATATTTCATTCGTAAACGGTAGCGAACCGTTTGAATGAGGGCCATATAACATAAGTTCTTGCTTACACCCGGCAAGTGTAACTAATGATAATCGAATTGAGGATTTTTGTTCAAACTCGTATGTAGAATGTTTGTTTTCCTGTAATTGTGTTCACTTAGTAAAAAGAACGTTTATGTTTTCTCATCCCAAATGTAAGTTCAAAAAGAGTAAAAGTGGGACTATGATCTCACCTTGAGTGCACGTAGGTAAAAGTACTTCAACAAGTAAACGTGTGCAAGAACGAATGCTAGTCTTGACCTAAACAAATAGGTTTGTATCAATATTGGTAAACACGGTCGATCAAAGTGTTCAATTAGTCCTATGGCTCGTTACGACTCGATTATGTAGCATGTGAATCAAATTGTCAAGTTTCATGCAAGATACAAGTATAGAAACAAGTTAGAAAGATTGCATAATTATTTGGTTAAGTTTGACAAAAAAGTCAAACTTTGGTTGGTCAAAGTCAACGAAAAAGTCATCACATTCGGGTCGGGTCCCGAACTATTTTTCTGAGGTTTTTAATCATATATGAGCATGTTAGAACAAGTTACATGTGAATCGAAGGTGCGTAGCATAACAAACATTTTTCGAAAATTGACAAAGTTGGACAGCCCACTTTGGCGCGCCGCGCGGGTATATGGCGCGCCGCGCCATTACCTGTGCAGAGAATTCTGGCAGTTTTTAAGTTTTATGCACGAACCTAACTTCAAACAATCACCATTTATGACCCGCAAACAACCAAAGCATGTATCTTATATCATCGGAAAGGTATTTTGACAAGGAAAACAACTAAACACATTTCATCAATCACATTTACTTTTACAACAACCAAAATCACATTCAAAGCTCCTCATTAAATGCATTCAAGTTCATAAATGAAATTCGATGATTCGGCAACCAATTTACATGAATGATATGCCGTTTTGAAGGTGATCAAGCATACAATACAAACTAACACTTACAAATAACATTTCATGTCATTCAAAGCATCAAAAGTCCATTTCAAGTTCATCAAACCCTAACCCAAATCCACCAAAACCAATAATCAAGTTTATGAAGTTTTCTAAAACAACCTACACATCAAATTGAAGCTAGTGCTACTAGTAACACATTTAATACTTGCACTTTACCATAACAACAACATTTAAGCAATCAAATCATGAATCAAACACATCAAACTCTCAAGTTCATGCTAGTTACTAAAAATAACAAGATCAAACATATAAATCATATATTCATGTTAGACTTGAGCCATAGACACTAACTAACATCTTTATAAGTTAAAAACATCAAGAACACTAAATCTAGTGATTTTAAAAAGTTACCCAAATGTAATGAAATCGGTATGGAATCGAAGAGGAAGTTGCAAGGATTCCAAATATGCAATTTGTTTGGATTGAAGCTTGATCGATTTGATTTAGATGATAAATCTTTGAAATGGAGAATTGGAAGAAAATTTGGAAGTATGAAAAGAAAATGAAAATGAAAATGGAAAAGAATGGGGAGGTGGGTGTTGACTAGTCAAAAGCTAGTCACATCTTTGCTCCCTTGGCGAAACTAGTCCCTCGAGTTCGGTTGCGGTTGCGTGAATTACCTAAACGAGATATTTTTAAAACGCGTATTAACGAAGGATGTTATAATCATATAACGGACTTTAAATAAATAAACGGAAAAGTAAACGGTAAAAGGCGGGATGTTACAATTAGTTTAATTAATTTAGACCCTAAACTCAAGGTATAAAAGGCTAGAGCTCTTAAGGAAACCCTCATTCTTTATTTTTTTGGCCGATTGCTTCCCCCTCCCCTCTCTTTGTCGTCGATCACCAACCATACCACCATAGCCATCAAAACTCAAAATTAGAAGAAAGCTTGCATACGAACGTTGTTCGAATCGTCGTTCTCTACGCGATAGTATAAGCAATTTGATTGTTTGAGGTATAATTGTTAACCCTAATTTCATTAATTCAGTTTTTTGATCAATTACATGGTGTATTAGAGTCTAGTGCTCAATTAATGGTGTCTAGTATTGCTAATTGTTGATTGATTGCGAAATTAACGTTGTATGATTGAAAAACGAATTTGTTTATTGATGATCTGATTAAATTGATATGTGATCTGACTTTTTAATATGTTTAATTAGAAATATATCGAAAATTTATTAATTTTAGACTCCGATTTTGTGTGATTTCGTTATCGTATGCTCAAGATATGCGTAATCGAAGTTTACGTTAGGGTTTGCATGAAATCCGAATTTTCTGAGTTGCATGCTATGTGTTTTAGCTTATGAAAGTTATGCTAATGTATTCTTTGTTAAAAGTTATGCAATTTAGACTAAAGATTTGCGTTAAAAGGTTATGTAATGCTTCCAATATGATTAAACGAAGTTTTGGTTCGTAAAGAATGCTGAATCTGTTTTTAAGTTTACATAAAAATTGCTAGAATGAACTAGGAATTGTTTTAGACTTTAAGCTTCTGGAATATATTACTTTAGATACTCCTTGACATGTTTCATTTGTATGCAAACTTGAGAGAACGTGATTTGCCATGAGATAAATGCTCGTCCAAATGATATGTTCAATTGATGGTCAAAAACTGATGAGTCTGTAATGTTTTGTAAATCTGTACGAATTGGCTAAAGAAATGCTTCTGATTATTTTATCACTTAAATTTTGAGATGTCTTGAGATGAACCAATTGGCCGTTCGTTAAAATCTATTTTCTATATTTTACGAAAAATGTTTAAAAACTGACGCACGAGCAGAATTTTCTGTAATGAACCTGAACTTGAGCCTTTCTGATATTGGACTTTTATTTATCGTATGAGGCCCTGGCCAGACTTTTTGGAATCGATTTTAAGTCTAGTTAAAATCTGGAGTTGATCATAATTTTATGAATTATGTGCTATGCGCTATGAGTGTATTTCTTTACGACGTATGATTTTCGAAGGTTTACTTTAAGTTGTGGAAAATGCGATTTACTAAATTACGAGCGATAACATGTTATATGACTTAAGTATGATTTGTTGACCATGTTTGCATGACTTACTGAGATGTTTGACTTTAGTTGACCTATTTGATCGAGTTGACTTTTGGTTTGACTTTGGTTGACTTTAGTTGACTTGCTTGGATTAGTTGACTTTTACATGTTTGTTGAGTCAGTCTGAGCACTAGGACTTTACGTACACTATGGGTTGACTAAGTTTGACCTATTAGTGTATACTTAAGATGATTTACTTATTTAGGTTGCGTTGTTCAGTCGAGAGTGTTCGACTACAGTACAGTTTGCTAAGATCTTTACGAGTGCTTTTGCTAAGGTGAGTCTACAGTCCCTACTACGTTTTTACAGGGATGAGATGCATGCTTTTTACAAATATTTTACGTGTTTGGCACAAGTAACTTACTAAGATTATACATATGAGTTCAGATCAAAAATCTCTTAGCTTGATTATATTAGTTACTTTGTAAGCTCGACTTATAGGGACGGTACCGTTAGGTTTGACAAACCTTACCGCAACGTTAAACAGGTGCTTATGTAGTTGTTACACGTACACTTGATCGGTGTTTCGCCAGTATAGGGTAAATGAAAGACGTGGGCTCGGCCTACGCAAAGGTTAAAGTTTTATAATCAAGTGCTCATGATAATGTATACTTTTTCTATGATGTTTTCCAAGAAAATCTTGTGGTCTAACTTACGAAATGATTTACTAAACCTGTAGATTCACTCAACGCTTTTTGTTGACGTTTTGCATGTTTCATCTCAGGTACATAGAGCTAGTGCTTCCGCTTTATTTGAAGTTATGTGCTGTTTGCTGCTAGAACTGGACGGCGTCCAGCATGATTTCTATTTTTATTTCAAGAACAAATATTCGCATTTAAACAGTTTTCTCTGATGTTTTGGGTTCATATACTTTAGTCATTGATGTCAAATATTTCCAGTTACATTTTCTTAAATAAATGACTTGTTTTCATGAATAATGCGAATATTTTTCGGAAACGTCTCATATAGAGGGCGTGACCGCTAAACTGTGGGACCAGGAGTTAATATTCCATTAGTGGATTCTGACGGGGTATTACAGAGAGCAATCAAGAGACGCATTCAGATTAGACATGAGCTTGATAAAAGAGGTACTGATCTTCATAGTGTTAGGTATCCACTTTTTGATGATGGTGTAGAGTTGGTTGAGCATTTATTAATTCTTTGCAAGCATTCTATGGAAGTGTGGAATTGGGTTTATAGTTGGTGCGGTTTGGGGAATTTCTCGAACCTAAGTATAAGTGAGATTTTGCGTGGTAACACTACGACCACAATGACTTGTTTGGGTAGGAAAATATGGCGACCAATCTAGTGGGTGTGTTCATATTACATATGGAAGAATCGGAATAATAAGGTATTTCGTTACAAAATTTAGTCCGCTCGGATGGCTTTAAGTGAAATTCAACTCAAGTCATTCGAGTGGGTATCGCATCGGCTAAAAGGAAAGAATCTGGATTGGCTCATATGGTTGAATGATCCTAGCTCATATTTTTTAATTCAATAGCTTTGTATAAAGTAGTTTAATGTCGTGTTTGGGTTTGTGTACTCGCAAACTCATTGTCTCGTGTAGTCTATTGGTTTGGGCCATCTGGTCCAAAACCAAACACTTGTAACCCATCGTTTTATCAATGAAATTTTGCTTTAAAAAAATAGAAGTCCAATTAAATATGCGGGTAATTGGTGGGTGAATGAACTGATGGGCTAAGGCCACATATTGGGTTAGCCTTTTTTAGGAAATAAGTTTTATTCTATCTCAAGTCCAATTTTTTAAGTCAAGGTTCATAATACTCCACTACAAGTCTACAACAGCATATACGTAGTACATAAACTTATATATTATACTAGTGAAATGACTTGTGAAACCACGAGTTTATTTAAATGAAATAGTTTAAAAATACGTTTTAGATATTAAGTGAATGTAATTGCTAAAGTCATTTAGTTTAATGACCCATTAAACCACGAATTTCGACTAAGAAACTTGTCGTTGTTTTTACAAACATATTAATATACTTAACTTGGTCAGAATAAATGAACTACATTTATTCTCTCACCATCATCTTCCAATTTTCATCACAACTACTATTTTCATTGTCATAAAAGCCTAAATTACAACCTTTTATTGAGACACGTATTTCACATACATAACCCATCTCTCTATGTATTAAAAGAAACACAAATATGAGTCATCACAAAATTTAATGTTAAATCTAAGCCTTCCACACAAAATCTTAAACTAGATCATAACCCTACAAAATGCCATATCATCTTTATGACTTCATAATCCTACAAGTTCGATGTAAACAGACAATATTACCCTAATTAATCAAAAATACACGGTAAACATTAATCAAATTAGGGGTTCAGAAATAATCAATCACTAAACACGTTCACCCAAAAAAACCCCAGGTGACTTCCCCAAAATCGTCAACGAATCTTTATAAAACTTCCATCGTCGACGAATGACGCTTGTAAGCCTTCACAAAATTTCCATTGTAGACCGCCACCAATCGTACTATCTGAAGACCTTCTTGGGTCATCATGAGAGCTAAGTGGAAGAAGAAGTAAGTGGAAGAAAAAGAAGAGAATGAGGAGATTGAAGAGGAAGCGTCGAAAGATGAGACATAGATCCAAGTAAACTCAATCGTTCATCATCACTGTTGATCTGTTTATGTTTTCTTTCATTCCGTATTGTTAGCTTCTATTAATTTTGTTCGTTTATTCTTCTGCTTGGGAATTACTTACTATCAGAATAAAGAGTTCCGACCTGTAGTTATATTTCATGGTGTAACAATTGAGAAATCTTGGATTGTGTATGGTGGTTGAGAACAACACGGCGGTTGGATGGAGACTTCTATTAGAGCCACCAACCGTCTATGGAGATGCAGTTGAGGCAAGAAAGGTTAAGCTTACTCGAATTGTAGAACTCGTGAAAATTGTACTGGAAGAAGAAAATTAAATCAGTAGAGATACAAAAGGTTTGAAGCAGCTGAAAGAGAAAGGTTGGCTGATGACTTGATGGAAAGTGCTTGGATCATAACACATGACAAGAATGTAAGGATTATAGGACCCAAACAATAGAGTAATTCCAGAGAATTACCCTTCCACAATTGACAAACAAAAGAACAATAATGAAAAGATTAAAGAACGCGAGATTTAACGTGGTTATATGTAATCGAATGTCGATTACTTTAATCTACGGACCAACTAGAGAGATTTTAATTATTTAATTCGTGCATATACATGATGGTTACAATAGGATGCTTATATAGGCTAAAAACAACAAGGAAACACCTTGGAGAACAAGAAAAAAATGTCAATATGGAAACTCCCCATCAGACGAGCCGCGCCGCAACTATATATGGCCGCGCCGCGCCTCCAAGGCAAAATCCCGGACAGAAGTTTCTCGAATCTGATGCTCTGTTTATGCGTTAGGCTGCGTCGCGCCTCTCAAGGGCCGCGACACGCCTCTTCCTTTGAAACGTTTTCTTCGACTTTTTTTGATATCCTTCACATCCAACAATCTCCCACTTGAAGATAGTCAAAACCATGACTCACATTGTCAACCCATCATATCAACAAACTAACCAAGATTGCTGATAGTGCTCTAAATGAACATATATTTAGGTACAATATCCTTCCAATATGTAAAGCTTTTAGTTGTAATTGTTCTATTTTTATGTAATATTCGTTTAAATAAATAAGTGCGAAGACAAAAGAAGAAAACGACGATTTGAAGACGCAAATGACCAAAAAGCTAAAAAGTACAAAGTATAATCCAAGTGGTTCGAAATATTGATGAGAAACGTCTAAAAATTATAAGAGTACGAGCCGCAAAACGCAAAGTACAAGATATTAAATGGTACGCACGGACGTTCGAAAATCCGGAACCGGAACATGAACCAACTTTCAACGCGCGACGCAACGGAGCTAAAATTAAAAGTCAACTATGCACATAAATATAATATAATATATAAATAATTCTTAAAATTATATATATATATATATTATATTATATATATGTAACGACCCGGAAATTTCCGACCAAATTTAAACTCTAAACTCTATATGGTTCCGACACGATAAGCAAAAACCCTAAAGTTGAGTCTAGAAAGTTTGAAATTGTTATTCGGATGATTAGTTATCCTTTGACCATCTATTTGTCCGACGATTCACGAACATCATAACCTGTATTAATTATATATTTATGTATATATACGGATATATATGGATTATATCTATCTTGAATATATGATAATTAAGTATCTCATTAAATATATTAACAATGGATTATATACATAAAATTGGACTACTAACTTAAGGACTTCGAAACGATATATATATATATATATAAAGCTTAACGACGTTATAACTTCTAAGTTAAAATAAATATATATGTATTGTATTAAGATGTATTTACTATTGGAATATACTAGTAGGAAAATATCATTTTCAACCTTTTATCATGGAAAATGACATCTTTGTCATTATATATGATTCATGAAACATCTTTATATATTTTATACCCGTATTATACTCGTACTATACACAGCTTCTAGAAGTATTTACTATTGGTATATACCAATAGAAATCTTCAATTATTGGTGTAATATGTCATTCATGACATAATATATTTTAACTTATCTTAGATATTTTCACTAAAAACCAAATTTTCAAGCCTATAAATAAGCACCATTTTTAACTCATTTTTACACATTCATTTTCCAAATTTTACTTTCAATTTTCACACACACTTGCAAGAACTCTCTCAAATTTATTTTACTACTTCTTTCCAGCAACTTTACATTTTAAACTTAAGGTAAAAACTCTACTTCAACTCTTGTTCAATTCATATGTTTATAGTTATCTATATAAGAATTTATAAACTAGAACATAGTTTGAATGATTTCAAACTTATTCGCAAACTAAATAGATCCTTCTAACTTAACTTTTAAAACACTTCAAGACCTGTAATATATCATAATGATATGCTAACTTAACAAGATACAACTTGTTTTTACAAAGAACACCTTAAAACTGAATCTACGGCGTCGGAGTGTAACCGGGGGCTGTTTTGGGTTGGATAATTAAAAACCATCTTGAACTTTGATTTAGAAGTTCATGTTCTGGAAAAATGATATTTCTTATGAATATGTTAACACATAAAAATTTCATGGTTTAATTCAAAGTATAAGTATTTTTAGAAAAATGACCATTAAATGTTGTTTTTATGACAAAAATGATTACTTTCATAAGATTCACCTAGAGTATGGACTATAACCTGTGATCACGAATATAAACCATGGTATTTACAGTTCATATTCTTAAATTTTGACTCGATCCAAGGAGATGGCAAGTTGAATCAACAAAAACGGAGTTGTAACGAAGAAACTACGACTAAAATAAGATCGGGTGTCCAAAGCTTGTTTAACAACGAAAATAATTGGAGAAAAATTAAATAAATTATATCTTTCCTAATTAATATGATATTTCATATATATTTACTCATGATTTAATTTTATATATTTCAGGACCACCCATAAACAACACGAGAAGATTAATCATAAGACCTCATGAACGTACGCAACACGTCATTTGACAACACCGGTACTTTATGTACGCAATACGTCATTTGACAACACGGTACCATGGGTCAAGATTAATCTCGACCAATACATATACGATGGGGGTTTTATTTATTTCATTGGGGGTTTATTAAACAACTAAATATGAACCATTAAAATTCAATTACTAACATCGGACTGCTAACTACGGACTAAGGAATTATTAAAAGTATTAAAAGTATTATAAGTATATATATGTGACGATTGTTTAAAAAGAAAAGGTATTGATATATTATATATGGATAGGTTCGTGATATCAATCGGAGACCAAGTCGAAATTACATATCTTCAAGACAAAAGTGAGTATATAGTCCCACTTTTAAACTCTAAATATTTCGGGATGAGAATACATGTATTTTATGTTTTACGCTATGGACACAAGTAACTGAAAAATATATTCTACGTTGAGTTGTACCACTGGCATACTTCCCTGTAGCTTGGTAACTAATATTTACAGCGGTATTGTAAACGCGAATCCTGTTGATAGATCTATCGGGCCTGACAACCCCAACCGGACTGGACGACCAGTATTCAACGGTTGCACAGTACTTCGTTTCGTGACTACACCTTGGTACGGTGTAGTAAGATTTCATAATAAAGGGAATATGCGACGTGATTAAATGTTAAGTATGGTTACCAAGTGCTCAACCACTTAGAATATTTTTATTAAAATGTTTATATATGAAATCTTGTGTTCCATTGTTATAACGCTGCTAGCATCAAACCTATATATCTCACCAACTTTATGTTGACGTTTTAAAGCATGTTATTCTCAGGTATGAATTAAGTCTTCCGCTGTGCATTAGCTCATGTTAAGGATACTACTTGGGACCTTTTTAAGCCATGATACAAAGACGTTGCATTCGAGTCATTGGAGTTCAATAGAGAATATAAATAAGTAAATGACAGATTAGGTCATTTGGATATTATGAAATGTTAGACGAAAATGTCAAATATTGATGTAATGATAGTTTGCCTTTTAAGAATAAATGCAACGTTTGTAAAATGTATCATATAGAGGTCAAGTACCTCGCAATGTTATCATATGTTATTGTATTCGTCCCTATGGATTGGGTCGGGTCGTCTCATGTGGTATCAGAGCGTTGGTCTTAGCGAACCAGGCCTTGCATTAGTGTGTCTAACTGGTAGTTGTTAGGATGCATTAGTGAGTCTGGACTTTGACCGTGTCTACATGTCAAAAGTTTTGCTTATCATATCTAGTCGAAAATCATCTGCTTATCATCCTTAAGAATTGCCTGCTTAGTATTCTTAAGTCTAGACACGTCTTACTGCATTTGGTGCATCGATAGTGTATAGACAAAATTCGTATCCTAGCGTATCTGTTGCTATAGACATTGCCTGACGAATTTCAAAGATTCTCCGTAATTCACGGGATTTTGAGTATTATAAATACATATGTAAATTATGTATTGAAGAATACCAAACCCAACTCCTATAATCTATTCCAAACCAAAAATTCATTTCCCCGACTGTACAAGATGAACTCCGCGTCCAGTTCGAATTCCTCCGACTCCGACAGCTACGCTGATATGGATTTCCATTCGGGCTCCGAAGGCAGCGTCACTGGAATGGATCAACCAATTTCTCATCATCTATTCTGGATGAATTGGGGATGGGTTCGTAGTATACTAAATTATTGGAGACAAGAAGAAGGTGATCCCTTTCACCCACCGAATTGCCCCATTGGCGACGAACCTGAAGCACTTACCGGTGAACCTGTTCGAGAAACCATTTTCTCTCTCATTTCTCGAGTATCTCGTCACGATTATATCCTATCCCATATTTCGGATCTTGTTCATTCGCTCACTCCAACCGCCAATCATCCTGGTGTACTAGCAGAAATTAACGAACTTCGCGCTCGTGTGACGGCTTTGGAGAACACGGTGCGAAGGTTACAAACACCAGCAGCAGCACCAGCAGCATAACCAGTACCGTTAACAACATCAACATCGCAATCTTCAGTACCAGTAGCATCATCGACGTCAACGACATCATCAGCATCAACACCAACCGTATCATTACCACCACCAACAATCACATCCGCACCACGTACCTCAACATCATCATCTGAACTTCGAATATGATCTTTGTTCTACATATCATTCTACACCGATTACCTCTTCTTTACGTATCGTTCTTCGTTCGACATGACGATTATGTAATCTCTAATGTTTTGGAGATTATGTAATCTAGTAATAACGATAAATCAAATGAGTTGAATATTTTATTGACTCATTAAATTCATAGTTACCTCCGAAGAAAATATATATGCAAATATATTTTCATAAAGATTGTAATTAAAAATTTCATTCGTACAAACTGTTAATGATGAAAATATTTTAACGGGTGGGTAGTACCCAAGGAATATTTAGAATTCACATTAACAAGTTACACTGCACATTCTTCGAATCTGATTCAACGATCATTTATTATCCTACTTACAATTACCGATATACGTATCCGTTCACCCCAGATTAACCATTTCCATTTAAATTTCATATTTGGATTTTTACCTATCCGAATCCAACAAGTGGCATAATGAAGAAACATTGGCAAAATAAAAATTGTTAGAAACAGATGAATTAATTAATTGAAATTGTGATAGGATTACACGCTAACTGTTCCGGCTAACTGTTCCCAGCTAACTGATTAATATTTAATTTATCGCAATTTACATTCTTGCAATTTTAATTTCTGTACTTTACATACCGTTGGGACACATGTACAACAACACGTCGGATTAATTCTGAGACAACACGTTGTATAATGGGTCATGATATATATTTATTTATTTTACGCATTTTAAATAACGGGACACGTATACAAGGTTTCGACTTATCATATTGATCCATCTATATATATATTTCGGAACAACCATAGACACTCTATATGTGGAGGTGGGAGTTGGCTATACAGGGTCCGAGTTGATTCCAAAATATATATATACTTTGAGTTGTGATCGACACCGAGACCAGTACACGGGTCACGATACGTATTAAGTAATTCGAATATTATATATTTAGTTCATATATGAATTTATTGAACCATTGGACAATCGGACTATTGGACTGCTAACTTTAGACAATTAAAAATGAGTTAAAATGATGATTATTACATATGAAACTAAACAATCCTTCAAGTTTGCCACTTGATTCTATTTTAAACCTCATTTGTATCTTGACGATTACAATTCGCATTCACAACTTTTCATGATTCTTGAAAACATCTCGATCGAGAAGTTCAACCAGCCGCACCTCGTCTACGGAATAAAGATTTATGCATACAGTTATGCACCTAAAAATTTTTGAACTCGAAGTTATAGTTAAAACGTATCCGCATCGAATTCCTTATCATCCATTAGCAAAAACAATCACGCGATTCCTTTTCAATTAACTAATTTTGTCACAGCTCCACTTCGATATCTCAGTAAGACTACTCTTATTACAATCTCGATATATATATGTACGTTGTTCTTTCGCCATCGTTACCGGAGAACCTTTTATATTCCATCATATTACCATCAGCGTTTAATCATCTAAAAATACAATTCTCCTTAAACCATCTTGGTTTGATAACCAATGACCCAGATCCGATAACTTTGAAAATACTGACGAAGCAGCATGTTGTAGAAGGTCTTAATGACCAAATGTTGATGATAAAAGAAGGAAGTGTTAGGAACGCTCGATAGAAAATTGGTACTGAAAACCGGATTGAACAAACCATGAAGGAGACTCTGAACAAGTTACAAGGACTAAACTTGTACATAAAGAATTATGACGATTCTGTAGCAAACACCTCGCTTCTGAATCTAAACCCTTACGGGTCAATCTTCATCATCATCCTTCGACATTAGAAATTCCAAGATATTATCATATCTTTCATTATAAATATCCTCAATATTTCTGAAGATATTTTCACCACTATCCTTATCTGAAATCATTTATCTCTCTGTAATATCTGCGTTACAATATAAAGGAAACTGTGTTAGTTTCTAAATCCTTCAAGTTTAAAATAGGAATGTTCTGAAGCAGTGTTGGGAACTGATGCATGAACTAGTATAATATAATGAAACTTGATCAACTTCATTATATTACAGTAAGTCATGTTAAGTTTCTAATGGAATATGATGATTCACAGTACCGTCATCATGTGCCATGTTACACGACTTTAACATTCTATCCAATTCCGAAACATATTAAGAACAAATCATCTTGATAGTTCTATTTTCCTGGATATTCTGGTAATTTGACAAATCAAAATCGTGCCATTACCATTCCTTTCTTAGAGCATTAGCTATGTTCATTCCGAATTTTATACCTACGAATTTCGAACTATTGATCGCTTGACTCAAGGACGGGAAGAAGAAGCGAAGGGACAAAGTCCCAAAATAGAAATTGGGGTATAGATTACAGCAAATAGGAGAGAGTATTAACTATGGATGACAATGATTATGGAAAACAGAAGCAGGAGCATCGAAATATAAGGAAAGATATCAAACCCAATAACCACCCAGAAACTACAAACCGTGTGTATCAATACGTATGGCGACGTAAAGACACGGGAGAATTAGAAACATTATAATTCCAAGAAAATCATAAAAGTGAATAGATTCTTCTAGCGGTAGATGAAAGAGAAGAATGAAAGATATGAAAGTTAGAAGTATAACAAAAATCAGAACGGGATGAAGCATTTTAAAGGATACCTTAAGGTATGAATTAGAGGAGGAAGAGTAAGAGATGTGAGGTATGGAAGTAAGAAAGGGAAGGAGGTGGATTTATAGTGAAATATCCGACAAAGAAATCGAAACAGATTATCGCATTAAATCAAAGGAGATCCTGTTTTCTAAATCATCGAAGAACCAAATCTTATTACATAAGATTTTCTTTAAATCCCTTAAATCCCGGAAATCAATTCTAAACCACGTCATCAGTTAAAACGATATCATATTACTCATTCCACTATCTTTTATGATAGCTTCGCTCGTACGCTTCACATGATCGAAATATTTTATCTATATCTATCAATAAAGATAAAACTTCATTATCACCTCATAATTGTCATGAAAACATTCCTATTGTTATTTATGACAACCTCTACCAAATTTCGAGGACGAAATTTCTTTAACGGGTGGGTACTGTAACGACCCGGAAATTTCCGACCAAATTTAAACCCTAAACTCTATATGGTTCCGACACGATAAGCAAAAACCCTAAAGTTGAGTCTAGAAAGTTTGAAATTGTTATTCGGATGATTAGTTATCCTTTGACCATCTATTTGTCCGACGATTCACGAACATCATAACCTGTATTAATTATATATTTATGTATATATACGGATATATATGGATTATATCTATCTTGAATATATGATAATTAAGTATCTCATTAAATATATTAACAATGGATTATATACATAAAATTGGACTACTAACTTAAGGACTTCGAAACGATATATATATATATATATATATATATATATATATATATATATATATAAAGCTTAACGACGTTATAACTTCTAAGTTAAAATAAATATATATGTATTGTATTAAGATGTATTTACTATTGGAATATACTAGTAGGAAAATATCATTTTCAACCTTTTATCATGGAAAATGACATCTTTGTCATTATATATGATTCATGAAACATCTTTATATATTTTATACCCGTATTATACTCGTACTATACACAGCTTCTAGAAGTATTTACTATTGGTATATACCAATAGAAATCTTCAATTATTGGTGTAATATGTCATTCATGACATAATATATTTTAACTTATCTTAGATATTTTCACTAAAAACCAAATTTTCAAGCCTATAAATAAGCACCATTTTTAACTCATTTTTACACATTCATTTTCCAAATTTTACTTTCAATTTTCACACACACTTGCAAGAACTCTCTCAAATTTATTTTACTACTTCTTTCCAGCAACTTTACATTTTAAACTTAAGGTAAAAACTCTACTTCAACTCTTGTTCAATTCATATGTTTATAGTTATCTATATAAGAATTTATAAACTAGAACATAGTTTGAATGATTTCAAACTTATTCGCAAACTAAATAGATCCTTCTAACTTAACTTTTAAAACACTTCAAGACCTGTAATATATCATAATGATATGCTAACTTAACAAGATACAACTTGTTTTTACAAAGAACACCTTAAAACTGAATCTACGGCGTCGGAGTGTAACCGGGGGCTGTTTTGGGTTGGATAATTAAAAACCATCTTGAACTTTGATTTAGAAGTTCATGTTCTGGAAAAATGATATTTCTTATGAATATGTTAACACATAAAAATTTCATGGTTTAATTCAAAGTATAAGTATTTTTAGAAAAATGACCATTAAATGTTGTTTTTATGACAAAAATGATTACTTTCATAAGATTCACCTAGAGTATGGACTATAACCTGTGATCACGAATATAAACCATGGTATTTATAGTTCATATTCTTAAATTTTGACTCGATCCAAGGAGATGGCAAGTTGAATCAACAAAAAAGTAGTTGTAACGAAGAAACTACGACTAAAATAAGATCGGGTGTCCAAAGCTTGTTTAACAACGAAAATAATTGGAGAAAAATTAAATAAATTATATCTTTCCTAATTAATATGATATTTCATATATATTTACTCATGATTTAATTTTATATATTTCAGGACCACCCATAAACAACACGAGAAGATTAATCATAAGACCTCATGAACGTACGCAACACGTCATTTGACAACACCGGTACTTTATGTACGCAATACGTCATTTGACAACACGGTACCATGGGTCAAGATTAATCTCGACCAATACATATACGATGGGGGTTTTATTTATTTCATTGGGGGTTTATTAAACAACTAAATATGAACCATTAAAATTCAATTACTAACATCGGACTGCTAACTACGGACTAAGGAATTATTAAAAGTATTAAAAGTATTATAAGTATATATATGTGACGATTGTTTAAAAAGAAAAGGTATTGATATATTATATATGGATAGGTTCGTGATATCAATCGGAGACCAAGTCGAAATTACATATCTTCAAGACAAAAGTGAGTATATAGTCCCACTTTTAAACTCTAAATATTTCGGGATGAGAATACATGTATTTTATGTTTTACGCTATGGACACAAGTAACTGAAAAATATATTCTACGTTGAGTTGTACCACTGGCATACTTCCCTGTAGCTTGGTAACTAATATTTACAGCGGTATTGTAAACGCGAATCCTGTTGATAGATCTATCGGGCCTGACAACCCCAACCGGACTGGACGACCAGTATTCAACGGTTGCACAGTACTTCGTTTCGTGACTACACCTTGGTACGGTGTAGTAAGATTTCATAATAAAGGGAATATGCGACGTGATTAAATGTTAAGTATGGTTACCAAGTGCTCAACCACTTAGAATATTTTTATTAAAATGTTTATATATGAAATCTTGTGTTCCATTGTTATAACGCTGCTAGCATCAAACCTATATATCTCACCAACTTTATGTTGACGTTTTAAAGCATGTTATTCTCAGGTATGAATTAAGTCTTCCGCTGTGCATTAGCTCATGTTAAGGATACTACTTGGGACCTTTTTAAGCCATGATACAAAGACGTTGCATTCGAGTCATTGGAGTTCAATAGAGAATATAAATAAGTAAATGACAGATTAGGTCATTTGGATATTATGAAATGTTAGACGAAAATGTCAAATATTGATGTAATGATAGTTTGCCTTTTAAGAATAAATGCAACGTTTGTAAAATGTATCATATAGAGGTCAAGTACCTCGCAATGTTATCATATGTTATTGTATTCGTCCCTATGGATTGGGTCGGGTCGTCTCAATATAAAACGTCGGCAAAACTAGAAAACAAAAGTAGGTGGCCTGATCCAGCTGGCCATGCGATCGCATGGCCAAGAAGACCATTTTTCATGCGATCGCATGAAGCCAGAAATCTGGCCAGGTCCTATAAATTCAGCATTTTTCGACGAGTAATACACCTCTTTTTCATTTCCTTTCTTTCTGTAAACAATATAATATATATATTATTAATTATAATTTTAATTTTAATTTAAGTTAATAATAATAAGGTTATTGTAAGAATGTTTTACGGGTTTTAAGTCAAAATTCTGTCCGGGTAACGCTACGCGATTAATCGCACTGTAAGCTATGTTCTTCCTTTTTAAATTAATGTCTCGTAACTAAGTTATTATTATGCTTATTTGAGCCGAAGTAATCGTGATGTTAGACTAAATATTAAGACGGGGTTATTAGATTTTGTACCATAATTAAGGTTTGGACAAAAGACCGACACTTGTGGACATTGGACTATTGACTATTAATAGATAGGGGGTATTGTCTAATCGAATGACAACTCATTAGAATCTGTCGAACCTATCTTCAAATTAGTTAATCTAATAATTATTAAAATGATTATGTATGTTCTATTTAGTGACGTTTATACGACATCTTTTACGATCATTTAATTAATTATTCAGGTTGGGTAATTGATTATTCATTATGATCAAGTGGGTAAATTAATATTCATATCTCATTAAAACAGGGGTGAATTACATACAAGGATAATTGGTGTAATTGATAACAAAGTATTAAAACCTTGGATTACACGCAGTCGATAACCTGGTGTAATTATTAAACAAAGTATTAAAAACTTGTTACAGTTCGAATCCCTAATTAGTTGGAATATTTGACTTCGGGAATAAGGTTAATTTGACGAGCATTTTATAATTATGACCGATGGACTATTATGGACAAAAAACCAGATAGGTATCAAATAAATCCAGGACAAAGGACAATTAACCCAGATAAATAATTTAAAATCAAAACGTCAAACATCATGATTATGGAAGTTTAAATAAGCATAATACTTTTATTTCATATTTCATCGTACCTTTATTTATTGTCATTTTAATTACTGCAATTTACTTTATCGCAATTTAAATTCTGTCATTTATATTATCATCATTTATCTTTACGCTTAAAATATAAAATCGACAAACCGGTCATTAAACGGTAAAACCCCCTTTTATAATAATAATAATAATACTATATTATTAATATATATATATATATATATATATATATATATATATATACAAATATAGCTTAAAATATATATAGCGTTAAACTTGGCTAGCTCCCTGTGGAACGAACCGTACTTACTAAAAACTATACTATTCTACGATTAGGTACACTGCCTATAGTGTTGTAGCAAGGTATAGGTATATTTCATACATAAATTAATTAAAACTTGTATCATATTTCGTAGTATTTCGTAATAAAAATATAACTATTTCGTATACACCTCTGCACACATCAAGTTTTTGGCGCCACTGTCGGGGAACGCCGAAGCAAAACGCTATTAAAAAAAAAAATTAAGTTTTTATTTATTTTATATAAATAAAATATAAAACAGAAAAAATATACGGGCCGAACACTGTAGCAGCCTAAACATTTGGCCTGGTATCCACTGCCATGCGACCGCATGGAAAAACAACTAACACCTCATGTGACCGCATGAGGTGATATGACAGCCCTGATCCTAGTACGTACGAATTAGGGTTTTGGTTAATAATTATTATTATTAATTAATTTTAATTAGGGTTTTAATTTAATATTAATTAGTTTTAGTTTTAATTAATTTGTATTTTTAAGTTTTAATTAGTTTTATTAAATATATAAACTTAACTTTTATAAAATAATAATATAAAAATAATATTTTTATAAAAATAAGTAATATTATCATTTTTATTTCTTTTTATAAATTGTATATTTTAATCGTTTAATTCGTAATTTGTATATTTTTCATTCGTAATTAGTTTTAAGATTAGTATTTTGCCGTAGTTATTTTTATTTCTAAATTCTTAGGCTTTGCCGTAAAATCCCTTAAGTGCTTTTTCTTTAGACTAAGATTTAGGTGCTTTAGAATTTTGCGACGCTGTTTTAAAATTTTAGTGCCTTTTAAGTTATTGCCGTTTTGGATATAGAATTCCTTTTAAGCTTTAATACCTTTAGACGCAACTTTTAATATTTAGTTTTTAGACTTTTAAGTTTCGACGCTGCATTTTATTATTTTTCGACGCTTATTTTTCGACGTTTTTCGACGCACTCTTTTTCTTTCTCTTATTTCTCGACGCTCTAGTTTTTAGGACATAGATTTTATCTTCAAAAATTTCGACGAAAAATTACTTTAAGCGGTTAAATTGATAGACATCCAAAATTTTCTGGTTCGTAGTAATAGTTGGATTTGTTAGTGGCGAGTTGTGGGCTTCCGATTTAAAGGGTCCTAGCTACCTGCTGCATCTATTGGCTATTCGAAACGTGGGCAAAATCAGAAAAGTCTATTAATTTGATAACTTATATAATTTTTATCATTTATAACTAATAGGATATTCAGTGAATGCACCGAGCAAAACGTTTACCACCTTTCATACGTTCACCATCTGTAACCCGCTCAAGACATCTAGCTAATATTGCCGCTGTTGATTTTTCTTTGGAATTATCATCTAGTCGACCAAGTACTCCAATTCAAATTTCCGATAATCCATTTTTTGAACCCGACTTCACTACCGAGAACCCGGAGGATATTCAAGGACAATTCCAAGATCCTGAACGACTAATCATTCCTCCTGAACCACAAACTGTTAAATCAGAATCCTCTAGTGATTCGTATTCAACAATTTCAATTATAGAAGTAACGGAACCTCTAAGTATGGAAGATCGAATGAGAGCCACACGCACAGGCCAAGGTCACGCCATTATTAAGCCAGGCATTAATGCGCCAGATTATGAAATCAAAGGACAAATCCTACACATGGTAACTAATCAATGCCAATATAGTGGTACGCCAAAAGAAGATCCAAACGAACATCTTCGAACCTTTAATAGGATCTGTAGTCTATTTAAAATCAGAGAAGCTGAGGATGAATGAATCTATCTCATGTTATTTCCCTGGACTTTAAAGGGAGAAGCCAAAAATTGGTTAGAATCGTTACCTGAAGGGGCGATTGATACATGGGACGTTTTAGTTGAAAAATTTCTTAAACAATTCTTTCCGGCATCTAAAGCCGTGAGACTTCAAGGAGAAATTGTTACGTTCGCGCAAAAGCCAAATGAAACATTATATGAGGCATGGACAAGATTTGGAAAGTTGTTGAGAGGATGTCCGCAACATGGTTTAGACACTTATCAAATAGTACAAATATTCTACCAAGGATGCGACATTGCTACACGAAAAGACATCGACATAACAGCCGGTGGTTCCATTATGAAGAAAACTGCAACTGAAGCTTACAAAATCATTGATAACACAGCCTCCCACTCGCTTGAGTGGCACCAGGAAAAAGATATCTTTCCTTCATCTAAAGCGGCTAGAGCCGATTCTAGCCATGACTTTGATTCCGCTTTCGCAAAAATAGATGCTTTTGAAAGACGAATGGAAAAGATGAATAAAGATATTCACGCAATACGAATCAGTTGTGAGCAATGCGGTAGACCACACTTAACGAAAGATTGTCACATAGAGCAAACGATGGAACAACGAGAGAATGTTTCCTACATGAACCAAAGGCCGGGAAATAATTATCAAAATAATTATCAACCGCCAAGGCCAAACTTCAATCGAAATCAAACCATTCTTTACAATCCAAATGGACCCAATAATAACTCGTATAACCAACAAGGCCCGAATAACCAACCAACTCAAAACAACACTTTCAATCAACAAAAACCTATCTTGTATAAACCACCACAACAAACCGGAGAGAAAAAGCCAAATCTGGAAGAGATGATGGCAAAGCTAATGGAATCTCAAACACAATTTATAACATCTCAAACCCAAACAAATGAGAGGTTTGATCAGTCATTAAGAACTCAACAAACTTCCATTTTGAATCTAGAAAAACATGTAGGTACTCTTGCTAGCATAATGAGTAAGAGGGAACAAGGAAAGCTACCAAGTAATACTGAAGTAAATCCTCAGAATGAGAATGTTAATATGGTATCAACAAATTCTGAAAAACCATCATCAGAAGATGGGAAGGGTTTAGATGTGAGTAACAATGAAGAAGTTACAACACCACCACCACTCGAGTATGTAAAGCCAGTGGTGGCACCCTACAGACCATCCATCCCGTTTCCAAGAAAAGGAGTTGAGTATGAGCAAGTGATAGGTAATAAAGTTTGTAATACCTCTGGAAAGAAGAAGAAGAAGAATAAGAAAGTGCAAGAAATAAAAACCGTAAAGATAAACCCGGTGAAGACAGTTCCACCAAAACCTCCACCCAGGTTGGGTGATCCGGGTGAATTTATTGTTCCTTGTCTACTTAGTGATTGTGTCATGTATGATGCACTAGCAGATTTAGGTGTGAGTGTGAGTGTTATGCCTCTTTCATTATATAAGAGATTAGGAGTAGGTGAGTTAAGTCCAACAGAGATGAGTGTTCGACTCTTTGATCAAACCATTAGGCACCCAGTTGGAATTTCTGACAACCTACCCGTTCAAGTGGGTTATTTAACCTTTTTAGTCGAATTTATTGTCATTGACATAGAAGAGGACCCAAACATTCCTCTAATTTTAGGTCGACCATTCTTAGCATCTACCGGGGCGTTATTTGATGTAAGAGAGGGTAGAATGACACTTAGTAAAAATGAAAAATTGATGATGTAGCGTGAGGGTACGAAATAGTATTATTTTTACTAGGAAATACTACAAAATATGACACAAGTTTTATTAATTTACGGATGAGATATACCTAAACCTTGCTACAACGCTATAGGCAGTGTACCTAATCGTAGAGTAGTGTAGTTTTTAGTAAGTCCGGTTCGTTCCACAGGGAGCTAGTGATTACGTACTATATTTTTATAAAACTATATTTATATAAATATATATATATAAGTAGTAATATTATTATAAAAGGGGGGGTTTTTACCGTTTAATGACCGGTTTGTCGATTTTATATTTTTAAGCGTAAAAATAAATGACAATAATTAAAGTGCGTAAAATAAATAAATGACGATAAATAAAATAACAATAAATAAAATTGCGATAGAATATGAAATAAAAGGATTATGCTTATTTAAACTTTCGTAATCATGATGTTTGACGTTTTGATTTTAATTAATTGTTACTCGGGTTAATTGTCCTTTGTCCTGGTTTATTTGATACCTATCTGGTTTTTGTCCATAATAGTCCATCGGTCATAAATATAAAGTGCGAGTGTCCTCGTCAAATTACCCTTATACCCGAAGTTAAATATTCCAACTAATTAAGGATTTAAACTGTGACGCAGTTATCACTTCTGTCAACAATTACACCAGTTATCACTGTATGTAATCCACCCCTGTTTTGATTAGATATGAATATTAATTTACCCACTTGATCAGTTTGAATAATCAATTACCCAACCCGAATAATTAATTAAATGATTATAATAGGACAACGTCACTAAATAGGAGAACCATAATCATTATTAATTATTAGGTTAATTAATTTGAAGATAGGTTCGACAGACTCCAATGAGTTGTCACTCAATTAGACAATACCCCCCATCTATTAATAGTCAATAGTCCAATTTCTACGAGTGTCGGTCTTTTGCCCAAACCTTAATTATGGTACAAAGTTCAATAACCCCGTCTTAATATTTTAGCCCAACATCACGATTACTTCGGCTCAAATAAGCATAATAATAACTTAGTTACGAGACATTAAATTAAAAAGGAAGAACATAGCTTACAGTGATGATTAATCGCGTAGCGTTGCACGGACAGAATTTCGACTTAAAACCCGTAAAATATTTCTTACAATAACCCAACTAAACCATAACTTTATTATTAAAATTAACTTATATTAAAATTATAATATAAATATATATTACATATTACAGAAGAGAGAAAGAAATATGAAGAAAGGTGTATTTTTTCATTACTCCGTGAATTCCATTTTATAGGCAATTGGTGATTTGAAATTTTCACTTATGACCCCTTAACTATGCTCAATTAACAACTTTTTATTATTTATTATTATTCTTATTATGAATTATTTAAATATTATATTATATTCTTGAGCATAGTTAACTTGTAATTTTAGCTCCGTTGCGTCGAGCGTTGAAAGTTGGTTCATGTCTCGGTTCCGGATTTTCTAACGCCTTTTCGTATAATTTAATATCTTGTACTTTGCATTTTGCGGCTTGTACTTTTGTAATTTTGAGACGTTTCTCATCAATATATTGAACCACTTGGAGTGTAACTTGTACGTTTGACCATTTTGGACGTTTTGGTCTTTCAAATCTTCGTTTTTGTCTTTAAATCTTCATTTTCGAGCGATTTGCGTCTTTCGTCTTCGCACTTATTTATTTAACTATTACAACTAAAAATAAGGAAATTACATTTAAAACTTTACATATTGGAACGATATTGCTACTAAATATATGTTCATTTGGAGCACTATCAAATATCCCCACACTTGAACATTGCTTGTCCTCAAGCAATACAGTCTTGAAACAATATAATACATCACACGAGTCACTTCTTTATCCTTCACACTTTGTACATCAGTGATTTTGATATAGCGGTATAAACAATGACAGTAACGATGGTTAAAGGTGGGTGTGTCATCCACAGTTGCCTCGGGTTTAGGTCAATGACACTTGCAATCAAATAGCCGATTTACTTTCGGTTTCCAAAGCAAAGTGCACATTTGAAAGGTGGTTTACAGTCCCACATGACTATGAAAATGTAGATCCTTAAGGAAATTAGATCTTTATGAAAACATTTGATCTTTTTGAAAATTTAATCTAGCTTTTACCCTAGATAAGTTTTCCGGAATAACCCTTCACCGGTGTTTGCAAAATATTTTTTTGTGGGTTGTGTGGTTTTCAGATTTGAAAATTTTAGCTCAACACTTGTGGTTTTGTGTTACCCACTTGCTAACCTTGTATTGGGAAAGCAACACGTCCAGTTTACTTGTTCCGTATATTACCTTTCGGTAAACTACCGTCCGGTTGTAAAGGAAAGCGATGAACAAGAAACTATTAAGGCAATGTCTAATGACATGCATATGATTATGGTCTTAAAACGTGCCGGATGCTAGTACTATCCTTTGTAGGAGCAATAGTAAAGATCATCCTATGATTTTTCGGTCTGGCACAAGGTCCTGTCTCCGACCATGCTATGCAACCACCGTTTCTTATGGTTGACACCCGATTTGGTTCAGGTGACCTAATGAATTCTGATGAATTCTCAGGATTTTACGTTCAATGGTAATGAACGCATTAAAAATAGGTTTTCAGAAAACAAATCGGTTTTATTTTTGATCAAAATATTTTCTCGTTCAAGCTCGAGTTTAGATATCATTGAATTCCATGAGTTTGTAATTCTCAATCTTTAAGGTCAATCTCTAGGATTGAGTAATATCAGTCTTAAAAGCTGATTTTTGATCTTTAAGGAGATTATCCTTTCTGGGGATTTGATTCATTAGTCTTATCAAGCTAATTTGCACGGCGCCCCCCCATTATGCGAGATAAATCCTTCTCATGGTTAGGATAAATCTGACCACATGGCGACCCTGTTTGATGCTGAGGTCCGTAGATTTCCTGCTGATTTTAGAGATGACTTTTCTAGATTTTTCGTCAACCTACAGCTGGTCTGAACGATAACTTCATGACCTAAATCAAGAAGCGCGTTTCTTTTTCGGAAGACTTTACTTCCTTTTAATGATGGAATTGATTCATCGTGTAGATCCATCTTTCTTACAGTAAATCGGGTAAACCAGTTAATTTTGTCCAAAGTAAAAGCACCTGCAATAACTTTACAAAAACATGTGATAGATAGTTTTTAATTGAATAACTTGGCACATTCTCCCCACACTTGGCTTTTTTCATGCGTCTTTTTATATCTTAATAAATAAATTCAAGCGTTTTAGTTGTTTCTCAATTTATGTCCTTTCCGAGGTAACAATAATTTCGGCATTAACACCTAGTTTTATCGTTCATAAATATGTATAAACATGATTTTGAATTCATTTAGTTAAAAAATTTTAAAATTTTCATAATATTTAGAAAATAAGCCAAGTATAAACCCGAGAGAATTTATAACCCTTCCCCACACTTGAGATCATGCAATGCCCTCATTTGCATGAAATCAGACTATAATTATAAATTCATGAGGGTGATTAGTGTAGGAAAGTGATTAAAAATACCCAGTTTGTAATTACAAAGCTCGTCGAATGATAGATGGCGCGCCTCATCGTTCATTCCTTCATTTATTATATCACATTTGTTGTTTTGCATCTTGTCGTCAAAATCAGTAGCTTTTGCTGAACTTAATGTTAGTCTTTGAAAGTGCGTTGTTTTACCCTGTTGTTTACATGATAAAATACAAACATATATACATATTTTTAAAGTTGGGTATATTACCCCACGTTCAAAAATTTATAAAATCAAATATTTTTTTTTTTTGCATACTTTAAATCAATAAAATTAAAAATAATGATGACAAAATTTTTCGCCCCGCCCTCGGGTAAAGTAATTTAGGCTCAACGACCTAGTCTTCAACTCACGACAAATTTTAGAAATCATTTTTTTTCAACTTAATGAAATAAAGTAAATTTTTGTTTTTAAATTCACACAAAACTTAAAAAGAAAACATATTAATTTCATATAAAACCTAAAAAACAAAAAAATTCAGAATGGGGGGAGAAAACTAGTTCTTTAGTGTCTGCTAGTGGAAAAGACCAATCGAATTCCATTCTCGGAACTACACGAGAACAGAACAACTAACTCCAAACAGCATTTTCTTTTTAGAATATTTGAATCTCCTCACACTTAGGTAGATGTGGTGTCGAAATTGTGATTAACTTCATCGTCAATTTCTCTTGGACCATAATCAACTTGCATATCTGTGACTTTTGCTGTAAGCCAGTGACCAGCTTTTTCCGTAATATCCACAAATTCAACTAGCTTCGCCTTTTCTTTAGGCGACAGATTGGATACTAACCGGTTATATAACTTAAAGTTCCCCTTACTTTTAGCATCAATAACCCGTTTAAAAAGTTTCTTCATTGAACTGTTAATAACGGGGTCATTTAATTTCGTATCAACTATGGGGTTCTTTATTATCAAGTCATCATTAGGTGTTACTTCATTTTCCCCACACTTAGGTGTTCTATTATTGTTAAGCATTACCGTTGGAGTTGGTAAAACAACATGGTTCTTACCAATCGTTTTTGTCGGTTCAACGGTTTTGGTTTGTGGATATTTAGACTTTCGAATCATAAAGGTGATCGATTTCTCATCATTACTAAGTGTCATTCTACCCTTTCTTACATCAAATAACGCCCCGGTGGACGCTAAGAATGGTCGACCTAAAATTAGAGGAACGTTTGAGTCCTCTTCTATGTTAATGACAATGAATTCGACTAGAAAGGTTAAATTACCTACTTGAACGGGTAGGTTGTCAGCAATTCCAACTGGGTGCTTAATGGTTTGATCAAGGAGTCGAACACTCATATCGGTTGGAGTTAACTCACCTACACCTAATCTCTTATATAATGAAAGAGGCATAACACTCACACTTGAACCTAAATCTGCTAGTGCATCATACATGACACAGTCACTAAGTAGACAAGGAACAATAAATTCACCCGGATCACCTACCCTAGGTGGAGGATTTGGTGGAACTGTCTTCACCGGGTTTACTTCTACTGTTTTTGTTTCTTGCACTTTTTTATTCTTCTTCTTCTTCTTTCCCGAGGTATCACAAACTTTATTACCTATTACTTGCTCATACTCAACTCCTTTTCTTGGAAACGGGATGGGTGGTCTATATGGTGCCACCACTGGCTTTACATACTCGGGTGGTGGTGGTGGTGGTGGTGTAACTTCTTCATTGTTACTTACATCTAAAACCTTCCCATCTTCTGATGCTGGTTTTTCAGAATTTGTTGAAACCATATTAACATTTTCATTCCGAGGATTTACTTCAGTATTACTCGGTAGATTTCCTTGTTTCCTTTCACTCATCAATCTAACAAGAGTACCTACTTGTTTTTCTAGATTCAAAATAGAAGCTTGTTGAGTTCTAAATGACTGATCAAACCTCTCATTCGTTTGAGTTTGAGTTTCAATAAATTGTGTTTGAGATTCAACTAGCTTAAATACCACTTCTTCCAGATTTGACTTTTTCTCTTCGGTTTGTTTTGGTGGTTTATACAAGCCAGGTCTTTGTTGATTGAAAGTGTTGTTTTGAGTTGGTTGGTTATTCGGACCTTGTTGGTTATACGAGTTATTGTCGGGTCCTTTTGGATTGTAAAGAATATTTTGATTTCGATTGAAGTTTGGCCTTGGCGGTTGATAATTATTCTGATAACTATTTTCCAGCCTTTGGTTCATGTAGACAACATTCTCACGTTGTTCCATCGTTTGTTCAATGTGACAGTCTTTCATTAAGTGTGGTCCACCGCATTGCTCACAACTGATTCGTATTGCGTGAATATCTTTATTCATCTTTTCCATTCGTATCTCGAAAGCATCTATTTTTGCAGAAACGGAATCAAAGTTATGGCTAGAATCGGCTCTAGCTGCTTTAGATGAACGATATATATCTTTCTCTTGGTGCCACTCATGAGAGTGGGAGGCTGTGTTATCAATAATTTTGTAAGCTTCAGTTGCGGTTTTCTTCATAATGGAACCACCAGCTGTTATGTCGATGTCTTTTCGTGTAGCAACGTTGACACCTTGGTAGAATATTTGTACTATTTGATAAGTGTCTAAACCGTGTTGAGGACATCCTCTCAACAACTTTTCAAATCTTGTCCACGCCTCATATAGAGTTTCATTTGACTTTTGTGTGAACGTAACAATTTCTCCTCGAAGTCTCACGGCTTTAGATGCCGGAAAGAATCTTTTAAGAAATTTCTCAACTAAAACATCCCATGTGTCAATCGCCCCTTCAGGTAACGATTCTAACCAATCTTTGGCTTCTCCCTTTAAAGTCCAGGGAAACAACATGAGATAGATCTGTTCATCCTCAACTTCTCGGATTTTGAATAGTGTACAGATCCTATTAAACGTAAGAAGATGTTCGTTTGGATCTTCCTTCGGCGCACCACTATATTGGCACTGATTAGTTACCATGTGTAGGATTTGTCCTTTGATTTCATAATCTGGCGCATTAATGTCTGGCTTAATAATGGCGTGACCTTGGCCCGTGCGTGTGGCTCTCATTCGGTCTTCCATACTTAGAGGTTCCAGATTTTCCATAATTGAATTTGTTGAATACGAATCACTAGAAGATTCTGATTTAATGGTTTGTGGTTCAGGAGGAATGATTAGTGGTTCTGGATCTTGGAATTGTCCCTGAATATTCTCCGGATTCTCAATTGTGAGGTCGGGTTCAAAAGATGGATTATCGGAAATTTGAGTTGGAGTTCTTGGTCGACTAGATGATGATTCTAAAGAAAAATCAACGGCGACAATATTGGCTAGATGTCTTGATCGAGTTATAGGTGGTGAACATATGAAAGGTGGTGAACATTTTACTCGGTGCATTCACTGAATATCCTATTAGTTTTTAAAAGGAAAAAAAAATTATATAAGTTATCCAATTAATAGACTTTTCTGATTTTGCCCACGTTTCGAATAGCCAAAAGATGCAGCAGAGGGGCAGGATTCGTTTGGTCTCAATATAATTGAGTACTGTTTGGCTCCAATAACCCGGTCCACGTACAAATCCAACTATTACTACGAACCAGAAAATTTTGATGTCTATCAATTTAACCACTTAAAATAAATTTTCGTAATTTTAAGAAATTTAGATAAGAAGTAGAATAAAAATCTTATCCTAAAACTAGAATAGCGAGAAATAAGAAAGAAAAAAAAACGCGTCGAAAAAGGTCGAAAAATAAAAGGTCGAAAAATAGGCGTCGAAAAATAAAAATAAGAAAGTAGCGCGAGAAACGGCGTCGCAAAATTCTAAAGCACATAAATCTTAGTCTAAGGAATAAGCACTTAAGGGATTTTACGGCAAACCTAAAAATTCTAGAAATAAAAATAACTATGGCAAAACTAAACTTAATACTAAAAATTGTAACTAGAGTCTAAAAATCTAAAGGTAATAAAAAAAAACTTTTTTTTTAATTTTTTTTTATATTTCGTTTTTTAAGGATTTTAAAAATTTTTTTTAAATTTTTTTTATATATATATTTTTTAAAAACTTTTTTTTTTAAATTTTCTTTAAAAAACGATTTTTTTTACAATTTTTTTTTTAAAATGAATTTTTTTTTCTTAAAAAAAACGATTTTTTTTACACAATTTTTTTTTTAAACGAAATTTTTTTTCTTAAAAAAAAACGATTTTTTTTACCCAATTTTTTTTTAAAGGAATTAATAATTTTATTATTATTATTATTTTTTTTTCAAAACTTTTTTTTAACTCATTTACTATTCATGAATAGTAAATGAAACGAAATTAATTAATTTACTATTCACATGAAAGCGACATTGTAGAAATTATTAATTATAAGTTACATAATATACTCCTGAAATATTTAATAAATACGACTTTTTAAAACTTTTACGTATCAAATTTGATTCTAAAATATTATTATATTATTATATTTTATTTCAATATTATTATATTATTATATTTATTAAATTATTATATTTAAATTAATATATCTTTAATCAATCAAAAACTAAAAAAAAAAAACTTAAATACCCCGTGAAAACACAAAAAGTGTCCCCGAAATTACTTTTTTTTATAACTATATTTTTACAGATATAAATTAAAAATATAGCGTTTTAGCGCTCCCCGGCAGCGGCTCCAAAAACTTGATGATGTAGCGTGAGGGTACGAAATAGTATTATTTTTACTAGGAAATACTACAAAATATGACACAAGTTTTATTAATTTACGGATGAGATATACCTAAACCTTGCTACAACACTATAGGCAGTGTACCTAATCGTAGAGTAGTGTAGTTTTTAGTAAGTCCGGTTCGTTCCACAGGGAGCTAGTGATTACGTACTATATTTTTATAAAACTATATTTATATAAATATATATATATAAGTAGTAATATTATTATAAAAGGGGGTTTTTACCGTTTAATGACCGGTTTGTCGATTTTATATTTTTAAGCGTAAAGATAAATGACAATAATTAAAGTGCGTAAAATAAATAAATGACGATAAATAAAATAACAATAAATAAAATTGCGATAGAATATGAAATAAAAGGATTATGCTTATTTAAACTTTCGTAATCATGATGTTTGACGTTTTGATTTTAATTAATTGTTACTCGGGTTAATTGTCCTTTGTCCTGGTTTATTTGATACCTATCTGGTTTTTGTCCATAATAGTCCATCGGTCATAAATATAAAGTGCGAGTGTCCTCGTCAAATTACCCTTATACCCGAAGTCAAATATTCCAACTAATTAAGGATTTAAACTGTGACACAGTTATCACTTCTGTCAACAATTACACCAGTTATCACTGTATGTAATCCACCCCTGTTTTGATTAGATATGAATATTAATTTACCCACTTGATCAGTTTGAATAATCAATTACCCAACCCGAATAATTAATTAAATGATTATAATAGGACAACGTCACTAAATAGGAGAACCATAATCATTATTAATTATTAGGTTAATTAATTTGAAGATAGGTTCGACAGACTCCAATGAGTTGTCACTCAATTAGACAATACCCCCCATCTATTAATAGTCAATAGTCCAATTTCCACGAGTGTCGGTCTTTTGCCCAAACCTTAATTATGGTACAAAGTTCAATAACCCCGTCTTAATATTTTAGCCCAACATCACGATTACTTCGGCTCAAATAAGCATAATAATAACTTAGTTACGAGACATTAAATTAAAAAGGAAGAACATAGCTTACAGTGATGATTAATCGCGTAGCGTTGCACGGACAGAATTTCGACTTAAAACCCGTAAAATATTTCTTACAATAACCCAACTAAACCATAACTTTATTATTAAAATTAACTTATATTAAAATTATAATATAAATATATATTACATATTACAGAAGAGAGAAAGAAATATGAAGAAAGGTGTATTTTTTCATTACTCCGTGAATTCCATTTTATAGGCAATTGGTGATTTGAAATTTTCACTTATGACCCCTTAACTATGCTCAATTAATAACTTTTTATTATTTATTATTATTCTTATTATGAATTATTTCAATATTATATTATATTCTTGAGCATAGTTAACTTGTAATTTTAGCTCCGTTGCGTCGAGCGTTGAAAGTTGGTTCATGTCTCGGTTCCGGATTTTCTAACGCCTTTTCGTATAATTTAATATCTTGTACTTTGCATTTTGCGGCTTGTACTTTTGTAATTTTGAGACGTTTCTCATCAATATATTGAACCACTTGGAGTGTAACTTGTACGTTTGACCATTTTGGACGTTTTGGTCTTTCAAATCTTCGTTTTTGTCTTTAAATCTTCATTTTCGAGCGATTTGCGTCTTTCATCTTCGCACTTATTTATTTAACTATTACAACTAAAAATAAGGAAATTACATTTAAAAACTTTACATATTGGAACGATATTGCTACTAAATATATGTTCATTTGGAGCACTATCAAAAATCGATCACCTTTGTGAGTCGAAAGTCTAAATCTCCACTAACCAAAACCGTTGAACCAACAAAAACGATTGGTAAGAAGCATATTGTTTTACCAACTCCAACGGTAGTGCTTAACAAAACATCTAAGTGTGGGGAAGATGAAGTAACACCTAATGATGATCTGATAACAAAGAACCCCGTTGTTGATACAAAATTAAATGACTCCGTTATTAATAGTTCAATGAAGAAACTTATTAAACGGATTCGCGATGCTAGAACCAAGGGGAACTTTAAGTTATGTAATCGGTTAGTATCCAATCTTTCGCCTAAAGAAAAGGCGAAACTAGTTGAATTTGTGGATATTACACAGGAATCCGACCAATGGCTTAAAGCAAAAGTCACAGATATGCAAGTGGATTATGGTCCAAAAGAAATTGACAATGAAGTTAATCACAAATTCGACACCACAGCTACCTAAGTGTGGGGAGATTCAGATGTTCTAAAAAGATAATGCTGTCTAGAGTTAGTTGTTCTGTTCTTGTGTAGCTCCGAGAATGGAATCCGATTGGTCTTTTCCACTAGCAGACACTAAATAACTAGTTTCCCCCCCCCATTCTGAATTTTTGTTTTGTAGGTTTGGTTTGAAATTAATTTGCATTTTTAAATTTAAGTTTTGTGTGATTTTAAAAAACGAAAATTACTTTATTTCATTAAGTTTAAAAAATGATTTCTAAAATTTATCGTAAGTTGAAGACTAGGTCATGGAACCAAAATTGCTTTACCCAAAGGCGGGGCGAAATTTTTTTTTATCATTATTTTCAATTTTATTGAGCTAAAGTATACCAAAAAAATTAAAAAACAAAAAAAATCTTTGCTTTTAAAACAATCACTTTAACGACAAATTTTAAATTTTGTCGAGGGACGGACTAGGTAAACATACCGAAACTACCTAAAGTAAAAGGAAACAAAATTTTAAAAAATTATTCATTTAAATTGTTTTAATAAATAAAGGTTTTTATAATATATATATATATATATATATATATATATATATATATATATATATATATATTATATATATGTTTGTAGTTTATCTTATATAAAAAACAGGGTAAAACATCGCATTTTCAAAGACTGACATTAAAGTTCAGCAAAAGCTACTAATTTTGACGACAAGACGCAAAATATCAAATGTGATATAAAATAATATGTTTGCAAACTTGGTATTTTTAATCACTTTTCTACACTAATCACCCTCATGAATTTATAATTATAGTCTGATTTCATGCAAATGAGGGCATTGCTTGATCTCAAGTGTGGGGAAGGGTTATAAATTCTCTCGGGTTTACACTTAGTTTAATTGCCAAATTTTGTGAAAATTTAAAAATTTTTCAACTAAATGAATTCAAAATCATGTTTATACATATTTATGAACGATAAAACTAGGTTTTATTATCGAAATTATTGTTACCTCGGAGAGAACATAAATAGAGAAACAACCCAAAACGCTAGAATTCATTTAAAATGGAATATAGGAGAATAAAAAGGCAAAGAAAAATATAAATAAAAGCTAAGTGTGGGAAGAATTTACCAATTTCTTTAAAACACATATCACATATTTGGTACAGATTATTGCAGGTACTTTTGCTTTGGACTAAACTAATCAGTTTTACCCTATTTATTGTAATACCTTTGAAAGAATAGATGGATCTACACGATGAATCAATTCCATCATTAAAAGGAAGTAAAGTCTTCCGAAAAAGATACGCGCTTATTGATTTAGGTCAGGAAGTTGACGTCCAGACCAGCTGTAGGTTGACGAAAAATCTAGAAAAGTCATCTCTAAAATCAGCCGGAAATCCACGGACCTCAACATCAAACAGGGTCACCAAGTGGTCAGACTTATCCTAACCATGAGAGGATCTGTCTCGTAAAATGGGGAGGGCGCCGTGCAAATTAGCTTAATAAGACTAATGAATCAGACCCCCAGAAAGGATAATCTCCTTAAAGATTAAAAATCAGCTTTTAAGCCTGATATTACTCGATCCTTGAGATTGACCTTAAAGATTGAGAATTACAAACTCATGGAATTCAATGATATCTAAACTCGAGCTTGAACGAGAAAATATTTTGATCAAAATTAAAACCTATTTGTTTTCTGAAAACCTATTTTCAATGCGTTCATTACCATTGAACGTAAAATCCTAGGAATTCACCTGGAATTCATTAGGTCACCTGAACCAAATCGGGTGTCAACCATAAGAACGGTGGTTGCATAGCATGGTCGAAGACAGGACCTTGTGCCAGACCGAAAAATTATAGGGTGATCTTTACTATTGCTCCTACAAAGGATAGTAATTGCATCCGACACGTTATAGACCATAATCAAAAGCATGTCACGGGACATTGCCTTAACAGTTGCTTGTTCAGCGCTTTCCTTTACAACCGGACGGTAGTTTACCAAAAGGTAATATACGGAGCAAGTATACTGGATGTGTTGCTTTCATAATACAAGGATTAGCAAGTGGGTGACACAAAACCACAAGTTTTGAGCTAAAATTTTAAAATCTGAAACCCACAAAACCCACAAAAACAATTTCGCAAACACCGGTGAAGGGTTATTCCGGAAAACTTATCTAGGGTAAAAGCTAGAATGAATTTTCAAAAGATCAAATGTTTTCATAAAGATCCAATTTCCTTAAAGGATCTAAATTTTCATAGTCATGTGGGACTGTAAACCACATCATTACTATCATTGTTTATACCACTGTATCAAAATCATTGATGTATAAAGTGTGAGAATAAAAAAGGTGATTCGAGTGAAGTGTGATTTTATTTCAAGTTATGTATTGCTTGAGGACAAACAACGCTCAAGTGTGGGGATATTTGATAGTGCTCCAAATGAACATATATTTAGGCACAATATCCTTCCAATATGTAATGCTTTTAGTTGTAATTGTTCTATTTTTATGTAATATTCGTTTAAATAAATAAGTGCGAAGACAAAAGAAGAAAATGACGATTTGAAGACGCAAATGACCAAAAAGCTAAAAAGTACAAAGTACAATCCAAGTGATTCAAAATATTGATGAGAAACGTCTAAAAATTACAAGAGTACGAGCCGCAAAATGCAAAGTACAAGATATTAAATGGTACGCAAGGACGTTCGAAAATCCGGAACCGGAACATGAACCAACTTTCAACGCGCGACGCAACGGAGCTAAAATTAAAAGTCAACTATGCACAGAAATATAATATAATATATAAATAATTCTTAAAATTATATATATATTATATTATATATAAAACGTCGGCAAAACTAGAAAACAAAAGTAGGTGGCCTGATCCAGCTGGCCATGCGATCGCATGGCCAAGAAGACCATTTTTCATGCGATCGCATGAAGCCAGAAATCTGGCCAGGTCCTATAAATTCAGCATTTTTTGACGAGTAATACACCTCTTTTTCATTTCCTTTCTTTCTGTAAACAATATAATATATATATTATTAATTATAATTTTAATTTTAATTTAAGTTAATAATAATAAGGTTATTGTAAGAATGTTTTACGGGTTTTAAGTCGAAATTCTGTCCGGGTAACGCTACGCGATTAATCACACTGTAAGCTATGTTCTTCCTTTTTAAATTAATGTCTCGTAACTAAGTTATTATTATGCTTATTTGAGCCGAAGTAATCGTGATGTTAGACTAAATATTAAGACGAGGTTATTAGATTTTGTACCATAATTAAGGTTTGGACAAAACACCGACACTTGTGGACATTGGACTATTGACTATTAATAGATAGGGGGTATTGTCTAATCGAATGACAACTCATTAGAATCTGTCGAACCTATCTTCAAATTAGTTAATCTAATAATTATTAAAATGATTATGTATGTTCTATTTAGTGACGTTTATACGACATCTTTTACGATCATTTAATTAATTATTCGGGTTGGGTAATTGATTATTCATTATGATCAAGTGGGTAAATTAATATTCATATCTCATTAAAACGGGGGTGGATTACATACAAGGATAATTGGTGTAATTGTTAACAAAGTATTAAAACCTTGAATTACACGCAGTCGATAACCTGGTGTAATTATTAAACAAAGTATTAAAACCTTATTACAGTTCGAATCCCTAATTAGTTGGAATATTTGACTTCGGGAATAAGGTTAATTTAACGATCATTTTATAATTATGACCGATGGACTATTATGGACAAAAAACCAGATATGTATCAAATAAATCCAGGACAAAGGACAATTAACCCAGATAAATAAATTAAAATCAAAACGTCAAACATCATGATTATGGAAGTTTAAATAAGCATAATACTTTTATTTCATATTTCATCATACCTTTATTTATTGTCATTTTAATTACTGCAATTTACTTTATCGCAATTTAAATTCTGTCATTTATATTATCGTCATTTATCTTTACGCTTAAAATATAAAATCGACAAACCGGTCATTAAACGGTAAAACCCCCTTTTATAATAATAATAATACTACTATATTATTAATATATATATACATACATATATATATATATATATATATATATATATATATATATATATATATATATATATATATATATATATATATATATGTATGTATATATATATTTATACAAATATAGTTTAAAATATATATATAACGTTAAACTTGGCTAGCTCCCTGTGGAACGAACCGGACTTACTAAAAATTACACTATTCTACGATTAGGTACACTGCCTATAGTGTTGTAGCAAGGTTTAGGTATATTCCATACATAAATTAATTAAAACTTGTATCATATTTCGTAATAAAAATATAACTATTTCGTATACACCTCGCATAACATCAATTGCCAAAGCACCCTTTACTGCCAAACTCCATTTGGGACATGCACACACTTATCACATATGCCGGATAAGCAGACTTTCGATACAAGGTCTTCAACACTTCTTGTTAGAATCGATTCATCATCTCTCTATCTCCCTAGTCGGTCACCACCTTCTCATTAGTTCATGAGAAGACCCGTTGAGGCGATGCAAAACCTCAACTTGTCCATTGACACCACCTTATAAAACATATCCGCGGGATTCTTCATACCAAGGACTTTCTCCAATATCAAAGTACCATTCTCAATACGTTCTCGAATAAAATGATACCTCAAATCAATGTGTTTCGTACTATTATGAAACACCAGATTCTTCACGAGATTGATTGCACTTTGGTTGTCACAATATAAGACGCAATTGTATTTTCTTTTACCCAACTCACACAAGAAGTTATTCAACTAAACAAGCTCTTTAGAAGCTTCTGCAATAGCCATATACTCGGCCTCAGTGGTCGACAAAGCAACACTCCTTTGTAGTCTATACATCTAACTAACAGCCGTCTTACCAACCATGAACACATATCCCATAGTACTCTTACCCGAATCACCAAATCCACCCAAATTCGCATCCGCATAACCTCTAAGTACAACATTGCTTTTAGAAAAACACAATCCCATACTAGAAGTACCTTTCAAATAATGAAGCAACCATTTGACCGCTTCCCAATGCTCTTTCCCTGGAATAGACATATAACGGCTTACAACTCCCAATTCATGAGCTATATCCAGTCTTGTACAAACCATGGCATACATAATACTTCCCATGACCGATCTATATGGAACCTTTTCCATCTCCGCTTTGTCTTCTTCCGTTTTAGGTAATTGATTCTTCGATAACTTCATCGCACTACCCATAGGCATAGAACGAGCCTTTGCTTTATCAACATTAAACTTTTCTATTAATCTCTCAATATATTTGGATTGTGACAAGTATAGAACACCTTTAGCACAATCACGCACAATACTCATTCCAAGTATTTGCTTAGCACTATCAAGATCCTTCATCTCCAACTCTTTTGAAAGCATATCTTTCTATTTATTAATCTCGGACATGTCGGAACCCCAACAATAAGATTATGTAATAAGACTTGAATTTCTTCAAGTAATAACAATGGTCCGCTTCACATATTACAAAACCAATCTTCTTCATAAACTCATCAAATCTCAATTACCATTGCCGAGGTGCTTGCTTCAATCCATACAAACTTTTCTTTAACATACAAACCCACTTCTCTTTACCTTTTACCTCAAAGCCCTCGGGTTACCTCATATAGATCTCTTAATCAAGATCCCCGTGTAAGAGTGTGGTCTTCACATCTAGTTATTGTAGATGTAAGTCCTCGGATGCGACTAACGAAAGCACCAAACAAATAGTAGTCATCTTCACCACCGGTGAAAATATCTCTTGGTAATCAATCCCTTTCCTTTGTTGAAACCCTTTAACCACTAACCGTGCTTTGTACCTCTTCTTACCATCCACCTCATTCTTTATTCTATACACCCATTTGTTTTGCAATGCCTTTTTATCATGAGGTAATTTCACTAGTGACCAAGTCTTGTTCTTCTCAAGTGACCCCATCTCTTCTTTCATAGCAAGCTCCCATTGTATAGATTCTTTGGACTTTCTTGCTTCAAAGTAACTTTCAGGTTCACCATTCTCGGTATAGAGCAAGTAGTTTGTTGATGGAGAATACCTAGGATTAGGTTTGGGCACTCTAGTCGATCGTCTAAGTATAGGAGTAATCGGTATGGTTGGACCGGTTTCATTAGTAGCCTCCTCATCAGTAGAACTCGTACTATGTTTGGAATTAACAACGCTATCCGAACCATCCCCATCATTGTCAAGATCCGATCCATCACCATTAATTGGCAATTCATTGTTCCCTAAACTCCTACTAGAACCCGCAAGATCATCAAGAGAAACATCGTTAAGAATAACTTGATCCGATTTTTGACTCTCCGTTTTCGGTTTGCCATAGACCGAATCTTCATCAAAGGTAACATCACGCAATCGAATAACTTTCCTAGCTTCATTATCCCAACAATGATAACCCATCTCATCCGAACCATAACCAATGAACGTACACTTCTTTGACTTAGCTTCAAGTTTATCTTTATCAATATCTTTGGTCTTCACATAAATATTACACCCAAAGATTCTAAGATGATCATAACTAACCTTTTTACCTAGCCATTCTTCCTCTAGAATTCGGAAACCAATGATGTTGAGGGTCCCCTATTAATCAAATAAGCCGCTGTATTAACCGCATCTGCCCAAAACATCTTAGGCAAACCGGCATGTAGTCTCATACTCCTAGCCCTTTCATTCAACGTACGATTCATACATTCGACGACCCCATTGTGTTGAGGTGTCTCCGGTACCGTTTTCAACATTCTAATACCGAGCTTTGCACAATGGTCTTTAAACTCAAGATTACCATATTCTCCTCCATTGTCCGACCTTAAGCACTTGACCTTTAAATTTGTCTCATTCTCAACCATAGCTTTCCACTTCACAAAAGTACCAAAAACTTCGGATTTAGCTTTGAGAAAGTAAATCCATACCTTTCGAGTGGAGTCGTCAATGAAGGTGACATAATAACGAGAACCTCCATGTGATTCTACATTCGTTGGCCCAAAAACATTCGTATGAACTAGCTTCAATTTCTTTAACTTTGGTGTATTCCCCAATTTAACAAAAGTCACCTTCTTTTGCTTCCCATAAGTGCATGGTTCGCAAAACCCTAGCTCTATCTTTTTCAAATTCAGAATTCTCCCACTCGAACTAAGAACCTTCATACCCTTCTCACCCATATGCCTGAGTCTTCAGGGCCATAGAGTAGAACTAGCCCCAACGTCAACCGTAGCAATCACCGTGTCTTCTTCAAACACCTCAACCATATAGAGAGTTCCCCTTTTATGTCCACGAGCCACAACAATACTACCCTTAATCACCTCCCATTGGTGATTCTTGAAAGTAACCTCATTACATTCTTCATCTAATTGACCAACCGAGATTAGTTTCCTTTTTAATTTAGGAATAAACCTCACGTTTTTTAAAGTCCAATTAGAACCAAGAGTAGTCTTCAATACAACATCTCCTATACCTTTAATCTCGAGACCTTTGTTGTTTGCCAATCTAACTTTACCTTGATACGACCAAAAATTATTCATCACGCTCTTAGTGGGTGTGGCGTGAAACGAAGCTCCCGAATTCAAGACCCAAGACTCCACCGAACTTTCAATACTACATAATAATGCATCCTCCGTATCTTCCGCGGTTAAGTTAACATCTTTAACCTGAGCATTCTTACAATTTCTTTAATAATGCCCCTTTTGATTGCAACCCCAAAAAATAACTTCACTTCGGTCTTTCGATGGATACCTCTTCTTGAACTTTACTCTTCTTCACACAGCGATCAATTTTCCTACCACGGTTGTCGGTACTTAACAAAGAACCGGATAGCAATTCACCCGAACTTCTCCTACGAGTGTCTTCATCGAGAATTAAATCCCTAATTTCTTCATACATAAGCTTAATAGTACCGGTAAAGCTACTAACCGCGGTAACCGTACCCGACCAAATTTCTAGTAATGATGAAAGCAAGATCAGTGCTTTTAGTTCATCATCAAATTTGATTTCAACTGACTCTAACCTTGAAACAAGATTGTTGAATTCGTTGATATGATCCGTTGCACTCTTACCTTCCTTCATCTTCGTATTGAATAATTGTCGCATGAGAAATACCTTATTCACCGCCCTATGTTTCTCATACATGTTGGAGAGTGCCTTCAAACAATTAAACGTCGTCTTTTCGTTCATAATATTACCAACAACGTTCTTGGTGAGTGCAAGACAAATCGCACCCAAAGCTTGACGATCCAAGAGCATACAATCAGCATCGTTCATGCCTTTGGGTTTGGTCACAAAGGTTGGTGAAGTTTCTTTTGATACACGTAGGCTTCTATTTGCATCTTCCAAAAGGCGAAGTCTTTGCCATCAAACCATTCAATCTTTAATTTACCGTCTTCCGCCATCGATTCCAACTCGAACCTTGAGCTCTAGATACCAATTGTAAGGATTATAGGACCCAAATAATAGAGTAATTTCAGAGAATTACCCTTCGACAATCGACAAACGAAAGAACAAAAATGAAAAGAATAAAGAACGCGAGATTTAACGTGGTTATATGTAATCGAATTTCGATTACTTTAATCCACGGACCAACTAGAGAGATTTTATATAGGCAAAAAACAACAAGGAAACACCTTGGAGAACAAGAAAAAACGTCAATATGGAAACTCCCCGTCAGATGAGCTGCGCTGCGGCTATATAGGGCCGCGCCGCGTCTCAAAGTCAAAATCCCGGACAGAAGTTTCTCGAATCTGATGCTCTGTTTATGCGTTAGGCCACGTCGCGCCTCTCAAGGGCGGCAGCGCGCCTCTTTCTTTGAAACGTTTTCTTCGACTTGTTTTGATATCCTTCACATCCAACAAAGAAAGAACATAGTGGTATTGAAGTGGCTTCTAGGTAGATATATTTGACTTTTTCAGGTGAAAAATACTTTCTCGGAGCGAATATTTATGCATTTTGTGCGTCTGTGTGTGTATGACAAAAATATTTTGATTTGCTTTCTTTTTGAGTCACACAGCAAGTTCGGGCCGGTTGATGGCGTGACACTTCCTTGTCAGCAAAAGAGTGTTTGGATTTGTGACTTTTGTATTTGCAGATACTGTTACAATAATTTAAAAGAAGGGACATTGACACTCTCTTTTCGTTAGTGGTGCACGTGTTTTGGTAAATTCTATCGCGAAAAATGCAAGCTTGATGAGAGGTAAGGAATGATTTGTCGTTTATAGATGTCACAACTTGTCAAACTCGCACATTTTTCACCTCCGTTTACGTTTGTTATCTTCTCAAAATTAGTATCTCTTTTTTTTTTTTTTTTTTTTTTTTTTTGTTATGAGATTATCTGTCACTACCCGGAAAATTTCGACTAATTTTAAACAAAACTCTCGATACGATTTAAAATTCTTGACACGATAAGAGAAATCTGTTAAGTTGAGTCTCAAAAATTTTGAACTGTTTCATATATTCAATTGACATTCGATTGTACTTAACGATTCACGAACCATTATTTGTAAATAGATACATATATATGTGTGTGTATATAAATGTGTATATAAATACTACTTGGAAATATATAAATTTATTTGTTTAAAAATATATAATATATATTTATGTGATAAAAATTGTTATTTAAAACTGATTATACATAGAAAAAGAGTAAATGAAAAATGAATGATTTCGAGCCTAATTAGTAAACGTCAGTGACACTCGGGTGACGTTTCGTTAGTTTTAATATAGATCTAGTACAAGTTTATGAAGATTTAAAATAAAAGTTGAACAGTAAATTGATTTCGAAGATTTTAGGTTTGATAAAAATATTTTTACCTTTTTAAGTTTAAATAATTGTACTCTGTAGATATAAATTGGAACTGAAAATAAATAATTTTTGAACCTTTTTCATCAGGTTTCAAACAGGTAATGAGTGAAATAATAAAATATGTTTAATCTAAAAATTTGGGATTTTTAGGGACACTTTTATACGTTAACTGTTTAGCAATGGACACGATATAACCAAGCAGGATAAACCGTCGGCATATATTGACAATATGGTGGCTGCTAAACTGTTCTTTAAAAGAATTCCCACGTTTTGATTTTTGTTACTTAATTATTATTTATATTAATATTATATTATTATTTGAGTTATTATAAGATCAAACCTACTGCCTATGTTTCTTATTTCATTCGAATATCACACACAACAATATGTTTCTTATTTCATTCGAATATCACACACAACAATATAGTGTTACACATCAACCAACCCATAAACTTATTATACACATTTATGCTATGGTATTGCACTTAAACTACTAGCATACTACTTTTGTTTACATGTTTTTTTTGAGAGAATCAACACCACCTTTCAATTGCAGCTAACCATCGGCCATCATCACCATACACCGCCATCTTCCATCATCATCACCTTCATCCACCAACAACTCTATAAACCCACATCAACCACCACACGCTACCATTCTCCATCTCTCTTCTACACTCTCTATATTTTCGGTGTTGTAAAAACCATATACACCGCCACCAATCACCTTCTTCACCTTCTTAATTGTGAAACCCATCACCACCATCTACAACCTCGCCACCACTAATCACCACCGTACTCCATCTCTTTTTCTTCTATTCGTGACAACCATGAACAATCATCCCTAAACCACCGGTTAACTATCTTAAAACCACAAACAATCATTTTTTTTTCATCAACCAAAACCCATTTAATCATTTGAAAACCGCCACTTTCATATCTCCCTTATTCTTCTCTCTCCACCTTCTTCTTCATAAACTATCGAAACCTATTTCAGTATTAAATCTCATGTTTCTGGTTACGTTTCACTGCTGCAAATGCAGCTTCGTTTTCTACTAATTCCTTGTTGTCTGATAACTGCAACCACCGAATCTGTTTCTGTTTTAAACGGGTTGCAAACCACCCACTATTGCTACAAATACATAATGATCAAGAGTTGTCGATTAAAAAAAAAGAGAAAAAGAAAGTGGAAGGGAGACAGCTAGGGACGGCTTCGTTGGATTCCATATATATATATATATATATATATATATATATATATATATATATATATATATATATATATATATACACCGAACAAAACAATCTGTATATTATTAATCTATGCATTTGCCTCTTGGGCCGTGAGAACAATAAAAGATGGGCCGTAAGAATTGATCATATTTTTGGACCTTCATGTTGAATCCGTGTTCATTTAATGGACCGTGATCCATTTCCTGTTTTCAGTGGAACAAAAACGGGACATTAAACGATTAAGATGATGATGCATGTGAAATATTATTGTGATGGAGATGATTTATGATATGATAGATAATGGTGATGAATATAATAGAAGAAGAAGAAGAAAAACAGATTCGTTATCGGGTTAAATAAACTTAACTTACTAGTTAATTCACTAATAAACGAATGGATCATTGGTTTGGGAAGGAAGTTGTGAAACGAGGGGTCTTGGGTTCGATTCCTGGGAAGAGGCATTATTTTTTTAGGCCTTTACTTTGAGGTAGTATTTTCTTTTATTATTATTATTATTTATATTTATTCCTACTATTATCATTATTATTATTATTATTATTATGATTATTATTGTTATTATTAAGTATTAGTATTATTATTATCAGTATTATTAAACTTATTTTTATTTATTTAAAAACTACTATTATTAATAAAAGTATCATTTTAATTAAATTATCAAAATTTTCATTTTTTTATTAAAACTATCTTTTTATTAAAAATTAACGTTATTATTAAAGTTATTATATTTATTAAAACTTCATTTAGGTTATTATTATTATTAGTAGTAAATTATTATTATCAAGACTATCATTTTAACAAATAAATATTTTGTACATTAAAATACTTATTACATATAATAGAATTATATTAATATTCCATATAACTATATAAAAATATATATATATATATATATATATATATATATATATATATATATATATATATATATATATATATATATATATATATATATATATATATAATTTTTTTTTAAATACTTACATATAATAAACTATTGAATTCTAAACCTAATACTAATTAAATATATATAGATATATCAATATAACTAAATGTAAAGATATTGATTATTTTAGATATATACACAAAATAAGCAGATATAACATAAGAAATTTGTATATAAATAAGGTATATATTTTTAAATGAAATTTAGAATAGATTCTATATAATTACAAATATATAAATAATATATATATATATATATTAAGAAATGAAATGTTGTGAATCCCATTATATGTGTTAATATATATACTTGATATAGGTTCGTAAATCCGAGGCTAACCCTGCATTGTTCAAATTAGTCATATGTATTTTTACTACAAAATACAGTATGGTGAGTTTCATTTGCTCCCTTTTTAATTGCTTTTGCAATATATATTTTTGGGCTGAGAATACATGCGCTGCTTTTATAAATATTTACTAAATAGACACAAGTACTTAAAAATATATTCTACGTTGAGTTGTACCACTGGCATATTTCCCTGTAGCTTGGTAACTACTATTTACATGGGTATTGTAAACGCAAATCCTGTTGATAGATCTATCGGGCCTGACAACCCCAACCGGACTAGACGACCAGTATTCAACGGTTGCACAGTACTTCATTTGGTAGGCTACACTTGGTACGGTGTAGTGAGATTTCATAATAAAGGGAATATGCGACGTTGATTAAATGTTAAGTATGGTTACCAAGTGCTCAACCACTTAGAATGCTTTACATACACTTGCGAGTGTATTATGTTTATGATTATGAAATCTTGTGGTCTATTAATATATTGAAATGATTGTTATGATAAACCTATGAACTCACCAACCTTTTGGTTGACACTTTTAAGCATGTTTATTCTCAGGTAAGAATTAAGTCTTCCGCTGTGCATTTGCTCATTTTAAGGACATTACTTGGAGTCGATCATCGCAATGGGACCAAATGTTGATGACTTCGTCCAGGTGGATAAGGACGGGTCGTTACAGGTGGTATCAGAGCGTTGGTCCTAGCGAACCAGGTCTTGCATTAGTGTGTCTAACTGATAGTTGATAGGATGCATTAGCAAGTCTGGACTTCGACCTTAGCTGCATGTTATAAGTATTGTTTGTCATTCCTAGTGGAAAATTACCTGCTTATCATTCCTAAGTCTAGACACAACTTCCTGCACTTATTTGATAGATAGTGTACAGAAAATTCATATCCTAGCGTATCTGTTACTGTAAACTTTGCTTGACACGTTTCCTAATTCCCTCCGAAATCTACGGGATCTCCTGTACTATATCTAGGTATTCTATGCAATTAGAATATCATCCGATATCCGAAATTCATTTCATACCAAAAACTCTTTATCTAACCGAGCAAAATGGAACTCACCACTTGTTCAAGCCTCTCGGATTCCGATATGGAGTCCCACTCCAGCTCCAGAAGCAGCGTCACTAGAATAAATCAACCAATCAGTCATCCCCCGATCATCTGATGGGTTCGTAATCGACTTAATCAATGGAGACGCACAGAAGGCGATCCCTTCCACTAACCGAATTCACCCCTTGGCAAAGAACCTGAAGCACTTACCAACGAACCTATCCGAAACACCATTTTTTCACCCTCATTTCCAGAATAGCTCGCAACGATTACATAATCTCTATAATTCTAAACCTTATTTATCCGCTCGTTCCGACCGACAATCATCCTGGAATAATAGAAGAAGTCAATTCGTGCTCGAGTAGTGGCTTTGGAGAATATGGTGCAAAACTTAACAGCTCCAGCAACATCACCGGCACCAACAGTACTACCAACATCAACACCAGTACCACCAACAACCCAAGTTTCAACATCACATGCCTCAACATCTCATTCTGTACCTTGAGCATAATCATCGTTCTACGTATCGTTCTATCTACTTTATCTTCGTTCTACATATCGTTCTACATCAATTATCTTCGTTCTTCATGACGATTATGTAATCTCTAATGTTTTAGAGATTATATATTCTTGTTCTAACAGTAAATCAAATGAGATTAATATCATATTAACTCATTAAATCCATGATTACATCTGAAGAAAATATATATGCAAGTATATTTTCATAAAAATTGTAATTAAAAATTTGTTTGTACAAACTGTTAATGGTGAAAATATTTTAACGGGTAGGTAATACCCGAGAAATATTTAGATTTCACATTAATAAGTTGCACTGTACATTCTTCGACTCTGATTCAACAGTCAGTCACTATTCTACTTATATCCATAGATATACGTATCCGTTCATCACAGAATCCATTTTCGTTCAATTTCATATTTGGATTTTGACCTATCAGAATCCAACAAGTGGAATAATGAAGAAAACATCGGACAAAGTAAAATTTGTTAGAAACAAACAAATTAACTATGATGAATTTTGTTAAGAATCCACGCTAACTGTTCCTAGCTAACTGTTCCTAGATAACAGATTACATTTTATTTATCGCAATTTACATTCTCGCAAATTACATTATCGCAATTTAATTATCGCAATTTACATTCTCGCAATTTTATTTATCGTCATTTAATTTATGTTATTTACTTTACGCACTTTATTTATCGTTATTTAATTTCTGTTATTTATTTTACGCACTTTAAATAACGGGACACGTATACAAAGTTTCGACCTATCATATTGACCCATCTATATATATATATTTCGGAATAACCATAGACACTCTATATGTGAATGTTGGAGTTGGCTATACAGGGTTGAGGTTGATTCCAATATATATATATATGGTTTGAGTTGTGATCAATACTGAGACCGGTACACGGGTCACGACACATATTAATTAATTCGAATATTATATATTAAATTATATATGAATATATTGGACTATTGGACAATTGGACTGCTAACTTTGGACAATTAAAAAGAATTAAAATATTGATTATAACATATGAAACTAAACAATTCTTCAAGTTTGCTACTTGATTTCACTCTAAACCTCAATTGTATCTTGATAATTCCAATATGCGTTCAAACCGTTCATAATTCTTGAAGACACCTCAATCGAGAGGATGAACCAACCGCACTTCATCTACGGAAGAAAAGATTGATACATATAGTTATGCACTTGAAAACACTCAGAACCTGAATAAACGTTTAACACGTATCTGTGCTAACTCCTTTGGCGTTGTTATTACCGAAAATAACTTTACAATCCCTCTTCAAATTAGACAATTTTGTCATAGCTCCAGCAAGTCAACACCGACTTTTCATCCGAAACAACCTTATTATAACCTTGATATATATATGCGTACTCTTTATTGTTACCGGGGAACCTTTTATATTCCACCATATTACCATCAGCGTTTAAACATCTAAAAACACAATTCTCCTGAAACCACCTCGGTTTGATAACCGATGACCCAGATCCGTTAACTTTGAAAATGCCGCCGAAGCAGCATGTTGTAGATGGTCTTAATGGTCAAAAGTTGATGATAAAGAAGGAAGTGTTAGGAACGCTCGATAGAAAATTTGGTACTGAAAATCGGATTGAGCAAACCATGAAGGAGGCTGTGGACAAATCACCAGAACTAAAAAAAAAAAAACTGTACTTAATGGATCCAGATGATTCAGTATCTGATGAACTCTTTAAACGAATATCTTGCTCCTACTGATCCTAAATCCTTGCGGAAGGATTTTCTTCATCAACCTTCGTTCTTAGAAATTCCAAAATATCGTCATAAATATCTTCGATATTTCTGAAGATATATTCATAAATATTCTTGTCCGAAATTATCTATCTCTTCGTGCTATCTGTGTTACATTCTAAAAGAAACTGTTTTAGTTTCTATATTCTTTAAAATTCAAGTTAAATTATGAATGATTTCCTAGAGAAGTGTTGGGAATTGAAGCATGAGTTAGTATAATATAATGATGTCAGGCCAACGTGATTATATTACAGTAAGTCATGCTAAATTTCTAATGGAACGTGATGATGGTCCACAGACCTTTCCCTCATCATGTGTCATGTTACATAACTCTTTCATTCTATTTAAGCTCTAAGTATATCACGGAAATATTTCCTTGATATTTCTGTTCTTTCGTAATTCTAACAGTTTGCTAATAAATCTTGCGATTTCATTTTCTTTCTGATTAGAAGATTTCCTTAAATTCCTTGAATTCCGAAAATCCATCGTGACTACGTCAAAAAGTTAAATCTCTATCTCAATCTTTTGTGACAGCTTCATTCGTACGCTTCACATAATTGAATCGTTTTATCTATATCACTCAATGATGATAAAACCCTTTTTATCAACACTTATTCGTCATGAAAACATACTTATTGTCAACCATAACGATCTCTATCAAATTTCGGGGACGAAATTTCTTTAACGGGTAGGTACTGTCATGACCCGGAAAATTTCGACTAATTTTAAACAAAACTCTCTATACGATTTAAAATTCTTGACACGATAAGAGAAATCTGTTAAGTTGAGTCTCAAAAATTTTGAACTGTTTCATATATTCAATTGACATTCGATTGTACTTAACGATTCACGAACCATTATTTGTAAATAGATACATATATATGTGTGTGTATATAAATGTGTATATAAATACTACTTGGAAATATATAAATTTATTTGTTTAAAAATATATAATATATATTTATGTGATAAAAATTGTTATTTAAAACTGATTATACATAGAAAAAGAGTAAATGGAAAATGAATGATTTCGAGCCTAATTAGTAAACGTCAGTGACACTCGGGTGACGTTTCGTTAGTTTTAATATAGACCTAGTACAAGTTTATGAAGATTTAAAATAAAAGTTGAACAGTAAATTGATTTCGAAGATTTTAGGTTTGATAAAAATATTTTTACCTTTTTAAGTTTAAATAATTGTACTCTGTAGATATAAATTGGAACAGAAAATAAATAATTTTTGAACCTTTTTCATCAGGTTTCAAACAGGTAATGAGTGAAATAATAAAATATGTTTAATCTAAAAATTTGGGATTTTTAGGGACACTTTTATACGTTAACTGTTTAGCAATGGACACGATATAACCAAGCAGGATAAACCGTCGGCATATATTGACAATATGGTGGCTGCTAAACTGTTCTTTAAAAGAATTCCCACGTTTTGATTCATGTTACTTAATTATTATTTATATTAATATTATATTATTATTTGAGTTATTATAAGATCAAACCTACTGCCTATGTTTCTTATTTCATTCAAATATCACACACAACAATACAGTGTTACACATCAACCAACCCATAAACTTATTATACACATTTATGCTATGTTATTGCACTTAAACTACTAGCATACTACTTTTGTTTACATGTTTTTTTGAGAGAATCAACACCACCTTTCAATTGCAGCTAACCATCGGCCATCATCACCATACACCGCCATCTTCCATCATCATCACCTTCATCCACCAACAACTCTATAAACCCACGTCAACCACCACACGCTACCATTCTCCATCTCTCTTCTACACTCTCTATATTTTCGGTGTTGTAAAAACCATATACACCGCCACCAATCACCTTCTTCACCTTCTTAATTGTGAAACCCATCACCACCATCTACAACCTCGCCACCACTAATCACCACCGTACTCCATCTCTTTTTCTTCTATTCGTGACAACCATGAACAATCATCCCTAAACCATCGGTTAACTATCTTAAAACCACAAACAATCGTTTTTTTTTCATCAACCAAAACCCATTTAATCATTTGAAAACCGCGACTTTCATCTCTCCTTTATTCTTCTCTCTCCACCTTCTTCTTCATAAACTATCGAAACCTATTTCAGTATTAAATCTCATGTTTCTGGTTACGTTTCACTGCTGCAAATGCAGCTTCGTTTTCTACTAATTCCTTGTTGTCTGATAACTGCAACCACCAAATCTGTTTCTGTTTTAAACGGGTTGCAAACCACCCACTATTGCTACAAATACATAATGATCAAGAGTTTTCGATTAAAAAAAAAGAGAAAAAGAAAGTGGAAGGGAGACAGCTAGGGACGGCTTCCTTAGATTCCATATATATATATATATATATATATATATATATATATATACATATATATATATATATATATATATATATATATATATATATATATATATATATATATATATATATATATATATACACCGAACAAAACAATCTGTATATTATTAATCTATGCATTTGCCTCTTGGGCCGTGAGAACAATAAAAGATGGGCCGTAAGAATTGATCATATTTTTGGACCTTCATGTTGGATCCGTGTTCATTTAATGGACCGTGATCCATTTCCTGTTTTCAGTGGAACAAAAACGGGACATTAAATGATTAAGATGATGATGCATGTGAAATATTATTGTGATGGAGATGATTTATGATATGATAGATAATGGTGATGAATATAATAGAAGAAGAAGAAGAAAAACAGATTCGTTATTGGGTTAAATAAACTTAACTTACTAGTTAATTCACTAATAAACGAATGGCTCATTGGTTTGGGAAGGAAGTTGTGAAACGAAGGGTCTTGGGTTCGATTCCTGGGAAGAGGCATTATTTTTTTTAGGCCTTTACTTTGAGGTAGTATTTTCTTTTATTATTATTATTATTATTATTTATATTTATTCCTACTATTATCATTATTATTATTATTATTATTATTATTATGATTATTATTGTTATTATTAAGTATTAGTATTATTATTATCATTATTATTAAACTTATTATTTTTTTTTATTTAAAAACTACTATTATTAATAAAAGTATCATTTTAATTAAATTATCAAAATTTTCATTTTTTTATTAAAACTATCTTTTTATTAAAAATTAACATTATTATTAAAGTTATTATATTTATTAAAACTTCATTTAGGTTATTATTATTATTAGTAGTAAATTATTATTTTCAAGACTATCATTTTAACAAATAAATATTTTGTACATTAAAATACTTATTACATATAATAGAATTATATTAATATTCCATATAACTATATAAAAATATATATATATATATATATATATATATATATATATATATATATATATATAATTTGTTTTTTTTAAATACTTACATATAATAAACTATTGAATTCTAAACCTAATACTAATTAAATATATATAGATATATCAATATAACTAAATGTAAAGATATTGATTATTTTAGATATATACACAAAATAAACAGATATAACATAAGAAATTTGTATATAAATAAGGTATATATTTTTAAATGAAATTTAGAATAGATTCTATATAATTACAAATATATAAATAATATATATATATTAAGAAATGAAATGTTGTGAATCCCATTATATGTGTTAATATATATACTTGATATAGGTTCGTAAATCCGAGGCCAACCCTGCATTGTTCAAATTAGTCATATGTATTTTTACTACAAAATACAGTATGGTGAGTTTCATTTTCTCCCTTTTTAATTGCTTTTGCAATATATATTTTTGGGCTGAGAATACATGCGCTGCTTTTATAAATATTTACGAAATAGACACAAGTACTTAAAAATATATTCTACGTTGAGTTGTACCACTGGCATATTTCCCTGTAGCTTGGTAACTACTATTTACATGGGTATTGTAAACGCGAATCCTGTTGATAGATCTATCGGGCCTGACAACCCTAACCGGACTGGACGACCAGTATTCAACGGTTGCACAGTACTTCGTTTGGTAGGCTACACTTGGTACGGTGTAGTGAGATTTCATAATAAAGGGAATATGCGACGTTGATTAAATGTTAAGCATGGTTACCAAGTGCTCAACCACTTAGAATGCTTTACATACACTTGCGAGTGTATTATGTTTATGATTATGAAATCTTGTGGTCTATTAATATATTGAAATGATTGTTATGATAAACCTATGAACTCACCAACCTTTTGGTTGACACTTTTAAGCATGTTTATTCTCAGGTACAAATTAAGTCTTCCGCTGTGCATTTGCTCATTTTAAGGACATTACTTGGAGTCGATCATCGCAATGGGACCAAATGTTGATGACTTCGTCCAGGTGGATAAGGACGGGTCGTTACATTATCCAACAAAATATGCTTATGTGAGTAATGTGTCTACTAATATATACTTTAATGTGTGTTTGATTGCAGCTCTATAAATTTATAATTGTAAAATTTGAATTTTGGACATTATGTGCAACGTATAACCATCTCGCATTCCTGGAATTATTGAAAGTTCCTAGCTATGACTTTGAAATAGTGTGCAACATTTAGATACTAAGTGCTTGCTTTAGTGTTAAATGTTGTTCTTTGCATTTTTGAGACACAAAAGGTACTACGTACTAGGGATTATTCTGAAAGTCTTAGGTAATTGGTAATGTAAACTAAAAGAGAGATAAAATTTAGACTTTTAAAGATTAAAGTGGAGTGTGGTGGCAATTGGAGACTGAGATGCAAGTGAAATGGCTTATTAAAGATAATAGTGAAGATTTGCGATTTATTGTTTAATCGAATTTTTTGGTTATAAAATATTCTAGCCCGAAATTTACCCCTCTATGTTTTAAAACGCATATCAATCGTGACTTTTTGGAGGTTATTATTTTTTCTACTAATACATAAATATATTATATACTATATGATGTTTTCTAGGTAAATAGCTATAGACTTTACAACTTTGGACCGAAGCTCAGTAAGTCACTTCCATCTACTAAATAAGAGAAAAATGAACTGCATTTATGCGTTGGGCTAGGGCCCAAACCCCGGCAACTAAGGATGGAAAAGAAATTGTCAAATACGAAAGATGCAAAAATATAAAAGTTGTGTTTATTTGTAAGATTCAGAACATACCATTAAAAGTAGGAAATCAATGCGATATCAAGAACTGTGAACCATCAAAGATAATGCTTGAAACCGCCCTTTCATTCAATGAACTAGTTGTAGGGGATTAGGCTTCTAAATGGTATTTCATTAGTGACCCTTTCAGGGCTTTGGTTAATCAGAATTTCATATTTACGTATGTGAAAAGAAGTGTAAATATGTTCATATACTAAGCGCTCGCTAATAAGTACTGCATCTTATAAAGAGAGATGGCATCCGAAGGGGAAGGGGTTTTCTTCGGGGCTCGAGCTTTTAAAGAAGTTCCAACTATCAAGGAGACAAAAAGCTCTGTGAAGTAAAAAAAAAGGGTCACCTCCTCCCGGTCTGTCATTATACCTCAAGAAATATTAGTCGAAGGAGCGGAGGTTAGAGCCTTGACTTTCTGTAGATCGATATAGGCACCGTGAAAGAAAGAATTTCTCTAGCGTACCCCACGTAGCAGTCTTAGGATGCCCGAGCCTTGAAACGTGAATACTGAAACAGGAAATTCGTAAAATTTTCTTGCGAATGGCGAGGGAGTTTTCGCAACTTTTTTTCATGGACAAATTATTATATTTCGTTCAAAATAAGCTTTGAGATTAATAACCCAAGACTTAGTACTCATTTCATAGATGATAGACTTAACAACCTAACAATACTATATATATATATATATATATATAGGGGCAGGATCAATGGGGAAGTAACCAATCGGGGGGAAGCGGGGGGAAGCAAAATTTATTTATTTTTTTCGTTTTTTTTGAAATTGTTTTTTCCGGCATCAAGATCACACGAAAATATGAACATTTAGAAGAGACACTTTGTGATGAATGTTATTATTTAGGGGGGAAAACGATCGATAAAAATAACATTCAAGATAATATTGTTCGTGAAGAATATGAACGTTTTTTTTTCATGTTTTGTGAAGTAAAATTTAGCCCGATTTAGAGTTTAGGGTTTAGGGTTTAGGGTTTGGTGTTTTGGGTTTATTCCCTAAAACCTCAACATATGCTCGAAAAACACGATAATTGTTATATATTACTTCTTCGAGCGTTTTTCGCCAAAATAAAAACATTTATCACAAAGTGTCTCTACTAAATGTTCATATTTTCATCTCATCTATAATGTTCGTGAACAAAGTTTTTTCAAAAAATGAAAAAAAAAGTTTTTGCTTCCCCCCGCTTACCCCCGATTGGTTACTTTCCTCTTGATCCTACCACTATATATATATATATATATATATATATATATATATATATATATATATATATATATATATATAATATAATATAATATAATATAATTATTCTGATAATTTAATTTATGATTCGTTCATAAAATAAATCTCGCGAATTCAAGAGTCTTAAGCTAGTATTTGAATAATAACAATAGTATAATAATGATAATTATAATTATAATTATAATTATAATTATAATAATAAAAAATAATATTTATATTTTTAATAATAATTATTTGTAATAACAAATGACTATTGAAATTTTAAAAAAAATTAAAATACAATTATTATATGAAGGTTGTACAAAATGTTTGAAAGTTTGTACATATAGTCATGAGGATGTTTTATCATCAAGTTGTACATAATACTTCAAATATTGTACATATGGTCATTGAGGTGTTTGACCAAAAAGTTGTACATAATGATTCAAATATTGTACATATGATCATGGGGCGTTTTATCATAAGATTGTACATAATGCTTCATATATTATACAATTAACATGCTAATATTTTTATTAAATACAATTAATTATTTTAATGACATCATCATGAGGGGCTAAGAATTTTTCTCTTTGTTTTTTAATTTTTTTTAAGCTTGAAAAATCCTTATTTATGAAATCATCATTTTAGAGATTTATATAATATTATAGATATTAAATTTTTTGATTAGCGAGAAACCTCCTAAGTTTATTTTATTATTGTTATTTTTTGGTTTTTATCTATTTTTTTTTTAGTTAAAAATGATTTTCCTACAAAGCTTCAACAAACTATAAAAAGAGTCCAACAAATACCTAGATGATCTTGTGAGTTGAGAAATAGCAAAATGACAACCTTCTCATATAATTTTTTTTCTGAAAAGCAAGAAAATTATATCATTAAATCACAACGAATGTACACATGAATCGAATAGGCAATAGCCAAAATGAAAGCTAAGCCAAAAACACGAAAACAAAGGGCGCGGAGATTGCAACCCACACAAACTATCTATCTAAATATATAGATGGGTTTACAAGCCAATTTTGCCAATCGATACATTTCTCATATAATATACTCCGTACATAATATATATAATGTATTTTTTTTGGGTAAAGGGTTACCCCAGTGAACTTTTAATAGATATAATAAAAGAAAGAGAACAATGAGGAACAATGTTACAAGCGCGCCTTGCAACAAAAAAAAAAAAGCTCAAACAAGAGCCACAACCCAATCAAACAACCAAACGACTAAATTAAGGGAGCTGCCATGCGATCTTCAACTCCTTTACTTGTCGTGACTCCTTAAACCGTACCGAAAGCAATTTAATGCGAACAGTAGAGACTATATCATCGTATAAGCGAGCTGGACTTCTTTTTAAACCCTTAAACAACCTACGATTGCGTTCTTGCCAAATATAATAGATAGTAGCGGCATACATCAGTTTAGCATTTGCACTATTGAGACTAGCTATAGGAGATATTATACCTGGAAAATCCTTCCAGTTAAAACTCCAAAAAGGCAACTTAATGACCTGCTGCGCCTTTCTCCACACTTCATTCGAAAACGGACAATCAAAGAATAAATGGTTATGCGAGTCGGGACACGAGTTACATAACGAGCATAATAAAATTTGTGTGTCATTCACTTCCCACGTTTGCAACTTGTCTTGAGTTTTAAGCTTCTCACGTAAAACAAGCCACACCACAAAAGCATGACGGGGCACACATTGAGTAAACCATACAATGTGAAACCATGAAACTGGTTGCGATCTTGGCCGTATAGAGTTACGCCATACTAACAGAGAAATCATACAACTTACCATCTTCATCTTTCCATTTCAATGAATCACTCGTTGTAGTCAGATTCGGGTCAGCAATCATGTGGAGTTGAGGATATTTAATATAACAAGCTAAAGGCCAATTCCATTCATCTTCTACTACAATGTCGCATACTCGGTTATGTTTATTGAATCATGCTCCATGAATATCTCGCCATGAAATAAAGGTCTGTATAGGACACAAGTTGTGCCATACATCAAACCAAGCTAAGGCACTTTGGCCATCACCAATAACATAATATATATGTTGTCGAATAATGGTTCTAGCATTTAAAAGCATGCGCCAACTCCAAGAAACATCAGGTTTAACCGGCACTTCCCAAAAGCTATGATTCGAGAGATAATAGGCATGAATCCACTTCACCCATAGGAAATCCTTATTTTCCAATATACGCCAAATGTGGGTGGACATCAAAGCAACATTCCACCATTTAAGACTCTTTATGCTAAGGCCTCCTTCATCCTTTGGCAAACACACATCATTCCATTTAACCTTGGATTTACCCTTCTTCATAACACCTTGGCACCATAAAAACCCCCGAAGAAGCTTCTCAATTTCTTTTATAATTGCATCGGGAAGGATAAAGACGGAAGCCCCATAAACTTGCATTGAAGTAAGAACCGATATAATCAGTTGCACCCTCCCTGCAAATTGTGATGACCCGGGAATTTCCGACCAAATTTAAACTTAGTCTTTATATGTTTCCGACACGATATGCAAAGTCTGTAATGTTGAGTCTCGAAAACTTTGGAACAGTTACATGGATGCATTTGCCCTTTTGACCATTCCCGACGATTCACGAACAACTAATTGTAAATAATTATGTATATATATATATATATATATATATATATATATATATATATATAGGTGTGTGTGTATATATTAATTCGTATTAATATAATATCAATTAATCTTGTGATTTAAACATGTAAAGTAATTTACAAGATAATAAGATATTATTAAAATAAATATATAAATGTATATATATGAATTCTATACACAATTAATAATATATGTATGTGTAATATATCTAATGTATATAAATATTAAATATTCAAATGTGTTATTATAAGTATTACATAACTAATAAAATGTAATATTATTGTATTAAATTTAATTATGAGATAGAATATAATTGTTATATTACTTTCATTATTAATATTGATACCAGTATTATTAATAGTATTAACTTAATATATATATATATATATATATATATATATATATATATATATATATATATATATATATATGAGATTTAATAAATTGTTATATAAATATTAATATTATTACTAGTTTTGCTATTATTATTAATATTAATATTTATATTAAAGATTAATGTTGTAATATTAACGATATTATGATTAAGATTATGGTTCCTTATATAAATTGCAAATACAAATATAAAGAGACCGATATAGTTGGATACAGATATAAACATACATATATATTATGATACATATCACTATCTGACTACTAGTTTTCTTCTTTTCAGACTAACCCGTGAACCAAATCAAAATCCAATCTTCGATCAATCATTGTACTGCATAAGTTCAATCATTCACATTCACACGTTATATTCTAAATTACATTACAATTACTATTTGCAACTGTGTATAATTGATTGATTGAGAATTATGAGATTACTTTACCATATCTTATATTCTATCTAATCTAATGGTCTATAACTAGATATACATATGCATACTAGAGATATATGAAGCCTCTATCATCAAATAACCACCTCTATCTTTCTTTTCTATCCAAACATCCACCTAATTTCCTTGCGTTTCTACTTCCACATTCAGCATACAATTAATACGGTGATGAAACCGAGTAAGTTGTTAAAACCCATCTCTATTATATTTTTATTCCTGTTCGAATGACCACCACGAACTACCTTCATCACCTTCCATCACTATCACCACCACCTCACAATCATCACAAACCGTTAGACTAGATTGAAAGGTTTCGATTCTATATTTACACCAAAACAACTCCATAGCTACCTCACGAATCACCATCATGATTCAATAGTAAAAATGTTTACTATTGCGGTTACCTTTCTCACCTGAAACCAAGCTCAAACCACAACCATAACAACGACCACCACCATCTTGTGCAGCCAAAAATCACCCAACGAAACCCACCATAATCACCATCGATTGTTTTGATTATTCAAGACCGCCATCGACTATAATCACCACCATTTTTTTCATTACAACCGTGACCACCAAAACACGTATACAACCACCATAACACCGCCACTGTTTCAGCTGTTATATTTATTTATTTATTTTCTTGTCGGTCAACACCCAGAACACCATCAATTAAAACACTGTAAGCGATTTGTTTGCAAGTTGTATTTTTATATAAACGTCCCTTTTGTAGTAATAAAGAAAGAAACTAAGTGGATGTAGTTTTCAAATGGACTCCACCATGTGCTCCCTACTTATTTTATGTTATGGCATAATAATAATGTTCCTAATTTGTCGCCTGCTCAAATACTAGCAAACCATAGATTGGAGCCAATTACAAATGAATTTAATTTAAGCCATGATCAATATAATTTGGGCCGTAACATTTTGTGGTGTTTTCTACTTGGGTTTGTGAGGAAATGAATCATGTATGATTCAAGGTTGGGCTAAGTATTTTGGTTAGTATTGGGGCAAGGTCAAAATATCATTTTTTCTCTCTTTGGCTCTTGCTGTTATATCATACGAGGTGTTACTGTGATGATGAGATAGATTTATGATGATAATGATGTTTTGTGATGATACTGATTATGATAATGACGAGAAGATGATGGTTACGGTTATGATAATGATGAAGTTATATGAAGATGATGATCGTGCATAAGAGAAAAAGATGATGATATGGTGAACAATGAGAGAGAGGATGATGACGATATAATTTGATACATAAAATATAATGATGATTGTTATAATAAAATTATTACAATTATAATGATGATCCTATGATTATGAATATGATTATGAATAGATTATGATTAAATGCGATTTTGGTCATGATTTTATGATGATGATGATGTATTAGGATGATGAATGAAGTTAGTAGTAGTTAACGATGATGATGTTGATCATGGTTATAATAATGGCGAAATGGAAATAGTGATGATAAAGTAATGATGATGATTGAGATAACCGTATATGATTAGGATTGTGTTATGACAATATTAGATCATGAAAATGATGATGAAATGATAAGGGTTGATGAGGATGAACTAGTTATCATGCGGGTTAATACCAAAATAAATCGTTGGTTCATAGGTTTAAAGGTGTTAACAGGTTAGCGGGACGTCACGAGTTCAAAACCGGACTTGGGCATTTTTAAGGACTACTTCTGTGAGGTAGTTATTTATTTATTTAATTAGTATAATTATTATCTTATTATTATTATCATTATTATTATTATTATTATTATTGTTGATAACATTATTTTATCAAAGAAATATTGGATGCATAAAAATATATCTGATGCATAATATATTAGTATTACATAAAATTATAGAATAAACATATTAACACTAAATATATAAATATTTACATATAACAACTTATTGATTTTCAACATAATTCTAATCACATAGATATATATAAAACTATCTAAATATTAATTACCTTAAATGAATATACAAACTAAATATACACGATATATAAGTTAAGATATATATATATATATATATATATATATATAAATTGTTCGATTACAATTAAGTGTGTTAATATATATATAAATGATATAGGTTCGTGAATCCGAGGCCAACCCTACGCGTGTTTAATGTCGTCATATGTATTTTTGCTACAAAATACAATAGGTGAGTTCATTTGATTCCCTTTTACTCTTTACATTTTTGGGACTGAGAATGCATGCGCTGTTTTTACAACTGCTTTATTAAATGCTTTTGAAATATATTTTGAACTGCGATTACATGCAAATGTTTTAATAACTACTTTACAATATTTATATGCGTGAGTTTATTTGCTCCCTTTTACTCTTTACATTTTTGGGACTGAGAATACATGCGCTGCTTTTATAACTGTTTTACGAAATAGACACAAGTATCTAAAATTACATTCTATGGCTGGATTATTAAATCGAATATGCCCCTTTTTAGTCTGGTAATCTAAAAATTAGGGAACAGACACCCTAATTGACGCGAACTCTAAAGATAGATCTATTGGGCCCAACAAGCCCCATCCAAAGTACCGGATGCTTTAGTACTTCGAAATTTATATCATGTCCGAAGGAGGATCCCGGAATGATGGGGATATTCTTATATGCATATTGTGAATGTCGGTTACCAGGTGTTCAATCCATATGAAGGATATTTTGTCTCTATGCATGGGACGTATGTTTATGAGAAATGGAAATATGAAATCTTGTGGTCTATTAAAATTATGAAATGATTATTTATGTTAAACTAATGAACTCACCAACCTTTTGGTTGACACTTTAAAGCATGTTTATTCTCAGGTTTGAAAGAAATCTTCCGCTGTGCATTAGCTCATTTTAGGGATATTACTTGGAGTCATTCATGACATATTTCAAAAGACGTTACATTCGAGTCGTTGAGTTCATCAAGATTATTATTAAGTCAATTATATTTGGATATATTATGAAATGCTAAACTTGTCTGTCAACTGTCGATGTAACAAAAGTTTGTCTTTTAAAAACGAATGTAATTTTGTAAAATGTACCATATAGAGGTCAAGTACCTCGCGATGAAATCAACTGTTGTGAATCGTTTATAATCGATATGGACTTCGTCCGAATGGATTAGGACGGGTCATTTCAGTTGGTATCAGAGCGGTGGTCTTAGTGAACCAGGTCTTGCATTAGTGTGTCTAACTGATAGTCGTTAGGATGCATTAGAAAGTCTGGACTTCGACCGTGTCTGCATGTCAAAAGTTTTTCTTATCATTTTTGTCGGAAATCATCTGTTTATCATTCTTACGAAATCATCTGCTTATCATTCTTAGTCTAGACACATCTTGCTGCATTAATTGCATGAATAGTGTATAGACAAAATTCATATCTTAGCGTATCTGTTATTGTTACCTTTGCCTGACAGCTTCCGTAGATTCCTCCGTAGCTTATGGGATTTTAGTATTATATATGCATATGTAAATTATGTATTGCAGAGTACTAATCTACATCCTATAATCTAATTCTTATCAAAAATCCTTCATCAGATCGTACGAGATGAATCCTACAACCAGTTCGAGTCCCTTAGATTCCGATAGCTATTCCGATAGTTATTCCGACAGCTATTCTGACCTGGATATTCACCTAAATTCCAAAAGCGGTGTCACCGAAATGAATCAATCAATCCGTCATCCCCAATTCATTTGATGAGTTCGTAGTCGACTTAAACAATGGAGACGCGAAGAAGGCGATCCCTCCCACCAACCGAATTCACCTCTTGACAATGAACCTGAAGCGGTTACTGGCGAACCTGTTCGAGACACCATTTTCAGTCTCATTTCCAAGGTAACTCAACAAGATTATATTCTATCCACAATTCCGAACCTTATTCATCCGCTCGTTCTGACCGACAATCATCCTGGAGTAATAAGTCAACGAACTTCGCGATCGAAAAATCAATTCGGAGAATATGGTGCAAAATGTACCAGCTCCAGCAACATCACCGGCACTAATAGTACCATCAGTAACAGCACCAGTACCATCAACAATCCATGCTTCAATATCACTATTTGTACCTCAAGCATAATCATCGTTCTACGAATCGTTCTACATAAACTATCTTCGTCCTTCAAGGCGATTACATAATCTCTAATGTTTTAGATATTATGTACTCTAGTTCTAGCCGTAAGCCTAATGAGTTTAATATGGCATTGACTCATTAAATCCATGATTACGTCTGAAGAAAATATATATGTATATATATTGTTTCATAAAGACTATAATTAAAAATTCTTTCGTACAAACAGTTAATGGTGAAAATATTTTAACGGGTAGGTAATACCCGAGGAATATTTAGATTTCACAGTAATAAGTTACATAGTACATTCTTCGAATCTGATTCAACAGTCAATTACTATCCTACTTGCAACCACAGCTATACGAATTCGTTCATCACAGAATAACCATTTTCATTCAATTTCATATTTGGATTTTGACCTATCAGAATCCGACAAGTGGCATAAGGAAGAAAACATTGGAAAAAATAAAATTTGTTAGAAACAAACAAATTAACTATGAGAAATTTTGTTAAGAATTCACGCTAACTGTTCCTAGCTAATTGTTCCTAGCTAACTGATTACATTTTATTTATCGCAATTTACATTCTCGCACTTTTATTTATCGTCATTTAATTTCTGTTATTTACTTTATGCACTTTATTTATCGTTATTTAATTTCTGTTATTTATTTTTTACGCACTTTAAATATCGGGACACGTATACAAGGTTTTGACATATCATATCGACGCATATATATATTATTTGGAATAACCATAGACATTTTATATGCAGTAATGATCGAGTTCTCTATACAGGGTTGAGGTTGATTCTATAATAATATATATACTTTGAGTTGTGATCGAGTCTGAGACGAATACGGGTCACGATACGTATTAATTAATTCGAATATTATATATTAAATTATATATGAATTATTGGACTGTTAATTGTGGACTATCGACTGTGGACTAATGACATTGGACAATTAAAATGAATTAAAATATTGATTATAACATATGAAACTAAACAATTCTTCAAGTTGCCACTTGATCGCATTTTAAACCTCATTTGTATCTTGACGATTTTAATCTGCGTTCAAACCTTTGATGATTCTTGAAAACATTTCAATCGAGAGAATGAACCAATCGCTCATCATTTACGGAAGGAAAGAGTGATGCATATAGCTATGCACCTAAAAATACTCGGAACCTGAGTAAACGTTTAACATGTATCTGTGTTAGATCCTTTAGCATTATTATTACCCAAAATAACTTCACAATCCCTTTTCAAATTAGCCAATTTTGTCACAGCTCCAGCAAGACAACTTCGACTTTTCATTCGAAACAACTTTATTATAACTTTGATATATATGCGAACTCTTTTATTGTTACCAGGGAACCTTTTATATTTCATCTTATTACCAGCAGACGTACCAGCAACCTCGTTGCTCTTTGGGCTTAAATCCCTCCGACAAATCACTACATTTATCTATTGAAGTCTCATCATATTCTCATCCGTATCTTGTAACGAGAACTGCCATACCAATTACGAGGAATCAGCAATCAGTACTTTGAAAACTCACAGCATATCTACATCAACAGTTATATGTATGATATTTATCTCTTAGAATTATGATCTTTCATTCTGAAATTCTGAAAAGCACCCAGTTTGCGAATTAATACTCTGAATGTTGAAAAAGCTGAATGAAGCAGCAGAAACCATAGACAACCGTAAACGACCTTAATCATCGAAAGTTTGATGATAAAGAATAGTATGTTGGAAAAGCTCAGAAAAGTTAGAACTAGAAAATGGATTGAGCTAATCACGAAGGAGACCAAGGACAAATACAAGGACCATACCATATATTCAAAGAATCCAGGTAATTCTGGATCTGATGAACCCTTCAACGAATATCTTGCTCCGTACTCATGTTAAAATCTTGCGGAAAATCTTCCTCATCAACCATCGAACTTAGAAATTTCAAAATATCATCATAAATATCTTCGATATTTCTGAAGATATTTTCATAAATATTCTCGTCCGATATTAATTATCTCTTCGTGCTATCAGTGTTACATCATATAGAAACTGTTAGTTTCTATATTCTGTAAACTTTCGAGCTTAAAATATGAATGTTATTGAAGTAATGTTGGGAACTGATGCATGAGTTAGTATAATATAATGAAACTTGATCAACGTGATTATATTACAGTAAGTCATGCTGAGTTCTAAATGGGACATGATGATTCACAGATTATAACGTCATCATATGCCATGTTACACGACTCTTACATTTTATCTGGTATATAAACATATCAAGAACATATTTTCTTGATAGTTCTATCTTTCTCGGATATTCTGGTAATTTGACGAATCAAGATCGTGTTATTACGATTTCCTTCTTAGAACATTAACTATGTTCATCCAAAACTTCATACCTACGAATTCTGGACCATTACATTCGATGCTTAATGGCAAGAAGAGGAAACAAAAGAGTGAAGTTTCGAAGTGTAAATTGGGGGTATAAATCGCAGCGAATAGGAGAGAGCATTAACTGTGGATGACAATGATTAAAGGAAATAGAAGCATGGACTTCGAAAGAATAAAAAAAAAAATATAAAGCTCGACAACAACACATAAATTACAAACCGTGCGCATCAATACTTATTGCCACGTAAAGGCACGGGCAAATTAATAACACTATAACCCCAAGATAATAGTAGAAGTAAATAAAATCCTCCGATGGTAGGTGAAAGAGAAGAATGACATATATGAAGGTTAGAAGTATATCAAGGATCAAAACGGAATGGAGCATATTGACAAATGTTTTAAAGTATGAATTGAGGAGAAAGAATAGAAGATGTGAGATATGGAAGATAAGGAAAAGAAGGGGGTGGATTTATAGGGGGAAAAAAAATCCGACAGAGAAATCGAAACAGATTATTGCATTTAATCAAAAGGGATCCTGATTTCCTTAATCGTCAAAGAATCAAATCCTACTACGAAGATTTTCTTTAAATCCCATGAATTCCGGAAATCAGTCATAACTACGTCATCGGTTAAAACGATTCTACCTTTACTCTTTTCCTTCTCTTGCGATAGCTTCACTTATACTCTTCGCGTAATCAGATTGTTTTATCTATATTACCCAATGATGATAAAACTCAATTTACCAACTCATATCTGTCATGAAAACATTTTTATTGTTAGCCATGACCACCTCACTCAAATTTTGGGACGAAATTTCTTTAACGGGTAGGTACTGTGATGACCCGAGAATTTCCGACCAAATTTAAACTTAGTCTTTATATGTTTCCGACACGATAAGCAAAGTCTGTAATGTTGAGTCTCGAAAACTTTGGAACAGTTACATGGATGCATTTGCCCTTTTGACCATTCCCGACGATTCAGAACAACTAATTGTAAATAATTATGTATATATATATATATATATATATATATATATATATATATATATATATATATATATATATATATATATATATATATATATATATATATATATATATATATATATATATAGGTGTGTGTGTATATATTAATTCATATTAATATAATATCAATTAATCTTGTGATTTAAACATGTAAAGTAATTTACAAGATAATAAGATATTATTAAAATAAATATATAAATGTATATATATGAATTCTATACACAATTAATAATATATGTATGTGTAATATATCTAATGTATATAAATATTAAATATTCAAATGTGTTATTATAAGTATTACATAACTAATAAAATGTAATATTATTATATTAAATTTAATTATGAGATAGAATATAATTGTTATATTACTTTCATTATTAATATTGATACCAGTATTATTAATAGTATTAACTTAATATATAGTGTGTATATATATATATATATATATATATATATATATATATATATATATATATATATATATATATATATATATATATATATATATATATATATATATATATATATATATATATATGAGATTTAATAAATTGTTATATAAATATTAATATTATTACTAGTTTTGCTATTATTATTAATATTAATATTTATATTAAAGATTAATGTTGTAATATTAAAGATATTATGATTAAGATTATGGTTCCTTATATAAATTGCAAATACAGATATAAAGAGTCTGATATAGTTGGATACAGATATAAAGATACATATATATTATGATACATATCACTATCTGACTACTAGTTTTCTTCTTTTCAGACTAACCCGTGAACCAAATCAAAATCCAATCTTCGATCAATCATTGTACTGCATAAGTTCAATCATTCACATTCACACGTTATATTCTAAATTACATTACAATTACTATTTGCAACTGTGTATAATTGATTGATTGAGAATTATGAGATTACTTTACCATATCTTATATTCTATCTAATCTAATTGTCTATAACTAGATATACATATGCATACTAGAGATATATGAAGCCTCTATCATCAAATAACCACCTCTATCTTTCTTTTCTATCCAAACATCCACCTGATTTCCTTGCGTTTCTACTTCCACATTCAGCATACAATTAATACGGTGATGAAACCGAGTAAGTTGTTAAAACCCATCTCTATTATATTTTTATTCCTGTTCGAACGACCACCACGAACTACCTTCATCACCTTCCATCACTATCACCACCACCTCACAATCATCACAAACCGTTGGACTAGATTGAAAGGTTTCGATTCTATATTTACACCAAAACAACTCCATAGCTACCTCACGAATCACCATCATGATTCAATAGTAAAAACATTTACTATTGCGGTTACCTTGCTCATTTGAAACCAAGCTCAAACCACAACCAAAACAACGACCACCACCATCTTGTGCAGCCAAAAATCACCCAACGAAACCCTCCATAATCACCATCGATTATTTTGATTATTCAAGACCGCCATCGACTATAATCACCACCATTTTTTTCATTACAACCGTGACCACCAAAACACGCATACAACCACCACAACACGGCCACTGTTTCAGCTGTTATATTTTTTTTTTTTTTCTTGTTGGTCAACACCCAGAACACCATCAATTAAAACATTGTAAGCGATTTGTTTGCAAGTTGTATTTTTATATAAACGTCCCTTTTTGTAGTAATAAAGAAAGAAACTAAGTGGATGTAGTTTTCAAATGGACTCCACCATGTGCTCCCTACTTATTTTATGTTATGGCATAATAATAATGTTCCTAATTTGTCGCCTGCTCAAATACTAGTAAACCATAGATTGGAGCCAATTACAAATGAATTTAATTTAAGCCATGATCAATATAATTTGGGCCGTAACATTTTGTGGTGTTTTCTACTTGGGTTTGTGAGGAAATGAATCATGTATGATTCAAGGTTGGGCTAAGTATTTTCGTTAGTATTGGGGCAAGGTCAAAATATCATTTTTTTTTTCTCTTTGGCTCTTGCTGTTATATCATACGAGGTGTTACTGTGATGATGAGATAGATTTATGATGATAATGATGTTTTGTGATGATACTGATTATGATAATGACGAGAAGATGATGGTTACGGTTATGATAATGATGAAGTTATATGAAGATGATGATCGTGCATAAGAGAAAAAGATGATGATATGGTGAACAATGAGAGAGAGGATGATGATGATATAATTTGATACATAAAATATAATGATGATTGTTATAATAAAATGATTACAATTATAATGATGATCCTATGATTATGAATATGATTATGAATAGATTATGATTAAATGCGATTTTGGTCATGATTTTATGATGATGATGATGTATTAGGATGACGAATGAAGTTAGTAGTAGTTAACGATGATGATGTTGATCATGGTTATAATAATGGCGAAATGGAAATAGTGATGATGAAGTAATGATGATGATTGAGATAACCGTATATGATTAGGATTGTGTTATGACAATATTAGATCATGAAAATGATGATGAAATGATAAGGGTTGATGAGGATGAACTAGTTATCATGCGGGTTAATACCAAAATAAATGGTTGGTTCATAGGTTTAAAGGTGTTAGCAGGTTAGCGGGACGTCACGGGTTCAAAACCGGACTTGGGCATTTTTAAGGACTACTTCTGTGAGGTAGTTATTTATTTATTTAATTAGTATTATTATTATCTTATTATTATCATTATTATTATTATTATTATTATTATTATTATTATTATTATTATTATTATTGTTAATAACATTATTTTATCAAAGAAATATTGGATGCATAAAAATATATCTGATGCATAATATATTAGTATTACATAAAATTATAGAATAAACATATTAACACTAAATATATAAATATTTACATATAACAACTTATTTATTTTCAACATAATTCTAATCACATAGATATATATAAAACTATCTAAATATTAATTACCTTAAATGAATATACAAACTAAATATACACGATATATAAGTTAAGATATATATATATATATATATATATATATATATATATATATATATATATATATATATATATATATATATATATATATATATATATATATATATATATAAATTGTTCGATTACAATTAAGTGTGTTAATATATATATAAATGATATAGGTTCGTGAATCCGAGGCCAACCCTACGCGTGTTTAATGTCGTCATATGTATTTTTGCTACAAAATACAATAGGTGAGTTCATTTGATTCCCTTTTACTCTTTACATTTTTGGGACTGAGAATGCATGCGCTGTTTTTACAACTGCTTTATTAAATGCTTTTGAAATATATTTTGAACTGCGATTACATGCAAATATTTTAATAACTACTTTACAATATTTATATGCGTGAGTTTATTTGCTCCCTTTTACTCTTTACATTTTTGGGACTGAGAATACATGCGCTGCTTTTATAACTGTTTTACGAAATAGACACAAGTATCTAAAATTACATTCTATGGCTGGATTATTAAATCGAATATGCCCCTTTTTTAATCTGGTAATCTAAAAATTAGAGAACAGACACCCTAATTGACGCGAACTCTAAAGATAGATCTATTGGGCCCAACAAGCCCCATCCAAAGTACCGGATGCTTTAGTACTTCGAAATTTATATCATGTCCGAAGGAGGATCCCGAAATGATGGGGATATTCTTATATGCATATTATGAATGTCGGTTACCAGGTGTTCAATCCATATGAAGGATATTTTGTCTCTATGCATGGGACGTATGTTTATGAGAAATGGAAATATGAAATCTTGTGGTCTATTAAAATTATGAAATGATTATTTATGTTAAACTAATAAACTCACCAACCTTTTGGTTGACACTTTAAAGCATGTTTATTCTCAGGTTTGAAAGAAATCTTCCGTTGTGCATTAGCTCATTTTAGGGATATTACTTGGAGTCATTCATGACATATTTCAAAAGATGTTACATTCGAGTCGTTGAGTTCATCAAGATTATTATTAAGTCAATTATATTTGGATATATTATGAAATGCTATACTTGTCTGTCAACTGTCGATGTAACAAAAGTTTGTCTTTTAAAAACGAATGTAATGTTTGTAAAATGTACCATATAGAGGTCTAGTACCTCGCGATGAAATCAACTGTTGTGAATCGTTTATAATCGATATGGACTTCGTCCGAATGGATTAGGACGGGTCATTTCACAAATGAGAGAAATTTATTCTTCCAATCGGTCACCTTATTCTTAACACGCTCTACCAAAATTTTACAATCCCGATATAAGAGGCGAGATGAAAGCAATGGCACCCCCAAATAACGGACCGGCAATACCCCTTCATCAAAAGGTAACATGGTCAGAACAAGCTTGAAACTCCTTAAGCTCATCACTTATGACTTTAACCGAGTTTATATCAGAATAGGAGAACAGGAAAAGATCATCAGCGAAGCATAAATTAATGATATCTAACTTCTCACATTTAGGATGATACTTAAAATTTTCGTATTGACGAGCATTCCTACGCAACATTAATGAAAGGACTTCCATCACTAAAGTAAAGAGATAGGGAGACATAGGATCACCTTGACGTAAGCCCCTCTTACCCTTGAAATATCCATGAATTTCGCCATTAACATTAATGGAAAAAGATGTAGAAGTCACACATTTCATTATCCATAAGATCATACGCCTTGGAAATCCAAAGCCCTTAAGGATAGCTTTCAGAAACTCCCAATCAACAGTGTCATAAGCTTTCTGGATATCCACTTTAAAGGCACATCTCGGAACGCCTCTATTTAGATGGTAGCCTCTCATAATCTCTTGAGTTAACAGGATGTTACCAGCTATGCATTGAAAGGACCCGTCCTAATCCATCCGGACAAAGTCCATATTGATTACAAACGATTCACATTAGTTGATTACATTGCGAGGTACTTGACCTCTATATGATACATTTTACAAACATTGCATTCGTTTTTAAAAGACAAACTTTCATTTACATCGACAGTTAACAGCATGCATACTATTTTATAATATATCCATCTATAATTGACTTAATAATAATCTTGATGAACTCAACGACTCGAATGCAACGTCTTTTGAAATATGTAATGAATGACTCCAAGTAATATCTCTAAAATGAGCAAATGCACAGCGAAAGATTTCTTTCGTACCTGAGAATAAACATGCTTTAAAGTGTCAACCAAAAGGTTGGTGAGTTCATTAGTTTATCATAAATATTCATTTCATAATTTTAATAGACCACAAGATTTCATATTTCCATTTCTCATAAACGTACGTCCCATGCATAGAGACAAAAATATCATTCATATGGATTGAACACCTGGTAACCGACATTCACAAGATGCATATAAGAATATCCCCATCATTCCGGGATCCTCCTTCGGACATGATATAATTTTTGAAGTACTAAAGCATCCGGTACTTTGGATGGGGCTTGTTGGGCCCGATAGATCTATCCTTAGATTTCGCGTCAATTAGGGTGTCTGTTCCCTAATTCTTAGATTACCAGACTTAATAAAAAGGGCATATTCGATTAGATAATCCAACCATAGAATGTAGTTTCGATTACTTGTGTCTATATCGTAAAACATTTATAAAAATTGCGCATGTATTCTCAGCCCAAAAATATAAAGGGTAAAAAGGCAAATGAAAGTCACCATACTGTATTTTGTAGTAAAAATACATATTACGACATTAAACAAAGCAGGATTGGCCTCGAATTCACGAACCTATATCATTTATATATATATTAACACATATAATTGTAATCGAACAAATTCATATATTATATCTTAAATTATATATCTTATATATTTAATTTGTACATATTTAAAATAGTTAATATTTATGTAGTTTAATGTTATATTAAAAATCAATAATTTGTTATATGTAAATATTTATATAACTAATCTTTATATATAATTATATATAATATTATGGTAGTTGGAATATATATATATACACCTATATAGAAAATACTTTATTTGTTATAATAATATTGTTAATGTAAAAGTATTAATCATAACAACAACAACAACAACAATAATAATAATAATAATAATAATAATAATAATAATAATAATAATAATAATAATAATAATAATAATAATAATAATAATAATAATGATGATACTTTTAATAATAATAATAATATTAATGATAAATTCTAATTTTATATAAAATGATAATTTTATTAATAATGATAACTTTAATAAAAAAGATAGTTTTTAAATAATATGATAATTTTAATGATAATACTAATAATAATTTAAATGATACTAGTAACAATAATAATAATAATCATACTTATAACCATAACTTAAATATTATCATTTTTATAAACATATAGTACTACGTAACATATTAATATTTATACTTATCATTCTTATATCCGTAACATCATCATTATAATACAGCTTTTTATTAACTTCATAGCATAAAATAATAACAATATAACAATATAATCTAATAGTTGATAATTAATAAATGAACTACCTAAAAAAAAGAAGGGAAAACGTCGCATGCTAGGATCGAACCCTGGACCTCCTGGAAAACAACCCATCCCCTAACCATCTGTTCCGTCAATGCTTATCTGTTTTAATCCGAACCTTAATTTCTTTAAGCCAACGTTTACAGTCAACATTAATCATCACAATCATCCATTATCATCACCATGTTCAACACCGATCATTATCATCATCGATTAACATCATCATCGACATAACATAATCGAAATTATCTCATCGTCATCATGAAACCATCACTCATCTATCGTCATTTTGATCATGTTTATCATCGTTATCACGGCTGTTCATGATCATGTGTTATCATCTCCGTGTGTTTAATAGTAGCAGAAAAGTAATGGCCAACAATGGTGGTTTGCGGTGGTATTGAGTGTGTACAACAGCAGCAACATCAGTAATCTAGAAAAGGAACTTGTAACCAAAAATATACTAGGAACAAAGAAAGTGATCGTGATTTCATAATCACTATTTATCATCTTCTACAATCATCTCTCCTGTTTTCTCATCATCTATCACTGATCAACGCTAGTCATCATCAAAATCATCGTTTATCATCATCCTCAAACAGAAATAAAAGTAAAAACAGAAAATGAGTAATCACCACCAATTTACTGTTCATCGTCTTCTTGAATCGTCATCATCACTGTTACGTGTTTTAAACTCCAACAGAACCTATCAATAGAAGTAGTAATCGTAGGTAAAGAAACAGTAGTAATAGTTTGTAAATGATTGTTTGGTGTGTTGTTCATTGAGAGGAAAAAAAATAAATATATATAAAAAAATAAAAGGATTTGTAGCAGTAGGTCTTCGATGATGGTTTGTGTTGATGATTCTAAAACAGAAAATATGTAGCAGCATAGCAGTTTCAATGATAATTAAGGATGGTTTAGAGTGAATTTTTGGGATGGTTTAACTCATAAACCGTGGAGAGAGAAGAGAGAAAGAAGAGAGAGATGACGGATGGTTGTAAGCCGACGGTTAGTGTGGTGATGATCAATAGGACAGAAGACATAAGTAGATGCGAGTAGTATGCAGTTTAGGGTAGTTATTTGGGTGATTCACGATGGTGGTTTCAACAGAAAACGTGTAGGCAGTTTGTGGTTTCAATGGAGGTGGTATTCCGGTGGAGGCAGGCGGCGATGGTAACCGGTGATGTGAAGGTGTTAACGATGGAGGATGCTTAAGAGGATAGCAACTCTCGATGTTGAACGAGGATGATGGTTGTTGTTTGATCAAAATGATGCATATGAATATATGTATAACTCATACTCCTATATCAATATTCAACTAATACAGTAATAATAATAATATAAAAAGTTAAAGGTAAATCACATGATTCCTAAATTAAACAGTAGCAGTCACTCTTTTGGAATCACTCTACCGACGGTTTTCCCATGAAGTGCAATATCGTGCCCAATGCTAAACAGTTAATGTATAAAAGTGTTCCTAATAATTCCAAACTTTTAGATTAAATGTATTTAATTATTTCACTCATTAACTGTTTGAAACCAGATCAAAAAGATTCGATAATTATTTATTTTATGTTCCAATTTATATGTACGGAGTACTAATATTTAAACTTAAAAATGTAAAAATATTTTTAACAAATCTAAAATCTTCGTAATCAATTTACAGTCTAACTTTTATTCCAATCCATCATGAACATGTACAATATCTATATTAAAACTAATAAAACATTAACTGAGTTTACTGACGTTTACTAATTAAGCTCGAAATCATTTATATTCCCCTTCTATATATAAACAGTTTTAAAATAAAATAGCAAAGTTAATTACTAAAACAATTATATTATATATTTTTAATCAATAGATTTAATGTAACTTTATATATATATATATATATATATATATATATATATATATATATATATATATATATATATATATATATATATATATATATATATACAAATAATATCTATATACATATTTATATATATAAATATATATTCTATAGTTTCCATTAATCGCATTTTATTTTATTTATTTTACAATATAAATCCTAATACTTATATTATATAATATTCTAAATTATATTTCAAATTATAAATACCTATTTATATATATATATATATATATATATATATATATATATATATATATATATATATATATATATATATATATTATCTATTTACAAATAGTTGTTCGTGAATCGTCGGGAAAGGTCAAGGGTTAAATGATTTCATATACTAGTTCAAAAATTTTGAGACTCGGTCTAACAGACTATGCTTATCGTATCGGAAATATATAAAGATTAAGTTTAAATTTGGTCGGAAATTTCTGGGTCATCACAGTACCTACCCGTTAAAGAAATTTCGTCCCGAAATTTGAGTAAGGTGGTCATGGTTAACAATAAAAATGTTTTCATGACGAATATGAGTTGATAAATAGAGTTTTATTGTCATTGAATAATATGGATATAATGATTCGATTAATCGAAGCGTACGAGTGAAGCTATCACAAAAAAAAATGAAATGAGAAACAAAGATTTGTTTTTAGCTTTTGACGTAGTCAGGTTTGAATTCCGTAATTCAAGGAATTTAAAAGAAAATCTTGAAGATCTATAAGATATGATTCTTCGGGATTTATGAAAATTAAGATCTTTTTAATTAAATACGGTGATCTGCCCCGATTACTATGTCTGATATTTCCTTTATAAATTTACCTTTTCCTTCCCATTTGTTTTCACCACCTCTATACTCAATTCCCAAATTCAAAAGATTTATGAAAATGCTTATCCTTGTTCTGATCCTTGTTCTTATTCTAACTATCGCAATGATCGTTCTTCTTTTCCAACTCCCACCTGAAGAATCTGTTTATTTCTATGATGCTCTAGGGATTATTGAATTTATACTCCTCCCGTGTCTTTATATTGCTATTCGTATTAATATCCACGGTTTGTAACTTCTGTGTTGTTATTGGGTTTTATATCTTCCCTTAAATTTCAATGACACTGCTTCTGTCTCCTATAATTATTGTCATTCATAGTTAATGTGCTCTCTTATTTGCTGCGATTTATACCCCCTTTCTGTTTTGGAGCTTCATGCTTTTGTTTACTTTTCGCAAGTAACGGTCCAGAATTCATAGGTATGGAGTTTCGAATTATCGTAATATACAAGGTAGAAAGGAAAGATAGTAGCACGATTTGTTTTGTCAAATTACCTGAATCACTGAGAATTGAACTATCAAGAATATATTTTCTTGATATGTTCAGAAGTTAAGCAGAATGAAAGAGTTATGTAACATGGCACATGATGACGTTATAATCTGTGAATCATCATGTTCCATTTAGAAACTCAGCATGACCTACTGTAATTATAATCACGTTGATCAAGTGTCATTATATTATACTAACTCATGCATCAGTTCCCAACATTACTTCAATAACATTCATATTTTAGGCTCGAAAGTTTACAGAATATAGAAACTAACAGTTTCTATATGATGTAACACTGATATCAGGAGGAGATTAATGATTTCAAATAAGAATAGTTATGAAAATATCTTCAGAAATATGGAGGATATTTATAATGAAAGATACGATGATATCTTGGAATTTCTAACATCGATGGATGATGAAGAAGATTTATCTGTAAGGGTTTAGATTCGGAAGCAAGGTGTTCGCTAAAGATTTCATCAGAAACAGAATCATTTGGATTCTTTGAAGTTAAACTTATTCTTTATGATTTGTCCACGGATTCCTTCATAGTTTTGCATAATCCGCTTTTCGGTACTAATTTTTTTTTTTTATTGAATGTTTCCAATATAATGATACACAGGAAACACAAAGAGGTATATAATTTCGGACGAGAATATTTATGAAAATATCCTCAGAAGTATCGAAGATATTGATGATGATATTTTGGAATTTCTAAGTTCAATAGTTGATGGAGAAAGATTTTCCGTAAGATTTTAACATGACTTCGGAGCAAGATATTCTCTAAAGATTTCAACGGATCCAGAATTATCTGGATTCTTTGAATATAGGGTGAGGTCCTTGTATTTGTCCTTGGTCTCCTTCATTGTTAACTCTATCCGTTTTCCAGTTCTAACATTTCTGAGCTTTTCCAACATATTATTCTTTATTATCAAACTTCTGACGACTAAGGTCATTTACGGTTATCTACAGTTTCTGCTACTTCATTCAGCTTTTTCAAAGTTTAATTAATTCGTAGGCTGGGTGCTTTTCAAAATTTCAGAATGGAAGGTCATTATTCTAAAAGATAAATGTTATACATATAACTGTTGATGTAGATATGCTGTGAGTTTTCAATGTACTGATTGTCGATTCTTCTACATTTACTGTTACCATATCTGAATCATTGGTTATCAACCCGAGGTGATTTCAAGAGAATTGTGTTTTTAGATGATTAAACGCTGATGGTAATATGGTGGAATATAAAAGGTTCCCCGGTAACAATAAAAGAGTACACATATATATCAAGGTTATAATAAGGTTGTTTCGTACGAAAAGTCGAAGTTGTCTTGCTGGAGCTGTGACAAAATTGGCTATTTTGAAGAAGAACTGCAAGTTATTTTGGGTAATAATAACACTAAGAAATTAGCACAGTTGTGCGTTAAACGTTTACTCAGTTTCCGAGAGTTTTCAGGTGCTTAACTATATGCATCAATCTTTCCTTCCCGTAGATGAAATGCAGTTGGTTTATCCTCTCGATTGAGGCGTTTTCAAGATTCATGAAAGGTTTGAACGCGGATTGTAATCATCAAGATACAACTGAGGTTTAAGATGAAATCAAGTGGAAAACTTGAAGAATTGTTTAGTTTCATATGTTATAGTCAATATTTTAATTCATTTTAATTGTCCAATGTTGATAGTCCACAGTTAGCAATTCAATAATTCATATATAGTTTAATATATAATATTTGAATTAATTAATACGTGTCGTGACCCGTATACGTCTCAGACTCGATCACAACTCAAACTATATATATTATTGTAGAATCAACCTCAACCCTGTATAGAGAACTCGATCATTACTGCATATAGAGTGTCTATGGTGATTCCAAATAATATATATAGATGCGTCGATATGATATGTCAAAACCTTGTATACGTGTCCCGATATTTAAAGTGCGTAAAATAAATAACAGAAAATTAAATAATGATAAATAAAGTGCGTAAAGTAAATAACAGAAATTTAATGACAATAAATAACATTGCGAGAATGTAAATTGCGATAAAATAAATTGCGATAAATAAAATGTAATCAGTTAGCTAGGAATAATTAGCTAGGAAAAGTTAGCGTGGATTCTTAACAAAATTTCTCATAGTTAATTTGTTTGTTTCTAATAAATTTTATTTTGTCAAATGTTTTCTTCATTATGCCACTTGTTGGATTCTGATAAATCAAAATCCAAATATGAAATTGGATGAATATGGTTATTCTGTGGTGAACGGATACGTATATCTGTGGATGTAAGTAGAATAGTAATTGACCGTTGAATCAGATTTGAAGAGTGTACAGTGTAATTTATTAATGTGAAATCTGAATATTCCTCGGGTATTACCTACCCGTTAAAATATTTTCACGATTAACACTTTGTACGAAAGAATTTTTAATTACAATCTTTATGAAAACATATATACATATATATTTTCTTCAAATGTAATCATGGATTCATTGAGTTAATATGATATTAACTCAGTTGGTTTACCGTTAGAACTAGAATATATAATCTCTAAAACATTAGAGATTTCATAATCGTCATGTCGAACGAAGATAAATGATATAAAATGATACATAGAATGATGATTATGCTCGGGGTACATAATAAGATGTTGAGGCGTGTGATGTTAAAACTTGGGTTGTTGGTGGTGCTGTTGGTGCCAGTGATGTTGCTGAAGCTGGTAAATTTTGCACTACATTTTCCAAATTGATTACTTGAGCGCGAAGCTCGTTGACTTCTTCTATGGTTCCGGGATGATTCTCGGTCAGAACGAGTGGATGAATAAGGTTTAGAATTGTGGATAGAATATAATCATTTCGAGATACTCTGGAAATGAGGCTGAAAATGGTGTTTCGAATGGGTTTGCCAGTAAGTGTTTCAGGTTCTTCGCCAAGAGGTGAATTCGGTTGATGGAAAGGATTGCCTTCTTCTCGTCTCCATTAATTAAGTCGACTACGAACTCATCATATGAATTGGGGATGGTTGATTGGTTGAATTCATTCTGGTGATGCTACTTCCGGAGTTTAGATGGACATCCATGTCGGAATATCTATCGAAATAGCTATCGGAATCTGAGGGACTCGAACTGGTTGAGGGATTCATCTCATACGATCAGATGAAGGATTTTCGATAAGAAATAGATTATAGGATGTAGATTAGTATCCTGCAATACATAATTTACATATGCATATGTAATACTAAAATCTCATAAGTTACGGAGGAATCTACGGAAGCTGTCAGGTAAAGATAACAATAACAGATACGCTAAGATATGAATTAGCAGATACGCTAAGATATGAATTAGCAGATACGCTAAGATATGAATTAGCAGATATGCTAAGATATGAATTTTGTCTATACACTATTCATGCAGTCAATGCAATAAGATGTGCCTAGACTAAGAATAATAAGCAGGTAATTTACTAAGGATGATAAACAAATGATTTCTTACAAAAAAGATAAGCAAAACTTTTGACATGCAGACATGGTCAAAGTCCAGACTCACTAATGCATCTTAACGACTTATCAGTTAGACACACTAATGCAGACATGGTTCGCTAAGACCACCGCTCTGATACCAACTGAAAGGACCCGTCCTAATCCATCCAGACAAAGTCCATATTGATTACAAACGATTCACATTAGTTGATTACATTGCGAGGTACTTGACCTCTATATGATACATTTTACAAACATTGCATTCGTTTTTAAAAGACAAACTTTCATTTACATTGACAGTTAACAGCATGCATACCATTTTATAATATATCCATCTATAATTGACTTAATAATAATCTTGATGAACTCAACGACTCGAATGCAACGTCTTTTGAAATATGTAATGAATGACTCCAAGTAATATCTCTAAAATGAGCAAATGCACAGCGGAAGATTTCTTTCGTACCTGAGAATAAACATGCTTTAAAGTGTCAACCAAAAGGTTGGTGAGTTCATTAGTTTATCATAAATATTCATTTCATAATTTTAATAGACCACAAGATTTCATATTTCCATTTCTCATAAACGTACGTCCCATGCATAGAGACAAAAATATCATTCATATGGATTGAACACCTGGTAACCGACATTCACAAGATGCATATAAGAATATCCCCATCATTCCGGGATCCTCCTTCGGACATGATATTTTCGAAGTACTAAAGCATTCGGTACTTTAGATGGGGCTTGTTGGGCCCGATAGATCTATCTTTAGAGTTCGCGTCAATTAGGGTGTCTGTTCCCTAATTCTTAGATTACCAGACTTAATAAAAAGGGCATATTCGATTAGATAATCCAACCATAGAATGTAGTTTCGATTACTTGTGTCTATATCATAAAACATTTATAAAAATTGCGCATGTATTCTCAGCCCAAAAATATAAAGGGTAAAAAGGCAAATGAAACTCACCATACTGTATTTTGTAGTAAAAATACATATTACGACATTAAACAAAGCAGGATTGGCCTCGAATTCACGAACCTATATCATTTATATATATATTAACACATATAATTGTAATCGAACAAATTCATATATTATATCTTAAATTATATATCTTATATATTTAATTTGTACATATTTAAAGTAGTTAATATTTATGTAGTTTAATGTTATATTAAAAATCAATAATTTGTTATATGTAAATATTTATATAACTAATCTTTATATATAATTATATATAATATTATGGTAGTTGGAATATATATATATACACCTATATAGAAAATACTTTATTTGTTATAATAATATTGTTAATGTAAAAGTATTAATCATAACAATAATAACAACAACAACAACAACAACAACAACAACAACAACAATAATAATAATAATAATAATAATAATAATAATAATAATAATAATAATAATAATAATAATAATAATAATAATAATAATAATAATAATAATAATACTTTTAATAATAATAATAATATTAATGATAAATTCTAATTTTATATAAAATGATAATTTTATTAATAATGATAACTTTAATAAAAAAGATAGTTTTTAAATAATATGATAATTTTAATGATAATACTAATAATAATTTAAATGATACTAGTAACAATAATAATAATAATCATACTTATAACCATAACTTAAATATTATCATTTTTATAAACATATAGTACTACGTAACATATTAATATTTATACTTATCATTCTTATATCCATAACATCATCATTATAATACAGCTTTTTATTAACTTCATAGCATAAAATAATAACAATATAACAATATAATCTAATAGTTGATAATTAATAAATGAACTACCTAAAAAAAAGAAGGGAAAACGTCGCATGCTAGGATCGAACCCTGGACCTCCTGGAAAACAACCCATCCCCTAACCATCTGTTCCGTCAATGCTTATCTGTTTTAATCCGAACCTTAATTTCTTTAAGCCAACGTTTACAGTCATCATTAATCATCACAATCATCCATTATCATCACCATGTTCAACACCGATCATTATCATCATCGATTAACATCATCATCGACATAACATAATCGAAATTATCTCATCGTCATCATGAAACCATCACTCATCTATCGTCATTTTGATCATGTTTATCATCGTTATCACGGCTGTTCATGATCATGTGTTATCATCTCCGTGTGTTTAATAGTAGCAGAAAAGTAATGGCCAACAATGGTGGTTTGCGGTGGTATTGAGTGTGTACAACAGCAGCAACATCAGTAATCGAGAAAAGGAACTTGTAACCGAAAATATACTAAGAACAAAGAAAGTGATCGTGATTTCATAATCACTATTTATCATCTTCTACAATCATCTCTCCTGTTTTCTCATCATCTATCACTGATCAATGCTAGTCATCATCAAAATCATCGTTTATCATCATCCTCAAACAGAAATAAAAGTAAAAACAGAAAACGAGTAATCACCACCAATTTACTGTTCATCGTCTTCTTGAATCGTCATCATCACTGTTACGTGTTTTAAACTCCAACAGAACCTATCAATAGAAGTATTAATCGTAGGTAAAGAAGCAGTAGTAATAGTTTGTAAATGATTGTTTGGTGTGTTGTTCATTGAGAGGAAAAAAAATAAATATATATAAAAAAAATAAAAGGATTTGTAGCAGTAGGTCTTCGATGATGGTTTGTGTTGATGATTCTAAATCAGAAAATATGTAGCAGCATAGCAGTTTCAATGATAATTAAGGATGGTTTAGAGTGAATTTTTGGGACGGTTTAACTCATAAACCGTGGAGAGAGAAGAGAGAAAGAAGAGAGAGATGACGGATGGTTGTAAGCCGACGGTTAGTGTGGTGATGATCAATAGGACAGAAGACATAAGTAGATGTGAGTAGTATGCAGTTTAGGGTAGTTATTTGGGTGATTCACGATGGTGGTTTCAACAGAAAACGTGTAGGCAGTTTGTGGTTTCAATGGAGGTGGTATTCCGGTGGAGGCAGGCGGTGATGGTAACCGGTGATGTGAAGGTGTTAACGATGGAGGATGCTTAAGAGGATAGCAACTCTCGATGTTGAACGAGGATGATGGTTGTTGTTTGAGCAAAATGATGCATATGAATATATGTATAACTCATACTCCTATATCAATATTCAACTAATACAGTAATAATAATAATATAAAAAGTTAAAGGTAAATCACATGATTCCTAAATTAAACAGTAGCAGTCACTCTTTTGGAATCACTCTACCGACGGTTTTCCCATGAAGTGCAATATCGTGCCCAATGCTAAACAGTTAATGTATAAAAGTGTTCCTAATAATTCCAAACTTTTAGATTAAATGTATTTAATTATTTCACTCATTAACTGTTTGAAACCAGATCAAAAAGATTCGATAATTATTTATTTTATGTTCCAATTTATATGTACGGAGTACTAATATTTAAACTTAAAAATGTAAAAATATTTTTAACAAATCTAAAATCTTCGTAATCAATTTACAGTCCAACTTTTATTCCAATCCATCATGAACATGTACAATATCTATATTAAAACTAATAAAACATTAACCGAGTTTACTGACGTTTACTAATTAAGCTCGAAATCATTTATATTCCCCTTCTATATATAAACAGTTTTAAAATAAAATAGCAAAGTTAATTACTAAAACAATTATATTATATATTTTTAAACAATAGATTTAATGTAACTTATATATATATATATATATATATATATATATATATATATATATATATATATATATATATATATATATATATATATATATATACAAATAATATCTATATACATATTTATATATATAACTATATATTCTATAGTTTCCATTAATCACATTTTATTTTATTTATTTTACAATATAAATCCTAATACTTATATTATATAATATTCTAAATTATATTTCAAATTATAAATACCTATTTAAATATATATATATATATATATATATATATATATATATATATATATATATATATATATATATATATATATATATATATATATATATATATATATATATATATATATATATATATATATATATATATATATATATATATATATTATCTATTTACAAATAGTTGTTCGTGAATCGTCGGGAAAGGTCAAGGGTTAAATGATTTCATATACTAGTTCAAAAATTTTGAGACTCGGTCTAACAGACTATGCTTATCGTATCGGAAATATATAAAGATTAAGTTTAAATTTGGTCGGAAATTCCCGGGTCATCACATGCATCTACCCAGAATAAACGCCGATAGATTGATACTAACCACATCTTCCAAACTTGATTTGATCCTGTTTGTGATCACTTTACTAATGCATTTATATATAACATTACAACAAGAGATTGGTCTAAAATCATTAACCTTCACCGGAATTTGAGTCTTAGGAAGCAATGCAATTATAGTGTGATTTATCTCATTTAACATCTGCCCATTTGTGAAGAAGTCTTTAATGGCGCGAACTATATCATCTCCAATAATGTCCCAAGACCTTTTAAAAAACACCGCCGAGAGACCATCCGGACCCGGAGATCTATTATCCCCGATATCAAAGATTGCACTCTTTATCTCTTCTGTTGAAACATCAGAGATCATCATGGCAGCTTTGTTGCTGTTAATACGTTTAGAGAATAAAGAAACCATATTAGGGATTGGCGTACAAGGTTCAGCAGCCCCCAAAAATTGAGTGTAGTGAGATACAAAAACATCAGGAACTCCTCGACCTTCAACAATATCACCATTTGAATTCTCGATAGCTTGAATACGACTTCTATGAGTCCTCCCCGTCACCGCATTATAAAAAAAGCTTGAATTACTATCTCCCACTCGAAGCCATTCAATCTTAGATTTTTGTTTAAGGAAACACTCCTCTTCATAGATAGCTTCTTGATATCTTTTTAAAGTTTCACTTTCCTGAAGACGAACTTCAGCAGAATCGGGATGAGCATCTAATTCCCGTTGCACTTTATCAAGCTCTTTTCGAATATTTACTACACGATCATGGAGATTCCCTTTTTGCCACATTAATTTTCGAATAGGCTTTTTGAGGAGCCTCATCTTCTTGACAACTTGGGACATCCGATGCCCTTCCACTTCAACTTGCCAACCTTGATTAACAGTAGCTAAAAAATCATCATGATCTGCTATACAATTGCTAAATTTAAAGGGCTTTGCCTTAGTTACACCTTGGCAAAGGATCTTTAGAACAGCGGGGCAATGGTCTGAAATTCGGTATGCCTGAAAAATAACATAAGAGTCGATAAATTTACCAATAAAAGTCTCATTAGCCATCACTCTATCAATCTTTTTCAATAAACCAGTTATCGCATTCGGCTTCTGATTCCATGTAAACCGAAATCCAGAATGATTTACATCAGTGATGTTCAAACCGTCTACACAATCCTTAAATTCACGCATAGAAATAGTAGGGGAGGAAGGACCAGCCGAAGACTCATCAGTCTTCAAGGATGCATTAAAATCACCCATAATTACCCATGCTCGATTATTAATAAAAGAACTATGCATAGCCAACTCTCGCCAAAGCGGCCTTCTCTCAATGTATTTATTTGCTGCATAAACGAAGGTAACAAAAAACGACTCATCGTCTTGAATAAGCTTAAGGTAACAATGAACTGCTTGATCAGACATAGCCACAACCATCAAGTTAACCATCGCAGGATCCCAACCGATTATGATTCGAGTTCCCTTCTTACAAATCATGTTATTGGAGGTCCAAAACCAAGTAGGACACACAGAACTACAAATATTAGTCAAACGTTCAAGAGCAACAAGCGACTCAAGAATGGCACAAACACTTAACTTGTTGTTACTAATCACATCATGAACCTCATTTTGCTTCGGGATGCGGTTTAATCCCCGAATATTCCAGGAAGCCACACTAATTATTTAAACCATCTAATCCGGGAGTGCTTGCCCCCTCAGAGTAATTCTTAGACGCCATAAATTGAGCTATTTCCTCCTTATTTATCTCCACGTCCTCTGGGTAATATACCCTTTGCTGATCTTCACGTGACTCACATTCTTCATTACACGCATTTAAAGTCTCGAAAGAGTTATGAGTTCTAACTTGTTTTACAGTCTTACTCGTGCAATCTTTCCCATTATCCTTCTTTGTTTCAACATTTTTGTCTACGCGCCTATAAACAAATGTAGGTTTCCCTTTACCAATCCGAATACCTGATGGGTGAGGTTTATGGTTATTCCTACCATTGGCATTCTTAGGCTTCGGAACTAGTTTGAAACCATCAACTGTAGTAACTACAACACTTGCATCAACTGGAATAATCTTCGGGCATTGAGCATCCTTATGACCATATACTTTGCACCCAGAACACCTTGGCGGTTTCCACTCATATTCAATCGTAACAACATCAACTGTACTTTTATCACCAACAAGACTAGGAGTCGCTACATTCAGCCTCTCTTTCAGCTCGTGTTCAGACGACACTTCAATTAAAGCACGAGCAAAATTAGGTCGTCCCCACGATTCCAAACACATCGTAGATGTATATGAGTCCAATCGAATGGGTTTACCTATTTTAGAAGTAATCACACTCAACTCGGTTTCTGTAAAACCCGCTAACGGAACATCATATAGTTTCACCCACACCGGTACATGAGTAATATTCTCCTTTGTCAACGAAATTGATGGAGACCATTTATTCAATATTATGGGAGTGTTCCTAATCATCCATGGTCCTCCTTCAAGAACATCATTTAGCCCTTGCAACGAAGAGAACTTAAAAAATAAAACCCCTTAGCACTCATCATAACTTTTTCTATGCTAAATTTCTTCCATGTATTCATAACATAGTGGTGCACCACCGGGTATGGTAGCCTACGACCCAGGAAGTACCCATACAAAGTATTATCATAACGATTAGTTGCCTCTTTAACAGATTCAATAGGGATCACCACATCCACACCCTCCTCAAGCTCATCAGATTGATGTATGAGGCGAAAATTCACTTTCTTTTGAACATTCGGACTCGCAGTAGCATGTAAATAGGATAAAGGATTTCCACCTGTATTTAAAGGGGACTTTTCAAAACTAATATTACCTTCAGGTGTAACAACACGAGTTGTGTCCACTTTCGTTTTGGTCCTCGATGACTCTTGTTGATTACCATTAGCCAATTCAGGAAATTCATCATTTTTAAAGAACCCTTCATTGTACTCGGGACATACATAATCCTCTTCCACTTCACTAACTACGGTATGAACACTTACTGCTTCATCATCTACGTGGTTGTTGGCATTCGTTGGGATCGATTGATTAACAGCGCCTCCCTCATTCGTACTATCACCCATCTGGGATCCACTCAATTTATCGTCATCCTTATTCAGTGATTCTGATTCGTTAAGCTCTTTCTCATTATTATTATCATCATCAGATGTATACGAATAATCATTCCCAATTTTACGATTTCTCAAAACCCTAGATAATGTTGGTTGAGGCGGATTCTTCTTTTTGCCCCCTGAGTTCTTCCCCATAAGATTCCTCGTAGTCCAAATTAGGGTTTTGATGATGGATTTATTAGCGACAAACCAAATTAGGGTTTATAATGAACTTACAATTGGGACTGATACAAGGAGGAAATTGAAGATCATCTTCGTTGTGGAAACGAGTTCGTCTTATATATATAATGTAATATATACTAAATAATAATAATGCACATAAAATATAAATATATATACTAATATTAATCAATATAGTCATACAAGCTTTTTAATCAAATAGACAAACATGGTCATACCATGTAATACAAGTTTATCTCATTTGGAAGTTCAGTATCCTTAAGCATAAGGCATAGACGGATGCAAACAATAAGCAAAAACAGACTAGAACAGCAGCTACAGGACCCATGAAATCTAATCTATAACCATAGTGATCTTCAATAAACACATTCATGGGCGGGTCATACGACATCCCAGGCACCTTGATCGTGTTCTCAATATCATGATACTGTGAAACTATGAACCCATACACAGTCCAAGCTAGTGGACAAATCCAATAATACCACACCCACCATTTTGGAATTCTCTGAAATTCAGTTAACAATACTTTAACTTTAGCATTTAATTTAATCAATGCATTATTAATGTTACTACTATCATCGTCCCAGATTAATTGTTTCAATAAAAAAAATACACAGTTTAAGAAATATCATTATCACAGTATGTATTTTTTTCTAACTTTACAGTTTTACTATTGATTAATTAATTAGAAAATCCTCTAACTTTTGTAATTTAATTAATTCATTAGGGACAATATTTGAACTTCATTAAATTTACTTTTCATATTTGGAAGTGGACAATTAATTTGGGACATCCCACAATGTAATACTGGACAATTAATCAGAGATAGAGGGAGTATTTTTATAAGTACTGAGAATAACATACGGGTCTTGGAATGAAAAACCCCGAGAATATATTGAAGACTGCGTAGAATGCACCTGCAAGTATGGCTGCCACTTGCTCGTTCGGTGTAAGAGAAACAGTCATCATTCCGTAGTATGTGAAATACAGAAATGAAAAAAAGATGATGAAAAAGAACCAAAAAAATTTGGTTGCTTTCCATTCGAATGAAACCATCGCGTACACCATTAGAGTGTAATATGTCGCTTGAATAAACACGTACGGGATCTCCACTAACACCTGAATGAATTTCCTTTTGTTAGAAGCTGAATTGATCGAGTTATAAGTCTGCGCTTGATACAAATTTTAATCATGTCATGAATATATGTTAATTTACCTGTGCCATGGCATAAGGGAATGATGAATACATTCCAGCCGCTCTTTCTCGATAAAAAACTGTTCTTTCCGTGGCAATTACTGGTTGTACTGTTTGACAATTGTTCATACCAACAAAGAACACTGCACTATACATAGCCCCAATAATCGCGTTTAAATTGCTGCTGCTTTCTCTGAATAGATAAAATACATACTTAGAAAATCAACTTTACAAACTTAATTATCAAAAGTTTGATGTCACGTAGTAAAAAAACATGCAAAAAGCCAGGAAAGTAACGAAAAATTCATTTTTTCCAATAACGGGTATATATGTTTTTCTTTGCCCATAAAAAAGTTTGATTTCAAAATAGTACATAAAAAGGTGTATGATTTGAAAATGGTTACAATTGAGGTATAAACTGACACCTTAGAATTTTAATATTAGCGTTTGTAATCATCCCTTAGCGTCTTGCTAGGGATCGTTTTTTAATATTATTGATTCTTTGGCCGTAAAAAAAAAAACTGACACCTTAGAATTTTTTTTAATTTGTTATTGATGACATATTTTTGTGTCATTTTTTTTTTTTATTTCCATGCAAATTTAATATATCAATACAAATACAACTCATATACCATTTATTGGAAAAAGTAACTTTTATGTTACCTTTCTGGTTAAAATAATGAAATTAGAAGTATTTATGTGTGACCTCTTCTTGCCAATCTTCCAAAAGATGGTTCCAACCATGAGTGCAGCCGCTAAGGTGTAAATGTTACGAATAAGGTTATAATCGGGATTTCTCCAGTAACTCTTCCACGCTTTCCATATACAAGACTTAAACTGTCCCCATGAAGATTGAGAATATTGTGTTTCAAAATGAAGATCTGTTGCTCCAGATGGTGGTGTGCTTAACCCTATCACTAAAGCCTTGTTCCTCCTAGTAATTTTCATAGATGAATTTGCTTATATGAACTAGCATTGTTTATTGATTATGTGTCAACTTGTTATAAAAAAAAAAAAAAAAAACTTACTCATTCAAGGATGATGACTTGTAGTACTCAGCAAAATTTAAACCGAGTCGCATCTCCGCTGCACCTGAACTAACTTCTAACATCCATGTTGCTGGATTGTATTTTTCAGGAATTTTTGGAACCCCAGGAATTTCCTAATCATATGATAACAATAACTGCTAATTACTCATTAATCTTAGTTATATGTTGTTTAAGTATTTTCAATGGCTAGCTAGTTTGTAAAATATGCAAGCCACGAATACCTCAAAATATTCAATGATTTTTTGAGAATTTCGTCCTAATTCTCCTGCGTATATCACTTGCCCTCCTCTTTTCATCAACAACAACTCATCGAATGATTCGAATATATCGATACTAGGTTGATGAATCGTGCAAACAACCGTCCTACCAGTATCAACAGTGTTTCTCACAGCCCTCATAACAATGGCTGCTGCTCTTGCATCGAGCCCTGAAGTTGGTTCATCCATGAATATAATTGAAGGATTAGCAACAAGCTCAACAGCAATTGTTAGCCTTTTTCTTTGTTCTGTTGATAATCCACTAACTCCTGGTAGCCCCACTATTGCATCCTTGATATTGTCTAGTTCAACTAGCTCCATCACTTCACCAACAAATATCTAAAAATAAATGTAACAAAATTATCAATTCAACGTCTACTTCTTTTATATTTGTTCGATTCTCTTTAAATTCTTACCATTATCTCTTTATTGTTAAGTTCTTTTGGTAGCCTAAGGGAAGCAGAGTAAATCAAAGATTCATGAACAGTTACTTGAGGAGAGTGGATATCTGTTTGTTCACAATATCCAGAAATTCTAGCAAATGTTTCTTGTTTTTTCGGGAATCCTGATATTCTTACGTCCCCTTCGATATAGCCACCTGTTTTTCGTCCTGCTAAAACATCCATCAATGTTGTTTTACCAGCTCCACTAACTCCCATTAATGCAGTTAGTACTCCAGGCCTAAATGCACCGGTTACATCATGAAGTAATTGCAACCTATCTTCTGTCACCCCTTGTTCTCTCATTTCCTATTTTAACCATATCATTAATCACAATAATTTATAAAATTTTAGATGATAGGTTAGACTCAAGTCCAATCTGTATGTGTAGCTGTTGAAGTACATAAGTAACAACTAACTAGTTAAAGAATAAGGACTATACTTGGGGCATATCAACAAAATAGCTCATGTTGTCAAACGACATCGCGAGTGGAGTAAATGGGAAAACCATTCCCTTCTTATTTGAAACACCGTTAGACCCGGATTGACTTCTTACGATTTGCATTTCCGTTTCCGTCTCTCTAACTGCTTCTTTGGATATCATCGATTGTCGTTTTCCAGGGGCTGATTAATTAGAGAATTAAAGTTGGTCATTACCAAAAATATCTATGTAAATTATTCTTTAAAGATTAAAGTCGTGAACTTGAAAACTTACCCTCTAGATACATGAGGGAAAATGTGAACAGGACGTTGAGTAAGACTATAAAACCGAAAAGAGCGGCAGCACCAATCCAAAACCAACCCTTTTGGGTCGGAACATCAGTGCTCTCTAGTATTGCTATCCCCAATCTAGTTACATTATTCGAACTCTGAATACGAAAGCATAATGTATATTATTCATATTACACCATATACTAATAAGTAAAATGCGTCGTCGATCATTCATTGGCAGAAATAAAAATGAATCGTACCATTTTGCCATTTTACTTTTTTTCCTTAACCCACCTCAATGTCAACACGTTTCCCTTTTTTCTATTTCTCACCTATTTTTTGTCTGTCAAATTTAGTAAACGTTTAGTTAATAACGTAAATAAAAATAAGGTGACTTTTAAAATTGTTTTTAGATAAAAATTATATCTTAACTATTTATTGTTTTATTGTTTCATTGTACAATTAATTTGTAATTTTTTATGACAACAATATAGTACATACAAAAAAGATATTACCACAGTCGCAATGTGCGGGCTTCCTACCCCGTTTGTTACATTTCCTAATTTTAAATTACGAAACTAGTGACTCACCATTCTGTTCATCCACCTAGGAGCGAAAAACTCATTTATCTCAAAGGCTTTCAAGCCATAAGATAACGGCAATACCCAAGTAGCCCACTCCCACCAGTTAGGAATTTGAGCTTTAGGAAGGATGAAACCACCCAAAAGAAATATGAGTAGAAGTGCAAGAATTCCTCCTGTGTTTGCGATGTTCATTGTCCTACACACACCTGCAATCAGCCTAAAAAGTCCCCCTCCCACATTTTGGATCAAAAAAACCAACAGGAAATGCTTGAAGAACCTGTAAAAGATCATACAAAATACACGTTCTTTACCAAATAGTGCCACAAAAACATATTAGATGATAACAAACTTTTGAGGGGGCGACTGCCCCTTTAGACCCGCCTATTTTAGATAGTGTTGTAGAAAACCCGGCTACTCCCGGTAAATCTCCGATTACTCCTTTTTTAAAGCACTCCATTATGATTTTCTAAAATTCATTTAATTAATCAGTTAACGTTAACGTTAGTTAATGGGTCAAAATATGATTTGTTGATCAAATTCGATCAAAGTCAAAATTGATCAACATTTTAACATAAATTTAAACTAAAATTTTAGAGTTTTTGAATAAAATGAACGATTTTTGACAATTATGTTAAAATTTATGTTTATGTTTATGATTTTATTATATATTTACATTTATAATTTTAAAATTTAATATTTAAATGTAAAAAAGGACAATCCGTTTAATCCCTGAATTGTCGATTACTCCTACCAAATTAATACCGACCGATTACTCTCCAAATAGCGAGTTTTGAAACCTCGATTGTAGATATAGATGTGTCTGTCTTATGGTGTTACCTGCTGGGTTCAGGGGCAAGGTCAACACCGTAATATAGTATGACCATCCAAGCAATACTCTCAAAGAAACATATAGGTAAACGAAGCAAAAACGTTGGAATTGTGTAGGCCCACGGAGGGTGGAACAAAAGATCTCTTTGCTTGAAAACTACAGGAACTCTGGCTATGGTTAGGGAAATTTCAGCAAGACCATTAAACATATTTATGAGCAAGCTCAACAAAATTGCCCCTATATAGATTGCACCGTCGTCTTCATTTCTCGTGTGCATTTTAGTCCTAAAAAATAAAGTCATGCTGATGAAAGCTAAAATGATGAACTGTACACTTTTGAATACGTAAACAAAAGCGTTTCTTTTTATCAATAGCCATTCCTTATCCCACGAGGCCTTGAACAACTCCCGTTTGGATACTAAGTACTTTTTACAGACTAGTGCTGCTTTGTGGCTTTGGTTCTTGTCGTATGGGATTGACAGCTCATTCTCCAGCCTCTTGGCCACATGAAAACGCTTAAAAAGTTGAACAAACTCACTGACTGGGATATATCGGTATGGTTTAGTTCTATCTGCCCAATATTGCTTTTGATCCTTCGGAGATGTAACCTGTATTGTAGATTTTGAATTTTGAGAAAACTTTTTAATATTTTACGTGATTGAGATGGACGTGCAAAGTGTGCAATTGCACATGACCCACAGTTTAAAGGGGTCCAAAAATATAACCCAACAATATATTATATGGTCTATCTATTTATAAGGTTTTAAAAACATTACACATTTTGGAGTATTATTAAACTTATTTATATATATGAAAAACTTTCGTATACAAAAGGGCCTCTTTTGATTATTGAACAGGAACCTTAAAATAACAGGACGACCATGTTCATTACTTTATCGATAGCTCGAGATCATACCTCTTGCAAGAAGTCAGCAGTGCCTTTTCTCTCAGGACAAATGAATCCACAAGCCTCGAAGAACTCGAGCGCATTCTCTCGTGGTCCTTGGTACACAATCTGGCCTTCTGATAATAGTATGATGTCATCAAATAGATCAAAGGTCTCTGGAGCAGGCTGCAGTAGAGACATCATGATGGTTGATTCGGTGATGTGTACAATTTGTTGTAAGCATTTCACTATCTGAAATGTAGTTGAGCTGTCTAGACCCGTTGATATCTCATCCATGAACAGAGTTTTCGCCGGCCCAACAAGCATTTCCCCTTTATTTCAAAAGAAAAGAAAAATTCACAACTTTTTTTTTTTTGGGTAAAGGGTTACCCCGATGAACTTTTATTAATGAATAAAAGAAAGATAACAATGAAGAACAGCTGCTTTAAGTGAGTCTTAAAGCCCAGCAAACACCCAAGCCAAAAGGCAAACACACAAAAACTAGAAAGAATATGTAATTGTTAAACTTCTAGAAAATAGAGTGAGTTAACCTGTGGTTACACGTTTCTTTTGTCCACCAGAGATTCCTCGTCTCATTGCATCCCCAACAAAGGTGTCACGACAAATATCCAGACCTAATATCTGTTAAATAATGATAAGGATAACCGTATTGTTAGATACATAACTATTTATGGAACCACTTTTATTGTTCACGGAGGTAATTCCATCGTATCACAATTTTTTTTAATATTTTTTTAATTCAGGTCCGTTTTAACATATTTAATTTACTCAATGAAAATAAAAATACAAAGAAATAATAGAATAGATGGTTGTGTTGGTTGTTGTCTATCGTGTGATAAGGGTACAATCCTTTCCTAGCTATTTTCATTCTCCCTTTAGTAACTATAATAAATAATAAATAAATAATAATAATAATAATATAATATTCATTTATTACCATTCAATTTTTTCACTAGAATTAGTATTTTCCCTTTGCCACTTCAGTGTGTATATATATATATATATATATATATATATATATATATATATATATATATATATATATATATATATATATATATATATATATATATATATATATATAGGTGTTGCACGAATGTGTAACTAAACCGTGCAAAAAGTGTAATTCGCAGTTCATATTAATATGTAAATAGCGATACTAAAAAAATAGAAAAAGTATAACAGTTATTTAAGAGCCTGTGGTGTTGACAAATTTTAAAAATTCTTTTCAGTTTAAAAGCCCGTGGTGTTGACAAATTTTAAAAGTTCTTTTGAGTTTAAGAACTCGTGGTGTTGACAAATTTTAAAAGTTCTTTTGAGTTTAAGACCTTGTAGTGTTAACAAATTTTAATAGTGATTTTGAGTGGTGCAGACAAATTTTAATAGTGGTTTTGAGTGGTGTTAGTAACTTAATATAAAGGGTTAAAACCATAAATATGCTATATACTTTCATTTTTGTTCCAATATAGACTATATACTCCGAAAATACCAATGTAGGGTATATACTTTCAAAAATTGTACTCATGTCAACAAAAATGACCTGCTACCGGCTATACCGGTTAAAATGATTGTGGAATTTTTTTTCTTTAGAATATAACATGAAAAAAAGCCCTGCAACTTTTTCTTCCATGAATAGGCTATATACTTTCATTTTTGTCCCAATGTAGCCTATATACTCCAGATTTCGAAGTCTAACTTATGTTCATGAAGGTCAACGATTTGATTCATGAAAGTATATAGTCTTTTTATGACTTTAACCATAATATAAATTATATACTACGTAATATTTAGAAAAAATATGACAAATCTTAAAAGTTCTTTTGAGTATTTTTATTTTTATTTTTATTTTTTTGACAAATTTTAAAAAAGGACCTTGTGTGCTAAAAATTAGATGGGGATGGGTGAAAAATGTAAAATTTATTAAAAATAAAAGAGGCAATCAGCCTCACTTCTTCTCATTTCTAAATACTCAGTATGTTAAAAATTAAGATGTATTATATTTGTGAGTTTCTTGCACACTTAGGTGCATATATAGCTTGATTGGTAGTTGTAATCTTATCTTATATATACTCCGTAAATATATAGTAATTGTAATCTTATCTTATATATACTTCATATATACTAAAAAACCTATACGTATATATAATATAATATAGATATATAGATATAATATATAAATACAAACATCCTAAAATAACTTTCAACCACAATTCACAAAAAAAATTTGGTTTATATATATACTAGGTTTTTGAGCCCGTGCGTTGCACGGGTGTGTTAAAAACCGTGCAAAAAATATAATTTGAAGTTCATATTTGTATGTAAATAGCGATACTAAAAAAATAGATTAAGTATAAGAATTAATTAAGAGTCTGTGGTGTTGACAAATTTTAAAAATTCTTTTGAGTTTAAGAGTACGTGATGTTGATAAATTTTAAAAGCGGTGTTAGTAACTTAAGGTTTACAATTTTTTTTATTTCTCACAATTAATATCTTTTTCATTATACTTTTGAGTTTAAGAGCTCGTTGTGTTAGTACGGTTTTTGAGCCCGTGCGTTGTACGGGTGTGTAAAAAATCGCGCAAAAAATGTAATTTGCGGTTCATATTGATATGTAAATAGCGATACTAAAAAAATAGAAAAAGTATATGAATTATTTAAGAGCCCGTGGTGTTGACAAATTTTTAAAAAATTCTTTTGAGTTTAAGAGCCCGTGATGTTGACAAATTTTAAAAACTTCTTTTGAGTTAAGAGTCCGTTGTGTTGACGAATTTTAAAAGTTCTTTTAAGTTTAAGAGCCCGTGGTGTTGAAAAAATTTAAAAGTGGTTTATAGTAGTATTAGTAACTTAATGTCTACAATTTTTTTCTCACCATTAATATCTTTTAATACATAAATTATATACTACGTAATATTTCGAGTACATTAAAAATTTGTCATGAAACGTAACATTAGTGAAGTATAAGTTATATTATTTTAGGATTATTATATACAATTATTTTTAGAATAAAAGTGTAACATGCTAATTTAATTTTAGAAAATTTTTAAATTTCATTGACGTAGTACGTAACACGGATCATTGAATACCCAAACCCCATTTACGTTATGTAACACTTTTCGTTATTTTAGCGTATTTGGTATTTGAGATTTAGCGTATTTGGTATTTGAGATTAGCTAGATTATATAATTAATTAATGGTCATAATATGATTAATGGTATTTGGTATTAATGGTATTTTAACGTATTTGGTTATGTATCGAATTATATGATACATTTAGCTAAATTATAGATAAATAAATAATTAAATAATAAATAATAGATATTCCTAATATATGATAATATACTCCTAATATATATATATATATATATATATATATATATATATATAAATATTCTAAAATAACTTTCAAATATATATGTATATATATATATATATATATATATATATATATATATATATATATATATATATATATATATATATATATATATATATATATATAGGGGCAGGATCAATGGGGAAGTAACCAATCGGGGGGAAGCGGGGGGAAGCAAAATTTTTTTTTTATTTTTTTTTGAATTTTTTTTCCGGCATCAAGATCACACAAAAATATGAACATTTAGAAGAGACACTTCGTGATTAATGTTATTATTTAGGCGGAAAAACGATCGACAAAAATAACATTCAAGATAATATTGTTCGTGAAGAATGTGAACGTTTTTTTTTTTTTTTTTTTTTCATGTTTTGTGAAGTAAAATTTAGCCCGATTTAGAGTTTAGGGTTTAGGATTTAGGGTTTGGTGTTTTGGGTTTATTCCATAAACCCAAAACACCAAACCCTAAACCCTAAACCCTAAACCCTAAACCCTAAACTCTAAACCGTTCGTGTTAAAAACTCAATCTAAATCCTAAATCTAAACACTAAATCTAAACCCTAAACCCTAAATTTCTAAACCCTAATATCTAAACCCTATAAACCCTAATATCTAAACCCTAATATCTAAACCCCAATAGCTAAAATCTCAAAATACGCTCGAAAAATACGATAATTGTTATATATTACTTCTTCGAGCGTTTTTCTGCCAAAATAAAAACATTTATCACAAAGTGTCTCTACTAAATGTTCATATTTTCATCTCATCTATAATGTTCGTTAACAAAGTTTTTTCAAAAAACGAAAAAGAAAAAAAAAAGTTTTTGCTTCCCCCCGCTTCCCCCCGAATGGTTACTTCCCTCTTGATCCTACCACTATATATATATATATATATATATATATATATATATATATATATATATATATATATATATATATATATATATATATATATATATATATATATATATCCTAAAATAACTTTCAACCACAATTAAGAATAACTTTTTCGTTTATATATATATATATATATATATATATATATATATATATATATATATATATATATATATATATATATATATATATATATATATATATATATTAGGGGCAGGATCAATGGGGAAGTAACCAATCGGGGGGAAGCGGGGGGAAGCAAATTTTTATTTTTATTTTAGTTTTTTTTTGAAATTTTTTTTTCCGGCATCAAGATCACACGAAAATATGAACATTTAGAAGAGACACTTCGTGATGAATGTTATTATTTAGGCGGGAAAACGATCGACAAAAATAACATTCAAGATAATATTGTTCGTGAAGAATATGAACGTTTTTTTTTTTCATGTTTTGTGAAGTAAAATTTAGCCCGATTTAGAGTTTAGGGTTTAGGGTTTAGAGTTTAGGGTTTGGTGTTTTGGGTTTATTCCATAAACCCAAAACATCAAACCCTAAACCCTAAACCCTAAACTCTAAACCGTTCGTGTTAAAAACTCAATCTAAATCCTAAATCTAAACCCTAAATCTAAACCCTAAACCCTAAATTTCTAAACCCTAATATCTAAACCCTCTAAACCCTAATATCTAAACCCCAATAGCTAAAACCTCAAAATACGCTCGAAAAATACGATAATTGTTATATATTACTTCTTCGAGCGTTTTTCCGCCAAAATAAAAACATTTATCACAAAGTGTCTCTACTAAATGTTTATAGTTTCATCTCATCTATAATGTTCGTGAACAAAGTTTTTTCAAAAAACGAAAAAAAAAAAAAAAGTTTTTGCTCCCTCCCGCTTCCCCCCGAATGGTTACTCCCCTCTTGATGTTACCACTATATATATATATATATATATATATATATATATATATATATATATATATATATATATATATATGTATATATATATATATATATTTTTTTTTTTGTTTTTGTTTTTTTTTTTGTTTTTTTTTTTGTTTTTTTTCCCTACAATTTGTATTTTCCTTTCCACCTTTCAAATATTACTTTTTTCAGTTTTGTCCATCGACTTTTATAGTTTTTATTTCTCATATTATTTCTTTGTTACATGGTCGAAGTGAACGATTTTTTATCTTCAAAGTTATTTCATCCTTTACGATTATATAATCGTGAATGTAATATAACCCGTCCATAGCAACGCGCGGGTTTGCGTCGGTCGTTGATACAGTAAAAGAAAAAGAAAGTTCCATCATACGTACTCTGAGAGTGTAGTAAGTAATTAAACTGCTAGCGTCTCCTTCTATTGCAGTTGCCTTCATGAAAAGATCAACATCAGCTTCTGGGAAAATCCCTGCTTCTTTCTCTCTTCTTGCAAGCTCCATTAGCATTTCTATAATATTAATATATTTCATTTATTTAGTTATCTTTTTATATCAACACAAAGTAGCTTATAAAATAAAAGATCATAATAATACCTAATCTCGATCCCACTCCTAGACACCTTGCTGCGAAATCTAATGTTTCCTTAACTGTCATTTCTCCAACATGAACGTCGTTCTGACTGATGTAAGCTGATGTTTTTTGAGGTACAAATTCGCTGAGTTTATGACCGTTGTAAGTAATATCTCCGCCAACCTGTAATAAGTTCATATGTTACATTGTTACACCTTTATTAAACGTAGCTCATGTTATATTGAATTAATAATATAAATAATAAATAATTATTACTACGTATTATTACAAATGCATGACCTTTAAGCTGGAATCGAGCCTTCCCGCCATAGCCAACAAAAGTGTTGTCTTGCCAGAAGAAGGTGGACCCAACAGAAGTGTCATTCTGTCATTAGTAATTGTTACTGATGAATTATTAGTGATCGAGCTAGATTGATTAATTGAGAAGAACATTATTATATTATATATTTATATATGTATACATTACCTTGATGGTTTGATGATCCCGGATACATCTTTAAGAATTGTAAGTTTAGCTTTCTTTGACATACTGATCCCGATTGAAGCCAGAAGTGATTCTATGTAATTTCTAGCAGCATTTGGTAGCGTCGGAAGTGCTCTGTCACCGACGTAGCAATCTGCTTCTATTGTCAGATTCTGATACCGGACTTCTACAGTTGGAAGCGAAATGCCAACCCTGAAAGTAAAAGAATAATGCATGTAAATGCCACATTTTTTTTAGTTAATACTGATCACTAATCTTTTCACTAAAAAAAGTGTCATTTTTAACGTTTTCATTATTTTTGACGCTTTAAAGCGTGAAATTTATATTTTTGTTTTTTTACGGCGAAAATATTAATATATATATATATATATATATAAAGATCATAAAGATCCGGTGTTACAAACAAGCGACAATGATTGAAATTGTAAGGGCTCGCTCTGGTCGTCCTACACATTGGACGAGAACAATGATTGATAGAGAGCGAGCAGCCGAGCACATTGAAATTGAAATGATACAGCAAACTAGTAACAACCAAACCTAAATCTAAACACAACATAAAACCGGGAACGTGTCTAACGTCACAATCTCCACTACTAAGAAGCCGCACACTAAAAAGAACGCCGGACACTCCAGCAGCACCTAACACGAGGCCTGCACTTCAAAGAAACCTCTCGTACACGAAGAACCCATAACACTCCTAATCAGAGGCCCACAAGCACGTCAAGTAAGATCAAACCTCGTTCGAGCGGATAGAAGGATCCCGAGAGAACTACTTCAAAATACATCAATTTATCATGGTCAACAAGGTCGACACACGCAGGCAACGACATCGAGTCCACCCGAATAAACTCGACTACGGGAGAGGCATGAACAATACAGCGCAACGGCAACCAGACAGTACAAATTACAACACCAAACCAATAGAAACCCGGCTATCATCGCCGAATTTTCAGATAACCTTTACAAACCCGTTGATTGCGGTAATCGTAGGTCGCCGGTAGCCTTCAACGACCGACAACAGCGTGGAAAGTAACAAGAGTTACCTTCTTGCCGCCGGTAGTCTCTAGAAGCCGCCAAACAACCGTCAAGCAACTAAAATAGCGTGAAATTTGTGACATGTTTTAAATAACTAGCTTTAAGTGTCACAAAGTTTTTGACACTTAAAAGTGTCAAAACAGAAAACTCAATGATACATAGAATTCTCAAAAAGTTAATAACACTCAAAATTAAAATTTTGACACCATAATTATTTTACCCTTCAAAGTATTTGGCACCACATTTTTTCACGCTTCTAAATTATATTAACATTTTTAAGTGCGAAAAACTCGTTCTCGTTTAAAAAGTTGTGGTATATATATGATCTGAAATGTTGTCCATCTTGAATTTTATTCCAAACAGCAAGATGCTAATTTCTCATTTCGCCATTGTTACTATATTTTGCAAGTTTATGCAGATGAAGGCTTACCTATCAAGACGATTTCTGAACTTTTTCAAGAACCGTTCATTATCATCTTCAGCAACCTTAAAGATGGCGTCAATGAACTGTTGTCGAGCATTCGGGTCAAGTTGTCGTACATCCACGAGTAACTGATCATTCGGAACTTGTTGTTGATCCTCTGGAACATAAGGCTTAAAGATAGTGGTTCGTAATCGATTGTAGGTAGAAAGTTTCTCCAAAGCAGCCCATTTCAAGGCTTCATCTTCCACTGAATGGTGGCTGCCGCCAACGCTAATGGAGATCACACCATCTACAATTCTTAAACTCCCACCAGCCCTGCTTAAACTTCTACCTATGCTCCTAATGATGCTTAATTTGTTTTCTTCCTCCATCACTTCAATTATATTGTTTATAATCTCTCAAATGGTTACAGTTATTTATGCTGCTATTTGTCTATATTCAACCAGCTTATAACATAGGGATATAAATAGATGCCAGAAATACTTGGGGCAGGTTATGTAACTGCGGGAGATGATTGCGTGGGTGGTTTAGTTCCCCTAGATTATCCCAAACTGGTGATAAAAAAAATGATATATATTGCCTACGAAAAGGATGGAAGGCAAGTCGCTATTCAATGATCATATAATGGCAATGTTGGAATTTTTTTTTTTTTTTTTTTTTTTTTTTTTAGAACGGCAAGTTAGTTTTCATCGCACGGTTAGTGGTTAGATCGCATCGCACGTTCCAGGAGGAAACCGCCACCATCCAAACGGGCAGGTGGGGAAAACCCCCTGGTGAGACTCGAACCCGGGTCTCCTCGAAACCATGCAAGCATGGTTACCAATGAGGCAAAGCCCCATTCGGGTTAAGTAGTCCGCAAATTTTTTTCGGTTTCAAATGGCAATGTTGGATTTGAAACCGAAAAAAATTTGCGGACTACTTAACACTGTACGAAAGGCATATTAATTGGTTAGACCCACAATTCAATCATGTACATAACTCCTATATAAATATAATTAAATTGATCCGCGACAATTGTGAGAACTCTAGTATCTATGAACTCCGCCGAGTCAAAGATATTAATTGCATTGTGGATTTTGAATACAAATCTATAGTAGAACGTACGTACTGTCAGTTAATTTACAATCGAGAATAGCGTATAATAGCGTATGCAGTTGCATTTGTTTGACTATGGACACGCTGGGTGATTTATAGTTTATAGCCTGTTTTTTGAAGGGTTTATTCTTGATTCAGATATGGACACATCTTGTTTAGTTATGTTGGGGTCCCGCACATGTGAAACCATCCACCCCATCAATTCACCATATACACCTATACACCTAAAGGAATACAATCAATTCGAATCCAGAACACGTATTTTGAAGGAGGGAAAAAAATCCTTGTGAGAATCGAACCAGGGTCACTTTCTTCGTTCTCAATCACGAAACCGGGACACGTATTCCTGGACACATATTCCATGATTAGTTATGTTATTATTCGTTTATCAATGGAAATCATTTTAGTTTCAGTTAAGTTACCTACAACACACTACAAGAAAAATAAGAACGGGCGATGATCCTTTTTTGCGGCGACCACCCCTTGCCACAAAAAAGCACTAAACGACAATTTTTTTTTGTTTCTTTGACTACTTTTTGGGTCCACGTGGGGTCCACAACTATTTTACGGCGATGGATTTTAGACGTCGCCTCAATAATCGGGTCCCACAACCAGAAAAGTTTCTTTCCTCTTTTCTTTTTATTCAGAAATGGTCAAACATTGAATTTTTTATTTGCAGCGATTGATAACGCCGCTGTAAACCGTCGTTTTTATTTTTTTCCCTCCAACTTTCCCTACCAAAAGTTTTCCCTTCCAATTAAAGGGGTCGCTGCAAAAGAAATAAGACAATTCTCTACTTAACCTGCTAAATTACTATCACAACACACACCAACTTAGATTACTATCAAAAGCACACACAACACAAAAAATGTTGTCCCTTCCGCCGATGATAGTCTCATTCTAAGTGTATTACGAAAGTGAATTCTGTAATGAAATGAAACTTTACGACTATACGCATAGTTCGAAATCTACGTTCAAAGAAATTGTCGTTCGCGACGTTGGTTTACAGGAATTTTTAACCTTTCTGAAAAAATGTTCCGTTCGAACACACGAACGTCTTGTATTATGAAGATTATTGTGTTCCGGACTTGTCCACCATAAGGATGATCCGTGTCTTGATGAGTTGGGTGAAAATAATGATGATGCATGGATGGACGATATCTAAAAAGGAGGCGGATAGTTTGTGTAAAAACACTGAATTGATGCTTTTAAACTTTAATATTTGTAGTTAGTATAATTGTTACAAGTTTTCGTAAACGTTTATTTATTTTAGTGTTATTAATCTTTATTGTTCGTGGTGTTATTTTATTATAGCTGCTATAAAATGGTATGAAACAGGTTTCGGAAAAACACCCAGAATTTTGGGCGGGATGCTGCAAATACAGCAGAAAAACCTGCTTCATGGTGCAGGTACTTTTAGCAGCGATGGGTCGCCACAAAAGAAATCTGACAGTTTAAGTTGTCAGATACACTTACTCGCCGCAAGTAAGTCGCCGCATTTGTTTTGCCGTGAAATCTTTGCGCCACCATCTCATCGCAAAAGAATCGCCGCAATAAATAATTTCCCCTTTCTTTTTTCTTTTTCTAAATATATGCGGGTCCCACTTTCGTTCGCCACAAAACCTCGACACAAAAGACTTAAGGCGGCGAACCTACGGTGATGAGGTATAATGCGACGAGACCTCGCCGCAAAAGACCTACTGCTGCGAGATTCCCCATTTAATGCGGCAAGCTTCATCACCACAAAAGAGGGATTTACCTGTAGTGACATTAGTACTCAATTAAACAAGATATTATAGATTAATAGGAATGATTTAAACAATATCAAATGTGGAATTAATTGAATCGGACACGATGATTAATAATACACAATTTTAAATATAACATCGTCAAGATTAACAAGGAGTGAACGATTTGAGAAGTAAACACACATTATCCTATTTATAGAGTTTGAATTTTATGAAGGAATCCCCCCAAAGTCTAATGATCTAGTTTCTGAACAAATTATTCGATAAATAAGGAAATAAGATAAAATCGTATCATGTCAAATCTTCTATTAGAATGCAGAGATATTCATTTAAATGGAATCTCTTCATTCTTATCTTCTTATGCGATTTGATTAAATCTTTGATATTGATCTTGATCTTGTTAGGTTATGTTCTTTGTAGTTCATGTCAAAGTCTATGTTCTTTACTACATACCAGAGTCTATGATACTCAGATTCAGACTCTTAGACTCAGACTCAACAAAAATACTTTTGACTCATCAGATTATATATAAGATTTTTTCCAACAATCTCCCACTATAATGATGTCAAAACTCTATAAACACTGAGAGTTGAAACTAAGTTTAGTTTAAATATTTAACACTTATTACAAACTAAAGTTAAACAATTAAGCTTGCCTCTTTCTTCTTCTATCATCGAAACCTTCTAGTCTTTGCTTTGCTTTCTTCTCTTCAGACTCAAGTGTTATTCTCTCCAACCTACTGTGTTCCTTCTTTATTTCATCATACACCGATCTCAGACTTAGAGTCTTCTTTATCTCTGTCAGATTGTAAACAAATGTTTCACCAGTTTTCTTCTGAACGACAAACTTTGCTAAGACTTGCACTTCTCAAGCAAAGAAAAAAGGTGACTTGAATCCGTATTTATCAATTTACTTTCTTTTATCAAACATTCACATCCTCACATATCCTTGTACACAAAACCATCATCAACTTCAACAAACTTGTTTTATTCAAACCTCACATGCCTTAAAAATGGAACTCTCTTATTCTTTTCATCATCAAACATCAGACTAGCTCCACATATCCTTGTTCTCTTGTCAAGATCATAAATTTTACAAAAAGAATTATAGTCTTTATTAGTTAAGAATCCAAGCCCATAAAACATGAACCATCATAAATATGATGTTCATCACTTCAACCCTTATGTTCTAATCTTTATAATCCATGTATTTGATCCAAATCAATTGTTCTCTATGTTGATCTGTTGTTCTGTAGACTAATTTATCATGCCACTTTCATTTCTCTTCACTGAGAAGCTGATGATCACATATGTTTCTTAACTTCTAAATGTATAGCTCTTGAGCAGCTTCAATGACATGCCATTCTTTTTCTTAACCCAATTTTTTATAACCTTTTAAGTTTGGCAGCCATTTCTTCGAACTCTACTTTTTTGAAGTACTCTTCCTTTGTCATTCCAGATTATGCAATAACATTCTTTAACAATTCTTCGGTTGCTTCTTCTACTGTACTCAACTTTCTTTTTCATACTGCATTTTCTTGCAATTTTCCTTGAACATCAAAATCTGTACCTTGTTAACTAAACTTTGACTGCTTGTTACTTGATTTCTTAAGAATGGATGAGATTCATTCCTTATCTTAATTATCCCGCTCATCATCATTGTCTTCATCATCCAAGTAAATAACAATTGGCTTGCATCCACTTGACATTCTTTTCTCGATTATCTTCTGTCTTTGAGATCTTCTAAACTTGACTTTTGGTTTTTAATAACTTGCTCAGCTCCCCCTCAGCATGTGTCTCACTATCATTTAGTTCCTTTGACTCACCTTCAACCTGTACTGTTGAAGACTCACCTTTAGCTTGTCCTTCCTTTTTACTTTCTTTAGACCATTAAGCAAATGAAACTCTTTTGAAGTTCTTCTATCTAGATTCTTCTTCATCAATATCTCCTTTTCGTTTCTCTCCCCTTTTGACATCATCAATCAGTTGAACAGGAAGGAGGACCAATGTGTGCCAGATGTTCATTGATATTCTCTTGGAGCTCTTTTATAGTTCCAAACTCTATACATAAACCAACGACTTCATTACGTTGGCTATTCACATCCTCAATAGCCACTTCAGTTGAATTTAATCATTTGTTTAATGTCTTTAGAGTAGCATTTGTGGATATTAAAGTAGTTGTCTGACTTGCCCTATAACAAACTGATTTAGGGCCTAGACATAAGTTTACCATTTTGCCCTTAGGTTATTTATTAAGTTGAATGATTTTGTTTATTATTACTTATTGTGTTTTATTATCAAATGCATTAGTTAGATTCATTTTGTGACAAGGGTCACGGGACATAATTGCTTGTCAGATTTGGACTTTGTTAGGACCGCCTAACGAGGTATGTTAGATATCTAAAAATTGGTAAATACTCGTGTGGCATGGTTTATAGGTTTAAACACCCATATAAGCTAGTAGAGCTGCTCACTTATCTTAGTTTTCCCCATTATAGTCTAGAACGCTCATACCTAACTCTCGTTCGCGGGTTGAATATTAACGGGTCGTGGTGTGAAGATCCGGATACCATAAAAGATGAGGTTTTTTCGTTTTATCAGAAGCTCTTCAAAAAACAGAATTCAGGTGCAATGAAGCTGATGTCCGAGAGTGATTCTGCCATGCCTTGCCCTACACAATTGTCACCCATACAGGCTGCTGATCTCGAGCAGAAATTCACAGAGACAGAGGTTTTCGCAGCTTTGAAAGAGTGTAATGCCACGAAGGCGCAGGGTCCAGATGGATTTAAATTTAATTTCTACAAGAAACATTGGGAGTTAATTAAAGATGACCTCCTAAAAGATGACCTCCTAAAAGCTCTTAATTGGTTTTGGGATAAATGTGAAATTTCAAATGGTTGCAACGCGTCGTTTATCACTCTTGTCCCAAAAACCGCGGACCCTTTGGTACTCAACGAGTTTCGGCCCATTAGTTTGATTGGGAGTTATTATAAAATTCTTGCAAAAATCCTCTCGATACGCATTAGAAAGGTGATTCCAAATCTCATTGGTGCCGAACAATCCGCCTTTATAAAAGGCAGATTCATACTTGATAGTGTTCTTATCACGAACGAGGCCATTGACTACCTCATAAGGAACAAAAAGAAAAGCTTGGTGTTTAAAGTGGATTTTGAAAAGGTTTTCGATAGCCTTAGTTGGGATTTCTTGATTGAGATTATGAAGAGAATGGGTTTCGGCGAGCGATGGAGAAAATGGATCTATGCATGTCTAAGATCGAGTTCCATTTCGGTTCTAGTGAATGGATCCCCCACAAGAGAATTCAACATTGAAAGGGGTGTACGTCAAGGTGACCCGTTATCCCCGTTTCTTTTCATCATAGCGGCGGAGGGTCTTAATCTTCTAACTAAAAAGGCGTTGAGTGTTAGGTTGTTTAAAGGTGTTTCTATTGGTGCAAGAAATATTCCAATCTCAAATCTTCAATATGCCAATGACACGCTTTTTCTAGGAGAGTGGTGTCGACAAAATTTTTTCAACCTCATTAAACTCCTAACATGTTTTGAAAGGGCATCGGGTATGAAAATAAACTTTCATAAGAGTGTTATCTTCGGCTTAGGAGTTTCTCCTAGTGAAATTGAAGCTATGGCAAATCGGGTCGGTTGTAAAATTGGGGAATTTCCTTTCACCTACCTTGGTTTACCTATCGGGCAAAACATGAATCGGGTTGAGAATTGGTAACCTGTGGTGGCAAATTCAATGCTAAACTTGGGAATTGGAAAGCAAAAATGGTATCTTATGGTGGAAGGTTAACGCTAGTCAAATCGGTTCTAAGTAGTCTACCGCTATATTATTTCTCCCTCTTTCGAGCTCCTTCGAGTGTTGTAAAAAATCTTGAGCATATCCGTAGAGACTTTTGGGGTGGGTCGGGTGAGCGTAATAAATTAATTTGGATCAAATGGTTAGATTCTCTTTTACCTTATGGTGAAGGAGGTCTAAACATCGGATCCCTTCGGGCAAAAAATCTTGCACTCTTGGGTAAATGGGTTTGGCGCCTTAAAACGGAGCCAAACTCACTTTGGGTCCAAGTTATAAAAAGCATTCATGGCACTAACGGGCTACTTTATCCCTCGGGATTTAATAGGCCCCAAGGAAAAAGTGGTGTGTGGTCTAATATTATTCGTGCAGGTTATGACATTGATGCACTCGGTTTCATTTTCAGCAATTCTTTTCACAAGCAGATTGGTGATGGTAGAGAGACAGCCTCTTGGGAAGATCCGTGGTTATGTGATACCCCCTTGAAGTACTTGTTCGATAGGCTGTACAGAATCGATGCAGCCCCTGGAGCGATGGTCAGGGACAGACTGACCTGGAATGATGGTTCGTGGAGTATCAATTGGAACTGGGTCAGAGAACCTCTTGGACGTGGCTACGGTGACCTACAAAATTTACAATCATTGATTTAATCGTATGCGAAACAGGATGCATCTTCTGACTCGTGGCAATGGGGGTTGTCCGCAAGTGGAATTTTCACAACTAAAAAGCTCTCAAGAATTATCGATGACCATTTGATCTTGGACAATAGAACGAGAATCGAAACTCTCAAAAATAATCTTGTTCCTTTAAAGGTAGAAGTTCTAATATGGAGGGTCCTTAATAAGAGGATTCCGGTTCGTACCGAACTCGACAAGAGAGGTATTGATCTTGACTCCGTGAGGTGCCCTCTTTGCGACGACGACATCGAGTCGATTGATCATGCATTGTTTTTTTGTCGTTCGGTGTTGGAGGTATGGGATAGAGTTTACAAGTGGTGGAACTTAGGACCGATCACTAACTTAAGCATAAACGAGGCTTTCCGTGGTAAATGTAGTCGTTCTCTTACTCCAGTGGGTGCTCTTATATGGCAAGCATTAGAGTGGACATGTGCTTATCTTATTCGGCGAAACCGAAATCAAAAAGTTTTCTCTAATAAATGCTGGAATGGAGCAACGACGCTTATGGAAATAAAATTAAAATCTTTCGAGTGGATTGTTTCGCGAATCAGAGATAAGAAGATCGATTGGTTAGGTTGGTTAACCAATCCATTAATGTATTGAATCTAGTTTGAGCTTGTATTTGTTGTCAAAGTTGCACTCTCGGCAACTCCTCTGTTTCGAACTATTTCTACTGTTTCGAGTCTGTTTCGAGTATTATAGCACCCATGTATAAATGGGCTATACTCTCCTTGTACCTGGGCTGACTTGGCCTGTCGAGTTTAATTCAAATGCTTGCTTTTCGAAAAAAAACAAATGTTGAAGTATTTTGGATTGAATCAAGTTGTGAATCTGAATCCTTGCTAGTCTTTAACTACTTTGAGGTACGTATCTACCGTTTTCTGGATATAATACTTGTGATATTGGGTTTTTGTTCTGTTGGGTTTTCATGAGTGATGCACGGCGTACGTCCACTTTTATTCTCGATGCCGATCGTTAGTTGATTGGGCGAAGGTGAGTTCCACTCTCGCGATCAGTGTGTAGTTTTATATTTACATGTTGAGACCTAAATTAAACCTACTTTTTTTTAACAAAGTAATAGAGTAAGTATGATCTAGGGCGTCATTCTTAAAAGGCGGACGAATTAGAAACGAAGCGTATCTACACAAATTAGTATTTATTATTATTTTAATGATGGTTTGGTAGGGGACTTTTATTTTAATCTAAATTAAATATAAAATGCAGGAAAGTATAAGTTGGAGGTGACTGCGGTACTTGAAGTTTAAACAGTATTTATTATGAATCTAAGTCGCATCCCGGATTGTATTAATTTTGTGTCGAGGAATATAATATCACTTTATTCTTTATGATATAGTTTTACCCATTAATTTATTTTCAAGAAACTTAATTCAAGCATAAATGATTAATGTGTTACTTTGGTGAAAATATGAGGTTTATTATAATGGAGAGTATCTATAGTATAATAATAAGAACCAACTCAACAAGCACCCTCGAATTCTAATTCTCTTATGAAAACTCCAGCGAGGGTGTTACGAGAAAGATTAGACATGTTAACGACACCTGTCAGAAATAAAAATATTATTCTTACCGAATTAAGTTGGAAATAATTAATTAAACAGTTGAGAATGATATTGGACTATATATAAAGTGATAGATGTTTGTCATTTAAATAAACAAAGTACTTGTTAATGACTACTGCTTTATAAAAACCTTAGACTCACAATATAAGATGATGAACTTTATAAGTTTACTGTCAATGACCTCGGCTGCGTATCAAGCCATTTATAAAAGATCTCAAGTCCATAATGTTAAACTTTATCAACTGACTGAAAACGACATCCGTTGTGTGTCAAGACATTTGTTGAAAGAGTGTTGTTATGTTATTTAGTTTCATAGATCATAAATACCTCGGATTTCTCCAACATGATATTTATCGTAATTTTTGAAAACACATTTATCTCGAGTCTTATACCCCGTGCCTTGCCTAAACTTTCAATTTCCAGGACACCGGCCATCACAATTTTAAACATAGAATACTTAAAACACTTGTGCAAAATTAAGCACGGTACAAGTTTGATAAACTTTATAGAAGTTAACAAAAATTCACTCAATTTATAAAACATTGAATCAAACACTTATAATGATTTAAATGACGATAAAATTAACCATCCTAAACTTACATCATAATAAACAAGAGAAGTTATTCAAATCCATTTTTAGAATATTAAAATCAATAAATATTATATATATATATATATATATATATATATATATATATATATATATATATATATATATATATATATATATATATATATATATATATAATAAACATTCAGTAGGCAACATGATTATAATAAGCTTCTCGAGTTTCCTTCCCGCTGCACCTCCGTTATTTATTTAAAAACTAACTAACAGAGAAAGAACCAAGCTAGTAACTATTCTAGAGAGTTCTTAGAGAGATAGAGAGAGTGTGAAGGTGTTTTCATCAACTGATCGTCATTCTATTCATTTGAAAAGCCAATCTAGCCATGCTGTAATAAAATTTACATTAATCCAATTGGACACTTGACCCGTTTGAACCTAAAACGACCTCTAACACAAAACCACGTCTACAACTGTATTAAAATGACTAAAGACACATAATGAAACTTCAACAAGACTACGCTTTAACATACATGACCATACACTTCGATTTAAGTACCTACTTCGATATTCAACAACGTTGACAATCCTGACACATGAACAACATTTCAAACTTCAACACAACACTTCAAAAGCATTTACTACCATGTAAAAACTTATCCATAATAACTTTTAGACATTTACTCCAGTACCCGCATACAAACTAAATACACTTCACTAATACATGACCATAAACATAATTCCATACACTTGACTTCAAAACTTCGAATGACACAAAGACTAACAACGTGACGTTTAGGCTCAAGTGGTCAATATCTTCGCGAGGATGGAAACATGAAACATCCTCTTACTCTTAAGTGTCTTCAAGCTAATCCCAATCTACTAACATCTATCTCTAGCACATCCGCAAAACTTCGAACCTATTAAAATGCCAACACTACAATGGATAAGCTTTAAGCTTAGTGAGTACATAATGGGTAAAAGATCATAAACTGCAACTAAACAAAACATACATAAATACATATGATAAAACTTACTACACTACGCTAACGTAAAGATTACTAGCTTTTGCTAGTCAACTGATAACAATTGGGATTAAATCCCCTAATAACAATTGGGATAAGATCCCGTTCCAAATTACACATCACCACGTACACGTATGTAAGTCAATGATGTACGATCCATTTACCCACCCATGTACTCCCCTTGAAAATATAGCATCCAAAACTTCGGCATATAGTCAAGCAACTCCTCTAACAACTCATTAACATAAAGATACGCCTATACATTACTTATTAGCATTCTTCTAATAAACGTTTCTTCACTACAAATCTACAATTATGAGGTGTGACTCAACACACTTCCTCCCATACTAAACTTTTCACTAAACAACTTACGACCCAAAACTCTACCCAAATTGACACATCCATTAGTTTGACCGAATTAAGATTACTAACACAACTTTCATTTATAAAAAGCTTTCTTCAAATTACTAAACTATAATCTTTCTAAAAATCCTTAATATCTAGAACAACTACTTACAAAACTTCATGTTTATAAAACTTCATCAATAAACACATGATTTGAACTAACAAAGTCTTATTTGCAAATTAATCATCTTATACCCATTTTAATATAAAACAAGTAATAATTTATTTCTTGTTGTCACAATTTAGAAGAAATGTAATTTCTCACAACAACACAAGCTTCATAGTTAAAAGCTTAATTCTTATATTTACAACATCCTTAACCATCACTACTAACTCACAAATACCCCAAAATCATAAGTATTCAACAAAACTCCAAATTGATCATACACAAGAAATTAAGATTTTTACCAATTGATTGAGATTGAAGATGATTAATGAAACTTGATCTTCTTCCATGTTCGATAGCACATCCAAATCATCAACCCTAGCTTCAATTTCTCCTTCCATGTTAGAGGGGAGTTTCTAAAGTTCAACGGAGCTTCGTAATTAAGTCAAATGATGATTTGACAACGACTTCTATACATGTACGGTATAGGACTCAAACTTTAAATAAACAATTTCTT